>NC_138202.1:216264752-216880696 GCF_964194415.1 Vipera berus
ACACAGCTGGGTTTCTGCCCAAGGCAGGACTAGAACTCAGAGTCTCCTGGTTTCTAGCCTGATGCTTTAACCACAACACCAAAATGGCTCTCATATTTTGACTACCATTTGAGAAAAATAACAGGTTTGTCCCTTAAATTACATCTAATGACAAACTTCATCAATACAGTCACACACATGATTAATAGATGACATCATTACAGGTTGTCCTCTGTCAAAAAGGTGTTACCTTATGAAACATAACCAGAGAAAAAAGAATCATCCACGGTCAACAGCTGAACAGTTATGAACTTGAATTCAAATGTTCTTATAGCTACATTTGACAAATCACTTGAATAGTGATTTATATTCTCATTACTGGAGCAGAATAATAATTATGGCAAGCCAATGTATTGAAATATGCCTGCCATGTTATTTATGTGCTTTACAAAAATGAAATGTAATAGGCATTATAAGCTGTCCTGGAAAATAGACATAAGCCATAAATAAATAAAAAAATAAATTTCAGCCAACAGTGGAAATCAAATAACCACAATTTTGCAAAACAGTAAAAAAAAGTATCTTTTTGCCTACTGAATTTTAATTCATCATTCAGGATTCTCTACAGGTGCTGATGTGTAAATTTTGTTGAGCAGAGTTTTGTTAAACTGCATTTACTCAGCTCTGTGAAAATCCCTAGCTGATCTTGTCTGATTTCAAAAAGCTAAGTAGGGTTTGGAACAGCCGCTGGAAATCTGAACACTGTGGACCAAATTTGGGAAGTTGAAATAAAAATCAGGAAGAAAATAAGAGCCAAACATATAACTACATTTCTACAGAAATAGAGCACAACAATGATGAAAACTGTCTTGAATGCCTTTGAGTCAATATAAAAAGGGGGGGATGACATTTCCATAGGTGTATACTATAGGCCACACAACCAAACAGAGGAAATAGATGGACTTTTTGCTAGTCAGTTAACTAAGGTATGTAGGAAGCACATCACAATAGTAATGGGGGACTTTAATTATCCTGACATCAACTGAGAGACAAATTCTGCACCAAGTGGAAGATCAAACAGATTCCTGACAAATCTAGCAGACAACTTTGTCTGCAAAAAGTAGAGAAGGGAACTAGAGTCTTGGACTTTAAGAGAGCTAATTTCAATAAACTTAGAGAGAGCTTGGGAAGGATTCCATGGATGAGAATCCTCAAGGGGAAAACAACTCAGGAAGCCTGGGAAATTTTGAAAAATGAGATTATAAAAGCCCAGTCTAGCACAATACCAATGAAGAAGAAAAATAATAGCTCTCAAAAGCAATCAGCATGGTTGCATAAAGAACATAAACTGAAAGACAAAAAGGGCAAGTATAAAAAATGGAAAGAGAGACACATAACTAAGACAGTATATCAGCAAATAACCCAAGCCTGCAAAGATGAAGTGAGGAAAGCTAAGGCTCAAAATGGACTAAGGCTTGTGACAAAAGTAACAAATAACAAAAAAACCCCCACCTTCTTTCAACATGTAAAAAACAAGAAATAAGTTAAGGAAATGATATTAGTGGGAGAAAGTGGCAAGAAGGTGATAAGCAACAGGGAAAAAGCAAAACTACTCAACTCATTTTTTGCATCCATCTTTAGGAACTGGTAGATGTGATCTCAGAACCACTGAACTATATCTTTCAAAAATCCTGGAGCACTGAGGAACTACAAGAGGACTGGAAAAAAGCTGATGTAGTTCCCATCTTCAAAAAAGGGGGGAAAATGGATCCAGGAAACTACAGACCTATCCACCTAACTTCAGTACCTGGGAAGATTCTAGAAAAGATAATCAAGCAACAAATCAGTGAACACTTAGAGCAAAACAAAGTCATAACCAAAAGCCAAAATGGGTTTGTCAAAAACAGATCTTGCCAGACAATCTTATTGCATTCTTTGACAAGCTGACAAAATTAGTAGACCAGAGGAATGCTGTAGATATAATTTACTTGGATTTCAGTAAGGCATTTGATAAAATAGACCGAAACCTACTTCTTGATAAGACAGAAAAATGTGGGTTAGATAGCATCACCACCAGATGGATTCGTAGCTGGCTGACAGGCCGTACTCAGTGTGTGGTCCTCAATGGAACTGCATCTACATGGAAGGAAGTGTGTAGTGGGGTGCCCCAGGGCTCTGTTCTGGGCCCAGTGCTCTTCAACATCCACATCAATTATTTGGATGAGGGGATAGAGGGGGAACTCATCAAATCTGCAGATGACACCAAGCTGGCAGGAATACCCAACACTCCAGAAGATAGGCTTAAGACACTGGAGGATCTTGACGGACTTGAACATTGGGCGCTATCTAACAAAATGAAATTCAATGGTGAAAAAAGTAAGGTTCTACATTTAGGCAAGAAAAACCAAATGCAAAGGTATAATATAGGTGGTACCTTGCTCAACAGTAATAACTGTGAGAGGGATCTCAGAGTCCTAGTGCACAATCACTTAACTAAATATGAGCCAGCAATGTGCTGCAGCTGCCAAAAAAGCCAACACAGTGCTAGGCTGCATTAACAGAGGGATAGAATCCAGATCACGTGAAGTGTTAATACCACTTTACAATGCCTTGGTAAGGCCAACTTGGAATAATGCATCCAGTTTTAGTCACCACAGTGTAAAAAAGATGTTGAGACTCTTGAAAGTGTACAGAGAAGAACAACAAAGATGATTAGCGGACTGGAGGCTAAAACATATAAAGAATGGTTGCTGGAATTGGGTATGTCTAGTTTAATGAAGAGAAGGATGAGGGGGGACATGATAGCAGTGTTCCAATATCTCAGGGGTTGCTACAAAGAAGAGGGAGTCAAACTATTTTCCAAAGCACCTGAAAGCAGAACAAGAAGCAATGGATGGAAACTAATTAAAGAGAGAAGCAACCTAACTAAGGAGAAATTTCCTGATAGTTAGAACAATTAATCAGTGGAACAACCTCCCTCCAGAAGTTATGAATGCTCCAACACTGGAAATTTTTAAGAAGATATTGGTCAACCATTTGTCTGAAATGGTATAGGGTTTCCTGCCTGAGCAGGGGGGTGGACTAGATGACCTCCAAGATCCCTTCTTCTTCTTCTTCTTCTTCTTCTTCTTCTTCTTCTTCTTCTTCTTCTTCTTCTTCTTCTTCTTCTTCTTCATCATCATCATCATCATCATCATCATCATTATTATTATTATTATTATTATTATTATTATTATTATTATTATTATTATTATTATTATTATTATTATTATTTCTTTACTGAGTTGGGAAAATGATGTGATTGTGCCCATGAGGTCAGTGGAAGTTGGGTGTGACTCAAAGAAGACATTATCTGTTTATTCAACAAAACATTAATGTAATCTGCAGGCTTTTAAAGTTATTACTACTATTCATTCTCATTCAAAAATAGTTGAGGATAGAGAAAGAGGGAGAGACCCAGAAGGGACAGGAGGCAGATTCAAGGAAAGGTGCTGGTTCTCAAGTGAAAAAAGGGAAAGGAGGGGAAAAAAGCAAACTGGATGTAAGGGGACAATGCATTTTTAATTAATAACTAAATACAATGGCATCCCTAATTTTACATTTGCATAACAAAAAACCTAGAAATGCAAAGTTAGAGTTAACAGGCCAGAGGGCTCCTAAGTCTATTAAGGAATGATGGTTTGAAAGCAAGCCTTCCCTGCCAGGATTTGAACAGGTTTTGAAATGTGAAGACATGACCAATATATCTTGGTTATGATAGATTTGGAAAGGAATTCTTCTCTCAACCCAACAAAACTCTTCTACCTTTCTGGAGAATATCTATTAACATAACTGCCTTGATGGTTCAGTGTAGGCTCAAGTTTATAATTCCTCTATCAATCTGAGGTATTTTGGCATATATTTTGATGTGATTCCAGCCAACCCAAGGATCCTCCTCTCTGGAATAGGCAGGTTCTCGCATTATTAATCCGGATCTAATATTCTGCTTTGAAATCTTTATTACATATAGGAAATTGGTAAAAGTTATTCTTGATATTTTAGCAATGCATGCAACTTTCAGTTTTGAAAAGACTTTTTTTTCAGCCAAAACAGGAAAGACCTTTTAGAATATAGACAAAATATGCTTAATGTGACAAAATCTATTCTAATCGCCCAGTTGATTCATCAACATCTCTCCCAGCAAATCTGGTAACTGATTCATTTACCAATCTCTACCCAATCATATGCAGATGATACCACTCTAATGGCAGAAAGTGAAGAGGAACTTAAGAGCCTCTTGTTGCGGGTGAAGAAGGAGAGTGCAAAACTTGGGTTGAAACTTAACATTAAGAAAACCAAGATCATGGCATCCGGCCCTCTCAATTCCTGGCAAATAGATGGGGAAGAAATGGAGGTAGAGACAGATTTTATTTACCTGGGCTCCCAGATCAGCGCAGATGGGGACTGCAGCCAATAAATTAAAAGACGCTTGCTCCTGGGGAGGAAAGCCATGGCAAATCTAGACAAAACACTAAAAAGCAGAGACATCACCCTGCTAACAAAAGTGTGTATAGTCAAGGCTATGGTCTTCCCAGTTGCAATGTATGGCAGTGAAAGTTGGACCATAAGAAAGGCTGAGCACCAAAGAATTGAGGCCTTTGAACTATGGCGCTGGAGAAGACTCCTGCGAGTCCCTTGGACTGCAAGGCAATCAAACCGGTCAGACCTAGAGGAGATCAACCCTGACTGCTCTTTAGAAGGCCAGATCCTGAAGTTGAAACTCAAATACTTTGGCCACCTAATGAAAAGGAAGGACTCACTGGAGAAGAGCCTGATGCTGGGAAAGATTGAGGGCAAGAGAAGAATGGGACGACAGAGAATGAGGTGGCTGGATGGAGTCACTGCAGCAGTAGGCATGAGCTTAAATGGACTCCAGAAGATGGCAGAGGACAGGAAGGCCTGGAGGAACGTTGTCCACGAGGTCACAATGGGTCAGGCATGACTTCGCAACTAACAACAACAACAATGTAATCTATATTTGCATTCCTTTATATGTATAGTTCAACACATAAATGCTGTATTTGTTGTGTTTTGATTGAAGATTAACATATTGAGAGATCCAAGTTTCAGCTGTTGAAAAACAGTGAAATTAAGAGTTTATCTTTATCAATTAAGAGTTTATCTTTATCAATCTTCATCAACAGCTTAGAAATGATCTTTTTTCTTTCTCCATCATTTGTAACCTATCAGCTGATCATAATCTATTGGTTTCTCTTAGTTGAGTACCAAAGAGCAACAGAAGCACAATAAATGCTGTCCTTTGGAACCAGTCCTTCTCCCCTTACACAGTTGGCAAACAATACAAATAACCTATTGAAAAGTCTCCATGGTGAATAACAATTGCAGGCCATATAAGCTGCTGGGTAATAAATTCTACTGATCTGATTCATAATCAACTGGTTCAGTTGCATCTTACTTACCCTGCTTTGTCTAGGCAGCTGATAGATAGATAGATAGATAGATAGATAGATAGATAGATAGATAGATAGATAGATAGATAGATAGATAGATAGATATAGATAGATAGATAGATAGATAGATAGATAGATAGATAGATAGATAGATAGATAGATAGATAGATAGATAGATAGATAGATAGATAATCTTTATTGTCATTTTTTACTGTGGGCACAACAACACACATTAAAAATGAAATTTAGTTGCTTGCTCTCATCTAGTTCATACTCATGAATTAAAGGAAATACACTCTTGCATAGTTTTGCCATATAATCCATCATTCTATTAGCCTGCATGCTTAAGAACAAGGACTCATATAAAAAGGATGAGTTGACCAGCTGCTGCTGAATTTTCATGATTACATATTATATTCATATAATCTGAAGATCTGAGCACAGTTGTCTACATGATTACACCTCTAATGTGTGACACTTTTTTTCCAAATATATTGTATTCTCTCTCCCTCCCTCCCCCCCACATCTCATACATAGAGAGACACATTTTTCTTACCTAAAACATACAAGGATCTTGCAAATAGCCAAATGTAGCAAGGTCATCTAATGCATAGATGAGTTTTTGTTACAGCTGAACATCAATTGTTCTTCAAAGGAGCTTATCTTCTTTGTCAATGAACTGCTTATTTCTCAGGCAAGATTAGGATTGTGCAGAAGCACAACACCAGAAGAAGAGGAAGTGGCACCCAGTAGCAAAACCACATAAAAATGGGACATCACAAGACATTGTGGAATCCAAAAAATCAGGGAAGAGACTAGAGAATTAATCAAGCAGGAGAAGAGACATAGATATAAGCAAGAAGTTTAATCAAAAGGGAAGACAATGCTTTTTAAAAAAGAAAAGAAAAGAAGCAAACACTTTACCTTTAGTGGCTATGCCAGTTGCATAAAATATGGAAATATTCTGATTTTTGCCCAAGTACTCTGTTTGAAAGGATCCTATATTGCACACCAATAACATGATATTTGGATGAGTAAATAAAACTTTTCAAACTCTCCATTATTCCTCAGTTGGTTAATAACATTTTCCTTAAGCCCAATTGAATCTAGACATCTAATTGAAATCTTGGCAGACATTAAAAAGAAAATTTAATCTATTTGGGTAGACTGAAGATCTATATTTTGCTTTCCAAATGTTGGAAATTCTCTGCTGAGTGGAAGCCCTCCTTCTCCCTACACCCCAGCATCACTCCATCCATTTATTTTATTTAAATAAATAAATTCCACCCATTTCTGACCTTTCACACCCGTTTATGTGTATATTCACAGTACATTCATTATTAACACAGAAGCATTTGTTAATTTTATTAGCAACATGTTTTTTTCCTTTTGTGTTTGTGAAGCTTTCTTAGGTAAATGTTAATTTGCTGGTTAGAGAGAGAGAGAGAAAACAGGAGGTGCATATTGTGCCATGGGCAAGCCATAACAACAAAGAGGAAAAAATAAACAGGGTGGGAGATAATTGCTTAGACAGATGCATCATTACAAAATGGATTTAGCATAGTACAAAAGACAGAACAAGAAATCTAATATGGAAAAATGTACCTTCACCATTGCAAAGGTCTGATTCATTGGCATCCCCAAACCCAGTTGAAAAACAAGTCTGGCTGTCACACTGTGTGAAAAGTATACCACAGGAACAGCTGCCATAAACAATGCATGAAGTGAGAAACCATAGCTTGATGGCATTGGATTAGTGAGGCCTGGGAATCACATCAAGAAAGTGCAAACTAAGGGTCATTCAGAGTACCAACCTAATTAGCTGCCCTGCAACTCTGTTGCCTAGCAACCAGGCAGAGTTGAGAAAATGTGAGCTTTTTTTCATTTATAAACTTCTGCTCTCTGATATATTGTGCTGTGCATGGCCTACCAATGTGCTGCTTTTGTTCAGCATCAATTCTATTCTATCTACTCTAAAGATGTTATTTAAATTGTTGAATACAGTCTGATTATTCAGAAAATTTATTGCTATTCTGTACTCTGAGCAACCTAAGTAAATCTAGTTGCAAGAATAAGCCCCAACTAGAACAATGGTATGAGGCTTAATTATGATTAGGGGCTGCTTTATGGATTACTTGCCATGATGTACAGGTTTTAATCATATTTCTTTCCTGGTACTGCAAAATCACATCTCAACAGCAACATTCATGTTTCCTATGTTTACAACAAACTAATGCAAAGATATCCTTTCTGCCGTTGCAGCCTCCCCACAGTTACCTGATCAAAATTCAGACACTTGGCAACTGACTCATATTTATGACAGTTGCTGTGCCCCAAGGTCATGTGATCCCCTTTTGAAACCTTCTGATGAGCAAAGTCAATGGGGAAGCCAGATTCACTTAACACTTAACCGTGTTATTAACTTAGCAGCTGTAGCAATTCACTTAAAGACTGTGGCAAGAAGGGGCGTAAAATTGGGCAAAATTCACTTGAAAATTATTTCGCTTGGCAACAGAAATTTTGGACCCGCTTTTGGTTGTAAGTTGAGGACTACCTGTATGTGAAGATGAAGAAGGTCTTCTTAAAGATCTTTAATGGGAAGTTATATAGAGAAAGCAGGTTAGGGACAGATCATCATGAAGTAAATCCATCTATGTGGTCACTAAGGGTTGATCTGATTTAATGGCACATAATCAATGAATAGAAATGTTGTATGACAACATGATAAGATGATAGGATAAGATAAATCCATTCTGGATCGTAACAGCCAGCCTTATGCATTCAAGCAGTTTAAAAACATGGGCAGGACACTTCTTCTGATGTTGCTGTACAATATGATATGTTGCTTGTGATCAAAACTATTGAGTCAGATGACAGTCATACCATATGATCAAAGTCCTGCTCCCTTTTATGTATGTTACATGGCCACATGCTATACATAAACAAGGGGTAGGTCTTTGATCACGGCTGCCATGTTGACTTTTTTGTGCTCCTTCCAGTTGCTTTTTCTAATAGTCTCAGAGTAGCTAATTTTGCCATGTATGAGCACAATCCATTGGTATATATGAGCAAAAACAGGAAACATGATGGGTAGGGAGTCATGATGCAAGCCACACCCAAGCATTATGTATGCACAAAAAAAGAGGGGGTTTACAAGGCGATGCTACAAAGGTCATCATGCTTATTTTGAACCCCCCTCCCTGATGGTACAGTCCCATCTAAATTGGTATCTCTCATCATATGTGATGGTAGCAGGTTACATAGTTTTTTTTTATACTGTGTGTAAAAACAGTTCTTCCTTTTGTTAATCTTGTTAATCTTGAATTTTCAAGCATGTGTAAATGAACGTTGGACTTTGAAGAAAAAAGGAAAGGAAGAATATTAACACCTTTGAAGTTTGGTGATGAAGACAACTCCTGAGAATACCATGGAAAGCCCCACTCACTGAATTGTCAAACAAATCGAGCCAGAATTTTCACTTGGGGCACAGTCGACCAACTCAAATTGGTTAGGGAGGTTAGGGAGAATTTGTCCGGAGAAAATGTAGCCATTAGAATTTGTAAATGACACTTTTTATGGGAAAAAGACAAGAAAATCTTCCAATGGACATTCCTTCATACGGTGCATGGTGTTATGTTTCTCTATCATGTGCCCTTTTGCTCCAAGTTAAAGGTCCCTAAGCACTATAGCCTTTCCTTGGCAGAGAGCTCTTAACTTTCCAATTATTTAGAGTGCCCCTTTCTGTTCTGTACCAGCCTACTACCGGCCCTGCAGATAAGGCAGGGACAACCCCTTCTACAAGAAGGCAAGAGGCTGGAACTAAGCCTGCCAAATTTATGAACACAAAAGCAAATAGAGCAAAACAAGACACGAACCATGAAACAGGAACTATTCAAACGGTTGCCTTCAGCAAACCAGCCCTCCCACGCATTCCCCTTTTAAACAGTTCAGGGCGTGGCTTCTCTCTGCCTCCTTCCGAGGTGCCCCATTGCCTTCCTCTGTTTACTCCTGATTGACTGCCTTCTGCGTCGGGCGTCCTTGAACAGGGCCAGCTGTGGGTCATCTTCATCCACGCTGTCAGGCTCACACAGCTGGGTCTGCGTCGTAACCAGGTGGGAGGGGCCTGGCTGAGGGCTCTCATCAGCAAGCTCTCCAACCCCCTCAGCAACCTCTCCAACACGCCCCTCCTCCTCCTCTGAATCGTCCGACCCAACTGCCGAACCCACAGGCTGACCCTGAATCACAACACTTTCTTTGCATTTTTGCCAGCTGTAAAATTATGTTAAGGGGGTATTATTCAGACCTCTGCACATTGATTGCGGTCTCCCCACGCCTTGTCTATATCTTTGTTTATATGTTGTTGCTTTTATTTCTTTTGTCAGCTTCCTATTGGTTCTAAGCATTGAATTTGTCTTTTCTGCAGCCACTGCACTGACATTTTCATTTGGCTATCCACTAGGAATTCCAAGAACTATTTCATGATCAGTTACTGCTAGCTCAAATCTCATTTATATATACATGAAGTCTGGGATTTCGGAGCTATCATGCATTACTTTCAGGTTGTAAAATAACTGAATTGCAATTGCCATTTTAAGGTTCCTTCACCTACTTTAGAAAAGTTTTTTGGGAACTATTCACAATACCTTTTATAAATAGTTTGGCATCATAAGCAAATTTGGCCACCTCACTATTCATCCAATGCGTCAGATCATTTGTAAACAAATAATAATAATAAAAAAGAATCACAGTGATCCATCCCTAGCAGACTCAGTTTCAACATAAGTCCCATTCAGTATAGTACCTTTTTCAACAGAAGAAATACCACAGCCTATTTATTAATATTCATAGAGGAAGAATCTAAATATCTTTTGTGATTAATATAAAGGTAGAGAAACTGAAGACCTGCAGATGTTACTGAACTACTATGTTGCTCAGTATTGGACAAGCTACCTGTATTTTCTGGGAGCTGTAAAACCACAGATGCCTCTTTTTTTGCTTAAGATAATAGTAAGTGCATAGGTAAAGGTAAAGGTTCCCCCCGCACATGCGTGCTAGTCGTTTTCAACTCTAGGGGCCGGTGCTCATCTCCGTTTCAAAGCCGAAGAGCCAGCGCTTGTCCAAGGACTTCACCGAGGTCATGACTAGATGCCAAAGGCACACGGAATGCTGTTACCTTCCCACCGGAGTGGTCCCTATTTTTCTACTTGCATTTTTACATGCTTTCGAACTGCTAGGTTGGCAGAAGCTGGGACGAGTAACAGGCACTCACTCTGTTACGCGGCACTCAGGATTTGACCTGTCAAACTGCCGACCATCTGATCGACAAGCTCAGCGTCCTAACCCACTGAGCCCTAGTAAGTGCATGCTTGCATTGTTATAGAAAAGAGAGAGCAATTAAACTCAATTTTCAAAGAGTTTAGCCACATGAACACAGAACATAAACCAAATATCACTTAATTATGCATTATGCTTGAAAAGGTTTAATCTTCTGTTTATCAAGTAATGATAAATAAAACATGAACTTAGTAAATTACCAGTTTTTAAAATGTTGATGACATGTATGCTTATGAATGATATGTTTTGATTTGAACAGTATTAAATAAAAATAAGCAGAACTACAAGAAAAATATTATATTTTTATATCATTGTATGGGATTCTTTACCTCTTAGTAATTGACTTTATCATCCTTGCATAATTAGATAGCAATATAGATAGATAGATAGATAGATAGATAGATAGATAGATAGATAGATAGATAGATAATAGACAGAAGAGAGGGGGGGAGAGAGAAAATTTTACCTGAAGAGGTATAATTTTGCAGCAAGGCCAGCTAAAATCGATATTTGTAAATTTATTGTTAATTGTAATGATAATTGTAAAACTCAATTATTTGCCAAAAAAAGAAAAAAATGGTTTTTATCATTTTTTTTAAAAAAAAATAATTTCAGAAAATAAGTAAGCTGCTGGACAAATGAAACAAATTACGCTAGGCAAAATTATAGGATTTGTCTACAGCAAATCAAATGCTACCCTCTAAATGAAGTGAGAAAAAGATCATTGAGATTTTTGTTGTCAAAACTGTTTTTTGTTTTGTTTGATCTACATTTCAGATCCTTTATTATCAAGAGTATTTTCCTCTTTTTTTTATTAAAAAGTTTTATCATACATTTTATCTTTAACAAACCCCCCTACCCCTCCCCTATCCCTCCCTCCTTACCCCTCCCCCCCTCCCCCCCCCCGACTTCCCAGAGCTAAGTACAAGGTATAAAAAACAAAAAAAGAATCATAAACAACCACATGCTAACAACCGTAAACTCTAAAATCTATCACTCTCTAGCTCATATAGAATAACTACAAACACTATTAATATAAAATCTTCATTTCAAAAAAAAGGATTTAGGCAGTCTAGCATGACTTGGGACGCGCTTAGAAGCTCCAGCCTTGTCCATCTGTACATCCAAAACACCATTCCAATCCCCCATAAAAATAACAGATTTATAATCCAACTGGGTAAGCTTTGTATAAAGTAAACTAAAAAAGTCAGCTTGTTGTTGATTATGAGCATATAATCCAACTAAAAGCGTCTTTTTGCCTTCTAGCAGCAGCTCTATCTTCCATGCTTATCTGCTTCAATTAAGTCTGCTGTTAAAGCACTTTTAACATAAACAACCACTCCATTTTCCTTATTCATTACAGAAGCAACAAATCGCGTACCCAACCTTGAGTTCAGTAAATACTTTTGATCCACAACCCTAATATACCTTTCTTGCAAACATATAACATCTATCTTGAATTATTTTAAATATTGAAAAACTTTCTTCCTCTTCTGTGGTGAATTTAGTCCATTAACGTTCCAAGTTGAAAATTTAGTTGTCATGCATATCATCCCAAAGCTCTTGAAGCGCTGCTTTGATAGGACTATCTTTTTTAGGCCATGCTCCTCCCACTGCTTGGCTATAAGTACGTTGTGGAAATTCCATAGACTTCTGCTGATCTTTTTCTTTTATTTTTTTTTAATCGTTTTAAAGCAGCACGCGTCACCCTCTTCTCTCTAGGATCATCCAAAGAAGTTGTAGCTTGATCTCCTCCAGCACCGTTCTCCTCTGTCTGTCCATCTTCAGCCTCTTGGTGTTCTCCTTCTCCAAATCTCTTTGCAGCTTCCAAAAGTAATAATGGGGTTGCTTTTAAAACGTTATTGTAAAAATCACGCGCCTGCATCACAGTAGCCAGACGGTACCTTTTACCTTCATGCATCACCATCAACCCAACTGGGATCTCCCATCTGAATCTTATATCTCGTTGTTTGAGCTCTTGCACAAGAAATGTAAAATCCTTCCTTCTCCTTAAAATCTTTGGAGGAATTTCTTTTAGAACCAAAACTTCTTGATCAGCAATCACAACTTTAGAATCATAGGCAGCTTGTATAACTTCATCTCTAATTTCCCTCTTTACAAAATAAACCACCACATCTCTAGGCAGCTTTCTCTGTCTAGCAATCCATGAATTCACACGAAACACTTTATCCATGCCTCCCTTTATTTCAGATGCTGGCTGATTCAATACCACTTCCAGAGCCTCCGAAATCAGCTGCTTTAGATCTTCCTTAATATTCTCTTTTAAGCCTCTGATTCTAACAGCAAACTACATCTGATAATATTGAGCAAGACTCAATTCTCTGTCCATTTTATCTCTTAAATCTTCATTCTCCAATACTTTTGCTTCTAATATGGCATTCTTTTGAGTCAAATCTTCCACTTTTTCCTCCAGATCTTCCACACATTCAGCCACTTTATACACTGAAGACAAAATGTCTACCTTCATCACACTAAACTTCTGTTCCATCCTCTCTTCCATTCTCTCCTCCAATTTCTCCAATTTCTCCTCCATCCGTGCAAATTTATCTCCCATTGATTCCAGAATTACCTGGGCATGTTTTTCAAGAGCATCTTGTAGATCCTTCGGTGTCAATACATCAGGAGGATGCAACGCCTGCAATGATGATTGTTGCGTCGGAGAAGTTCCAGCACTCCGAAGAGTTTTTGAGGGAGGTTTAGCCGCCATCTTTTAGTTTCACTTGTGACGCACTTTCACTTTAAGTTTAAAAAAGTCCATCAAGCTCGAGAGTAAAATATAATAATCCTCTTCATCTTTTCCTCTTGTACCGCTCTGCCTGCTCCTTTTATTCCATAGTCCTTCCTTCAGGCAGGGGTGGTCGCAAACACCTGGCTCTGCTCCAAGAAAGCAGCCACCGGAAGTCAAGAGTATTTTCCTCTTATGTTTAATTTCCCATCTTCATTTTTAAAAAATAAAAAAATAAAATCATGCTTCAGGAAGTTTAGCTAATCTGAATTATTTAATGCAGGGGTGTCAAACTCAATTTCATTGAGGGCTGCATCAGCATTGTGGTTGCCCTCAGGGGGCCGGGTGGGTATGGCCTGGGTGGGCGTGGCTAGAGTGTGTATGGCCTACTGGGTGGGCATGGCCAGCTCTACATCGTTCGCATCAAGGGTGCCTATGGGGGCCTGGGCAGGAGTGGGACAGTTCTGAGGGTCTCTGGCAGAAAGAGGGTCTCTGGGCCAGGGCCAAGGCAGAGGGGGCCATTCCCTCACTGTTTCGAGGATGGCTTAGCGGGCCACATGAAACCACTTCACAGGCCGGATCCGGCCCCCGGGCCTTGTGTTTGACATGTCTGATTTAATGTATGTTCTTTCATGGGAGGAGAGAGAAGAATAACCAATTTGTTTCCTTTTTTTTTTTTTGCTAAACATAGGTTACAGTATCTGCATTTTGTTTTTTTTGTTTTTTTCATATGATGACTTGATTATAGCCTCTTCAGAGTTCAGCTCAGTTTTCATGGAGGCCGTAAATCAAGAGAAATCAGAAAATGCAGTTCCATGACTGCACAACCTTTCTCCAGCCCTTCTCACAAATAAAAGTTGAAGCCCTGCATTGCTTGCCTGGCTACTGAATAACCTCTCCATTTTATCTGAATTGATCGAAATTTGATGAGACAGCTAGCTCTTCAGTTTTCCTCAGCTTCTTCCCTCAGTTGGTCCTGACAAATTCTTACTTTTGTAGTTCCACTAACATATCATTATAGGCTTATGCTGTGCAGCTGCAGAATATGACTTACATCTTCTTCAAGTTCATTCTCAGGCCTGTTAACTTGATGTGTTTATTTTATTTTCTCATTCATCTTTGAGTGTTTTTGCCACCCAAAGTTCTCCAAAGTTGTTGGAGAAAAGGACAATAGAATCATCAAAAGGTAGGTGGCTAAGGTATTCACCACTGAACTTTGTTCTTACTTCAAAGCATTTCAGTTTGATTCAGTATTATAGATATTTCTTATCTTAAAACAAAAGATGGTGAAGAAAAAGTGTAGTGGTTAAGCCACCAGGCTAGAAACCAGCAAATCGTGAGTTCCAGTCCCTTCTTAGGCGTGAAAGCTGGATGGGTGACTTGGATCAGTTCAGTCTCTCTCTCTCAGCCCAACTCACTTTCAGAATGGTTGTTGGGAAAATAGGAGGAAGAAGGAATATTAGGTTTGTTTGCTACCTTGAGTTAGTTACAAAAATAATAAAGGTGGGATTTTAAAAATCTAAGAAATAAGTGATACTTCAACTATAACATTGTAAGGAAAATGTCATTCAACATAAAAATTCACTGGAAACCTCATTTTCAAGCAGAGAGCCTCAAGGAAGCCTAACCCTAACTCTAAATGAATCCTCAAGGGAATTTCTCTGTTAATTCAACAAGAATTTGAATTTCATTCAGTCGAACTGTAATTCAACTTTCAGTTGCAACTCAGTGATTAAACCTTGTCTAAGCATGAAATGAATTTCATTCTGACCTTAATTTCAAGCAGGCAGGACAAAGCTGATTGGAATTTCAACATTTCCTTAAGACATAACACAGATCACAAACAGCTTAGTGAAGAAACTTTAACTACATATAAAAACTCACCCTTAACCTCATTCTGAAGTAAAATTCAGAGTCCTCATGAAACTAACTTCCAATCCTAAAAAGGATGCATAAAATCTCAATATTTCCTCTACATACATGACAGAACACCCAATTTTGACCATTTTTTTTCACTTAGAAGTGAAATATTCAGTAATCACCAAAACGTTACCAGTAACCTGACATTATATTCAGCCAGAGAATGCAAGGCAGCCTCACCCTAAACAGATCCTTAGTGGAATTTCTATTTTTCTGCTATTCACAACACAAATTGTTCCATTGCCACCTTCCCTTAGCAACAAAGCCTTCTCTAATCATAAAAATAATATCTTGGCTCATCTATGCATTCGTGCTCCAATATCAACAAAGAATCTGTATGATTCTTTTTTCTTGAATTAGAAAACGTATATTTTAAATAACAGCGAAGAAGTTCAGATTGGACCATTCATGCAAGCCAGGACATACCAAAGGATTTCCTACTATCCATTCAAATTATTGCTATTATGTAGGCAAAGTTTTCTGTCAATGAAATGCAGAAAATGGGATGCAGTTCTTAAGCATAATTGGACAGCAAATTAAATAGTTCCATCCTAAAACATAAACATACACACTCATCTCACATCAAAACATCATTTGAACTAATTGCTCTGTTTGTTTCTCTTTGCAAATATCTTTAAGATGATTGTTGTGAAACAACATTTATGCCTTTCTTTCCCGTCTCTGCACTTTTTCCAGAAATAGAAATGGGACCAGTTCTGCACAGCATCAAAAAAGTAACTTGGCATCAAGGATTAGACACCAGCATTTATTGGCAGTGCCCATTACCTTTCTCTTTGTCTCTTCCCAGGAGTTAATTAACAAAAATGCAAACACATAGGGCCTCCTATATTAGGCAGACTGAAAAGCATATTCCAAGCTATGAATGTCTGTGCTATTCCTTGGTGATTCTTAAATCATGTTTTGAGTGCATAATTTATCTCAGTAGTTCGTGGATCCTTGAGATGGTTTAGAACATAAGTGATAAAAATAGGATTACTCTTAGAAGATGGGTCCATTTGAAATACAGAGTGTAAAACAAAAGGATCAGATACAGAACTGAAAGAGAAACGTTCATTTACCATCCAACTGAAAAGTTTAAGAAATGGAAGGAGCACCTCAACTCACCCAAACAATATCTCAAAGACAGTGTTCAATTCGAAAGCACATAAAAATGCAAGTAGAAAAATAGGGACCACTACGGTGGGAAGGTAACAGCGTTCCGTGCGCCTTTGGCATCTAGTCATGCCGGCCACATGACCACGGAGACGTCCTTGGACAAGCGCTGGCTCTTCGGCTTTGAAACGGAGATGAGCACCAGCCCCTAGAGTCGGAAACGACTAGCACGCATGTGCGGGGGAACCTTTACCTTTACCTTTTTATAGATACATATATTAATTAAATGTCTGCTGGCTAAATACGATTAGAAACTAAGAGGAAACAGATTTTTTTTATACATGTAGAAAATAATTAACATTTAAAATTAGGGAGCTTACTGCAATTTTATAGTAGAAATCACCACTTTCCTACAAACAGAAATTTAGAAATCAAGCTATAGGCTCTCATACATTTATATTTAAATATAAATTTATATTTATCATATAACTATAAATATTTAGCCTAATGTATACAATGTATTTATTATTTAAGTATGCAAACACATATATACATGTTTGTGTATGTATGCATGTATGTATATAATAGCATATACACACACGGTATATATAAAATTTCTAGGACATATGTAGCTATGTAAAATTGGTAAATGGCTTCTCTATCAGAAGCATCTGTAATGAGATATAGAGATAATATATAAAACTAAGATAGCAATAGCAATAGCACTTAGACTTATATACTGCTTCAAGTGCTCTACAGCCCTCTCTACATGGTTTACAGAGTCAGCATATTGTCCCCCTACAACAGGCATGTCAAAGTCGCAATGTCACATGACATCACATGACGTATCATGACTTTTTCCCCATTGCTGGCAATGGGGTGGGCCCGGTTTTGACGTGACACATCCGGCCCATGGGCCGGCAGTTTGACATGCCTGCCCTACAATCTAAGTCCTCATTTTACTGACCTCAGAAAGATGGAAGGCTGAGTCAACATTGAGTCGGTGAGAATCAAACTGCCAAACTGCAGGCAGTCAGCAGAAGTAGCTTGCAGTATTGCATTCTAACCACTCTGCCACCATAGCTCAACACCAATTAATTTAAATGTCAGTTAAATCAAAATTTAGTTTTTGCTCACTGCTTTTGAAATGCAACCCTCAACTCATCACACACAGGCCAATTCTATTTGCTGTAGTGTAAAAGTTTTAAGATGTGTTTATTTAAAAGAAATCCTGTGTTTATATTCTACAAACACCCCTCTTTTTGTTACAGAAATAAGAATATTTTATTGGCCAATCCTGGGTTTTTAACCACTTTCTAAGGTAACATGCTAGAAACCCCTGGAGAAATTTTACATCTGATTTAATGACCACTTTATTAGAGTCTTAATAACAACCATGCATCAAATTATCAGGAAACATTCATTAGAATTCAATGAAGAAAGGGAATAAATGAAGTCAGCTCAACTATCAATTAAATTAACCAATTACATGGACACTGATAAAGTAATAATTTGCATATAGATTCTTAGTTTGGGGCAAGAGTTTTATTGACAAAATCATTTCATCAGTTACCTTCAGCCATATGAACAATGTTGATTTTCTGTGTAATAATAAATATGTGCTCTTTCAAAATATCATTATACAGCCAGTTGTTAAGTACTACCTAGGAATACTAACATTGGTATAGCATGAAACCTCCTGCCAATAACTCAATGCCTAAAATTACACTGCTTCAAGAATTAAAGCTAAGCCACATTTTGGTTCAACTCTCAAGAATCATGAAACCCATTTACTGCATATATTCATCCAAATTGCTATAATATTTGGCCATTAGTCAGTATAGCAGCTCCTTTCCAACATTTTCAAAGAAAGCAGCAAATCCTTAGTAAAGCCTTTGATATTGACTGTTTTACTATTGAAAAGACAAATGAGTTTGATATTAATACTGTACCTTCTCACATTTTAATAGACTTTCACTCTGATTTATTATTCAGCACCTCAAATATCTGTCTAAGTTTACAAAACAGAGCTAAGCAAAGCACCAGTTAATGGATCACTTTCCCTTTTAAGTACATTTTATTTATTTAGGTTTCTTTTTTTAATTTACAGCCCACTACACTCCCATATGACTCTAGCCAGCTTTCAGCTAAGAATCAAAATAATCTATTAAAATCATATAAAAGTTACAACGGACCAGAAGAGCAAAGTAATCCAAATGAGATCAAAACAAAACCAGTGTAAATGAAAGAAGAGGACTCTACAGTAAGTCTGTCCTAAAGGCCTTAGAGAACCACTAGATCTTTTAATAGCTTCCCGAATGACATCACAAAATGTTTATATTAAAGCACAGTTTTTAACACAGCTTCAGGAAGCATGAATTGGGTAGGCTACATATAAAAGTAATGTCTCCCCCAATCTTGGTGCCACGAGGCTGAGAATCGGTCATTCATTCTAAATTGTATTTAATAATGATGGAAACTGCAAGCAAAAATGTGTGATTACTCCCCCACACACACACCAAAAAAAATTGTGTGCTTTGAAAGTCAACTTGCATGAGGGGAAAGAGGAGAAGTGAAGAATTGTTTGTTTGTATGCCGCCTTTATTATTGTTGTTACAAATAACTCAAGGCACCAAATTTATCCACCTTCCTCCTCCTATTTTCCCCCAAGACAACAACTCTGTGAGATGGTCTGGTTGAATATCCTGGGGTCTAGTTCACCTTTTGGTAAATAGAAGTTTGTCTCCTAAAATGATAAATACCTTATGAAGGAAGTCAGCTATGACTTTGTGAACAGGTATCTGTCTCTTGTGATAGCTGTTTCTCAAAATATTACTTCCTGACGTCGTACGTCCCAGTCTGTTAAAACAATATAGGTAGAGGTTGTGCTCTGTCTGTGAGGGGGCATTTGACCTGGATCATGTGTGAATGTTTATGGTTCTCCTCAGTCAGTGTATGACCAAGCTCGATAAAGGATATTTAGTATCACTCTTAAATATGAAAATATTTCCCTTTGTTGACAAATCAAGAAAAGAAATAAACATCCCTGGAAAAATGACCTCAGGAGAAAAGGATATCCAGTATCATTCTTAAATATGAATATATTTTTCCCCTTGTTGACAAATGAAAAAAAAACAACAAAAACAGCAGCACTGGAAAAATGACCTCAGGACACAACTCAATATGCAGTTTGCAGTTTCTAATTATTTATGTTTCATTAAAGCAGTAGAAACAAAATAAAATATTAGGCATTGAGAGACCCACAGTAGTCTGCCTAAATTACGTTGATTTTCTATGTACGGTATATTGCATTTTAAATTATCAGAGATTTTAGTTTGAGTTCAATTAAGTATTATTTCAGTCAGACACCCAGGGCTAGCATAAACACATTTTTGAAGATGACAGTATGTAAAATAGTTTTGAAACAAACAAGGAAATGTTCAGGAAAGAAAAAACAGTGTCTCGCTATCATCTCTCTATCATCTATCATCATCATCATCATCCCTCCCCCCCTCCCTCCCTCCCCCCCCTCTCTCTCATTTATCCATGGTGGCACAGCAGTTAGAATGCAGTATTGCAGGCTAATTCTGCTCACTGCCAGGAGTTCTATCCTGATAGGGCTCAAGGTTGATTCATTTTTCCATCCTTCTGAGGTCAGTAAAATGAAGAGCCGGATTGTTGGGGGCAATATGCTGATTGGTTATAGAGGGGTGTGAAGCACTGCAAAGTGGAGAATAGAATAGAATAGAATAGAATAGAATAGAATAGAATAGAATAGAATAGAATAGAATAGAATAGAATAGAATAGAATAGAATAGAATAGAATAGAATAGAATAGAATAGAATAGAATAGAATAGAATAGAATAGAATAGAATAGAATAGAATTTTTTATCGGCCAAGTATGAATGGACATACAAGGAATTTGTCTCCGGTGCATAAACTCTCAGTGTACATACAAGCAACTGGTGATAAATCATCATCATAATCATCATAAAAATGCATTCATCATAAATCATAAGATACAGCACTTAGTCATAGTCATAGGATACTAAATAAGCAAACAACATAAATCATACTAAGATACTAAATAAAACAATTAACATAAATTGTAAGATACAAGCAAGAAAACTGTAGTCACAAGAAGATAAGGAGACAGGTAATAGGAAAGATGAGAAGAAGAATAGTAATACATCCTTACTAGGTAGTATGACAGTGTTGGTGGGAATTAGTTGTTTAGCAAAGTGATGGCATGGGGAGAAAAAACTCTCTTTGTGTCTACAGTAGTTGTTGTGGCGTGCAGTTGCCAAGTGCAACTGATATTGCTATTATTTATTTATAAAATTTATAGGCTCCCATATTACCTCAGGTAACTCAGGGTGGCTTCATCTATCATCTGTCTGTCTGTCTGTCTCTATATCTATCTATCTATCTATCTATCTATCTATCTATCTATCTATCTATCTATCTATCTAATTTATCTCTAGCATGTCTATCTATCTCAATCAATCATCTATTTCAACAAGTCATTCAGTATCAGTCATCGAATAATAGCAGAATGAAAAACAAACTGGAGAGTTAAATTTTTAAAGATCTTCTGTGGATAAATTATCTCTGTGATCAAGATTTGGCTATCCTTGGAAGAAGAAAAGTGAACTGAACTTGACTAATTCTTCCTATAGCACCCACTGTACTCCATTTCAGCTAATATATATACTGATCTGGAAGATTTTCCAGAACACCTTTTTCACAGGAAGTTCTCCAGGGAGAAAATAAAAAGTAAAAATTGTCATTTCCTTCCCTCCTTCCTTCCTTCCTTCCTTCCTTCCTTCCTTCCTTCCTTCCTTCCTTCCTTCCTTCCTTCCTTCCTTCCTTCCTTCCTTCCTTCCTTCTAGTATAACCTTCCCCAAACTGGACTTCCTCTAGGTATGTGGACTTTAGTATTCTCTAGCTGACATGACTACTATATTGCTATTCCAGGGAATGAAAATCCCTACATTGGTTGAGAATTATTTTGGTTGAGCAAAACAGATCCAGACTTTTAAATAAAACAAACTCTAAATATCTCCACCACCACTACCACTTACAGTCTTACTTTGAAAGGAGTCACTGTACAAAATAAATCTTCTCAATCTTAAAGAAGAAGATACACTGTTTCCTGGACATACTATAGATATGCATAATATAACATTACTTGCAGAATTAAATCCTTATTATTGGAAGTTCATTGGCAATGCTTGATGAAAGTAGAGGAATGAAAATTTGTAAATAGGATTTCTGGTGGAAATTTGTGCCTTCTCATGATTGGAAGAAAAAGAGTAAATTCTTAGAAAACTAAGCAGTTACCTCTAGGCCTGCTTCCTTTCCTCCATTCCATCCAGTTCTGCATTTTCAAAGTCTTGTGATCCAGAGAGATCTGTAACTTAGCATCATTATAACAGAACTAGCAAATTTTCAATCCTTGAGTTATTTTGAATGTTTAGCTCCCACAGTTTCTTACCATTGGCCATACTTGCCTGGGCTGATGGAAATTGAAATTCTAAACAACTAGAGAGTACAAGCTTGCTTACCTCTTTGTTAGACAGAACAATTGAAGGTACTTCTTCACATCTAATATGGCTTTTTACCAGTTCTCATCCTTTTTCTGAGAGACACTTGGACTGCAGCAAGCAGCATCTAGAGTGCACAAGTCTTCCACTGCCTATAGACAATTTACACAGGTGTTTACCGCTCTCCTTCCCATACTTCCTAAGGATCATGTGCACCAGGGTCTAGCAGTCCTATAATCTTTCAGGTCACTGCAGGGTTAAAATCCATAGAAGGATGATACCTTAATACCAATTGGAGTTTGTACACTTTGTGTGTCATTTTGGTTTCGCACTCATCAAGGTTTCACTGAACGAGAACTGAAGACTTGGCTGTTTGCCCAGGCACAGGGATTGAGAAGCCCAGATGGTTTGTCATTATCTGGAGGTTTTTATTCTCAGCTGCCATTTCTTTCTTTCTTTCTTATTTCTGGTTATATGTTGCACTTTATTACATCATTGTTTTAGCTTTAAATTCTATTCATCGCCCAGAGTCACTTTTCTATTTTATTGCATTTTATGATTGCTTATTTTTATTGTGCTACTGTTTTAACTTTATGCTGCCCTGTGTCTTATATGGAGGGTGGATATTTAAATTGATTAAATAAACATATTGAATTGAATTTGAATTTATTAAATCCCTAAGGACTCAGGGCGGCTCACAACAATAAAAGTTAAAAAAAAACCATAAAATACAAAATTTTAAAAAGAATTAAACAAATGTAATAAATACATAACAATTAACCCAATAAAACCAAATTTAAAACTATAGTCAGTCCAGGCTCGTTTGTTGGAACATCCATGTCTTCAGGTCACGGCGGAAGGATCGAACGTCAGGGGCCATCCGCAGCTCCGGAGGCAACTCATTCCAGAGGGTCAGCATGCCCACAGAGAAGGGTCTCCCCCTGGGGGTTGCCAGCCGGCATTGCTTAGTTGACGGAACCCTGAGGAGGCCGACTGAACCGGGCGATACTATGGATAGTACTCGACATACGTCCACAACTGAGTCCTAAATTTCTTTTGTTAAGTGAGCCAGTTGTTAAGTGAGGTTCGCCCCATTTTATGACCTTTCTTGCCACAGTTGTTAAGTGAATCCTGCAGTGGTTAAATCAGCAACCCAGTCATTAAGTGAATCTGGCTTCTCCGTTCACTTTGCTTCTCAGAAGTTTGTAAAAGGGGATCGCATGACCCTCCCCCCCAAGACACTGCAGCCATCATAAATATTAATCAGTTTCTGAGCATCCCAAATTTGATCACTTGACTATGAGGATGCTTCATAAGTGTGAAAAATGGTTATATGCCACTTTTTTAGTGCTGTTGTAATTTCAGTCACTAAATGAATGGTTGTAAATCGAGGACTACGTTTATTCAGAAATTACTCCACATATCTTTCTTGTTTCTTGGTGAGGGGGGGAAGGCTGACGATAGGTGAGCATAGATATGCAATATCTGGAAAGTTCTAAAATTAGGCCATTCAGATTTAAAAATGGCACTAAGGACTTCATGGAAGACATAGTGTCTCAAATGTTTGTTGCAAAGTGTTCTGGGGCTTTTGTGCTCTCTCGTTCCCTTTTGTTGGCTTGAGTCTCTTTAAAGAGCAGAAGCCATTAAAGAAGCCCTCCATATTAAAGACAGCTCTGCTCTGCAGAGATTTAACTGGTTGCCAATCTTTGGAGTGAAATAAATATTTTTAAATAGTATCCATTGCGCAATAAAGGGGTATTTGCAGCTTAATGCAGGCAAATTTGGAACAGATTATTGACACTGCAAGCTTGCATTTTAATGAGTACCTCAAAGGCTAAGGTACAACTCTTATGAAAAAATAGGCCATCTTGAAGCAGAGCTCTTTGTAATTTTGCATTGGTTACAAAATTCCTACAGTTGTGTATAGGATTGCTAAATTTCCTGAGCCCAACCTGTCAACCCAGCACTTTCCATTGGGAAAGGCAAAGTAAGTGTAGGTTTTTGTCCAAATGGAAAAGAGAATCAGAAAAGGCACATAGTTATTTGGAAGTTGTGGAAATACTGAAAGATTGCTGTGGGGAGCAATCTTAGCTGTTGAGACAGAGGTGAATGAGCAACGTGCTCCTCTGCAGTCTGTTGAAATGAAATGTTAATTTAAAGAGTCAGAAATTGGCAAGTTTAACTATGTAGACCATATAGCTGATTTTAGGGGTTCTTGAGAATGTTAATTAAGACTCCAGTATCACTGAAGAGTAGAGGTTTTATTGCTTCCCTTAGCAACCATGATGTAGTATAAGAAAAAATATGTAAGTGCAAACAAAATGTAATATTTGAAAAAAAATAGTTGCTGCTAAAAATCACCCAGCAATTGTGAATGAATTTATGGATCTTTTTTGTAAGCACATTCCAACTTCCAGAATGTATGCAGACACTGATGCTGAATTAAATTCTTAATTTAATTAATTAGTTTAATTAATCTCAGGAAGGAAGGAAGGAAGGAAGGAAGGAAGGAAGGAAGGAAGGAAGGAAGGAAGGAAGGAAGGGAGGGAGGGAGGGAGGGATTCCTTCTTCTCAAGATACTATTTGTTAATGAATACATTTTTTAATGAATGTAAGGAAGGGAAGGAGCCAATCTTCCAATTAAAGACACTTGCCTAAGCAGGAATTATGAGAAACTTTGGGAGGGATATCATTCATGTTTTGAAAGACATTTTGTATCAGCATGGTTGCCCTCAGATTCCAGAATGTGTGCCAAAAAAAGCAAGAATCCACAGACACAATATGTTATTCACTCACATATCACTTCCCTAACATAATACCTTAGAGAAATATTAATTCCATTTATATCCCGCCCTTCTCCGAAGACTCAGGGCGGCTTACAAGCTTAGCAGTAGCCTTCATTCTATGTATATGCCTGTTTATTAGGGCTTTCACACACACCCTAAGCGGCATTATTACAAAGTCAGCTTAATTGCCCCCAACAATCTGGGTCCTCATTTTACCTACCTCGGAAGGATGGAAGGCTGAGTCAACCTTGAGCCTGGTGGGATGCGAACCTGCACTAATTGCAGGCAGCTGGTGTTACTTAAGGAGGCATTAGCCCACTGCTCCACCAAGGCTCTTTAGTTAACAGCTTCTAACTCAAAGCAAAAAGTTTATGTGCCATGCAAGCCAGATGTAATGAGCATCACAGTTTATCATTCTGGACAAAATCAAGTTGATGAAGATTAATTCAAATCTATTTTTGCCCATGGACTTACAATGTGATGCAGCAGGTGTGTTGTGCTCCTAGATTTCATCTGTCATTACAGCTGGCCAACATTATCTCGTACCATCTCTTCTTTACTCTTTGAAATGAATATTATATTCATCTTTTCCTTTCTATAACATGAATTGTATGCATTGAACAAGTACACGGGTAGGAAAACAATGATATGCATACACATCCATCTAGATTTTATTTCATAATCTGTCAAGATGCAGACTTCAAAAGTGTAACCATAAAAAAACTAAAAAATTATCACTAGTGTCAACATAAAGCCAGTTTGACCAAATGTTAAAGACCCCCAAGCTAAAAATAACCTAGGAGACTGTCAGATCTAGTCCTGACTTGGGCATGAAAGCTAGCTGTCAGGACCCACCTCAATCCACATCTTAGGAAATAAGAACTCTTGGATGCAAGTTTAGTCCAAAAGGAAAATGTTTACTAGGATGGAATCGATTGTGGCAATACAAGACGGAATCTAACAAAGTTACATTTCAATCCTATATAAAGCATTCCCATTTCAGCCCCTCCCCTCATCCATTTGGTCAGATGTCAGGCCCTTCCATGGGAAAGGGAACTCTCCTTGGTTTTATGGTTATTGCTTCCTTTTTTGTTCAAATGTTCCCTGTTGTTTGAAGATGCCTAAAGTCTGACCTCTCCCCCCCCCTTCGGAGAGATGGCAGAATCCCCAGAATAAGCACATTGTTCTACCTATACATTTATGAAATGTGATATAAATGGATTCTGACATTCGGCTCTCCTTTCAGAAAAAAGATGAGTCCATCTGTGGGGAAAGAAAACATATAAATGTTAGCCTGGTTTGTTTGGATATTCTGTATGAAACCTCTTAAGCAGCTTAGGTGCTTTAACATGGAGTTTGTTAACCCACTCATTTTCTGAGGAGGGGAGGTGTTTCCATGCCACTAAATATTGTATCGTTCCATGGTGTTTTCTGGAATCTAAGATTTCTTTCACTTCAAAATGTTGTTCTCCTTCCACCATGATGGGTGGTGGTGGTGGTGGGATTTTTGCTCGTAGTGGTGATTGTTGTTCTCTCTTTAATAGACTGCAGTGGAAGGTTGGGTGTATTCGTCTAAGATTTTTGGGTAGTTCTAATTCAACTGTTACTGGGTTTATGATTCTTTTAATTGGAAAGGGTCCAATATATTTTGGTCCTAGTTTTTTACAGGGTTGGAGTGATTTCAGGTATTTTGTGGATAAATATACCATCTCTCCTACCCTAAATGGTGTGGGATCAGTTCTTTTTTTGTCTGCCTGTGTCTTGTATGCTTTTCTGGCATCTTCCAACGCTTTCCTAACGATTGGCCATGTATTTTGTAATTGAGCAATCCATTCCTTCAGATCAGGGATAACCGGTTCTTTTGGGGTTAGTTCTGGTATTGGGTTGAAACTCTGGCCTGTAGCTACTTGAAAAGGAGTGTAACCTGTGCTTGAGTGGACTGCATTATTATATGCTACTTCTGCAAAAGGCAGTAGGTCCGCCCAGTCGGACTGCTGAAAATTAATAAAGCATCTCAGATATTGTTCCAGTATATTATTAAGTCTTTCAGAAGCTCCGTCTGTCTGAGGATGGTGACTAGATGACAGTCCTTGGGTGGTTCCTAAGAGGGATAAAAATTCTTTCCAAAATGCCGACGTAAATTGCACCCCTCTGTCAGATATGATGCGTTGTGGTACCCCGTGCAATCTGTAAATATGCTGTACAAAAAGTTTTGCTAATGCTTTTGCGGTCGGGATTTTTTGGCAAGGTATGAAATGTACTTGCTTAGAGAACAGATCTGTGACAGTCCAGACTACGGTGTTTCCATTACTTTCTGGCAGTTCTACGATAAAATCCATGGCTATTTCTTTCCATGGGGCTGAGGGGTTTGCCACTGGTTGTAACAGACCTGGCAGTTTCCCTTGCAGTCTTTTGGCCATCGCGCAAATTTGACAGCTACCCACATAGCTTTCTATGTCCTTTTTCATAGATGACCACCAAAATTGCCTTTTAGTTAAGTGTAGGGTTTTTACAAAGCCAAAGTGTCCTGCTGATTTTGTATCGTGGCACAGTTGCATGAAATTGATTCTCTGTGTGGCAGGTATATATAGCTTCTCCCCCACCCATGGCAGTCCATCTTTAATTGTGCACACATGTCTATTTTTCTGGAACCATTCATCACTTTCCAAAGATTTCCTGAATTCTATTCCAGTTTGGCTATCTACCTTCGGCTTCATTTTTTCTTGTGCCCTGGTGGTGACTGGTGCTGCCAGTTGTTGTTCCGGTACAAGTGGTTTAAAGTCAGTAACTCTTGTGCTGTTATATTGGGGCATGCGGGATAATGCATCTGCCAGGAAGTTCTTCCCCCCTGGTAAGTGTTTGAGAGTGAAATTGAATTGGTGAAAATGTTGGGACCAGCGGGCTTGCTTAGGAGTGAGCTTCCTGGGCGTTTTTAGTGCTTCCAAATTTTTGTGCTCTGTCCAGACCTGGAAAGGTATTTTATTTCCTTCTAAAAATTGGTGCCATGTTAGTAATGCCCACCTCAATGAGAATGCCTCTTTTTCCCATATTGGCCAGCGTTGTTCTGTTTCTGTGAGTTTTCTGGATGTGTATGCGCATGGTTGCAACGTCCCCCCATCATTTTCTTGTAATAGTACGGCTCCTACCGTTACATCACTCGCATCTGCCTGTATTACAAAAGGTTTGTCGGGATCTGGGTGTTTTAGGACAGGTTCAGCAGAAAAAGTCTCTTTAGCCTCTCAAATGCTGCTTGACATTCCATTGACCATTTCAGAGGCTGGCTGGGTTTCACGGGTGACCCCCTCTTCGTTTTCAACAAATTTGTGAGGGGCATGGCTATTTGGCCAAATGCGGGGATGAATTGGCGGTAGAAATTTGCAAACCCCTGGAAACTTTGTAATTGCTTCCGTGTGCGTGGGGGGTGCCCACTCTAGTACTGCCCTGACCTTCTCAGGGTCCATTTCGATGCCCTCTGGAGATATGCGATACCCCAGGTAGTCGATTTTTTTCCTGATGGAATTCACACTTCGATAATTTAGCATATAAATGGGCAGCTTGCAACTTCTTCAGGACTGCTCTGACTAGTTTGATATGTTCCTCTTTGGTTTCTGTGAAGATAAGGATGTCATCGAGGTATACCAGGACCCCCTTATATAGGTGCTCTCTCAGCACATCATTAATTAATTGCATAAAGACTGCGGGGGCCCCTTGCAGTCCGAATGGCAATACTTTGAATTGATAGCACCCCATTGGGCAGTTGAATGCAGTCTTCCATTCGTCTCCTTCCTTAATCCTAATACGGTAGTATGCTTCCCTCAGGTCTAGTTTGGTAAAAATCTTTCCTTTCGATAGGTGGGATAGCATATCCTTCATTAGGGGAAGGGGGTACAGATTACATTCACTAATTGTGTTCAAATTTCTATAGTCCACAACCAAGCGAAAAGACCCATCCTTCTTCTCCCTGAACAGAACCGGGGCGGCCACTTTGGGTTTGGCAGGCTCAATAAATCCTCTTTCTAAGTTTTTCTTTATGAATCTCTCCATTTCTGCCATTTCCCTTGGGCTCATGGCATACATCCTGGGTTTTGGGAGTTTTGCCCCAGGTTTGAATTCTATGGTGCAGTCTGTGGGGCGGTGGGGGGGAAGCTCATCTGCTCTTTCCTCACTGAAAACCTCAGCCAGGTCCCTGTATTCTTCCGGTATCTCTGGTAATCCCTTCTCTTTCCCCACCGCTGCTGTCTCCTCCCTCTGGGTTGGGGGGGTGCTTTTGGAGTCTAAGTTCTTCTGCCCCCCCTTTGGGAAATTGAGTTCTGCTGTCCTCCAGTTTATCCCGGGGTTCCATTTCTTCAGCCATTCCAGTCCTAGAATCATTGGGCATTCCATGCCTGGGGCCACTATAAACGTTATGTCCTCCTCATGGGGCCCCAGTGATAGGTGGATTGGTAAAGTGGCTAGGGTGGCTGGTCCTCCCCCTGCTATTGACCCATCTAATTGACTAAAAGAGATTGGTTGTTTTAGCTTCCTCACTGGGATGCTCAATCTCTCCACCAGCGTTGGGCTGATAAGGCAGCGGATGCACCCAGAGTCTATCAGAGCTTTTATTTTGGCTGCTTCAGGCATAGGGGAAGCTAATATAGTCACTGTCTTAAGTATGGGTGGAAGGGGTCCACTTACCAATGGTTCTCCCTCTGAGCTGTCTTCCGAGTTGTCCACCGTCCCTGCGGTGCAGGCCGGAGTCCAATCCCAGTTCCTGGCAGGAAATGTGGACTCTACAGCCTCTGTCCCCTTCATGGAAGATTCTTTTGTGTTGCCTTGGGGCTTCCCCGGCTTCTTGGAGGATGATGCCTCTGGTTTTCGTGGGGGGGGGCTTTTGAACGACATTCTGCAGCACGGTGGCCCTCTCTCCCGCAGTTGAAACAACCAGTTGATTTTTTGGCTGTGGCTGGTGGTTTTTCCCCCTCGCGTGTTTGCTCGGGTGGCAGGCGGCCTCATGGTTTTCCTCTGCGGTGTCTCTTCAGTAGGTCTATTTCCACTTCCTCCGCCAGGATGTACCAGTCGTCGAGATGGGGTGGGTCTCCTCGAGGCAGGCAAGCGTCATACAGGTCGTAGTTTAGACCGTCTTTGAAGTGGCTGAGGAGGATGTCTTCTGGCCAGTTCAGCTTGCTGGCAATGGCTCGGAATTCATGGGTATAATCAGCCACTGCTCGCCTTGCCTGCCTCACCGTTTTGATTCTCTCCCGGGCCTTATGGTCAGCCAAAGGATCCTCGAACTGCCGCCTCAAAGATGACATGAATCGGTTGAAGTCGTTGAGTTCTGGGGCGTTGGAGTCATGCAAATTCACCACCCAGTCTGCAGCCGGCCCGTCCAGGGCAGATTGCACAATTCGGATGCATGCTTTGTCACTGGGGATGTCCCGTCCGTACTCTTCCATGTAGCTGGGGACTTGGGTTAGGAAAAATCCCAGTCGTGATGGCTCCCCCTTGAATTTGACTTCCAGGGGTGGGAGTCTTTGGCTGGAGCGTTGTCTGCGCCGGGGCCGGTATCGCTCCTCATCCTGGTCCCCGTCTGTGGTTCTGGGGTGGGTGGGTACTGCTGAGGCAGCAATTCCTGTTCCATTGGACGGCCCTGGGGTTTCAGGTGTTGAATCCCCTCCGTTACCTTTCCAGTTACGTCCCCAGGCGCTGCCTCGGTTGCGATTTTCAGCTCTCTCCTCCCTCAGTGAGCTCAGGGTTGCTTTCATCAGATCAATGGCCTTTTCCAGGATCCGCTCCTCCTCACTGGCATGCAGGGAACTCTCCATCTCTTGCCTCCATTCCGGTTGGTGGTTACTCTGCCTCAGGGTCGCTTCTCCCGAAGCCTTTTCCCACTCACTTTTCCTTCCAACGCCCATCGACCATCGGGGTTTTCGGTCGTACTGCTCCACCGCTTCTTCCCCAGGTGAATATGCTGCTTCAGCTTCCCATTGTCTCTGGGATTCCATTTGGGGGGAAGACTCCCCCTCCATGGGGCTTCCCTCCTCTCTTGCTTCGTCGCCAGACATTGTATTTGTTGCAAAGTCCCCCGGTAAGGTTTCCCCTTCCAGGTTGACTCTTAAAGCAGATTCCGTCTACTGTCAGGACCCACCTCAATCCACATCTTAGGAAATAAGAACTCTTGGATGCAAGTTTAGTCCAAAAGGAAAATGTTTACTAGGATGGAATCGATTGTGGCAATACAAGACGGAATCTAACAAAGTTACATTTCAATCCTATATAAAGCATTCCCATTTCAGCCCCTCCCCTCATCCATTTGGTCAGATGTCAGGCCCTTCCATGGGAAAGGGAACTCTCCTTGGTTTTATGGTTATTGCTTCCTTTTTTGTTCAAATGTTCCCTGTTGTTTGAAGATGCCTAAAGTCTGACCTCTCCCCCCCCCTTCGGAGAGATGGCAGAATCCCCAGAATAAGCACATTGTTCTACCTATACATTTATGAAATGTGATATAAATGGATTCTGACACTAGCTGGGTGATTTTGGGCCAGCCATTCTCTCTTTTAGCTTTTTTAGGGTTAGTTGTTCTGGGGAAAATAGGAGGAAGAAGGAATATTGACATGTTTGACATTTTGTGTGATAAAAATTAAAGCAAAAAAACACCTTACTTAGTTGAAGCCATTTGTTTAATTCATTCAAACGCTTCTACTGACTACGGATGCAATCTAATTTTGCAATGTCGCAAGGTGAAAGTGATAATATTTGGCACCTGAATGAACTGGGGAAAAGGCAATGAAGAGAATGGAGGGGAAGAAGTAGCAAAATCTATCTGCCAAAAGCAACAGGAGAGTGAAGTTAAACATACTGAAAACGCAGCAAACTATTGGTATCAGAAGTATTTGCCATGTGGAGCTGGATAGAAGGAAAAAGTCTGAAATAGAAAGGAAGAGCTGAGTATCAATAGCAGGTAGATGTTACCTGGGTGGGGGGATAGGAGGTAAAAGGATATGGATTATGGATTTGTAACAGGAGTCCCTGAAGATTTTATTCCGCTAGGCATTGCTGACTATCGAGGGCAATTTCAAAGCCATTCAGCCAGTTCTGTCCGAAGACATTTCTGTGATTATGTCATCACTCTCCTGTTCCCATTTCTCAACACTAAAGCAGCAGAATGCAAAACAAACAAACAACAAATCCTTGAGGAATGTTTACCATAACCTGTTATCTACTCCTTCTAACTTCATTTACTTTTTATAATATAAGCTACTCATAAATCAGTAAAAATACCAATTTTATCTTTCCCCACCTGCTCCCACACTTCTACAAGACAACTTAAAAACATTGCTTGATTATCTGAAATGCCCTTTTCTGAATCTCTGAACAGGTTAAAATGCTGCTCTTGTACAGCAACCTTGAACCCATTCTTATTATTTTTGGCATTAAAAGACACTAACAAATGTTTATAACTATAAATATTATTTCTGTTGAACTATCCATAACGAATTTATCCATTCCTAACAAAATAATCCTTGAGCCTATTTATCTGAAATATGATAGATATCATTTATTCTTAAGGAATTACTATTCTTAAAAATTTTGGTGCATGTTGTCACGCAAGAAAAAACATTATTCCCATTTGTTAGTATGTATTAATATTCAAGGAAAGATTTAGGTCTTGAGTTGTATTAGGACAAGTCATCAATCAAAATATTAAGATATACTAAATTAATATTATTATTCTGTGATTAATTAATACATCTTGAAAAGTACATGCATCAATTATCTTAACTTAAAAGATTCCATTATATTCCGATAATAACAAATAAAAATTTATCAGTATCTGAAAAGTCCAAGAATGCCGTTGACTTTTATTTATGAAAGTCCTGATAACTATGTTCCCCTAACATTTTTACAGCTATGTTCCCCTCACAAGTTTACAGCAAAATTACAGATAATCAATTATTCATTTTTTTATATTCTGCATGATTTTATAATTATAATTTACATTTGATCAATAATTCACAGTACAAATCATTTTGTCATTACCTTGAAAATGACCTTAATGTTCATGTCATTTGTCAATCTCCTCATGTTCCAATGATGTCAAAAATCTGCCCCTTGTTTAAAAGGACATTTGATTTTTACACAACTTTTAGTGTTTTGTTATTATTGTATATTATAGAATTTGCATAGACCACTAGAATTGTTCAGTATTAGGAAACAAATTCAAAAGCTCAATTAATTAACTGGTAATAAATACATATAATAGATATATCATTGTAAATATTACATATAAGGAAAGTATAATAAAATAAATAAATACATTCCAGAAATCTAGAAAAAATGTCCTCTGTCTTAACTGGTTCACTCGGAATTAGTATTCTTAAATAAATGCCTGCACAATTTGGAGACAGAGTGATTTTCAGTTCTAACTTTTAAGTAATTCCAGCATTAATTTAAGACAATAATTAAGGAATAAAGCCCAGTTCACAGAAGATTATTTAAAAACCACTTTAAGCTGTTCATTGATTTTCCATAATTCATCCCAGAAAACAAAGCCAGCAAATTACTCCATGCATCTCTAACTTAATCACTTTGTTTGGAAATAAAATATAACTATTTCATATAATTCCTCTTACGCCTTTGAGCTTGCTGAAGAAGCATATCTAACAGACACTGCAGAACAAATTAAAATGTCAAATGTAGCAGCCTGATAGCTAGTCCCTTGTTCTTTGTGACTGACATTTATTTAATGGCAAAAAATATGTAATAGATATAACTTGAAGTCTGGTTGAATTAGAAGAAAAAATTGCAAGTTATAGTTTTACTCCTGGTATGAAAAATTTCCAGGAAAGAATGTCTGATCTCAAAACAACGCTTCATGAGTGTTTCAGAAATGATTGCAAAAGCCTTGGAATTACTTGTAAGGCTGAAACTACTCCGAATAGATTCAGAATATTCCAAGACAGAACCTTGTCTAAAATTCTAATACCACAAAACCTTTCTACAGTTTTTTTCCCTTGTATGGAATCCAATGACAAGATAGACAAAATATTAGAAAAACTGAGGCGGTGCAATTAATATTGATAATCTTAACCTGTTGTTAAAATAGCTGCAGTATATCATCATTTCTATAAGCCATTAGTGTCTTTTGCATAACTAATGAACATAAATAGGGTCAGGACAGAGAACTGGAAAGAAGGTCTATGTCCTAAAGCCAATAGAAGAGAATCTCCAGTATGCTAGCATCATAAGAACAGAAATTCTGAAATTGACCTTAGTTAGTGCTAGAGGCTAGCTTTTGCCACTCCAATAAGGCTTCTAAATTGGTTGGTAGTGTTTGGGCCTATTTGCACATAACCGTTTTACAGTTCAACTAGAGAATGGTATTGTGTGGAGTTGGATAGGAATATTCATTCAAAACAAGGCACTGATATGCTGGAATCTTGACTTTTGATACAAAAGTGAAACCAAGACTGAAGTTCCCTCACAAAGGTTACAATGTTACAAAGTTGAACTTCCCACCCCAGTAATATGTCATAAATCACATTTCCCAATTAGCTACTTTGGCGGGCTCTCAAGCTTCAGCCCGCCAAAACTTGGTGACCTTGGTTCCCACAGGACAATTTATTGTTTTCACTAAACTTAAAAGTATACCTCCCTGCTCCCAATGCTGTGGCAACTGAAAACGAAGTGGAAATGTCTTCAGTCAAATTCATTTGCAGCATTGACAGTCAGATCCCCTAAAGAAAGGAGAAATCCTGTAGACAAAGAAGAGTTAGAGTTAGGAATCTCCCCGAGGTTTATTAGGGTGCTTATCAAAAAATCTGCATATCAATCTATCAGCTCTAACATCAGCACTTTTAACCCAAGTGGCCTCTGATAATGAGTATCCTTTCCACTGTATTGTAATTTCCCTTTGTACAATCTAGAATCAAGAATTCGTTTTATTTCATAATGAGTCTCCCCCTCTGCCACAAGGAGACCAGCCTGCTCTTTGATCATACCAATAGTTTGTAGTATTGATACAGGAGTGTAGAGCAGGAAGAAAAGTGACCAGCCCCAGTTATAACAATGTCAGAGATCATCTCTGCCTGATTCTGATCAGGTGGTACTCTAGATCAGACATTAGTTCTACTGAAAAACAGCTTTGCACAAACCATAACTTCTTGAACCTTTAATGATTACTTGGTAAATGAAATAATCCCATGGTAAAAATATAATGAAATGAATACTGCTAGTCTAATTCTCTCCCTGCCTGCATAGTTAACAGGCATTATAATCATGAACACAATCATCTTACATATGCCACACAAATGGAAATGCCACTGAATGAAGAAAAAGAATTAGGAGGATGATCTGGAAGAATAAATATGATACTCTGTTAAGCATAAGCATGGAAATAACAACAAAAAAGGCAAATAGCTATATTGTATTTGTTAACTTTTCTGCATTAAGCAGGATAATCTGAACACAGCAGTAAAATGCTGATCAAGCCATAATGAGATTTTATTTATTCAAAAATATACACAGCATTATTTCAATCAGATGCAGTTAAAGAAAGTTGCCAGAAAAATAAAAAATAAAACCCTATCTTACAAAGGAGGCAGGAACAAGGTTGACTCAGCCTTCCATCCTTCTGAGGTAGGTAAAATGAGGACCCAGATTGTTGGGGGCAATAAGCTGACTTTGTAAAAAATGCCGCTGGGGGGGCGAAAGCCCTAATAAGCAGGCATATACATAGAATGAAGGCTACTGCTAAGCGCATTGATTTGTGCTTCTTAGATTGTAAGCCGCCCTGAGTCTTCGGAGAAGAGCAGGATACAAATGGGATTAAAAAACCAACAACAAACTAGACTATGTTGGCCCAATCTGAATACTCAGTTTATAACAGAGTGTATATGTAACGTATTGTCCACCAAATGGCTCCCAAGTGTATAGAAAGGAAATAAAATGGCGAATTACTAGAGGCCAGTGCCAGAAATAAGAGTTCTATCTGGAGACAAATACAGCTAGAGAACATCAGAGCAGAGCTAAATACAAATGCTGTTAATGTTTTGCCACTTTCAAAGCACCGCTAACTCTCATTAATCAACTGGAAGCATGGGCTGGGAGTCAATAGACCATTTTGATTTGTTTGTCCCTCAAAATTGAATAGATGGCCCTTGGCTCATGCTCCACTCAAAGCTGGCCTAAAATAATATTATTAAAAAAATAAGTCATTGCCAAATTAGATCTATTTGTACAAAACATAATTCAGTGATCACTGACATTTTCTCGATAATATATCCATCATTTTGGGGGTTTTATTTCCTTTAACTATCATAAATTTCACCAGCCATTGTAATTTGGAGAGCTCCCCATCTTCTTAACAACCATGGTTTATTAGTAATCACATAGTAAGTACAGTAATCACATAATTCTTAAAAGTTTGTGAGCCCTTCTCGAATATTCAATATTTTTGCATAAATACAATCTGTTTTCCAAACTAGATAAAGAGGATCCAATTAAACATGATTCAAAGACATTATAGTGTTTATTAATTTATTGAGGAAAATGATCCAAAGTGATATATTTGTGTGTGACAAAGGAATGCAACCTCTAAGGTTATCAAATCATTTCAAGGAGAAATCAGTCAGATGTTCCAAACAATAATAATCATTAATGTGAGAGGTCCTGTCTTATATAAAAAAAACACTCTGGATATTCACTATCACAATATGATCTTTACAACACAGGTATGGAGAAGTGTGTCATGGCTTGAAAAAAAGATTTCTTAGAACCTCCAAAAAACCTCCCAAATGTGTTTCAGTTGTTGATGCTAACCAGGCTGGGAAAATGTTACAGAATTATTCCCAAAGATGTTGGATTCCACCAATCTACGTACAGTACTGTTAGGAGATCATGTGTAATTGGAGGCAATTCAAAACCATTGTTATCATTCCCAAGAATGGTCAACCAACCAAGATTAAGATGTGTAATACTTTGGGAGATCTCAGTGAATCCTAAGGTAAAGGTAAAGCTAAAGGTTCCTCCACACATGTGTGCTAGTCATTTCCAACTCTAGGGGCCGGTTCTCATCTCCGTTTCAAAGCTGAAGAGCCAGCGCTTGTCCGAGGACATCTCCGTGGTCATGTAGCTGGCATGACTGGATGCCAAAGGCACACGGAACGCTGTTACCTTCCCACCGTAGTGGTCCCTATTTTTCTACTTGCATTTTTACATGCTTTCGAACTGCTAGGTTGGCAGAAGTGAATCCTAGGTAACATCAAAGGAACTAGGGGCCTCTCTTGCATTGGCAAATGTCATTTCTTTGTGAGGCCATCATCAGGAGAACATTGAGCAACAAGGAAGTGTACAATAGGCTGCAAGGAAAAAGCCACCACTCTCCAAAACAACAACAACAACAACAACACTGCGGCCCATTTACAGAGAAGCCAGAAAGCTGTTGGAAGAATTTTCTGTGGAGGGATGAGATTAAAACAGAACTTCTGGCTTGAATACAAATGTTGTGTTTGATGAAAGACACACTGTATTTTAGCATAAGCAGCTTGTCCCATCTGTAAAACATGATAGTGCCAGTATTATAGTTTGAGTCTTCTTTGCTGCCTCTGGGATAGGACAGCTTGGCATCAGTGATGGAACTGTGGATTCTTAAGTGTACCAGCAATTTGGTCAGATGGCGAATTAAATCAATGTAATTCCCAAATGCCTAGTCAGGATAGCTTTAAGTGAACTGAAGCTCAAGAGAAAGTGTATTGTAAGCCAATAATGTAAAAGACATGACCAAATAAGGGTTAGAGCAGAAGAAAGTTGAGGCTTTAGATCAGGGGTCTTCAAACTCGGCCCTTTTATGACTCATGGACTTCAGTGTGGCTGGCTGAGAAATTCTGGAGTTGAAGTCCACAAGTCATAAAAGGGCTCAGTTTGAAGACCCCTGATTTAGAATGATGTCAAAATCTTGACCTAATGTCATGGAAACCACCTGAAGCAAGAAGTTCATGCGAGAAAATCCACCACGTCATTGAGTTGAATCTCTTCTGCAAGGAGGAATGCCAATGTGCAGGACTGAGCGATGTTATTGGAAATGTTTAATTGCACACCAGTGGGGGGGGCACACCAGTTATCGAAAGTTATATGTAGCTTTGGATCATTTCCCTCAATAAATAAATAAATAGATGTAAATAAAGGTAATAATTTTGACTATTTATTTAACTGGGTTCTCTTTACCTAGTTTTAGGATTTTTTTTCAGAACTGTCATGAAAACCCCATTGTTTCCTTTAATTAATGAATACTTATTTTTCATATCTTTGACATTTTAAGCATTCAATGAAAAGTTGCTGACTACCTGCAATTGGAAATCACATTACATCAATTTAATTCGCCATGTGACTAAATATCTTAGCGTGAAAAGTAACATACACAAAAGGTTTTGCTTTAACACACACTAATAATGAATTGCTAGAGGTTCAGTCTTAGAATGTTCCTAATTTGATCACAGTTGGCTTAAAAAAAGAGAACTACTACATATCCTATTAGATTATTATTATTTCCCAGTTTCTCAGCAAAACATTAACACTGATATCCTTAATACTGTGAACATGGGTTTGCAACACACAAAATTTACAAATGAATAATTATGAAATAATTATGAAAGATTCATTTAAAGCAGTGTAATGCTGGTGCTCCACCATTTGCTGGGTGCTACATGAATTCATTCAGGAAACATTTGCAACCTCGATCATGGAAATTCTAGAAATGTATAATTTTGATGCTCTATGTTTTGTCTTTTTATTTTAACATCATGCCTACTAATTATAAGAGCAAATATAAAAATTCCAGCTCATCCATTGGATTAGAAGGATTAAGGATTAGAAACAAAGGCAGATGATTATGTGACAGACATGGTGACAGCATGGTGAGGCCATCATGGTACATGATGATTTCCATGTCTGCTGCAAAAGTTGCAAAACAAATGTGCCATCTAGATCAGGGGTCCTCAAACCTGGCCGCTTTAAGACTTGTGGACTTCAACTCCCAGAAATCTCCAGCCAGCCATGAAGTAGAAGTCCACAAGTCTTAAAGTGGCCAAGTTTGAGGACCCCTGATCTAGATAAATGGTTTCATCCTCAGTTAGTCCTAGAAGTTGCAGACCATCAAAGTAGAGTTGTCAGGAATGCTACCATTTCCACACACAGGAACAGCTGAGAAGTCTCAGGGCATAGTTGAGATGGTAGAGCCAAGAAGCGGAACTGATGTTTCTCAGGCACAATTCGGGACAAACCAATATAGGTAAAGGTAAAGGTTCCCCTGCACATGCGTGCTAGTTGTTTCCGACTCTAGGGGCCGGTGCTCATCTCCGTTTAAAAGCCGAAGAGCCAGCGTTTGTCCGAGGACGTCTCCGTGACCATGTGGCCGGCATGACTAGATGCCAAAGGTGCACGGAACGCTGTTACCTTCCCACCGTAGTGGTCCCTATTTTTCTACTTGCATTTTTATGTGCTTTCAAACTGCTAGGTTGGCAGAAGCTGGGACAAGTAACAGGTGCTCGGGATTCGACCCACCAAACTGCCGACCTTCTGATCGACAGGCTCAGCGTCCTAACCCACTGAGCCACCGCATCCCTTAAACCAATATAAGAGAGATCTAAATGGAGACTTAATTTTTCGTTCTGGATTCTCAATTGGATAGAAATATTATTTCTCAAAATGTATTTGCAATCAAAGTTGGAAATCTCTTATATGTAAGAGTCTAACTTGAAGGATATTTAGTGGTTACATCATCCTATAAAATATGCCTCTATTTTCTATGTCCCCAGAATATGGTTTAGATTGCATTATTTCTTAATTTCTTCTTCTTCTTCTTGGATCATGCTTGAGTTGCATTAACATTTCAATTCAAAAATGTTCAATTAGTTGGTGGTAGTTAATACCATTTTAAGTTATTTCTTAAAATGGGATGACCATTTTTCTGATTATATTAAATGGCAAACAGGATTTTTTTACTTAATCAAAATTCTATCAGTCCACAAGTTGTATGGAATCCATATGTAGCTTGAGTATGCAGTGTGTATTGCTTAAGCTTCTGCAAAAAAGAAAAAGAAAAAGTATATTCCTAAGTATAAATACTGTATATAGAAAATATAGTTAAAGAAAGTTTACTGGTGGATAGCCATTCTCATCCTCACTATTTCTAATCAGTAAATGGTAGTAACAATTATTTATAGAATTGAAAAAAATGTAAATTAAAGATTCAATAACTATAATTCTCAGTTGTTAAAATTTCAGCTTTTATATTTTGTTGTTCCATTTATTTTAAACTATATACTATTTATTAGATTCTTGATATTTTAATCTCCTCAAAGCAAGTTCACTATATCAGCATAAACATTGCCCATATGAAACTTAGACCTAATGCATTAAAAGTCCCTTGATGAGATTCCTTGCATAATTTATTCATTTTATTCAAAGTTTATTGAATGCATCAAAAATGCATCAAAAAGAATGTACTGTAGATTTTCTACACTGGAACTATTAGAAATTTGGGAAAATGTTTAATAGACTTGGTTAAGTGCATTACTTTTTTCTTTTTGGAGTAATATTGTAGCATACATAAATAATGTACATATTGACAGATAAGCCAAAATATTAGTTTTCAAAACACACCTCCAAAATTGGGTTTGCTTACCTACCCAGAGGCTTATCTATGAGTACATATCCAAATTTATGGATGGTTTCATGTTAATGATGTGAATGTTATTTTATTCCAACATTACAGCAACAACAATAGTAACTAGGCAGATAAAAGAACCAGCCTTGCTAAAAGAAAATCAGAATGAATTCTGCCATAGTAAATCTTTCTCTCCAACATTCTGAAACATTTTGAGAGTGTCATGTGACATAGAAACAGTATTGACCCAGTCAATGCTGTATACTTGGACTTCAAAAACACTTTAAATAGGTTTCTCATGAAACACACACACACACATATATATAAAATGTCCATTTGTTTCTGAAATTGAAGGTGGTTTTCCCTTTGCACAGGGCATATAGGAGGGAGAGCTAGTAGGCATTTGGTCCACTTCTGTAAATTTAATTTTCTTCAAACTCTTTTTCTTTAAGATTTAACAGAACAATAGAATAACAGCACTGGAAGGGACCTTGGAGGTCTTCTAGTCCAAATCCCTGCTCAAGCAGGAGACCCTACACCATTCCAGACAAGTTGCTGTCCAGTCTTTTCTTAAAGACCTCTAGTGATGAAGTACCCATAATTTCTGAAGGCAAGCTGTTCCACTGGGTTAATTGTTTTTAACTGTTAAGAACTTTCTCCTTAATTCCAGGTTGCTTCTGTTTGATCAGTCTCTATCCATTGTTTTTTTTTCCTTGCCTTGTGGTGCTTTGGAAAATAATTTGACCCCCTCTTCTTTGTGGCAGTCCCTCAAATACTGGAATACTGCCATGTCATCCCTAGCCCTTCTTTTCTCTAGACTAGCCATACCCAAATCCTGCAACCATTCTTCATATGTTTTAGACTCCAGGCCTTTAATCATCCTAGTTGCTCTTCTCTGCACTCTTTCTAGTCTTGACACCTTTTTTTAATATTGCAGTGACCAAAACTGGATGCAGTATTTCAAGTGTGGTCTTACCAAGGCATTATAAATTGGTACCAACACTTCATGTGAACTTGATTCTATCTCTCTGAATAATTGCATACTTTGCTGATAGTTGCACATGCTGATTATAGTACAGGACACTATGGAACTATTGCATATAATCTCATTCTCTTTCTTCTGGGCATCCCATTCTTGCTTCCTGATTATTCTATAAATTACCATTGGCTTTTACTTATTGACTCCTTCATTTCATATTTTAACTTTCAAAATGGCTGCCTTGTTGGTTTCATGGGTAGAATCTTGTTCTGCTTCTTTTCTGAAAGAGGTTGGCACCATTGAGGAGAAAGTCACTACCTGATTTAAATCCATTACATTTTCCTTGTTTCTAAAAGTAATTTCCTAGTTTCTAACAGCAGGACTGCTATCTACAAAGGCAGCCATTGTTTTCATACAGGTTGAGGGCGTTTAGAATGGGTGTTAATTTTGGGGATTGGCTGCTCTTGCTTATGATGAATAATGCATTGTACTTACAAAAGCAACACAATGGAATAGCTGATCCTTCTCTGCTTTTTGTTAGTTTCATTTCCCTGACACAAACCAGTTCTTCTGTTTATTTTTAGGGCATTGCAATCTATTACTTCTGATTAACTTCCTTAAATAGAGGTAAACAATCCATGATTTCCTTTTTCCCTTTCCTGCTATACTGAAGTCAATTTATTCCTTTTTTCCTTTTATGACAGAAAATAAAAGGTATGTCTAATTGTACAGTACATGTGGAAAAGTGAATAGGCTGAGAGGAAAGTGAACCCAAACAATTAGCTGAGCTTTGCAAATGAAGGCTATTTTCTTTTGTTCTTGAAAATGTTAATTATTCCTCGCAGCTATGCTTTCATGACTGGGAGTTGATTTGTTTGGCATCCATTGTATTTTCCCCTTTTATCCCACTGAAATTAGCACTGGCTCTGTTTATCATAACCAACCTCAATTAATGTAATCTTAACTTACACATGTACTTGCTTATTCATGTTCAAAGATGTTAGAATGATAATGATAGTGGAGGAAAAACATGTACACTCTGAAACATTGAGCCATGTCAGTACAGTTATAAATCTTCTGTGTAGGTTGAGCATCTGAGCTGTTTCTATTTGAGAACCACAGCACAGGATAAGAGAATTGTTATTGATTTGATGACTAATAGCTTGAGTTATGTTAATTGGAGCTGTGCCAAATATTTATGCATACTTACTCCTTCAATGGAAAAAAAAATAACATTGGGGGCCATCTCTCAGAAATGAAACGGCAAGAGGATGGAAATGTTGCTTCACCTTGCCCTTCTCTCACTATTTCCACCAAGGGGGGGAAAATACAGGACCTCATTGTTCTATCATATATATTTTTCCAGAAGAAAAAAGCCATCTAGGAGACAGAACAAGTCCATGCATCATACTGACTAGGAAAGATACTGCTAGTAGTTTGTCAATATTATTCCAATTGATATAAACAGCAAGAAATTTCCATGGAGAAATTAAATGCATATTTCTTTAAAAAACAAAACTTATGGAAGATTACAGAGAAGCAGAAACAAATTATGAACAGATCCATTGCAATAAGGAAAGTTTGTGAAGCTATAAAAAAGAGTAAAACAGAAAAAGTGCTTGGATCAGATGGGTTACCAGCTTTTTACTACAAATACTTTGAAGATGAATTTTTACAACCTTTACAAACATGGTGAATTATCTTATGTGAAGGGGAAAGATTCTAAAGAGCTGGAAAGAATTAATATAGTATTAATACCTAAGGAAGGACAAGATTTGACTTTAACTAGAAACTATTAGATGACATCATTGTTGAATAATGACTCTTAACTTGTTTACAATGATTTAGAGATTGAAAATAATTTTGCAAGAATGTATTCGTATAAGTGCGGGTTTTATCTAAAAGACAGTAAGAGATAATATTAAAAAAATATTTTGGACATTTTGGAATACTTGCAGCAACATAAAAAACAAGCTATTTAATTTTTTAGATGCAGAGAAGGCTTTTGAGAACTTGAACTGGACCTTCCTGTTTGAAGTTTTAGAAGGTATAAATTTTGGAGAGAATTTTATTAAATGGGAAAGGAATAATTTACCCTACACAGAAAGCACAATGTCAGTAGAGATATAACAAAACCTTGTGAAATACAAAAAGGCATAAGACAGGGATGCCCATTGTTTCCCTTTGTTTTTTATTTTAGTTCCTGAAATATTGATTAGACATATAAGTAAAGATGAGAGAATTCTAGGATTAAAGGTTAAAAAAAAACCTTATAAATTAAGGACATTTGCTGATAACTTACTGTTAGTTTTGGAGAATCCACTAAAGGAACCAGACAATCAATGGGAAAATTTAAACAATTTGATACTCTAGCAGGTTTAAGATTAGCAATCAAAATATGAAGATGTTAACAAAAACTTGAAAACAGAGGATCAAATGGAATGATAAAGAAAATGAGTTTTAAGACTGAGGAAAAAAGAAAATATTTGGATATCGCTATGACAAATATGAATGGTATGTTATTTCAAAATAATTATGTCAAAAGATATATCTAGCTTTGCAAGGGAAAAAGGCAGAAATTGAATATAAGGTGCAGGCAAAAAAAGGAGGATTGGACTTACTTGATTTGAAATGGTATTTTGCAGCTTGTTGTTTGGTTTGAATCATGGAAATTGCTAAGAAATAACAGACTTTTAGAGTTAGAAAACATGGCCTGAGATTTGGATGGCATGGATATTTGTGGTATAATAAAACCAAGGTTAATATAAACTCCAAAAATAATGTTTGATTTTTGTATGCTGTATGATTATTCTCAGTCATGTTGAGAATAATGAATAAACCCAGGGTATGCTCCAAAAACACCTTTGTGACTCTCAGCATAAGAAACATTTGATAGAAAAGAAATAATAGGCAAATGCAAATGGTTAACATATCATGAGAGGGTTAGGGTTAATATCTATGAGGAACATATTAACTACCTTAATTTGTGATGGTTCAGCCAAGTTAACACCAAAGCAAAAATATAATCCATAGAAACTTCTGATTCCATCTATCAGTTGTTTTTTTCTAACTGTACAGGAGCAGGTTATCAGTCCATTATAGGCAATCTACTCACATCTTTCATGAGGTAAATCCCTAACTTGCCCCAAACCTATGATTTTCAGCATGTGCACTGAGGAAGTATCAGATGAGTTGTCAGGCAACACAGTCCTTAAAATTTTAGAAAAGTCAACCTCAAGTGGAGTTTGACCTGACTCCATGGACAAGATATGTAGTTTTCCTGGCTACAATGTATTGTAAAAGTCCCTAATCATTGCCTTCTTTCAAAATGTTTTGCAACTTTCCAGGCTACAATCCCAAGATTTTCTACAGGACTCCCATCCAAGTATTAACTGCAAGCAATCTACTTCGGCAAGGATGAGCCCTCAGAATCATTATTTAGGAAAAGTGAAATACTGCTCTTCCTTCCCATATTGTTCTTATGATGTACACTGTCCATAGTCACTTGTTGAAATGGGCGGCTATAGAAATCAAAAAATAAATAAATAAAACACTGTAACCAAACAGTTTAGAAATGGTGTCATCTCTTTAGGTTCCCTTAAAATCCTTACTTAGATAAATATGTGAAAAAGAAATTAAGCAGGATCTTTGCACAGAATCAGATATATCCAATCTTTAATCCACACTTTCTAGGTCATATTAATAAATGGTTGCATTTTCATATAGAATTGTCCCCAAAAAACCACAATGCATTTGCAATTTTTCCAAATACAGAATTTTATATACTGATCTTGAGATGAGGTATGTTTTCGAAAGAATGCCTAGTCTTATTATTCTCAAGCAAATGTAGGGCATTTGATAATACAGAAGTTCACATATTAGACTTCTAATAGTCTTTATGAGAAGTACTTGAGGCTTCACCTAAAATGACGATTGTTCCTTGAGAACAAATAAGAAAATAGGCTCTTTGTATAACTAGAAATCACTTTTCCAGCATAACCTTATTCCTTTATGAGTCTTCTGCCTTCCAAACCTTTCAGTGTGTCCTTTGTTTCTGGAGGCAAACACTTTTCTGACAATGTGGAGCTTCGAGATGTTCTATTTTTCTACATATGATGCGATAAAAAAGCCAGTACAGAAAAGTATTTCCTGAAATAAAGTTGAGACTCTGACTTGAGACTCTAGTTAAAAACTAACAAGCAAAACTGGTCACATTTTAAACTGTACTGTTTCCAGCATTCTGTATTTGAGTTGCTTTGTTTTTAAATTATTGTGTTTTGTTTTTAATTCTTCTCTGCTTTGGGGTTGTTGTTGTTTTTTAATATTGAGAAAAGGGAGTTGAACTTTTAAAAAGAATCAACCAATCAAATCCTTTAAACAGGCTGGCAATGGTACCCAAAAGAGTATTATTATTTTTTTTTTCATTTTGCTTAAAGAGAGAGCCAAATCATATCATGCATAAAAGATTTTCTTATATTTAAAAATATGCCCGGCAACCATTATGCCTTGATTTTGAACTGATTGCACTTTTTTAAAAACCACCATTGCTTTTCACTTTAGGATACTGGCCTCCAAGTGAGATAGCAGGTCCAGCCCTCATTAACTCAAGCTTCAGTGGGCCAAACGGAACCACGTAAAGAGGCCATTGCAACAAGGAGACTTGGCATCAATGTGTTCTTTTTATTGGAGGAGGCTCTATGTGACTTGGCTTACTTTCCCTGCAAGGTTTCACACAGATCAACTGTGTATAAAATATGACTTTCATTCCATGTATGAATAACAGTATAACAAACATCTAAGTAATGCATACCAGAAAACTTTGGAACGGATGCCTATAATGTTTAGAATTAAAGGAGGATCGGATTTCTTCCAAGGGGTCAAAATTGAAGTTTAAAGTCAAGGCAGTGATATCATTATATATAACATTAAGAAAAAGTAGCTATAGAAATCAACTAACTACGTAAATAAATAAATATACAAAAATGCATGAGTCAGTGGTTTCAGATTCCTCTTACATTTTAATAATTAGAGGAGACATTTTGCACAATTGTCTCCTAGGTCCCTCGATCCCTCCTGAAGTCTGCACCCAAGTGTTGAGGGCACCATCTGAAATAGTATAAAAAGAAGTGTGGAGGAGAATCAGCAATCAGCTGCTTCTTCTCACATACAGTAAGTCTCTAGGGACCAGAATATTTCTATTTACAGAAAGATAATTTAGGAACCAAGCCATTGTTTCTAAACTTTGACAGCTTTTTTGATGCATCCTCTGAGATTCATATATTAATTATAAACAAGTGCAAAGGTTTAGTGTGGAGCTGAATGGGTGTGGCTGTATAACAGTGGACTGTCTAATCACAGAGGGCCCTATCCTCTTGGGGCTGTAGTTACTTTGGTACAGACAGAGATGTCTCAGAAAAAAGATGGTTGATTACTGTTTCTCACAAGGACTTAATCCAGCCCAAAGAGACTTTCTCATTCTTCATTACTTCCTGTCTTTTTTTTATCTTGTATCTTTTCTCCAAGCCTGTGTCTCACTGAATCACTCTCAAACACTGAATATAGGAATGCTTTTTTTCTAAACATTACCATTAGGACATTTTGAATTTCTCCCTTGGATCCCTGGCTTTCTGAATCAATAAAGGCAGAGTGGGAATGTCAAGAAATTTAATGAGAAGAAAAAGGGTCTACTTCTTATTAATTTGTAATATTATATGGTCTACTTTGCATGCCTTGGCCTCCCTCCTTTCTTTCCCTCCTGCTGAGGTTACCTTTGGTGTAGAATTATTTGTGATTAACCTCATTTTTATTTCAGTGGCATATAATGGTGGACTAACTGATTCAACTATCTCCCTGGGGATATTCATAAACAGAGTCTATCTTCTCTGTTTGTGGAGGGAATCTATCCTATGGCAATGTTTGTGTCTGGCTAATTTTTATCCATCTGTTCATGTGATTGGGAATCTGGATTACCTTACGCTATAAAAGGTTGTAATCTACTTTCCCTAGAAATACAGAAAGGTTTGTTAGAAGAGGCAGAATCCAATCCTATCCAATTCGTGTATTCTTTGTACAAACTACTATTCCATATGCATCAAACTATAACACATTTTTTATATGCCTATAATATATTTATACTGCTTGGGAAAGTAGATAGGTAGTCAACAGCTATTCATAAATATATTCTGGATCCATTCATGTTTGACTAATTCATTCATTTAAAATATGCAAGAATAAGATGAAGAATACGATTTGCTTACTCCCACCTATTCAGGGCAATGAGTGATTTAGAAGGAACAGATAGAGAAGAGGAAAAAAGTTACATTCCACCATTATAAATAATGTATGATTATTTAAAAAAATAAATAAACCAGAACTGGCAAAAAAAATGTCTGACAGAGACAAAACAGAGGATTATGGATGGCAGCAATAATCAGGAGATTACACAGGTCAAGGATAACTGACCTGCAATCTTAATTTATCATTTGGTGCCCAAGTAAGTTTTAAAATATCCTAATGCAATTCGAATTGAAAAACTATACTCTTTATGTTTAACTAGGAAAAAAATATGTCTATGTTATTTAACTACCCTGATAAGACTATGCATTCTGAAAAGATGCATAATAGCCCTGACACAAAAAGGCCATCTAACCATGGAAGAAATATGTACTGGCAACTTCTTTTCCAGTTGTGTCTCCACAATGTCACATTCGTTACATCCTCAACTCATGAGAGAGATAAGTTTAAATAGTCTTTAGTTACACCAATGTTAAATGTTCTTCTCCTTATTCCAAGGCTGTTCAAGAGCAACCTCTGGGTTAATAAAATGATATAGGTTTTGTTTCCCATTTGTTTGGAAAAAGTCAGGTAGATAGGTAATTGGGACATCTAATTTCATGCTGATAAAATTTTCTGCCAATTTAAGGATATAAGGAGAACTTCAGTTCAGTAATAATATGTTCCCAATAGGGAAAAAATATACTAGTTTTCTGTAGAGAAATTTGAAGATTCTATTTTTGGTAAACCAAATAGTGTCTGACTTGTTCTACATCTTTGAATTAATAGGTATTTCAGAACTTAGTTATCTAGTAATTCATACAGTATCCAAGTATTTCCATGCAATATACAGTAACTATTTAAAATATACATTGGGGGGGGAGAAATCTAATTTTAATTTATGTATGTTCTGTTTCACTTTTTAATAATAAATAATCTCATGAATGTTTAATTAAGTATAAATTTGCATGTATTTTTAAACATCATAAATTAATTTGGGACAGAACGGACATAAGGGAATATATGGCAAGTTATATGAATTACCAAATTAAATGGTGCTTCTATCTTTTGGTACTGCAGTAATCAGCATGTATTCCAGTTTTGAGTTAGAGAAAAGAAGGAATTAATTTGCAAGAACAACCCAATGAGCTTCAAATATTGATCATGATATCAAGATAGTTTGCAGCCTTGGTGAACAAAGCCATCATTTGAAGTTTGCTCTCAGCATCTGACAGTCTGACAATCCAACATCTACAGTATATTCTCTAAATGTGAAGATTCAATTTTCATTGCAATTAGATCAATATGCTCTTTCATAATTCCTTTTCAATCATATAAATTGTAGATTTTGCATTTCTTTATATCTGTATTTCCTTCTCATGGTATCTAGGACATTCCTTGTGTGATCTCTGAGATGTTTCTAGTGTTTATAACTAGAAAGACTATAAGCAAAGAAATAAATCAATAAAACAAAGAACACCTCTAGCTAGCTAACACAATTATATCACATGGAAAAATAGTTTTGGACACCATGGATGCTTTATCAAAGGATATTTCTGAGTCAATCTTACACCTAGGAAAGAGAATCTAGGTAAGGCAGCAACTAGAAAAACAAGACTAGGCCAACCACTATTGCACCTTGATCCAATAAGACTTACAATTTTGAAAAAAGCACTGAATTATCTTGCACAGCAGGGACAAACAAAACCACAAGATGGGGATGCTACTAAGTCTGATTGTGAAAGTCAGGCTCTTAGAATGAAAAGGGGAATCACCATATTCAATACAGAGAGGGCCACAGTCAGTCTCTGCAGCTCCATGGGAATGCCCATTCATCTAAACCAGGGATTCAAAAACCATGGCCTACCAACATTACTGTTAGTCTCTAAAAGCATTTTCAGAGTGGGTGGAGTCAAAACTCTGTCTTTTATCTGTGTGTGTATAGGTTGAAAACAAAACGAGTGCTTTATGGCTTACAAATACCGGTACATCTTTTCATCTGAATATAACATTCAAGTACAGGTAGTCCTTGACTGATGACCATAGTTGAGCCCAAAATTTCTGTTGCTTAAGCAAAACATGTGTTGTTAATTTTGTCTCATTTTACGACCTTTCTTGCCATGGTTGTTAAGTGAATCATTGCAGTTGTTCAATTATAAACACAGTTGTTAAGTGAATCTGACTTCCCCCTTAACTTTGCTTATAAGAGGGTCACAAAAGTGGATCACATGATCCTGGGACACTGTAACCATCATAAATATGAGTCAGTTGCCAAGCACCTGAATTTTGATCATGTGATCATGGGAACGCTGAAATAGTCATAAATGTGAAAAATGACACTTTTTTCAGTGTCATTGTAACCTTGAACGGTCATCAAATGAACTGTTGTAGTCCTTATTTTAAAGGGTTTCTGCAGCAGTCTAACTTGGCTCTCTATAATACTGTAAAATGGAGCCTTTGAGCCAAGATGGTTGGGCAATAGTTAAAGAACATAAAAAATATCACCTACATACCTATCTCAGTACAGCATTAACAAGCTCCCTTCTCTGCACACAAACCTTTCACAGACTAGATTATTAATCTCCCCGATATCTACTGTAAGTCCCTCCCAAAATGTTCTTCCACTTACAATGAAAGCAAAATGAAAGTTTGGCACAGGCAACAAACTATGGAGCATAGAGTAACATTCTTTGTCTAGAGTAAGCAAATGAACTTAAGACCATACGAACATTTTGTGCACCTTAGGCCAGGAGTCCCCAACCCCCTGTCCGTAAACCAGTACTGGGCCATGGTATGCTAGCAATCAGTTTGCACAAACAAGCAAAGCCCCATCCATGGGATGCAGGCAGCACACAAAACTACACAATTTCTGGTCTGTGGAAAAACCTTTCTCCATGGAACTGGTCCCTGATGCCCCAAAGTTTGGAGACCTCTGCTTTTAAGCCACTGGTTTTCGACCTTGACAAATTTAAAATGTGTGGACTTCAAATCCTGGAATATCAGGCAGTCTACGGATCTTAAAATTGCCAAGGTTGAAAAACCTGTCTATAGGTAGAATAAGCCCAAAGCTAGTCCTTTAGTGTTGACTCCATCCACCTGAAGTCAACATGGGTGCTATTGATGCAATTTTCTTGGCAAGTGATTTGCCACTGCCTTCTTCTAAAATGCTTTCTCAACTTCCTGTCTAGCATTCAGCCTGAGAGTTTTTACTCTTTTTTGTTTTGTTTTGTTTTTTTGGTATCTACTATCCTAAAGCTGTGCAAAACTTTTACAGGATGCTTTACTTTGATGGTAATTTGAAAGAAGCACCTCTTTCACACTGTTTCACAAAGCAATGTCCCCTTCTAAACAGGGTAGATACTGTGTGTAACAGAAGAGGCTCCAGGAGTAAAACAAAGTACCTTAACAAAAATCACACCATCTCCAGGGTATGAAATGTCTCACAGGGATGAAGTCAGTCCAACCTATACAAACTTAGTATTTATTTTACCAGTATAGTTGAAGTAGCAGGTGAGATCCAGAAACAATTGCAAGTAATAATTATATAGAATTCTTGCTACGAGGTCACAGTGACAAATATTAGCTTTCATAATACATTTACTGTGTGTAAATGTACACAAATGTTGTAATTACAAGCATGATTTCATTCCAGTAGCAGTAAAAAACAATAGAAGAGAGAGAGAGATAAAGTTGAAAGACATTTAACTTTAGAAGAGAGATAAAGTTGAAAGACATGGAGACCCCAGGAAGCTAACTGCTTTTGAAAAAGTCTTTCTGATTTGGGGCCTAATTGGAGATCAGTAGGAGGTTTCTAACTGCTGAAAATGGGTAGACTTGGCCCCACATTTTGCCACTATTGATGTGGCTCATTTACATCCCATGGTTGCCAGGCAACTATGAGGGCTTCTCAGCCAGAACTGAATGTTGCAGAAGATTCTGGACCATAGTTCAGTGGTTAAGCTCTTCCAATTTTCTACCTGAATTGTCTTTCCAGCAGCAAGCCGAAATGGGATTTGCTAACAAACACCAATGCACAGTTAGTGCATAAGCAGAATCATCAACTTGCTCACTATGAACTACTAGAAGTGGACAATTGGTAGTCCACAATGTCTCATTTTTCCCCAAACCACCTCCTGTCAGAGTTAATAGACCTACAATTACAGAGGCTTAAACTATCCACTCCATCTTTTTGGGTGGAAGGGAGGAAAGAAGGGAACACCTGTGCTTGTCCATTGCATTGATATCAAATCTTTGCTAGCCATGCCCACCACAGACCTCAGGGTGGACAGAAAGTCATAATCCATCCCACAGACCCCATTGCTCTCATACAGGCTTGCAGATCCTTTTCATTTCTTCCCTTTCATTGTCCACCATTTAAGAGGAACACATTTTTAATGGTCAAGTTTCTAACAGAAAGCCTCCAAAGCAAGCCTCCTTTCTTTCTTTAATATTCCCCCAATATGTGGAGCTTTTCTCTGTGAGGTTAAAGTATGTCATTCTGGAATTCAATTCACCCACCAAGAGTTTTCAAGTAGAACTTCTTTAGAAGAGTGTTTTAGAATACATGTTGATACTGTTTCTGGCCTTACTTTAATTGTTCCCCAGAGTTGAAAGTCCTGATATTTCATTTCTGTTCTCTCTTTTATCACTTTGAGGCCTCCATGACCGACAGTGGGGGTCTTCTTTTAATTTAATAGAAGCAAAAGAATCCAAGGAGGTGGCAGAACCATTAGAAAATGAGATTGCATAACGAAAGACAAGGCATTCCCACATTTATTAGTTTCCTGATAAAGGAGAGGGCTTGCAGTGAAAAGACCAGATCTATATGCCCTATACTTGAGATTTGCTTTTTCCGTATATAGATAAAAAGGATTGTCAGGTTCTTTCTCACAAAATTGAGAACAGCCAACAAAAAACAAAAAATGCAAAATCATTGCACAAGATTGCTTGGTAACACATTATTCCTTGCTGTGTAGCCCTGTACTTAACCTTTCAAAATGTACTTGTAAAAGATTTTCCTCTCTTTCAGGTATAAAAGCTTTATATCTTCAAGTGGCAAATAATCCTGGTTCTGGGGCAGGTTCCCCCCCCCTTCCTTTTGATGCTAAAACAAGAGAAAAAATATGTGTGTAACAACATTAGAAGACTTATTCAGGAGGGGAAAGAGAAATGCCATTTTCTCATGCTTATTGCCAACAAAGGCTACAATAACAATTTACTTTGACCTTTGTAGGAAATGCCAGCACTGAAATATTACTTAGGAGATCCATTTCACACTGCCTGTTTGGTAACGTCTTTGAAGAATCAGGACATAAAATGCAAAGATTTGATAGAGACTCAATGTAATAAAGGCAATAACAACACCTCTTCTTTTTTTAAAAAAAAAGAAGCAAAATCAAAACAAATAGCTTCACAGGTTTGTAATCTTTTAGATTGTATCATAAAGTGTGATTTTTTTAAAAAAAATCTAAAATACATCACAGCGTATCATGATACATCAACACAATTATTGTATAGGTGTAGATGGATGGATGAGTTGGGGAAACCAGGATGCAACTGGGTAAGGATATTTCAGATTAGTTGTTTCCCAAAGAAACAGTCAGGAGCATTTTTTCCCTTCAAACTCTCTTATTCTGTTATTCTGTCTGATTTCATGATGGTTTTTTGCCATGGTTGTTAAGCAAATAATGAAGTTTTCCCCAATTCCACGTGCCCGACAGTTGCCTTTTGCCTCTTCACCAGTCCATCCGCTCCCTCTAGAACAGCATGGCTGGCCAAGGAATTCTGGGACTTGAAGTCTGTAAGTCTTAAAATGGCCAAGATTGGAGACCCCTGCTCTAGAAGCTTCTCCATTTTCCTAAAAACAAACATGCCAACTCATGTTGATTTTCTGCCAGCTTACAATGTCAGCAGCAAGCTTATCTCTTTTTCTTTTACCTTCCCCCCCCCCTTTTTTTTTTCTTCACGCATTTGCTCCAAGTATATAATACAAGCCCATATTTATCTTCTAAAGTTCGTGGACAATGCATCAAATACATTCCATGCATTGTGTTAACATAGTAGAGCATCTGTCTGTCACTGCAGAGAAGATTTATTTAGAATGAGGAGCTGGACATCCCATGTGAATGTTTGGCCATGAAGTCTTCTAACTGACTTACTTTTTTCTAAATAAATTTTTGAAAAGTAGATGAAGAGGGCAAACGTGAACATCCCGTTAAAATATTTTCCGACAAGCCTAAAAAGTCTACATGCAAAGAACGTCTCTTTCCCTTGAAAAACAGGCCTTCCACCATGAACCTGCAATTGGTTCAAAATGCCACATTTGATGACAAATGGAAATCACCATAATTAGGTTACATTTACATTGCAGGGACTTGCATTGGGTGTCACTAGTTTTTTATGTGCAATTCAAAGTGCTGGTTTAAATCTAGAAAACCCTATGGCTTGTCTCTTAGCTATTTGCAGGACCTTTTCCATATGGAAGTGACCTGCCTGACCCATCCAGTACATACACTCCAACAAAATCTTTTAATAGTTTCATCAGATAAGGGGTCAAGAAGCACAGACTCTGTTTTTTTTTAATTGCAGCTCTGTACTTTATATTAGCATCCTTCTGGAGGTCAGTTTCCTGCTCTCGTTATTGGCTTCCCAGAAGACAGTAAAAATGGAATTATTCCACAAAGTATTTGGAGACTGAGGAATTGGTGTATTTACTACTTTTTATATTCTTTTCACTTTCATTTCTTTTCATTTTTACTCTCTATAATTTTAATTTGTCTTTATGCTACATTTATATATTCATAATAGATTTACGTTAAGTATTTTGCATGGTTTTATGGATTTAAACTGCTAGTAGTATATATAAATTATTATATATATTTGAAGTAAAGCAAAGTAAATTAGTAACCTTAAGTGCCAGAGGAAAGGCAGGGGAATTGTGTCGTACAAAGGAGGCAACTACCAGTTCCAGTGATAATTCATTATGGCTACTGAGCAACCACTTGAAAGCAAGAATGTAAATGTAGGTGATGCTTCTCATGAGGAGCCCCAAAATTTAACTGATTTGTTCAGAAGATTGAACCAGCTAAATTGCACACCTGGAACTTCTTGAACTTTGTTTTCAAGCCTATATATTAGATACAACAATAAATTTAAAAATAGGTACTTTATTCCCAAATGTATATAAAAGCACATCAGCTGTGATCTTGTAAGCCTCCTAGACCTGCCTTGGAGTGAGACAAATTTAATACACAAATAAATAAAATAATTGTGTGCAAAGTCAGAGCAATTTTACAATTCCAAAGTCCTGTTGGATACCCCCCCTGCATGGTAAAAGAGGAAGGAAGGAAGGAAGGAAGGAAGGAAGGAAGGAAGGAAGGAAGGAAGGAAGGAAGGAAGGAAGGAAGGAGGGAGGGAGGGAGGGAGGGAGGGAGGGTTCTCCCAAATTGGGTCTGAGCCTGGTGCTGAAGTCAATGAAGAACACCAGACATGAGATGCTATTGCTATTGCTATTGTATATGCTATTCATGAGCAACAGCTTTGGCATCAAACACTCAGTAGCTAAAAGCATACAGTGGAAGAGGTGAGGAAATGCAGGCTTAGAAACATTTATTCCTAATGAGATATGTGATGTACAACAAACCTGCTGAATAGGGCCCTGAAGAATAAGCCATTAAATCAAAACTCTGCCCTGCTGCTACAATGATGCACTCTAATTCCTTCGTTTTGCTCTCCTTCTCCTCTTAGTCAAGATATTTAATCCCCTGCTCCATCGAGATTCACAATTTGCTGTTCTGCAAGGCGCTCATTCGAAACTAAATGGCCAAGGATTAAAACATATTTGCACAGCTGGCAAATACCCCACTCACAAGAGTATAATAAAATAGAACATTGTGAGTCAAGGACCAGATGTGTCAGGTTAGATTTCATTCAACCCAAGTGCTATTAAAAGCCACTTTCTGCTGGTGAGATAATTGTCTCCACCCCCTAGCTTTGTGGTGGAGTTATTTCATTGACGGGAGGCACACGTGCACACAAACAAATACACAGAAAAGAAGCCACGTAAGGACTGATTGTTGCCTTGCTTTGACATAATTTTGCAAAAGTAGATAAGGTCCCAGACCTATTCTGCCTCTTCCTTCCTTCCCTCCCATAACAAACTAAAGCAGGAAGCAAACGGGCGGACACAAAAGGGACCAGAACAGATAGATGCTTATGCACACAGAGAAGGATAGAGTTTGGGAAGAAAGGATACTGTATAGAGAAGTAGGGGTAAAGAACCAGTGACAGAGGGGTTTAAAATGTAGCACAGCTCACCAAGATTAAAAAGGGATGGCTGGGAATGAAAATGACACCGTTCTCCCCAGAAGGACAACCTGTTGCTTCCGGTTTTAACTAACGCTCTCTGCAATAGGTTGTGAAAACTTAACATCAGTCTCCAGTCTATAAGTCTTAGAAAGATATTGAAAGGCTTTCTTTCTGCCTTGTTCCCTTCTCTCCTCTGCCTCTCCCTTCTCCCGCCCTGGATTAGGGCACAGGATTTTGCAATCACTTATCAGATTTGGAAAGCTCAGTTTTATAATCTGTTATGTGTCTGGGTAAGAAAGAGCAAGCCTGGTTGAACTCTTAAGCCACACACACACACAATTTACTTAGAGAACATAAGTATAGTTCTTATGTCAGCCATGTTGATGTAGCATGCGTATAAATTCTTTTTAAAGTCCTTTCTTTCTGAAGAATCCTTATTCCCCACCTCTTCCATGTCAGAAGCAGCAGCAGAAGTAGGAAGGAACAATTATATGGGAGACAGACTATCAATGAACAGATATGTTACTTATTGCCACATGTTCGCTATCATCAAGGTAGTAGTTCCCAGCCTTTTTCTAAGGTGGGTTCTACATATTTATCAAAACATGGACCATGAGGTAAGCCAGTGGCCCCCAACCTTTGGGGCACCAGGGACTGGTTGCGTGGAGAGAGGTTTTTACGCAGACCGGAGGGGGCGTGTTTTTGCATGCTGCCTGCGTCCCGTGAATGGGGCTTCTCTCGTTTACCTAGCCTGGTATGCTGGCATGCCATGAACCAGTGATGGTCCATGGACTGGAGGTTGGGGAGACCTGATGTAAGCCATCTGCAAACTTCCTAATTTATAAGATCTCTCCAGATGGCAGTGTTAAGACAAGCAGCTGATTGCCCAGCCTTCATATCACTTTTACTCATTAGTGGGAACTGACAATTCGTCATACATTGATCCATCAGGAAATAAATGCATTTTATTTTCAGGTTTATTGCCCACACAGCACATTTATTTATTAAGAAAATGCATACAGCTGCCCAATTCACTCATAGTGACTCCATGTGGCTTATAGAAGTAAAATCCCAAATACGAAACCCCTCCTACCTGCAACAAAAAAAGCTAACAAACCACTTGATCGGCTTCATATCCCCTGGGTTCCCCAGGGCTGCTGACAAAACCTTATCTCCAGGACCTTTCAAAAGAATATCAAGGTGGGGGGGGCAATATTTTTTCTATAGGGCTGATGTTCCACTGAGAAGGAGCCACCACAGTGAAGACCCTTCTTTTTTGGTCCTACTAGGTGGCTATTTTAAGAGAGGGGACACATAACATACTTTGTCTCCCCCACTCTGGTAGTTCAGGTAGACTTAATTGGGAAAAGACAGTCCTTCAAATAACCTGGCCCAATTTAAGAAAGTTAAGTTTAAAGAAAGGGTCCATGGGAAAAAAGGATGACAATTTAACTCTCAGTTGGAAGTCATATACTAGGCAAAAAAAATAATAATAATGGATAGAGCCAGGACCCAAAAAAGGGGGGGTTGTTGGTTCTTTTTTTTATTATTCTTGTAGTGAACCACCCAGAGTTATGATATAAAAGATGGTTGGTCATATAAATCTCTTAATTAAATAAAATCACATTTCTACTTAAATATCACACAACATATTTGTATAGCTAATATAAGGATCACCTGCATTTAACATTTCTCCATCTATCCCAGACATGTCAAACACAAGGCCCGGGGGCCGGATCCGGCCCGCGAAGTGGTTTTATGTGGCCCGCGAAGCCATCCTGGAAACAGTGAGGGAACGGCCCCCACAGCCTTGGCCCTGGCCCAGAGACCCTCCTCCTGCCAGAGACCCTCAGATCTGTCCCACTCCTGCCCAGGCCCCCATAGGCACCCTTGATGCGAACGATGTAGAGCTGGCCACGCCTACCCAGTAGGCCATACGCACTCTAGCCATGCCCACCCAGTAGGCCACACCCACCCAGGCCACACCCACCCAGCCCCCTGAGGGCAACCGCAATGCTGATGCGGCCCTCAATGAAATTGAGTTTGACACCCCTGATCTATCCCATCAAACATTCCAATAACTCAGCAAATTTTGCTCATATCCCAAAGTACAAGAAGCTTCGTGCAGTCTGGTAACTCTGTTTGTATGCCACTTCTTTAATTGAGCAGTTGTGGTCTCTTGCAAAATATGCATCCTTTGTTTCTAGTCATGCAACCTTTGCATGTTGAAACCCTTGTCATCAATACTGCTCAGCTGCAAATTGCCTTGGGTCCTATGCAGCGGTGGGATTCAAATATGTGAACAACAACCGGTTTTCTGTGTGGATGCTGCTTCCAGAAGTCCATTTTGGGCCTGGGAAACAAAAAATAAATAAAAAAATTAGCTACGGGTTCTGCTGGAGTGGTCCTATGCTTAAGTTAGAGGTCTATAAATAATAGTCTAAATAGCAAAATAAATGTTTCGTTGAATGTGATGGAGCAAACCAGTGGCTCTTTTCTGTTCCAATGGGACATTGATATGAGATAATTGAAAGGATGTGCCCCTTCCTTGCCTTTTGAATGATCTTTCAGTGGAAGAAGTGGCATTGAGAGGATCTTCCAGAGAGGGAAGAGAATGGTCCAAAACACTTTCTGACTCCTTTTTTGATCAGAGAAATATTCTGCTTAGAACTCCGCTCTGGGGAGCTCCCATAACACCACATTCTAATGTTTAGCTTTTATTTGAACATGTAAATTATGATTTTGGATTTTCCTGACTTATTTCAAAACAGTAGCAAGGTCAATAAATCTAAAGGAACCAAACTGAACATTAGTCAAAAATTCATTGCTGCTTGAAGGGCGTTAGGTAAACATATGGCTGTGGGGTCCTTGGTGCTCTCTGAGTTTCTTGCAGAGATTTCATTACCAAAGTAGACAACATCATCAGTTCCAGGACTGATAAGTTTACTTAGTTGGGTATTGAAACATCTACAAGAAAACCACCAGGCTCAGAGAGCACCAAGGACCCCTCATTTCAACCCTGAGCTACAAATATTCTCTTCTATTGGTAAAACATAAGATTAATACTTAAAACATGAAAAATGTCATCAGCATGCCAACTCCCGTGTCATATAGATAAAACTGATCTGAAATATGAATGTAGGAATGCACTATTTCTACAAAACATGCATATAAATGCTAAATAGGAAATATTTTTATAATATTAACGAAGGTTCCTAATTCTAAATTGATGCTTATAAAGATATGAGAGCCAGTTTGGGCCAAGAAACCAGAAGAAATCTATATATAAAATTTATAGGCAGCCAGTTTAGTCTAGTGGAACCTAGTCCCACCATTGGCGTAAAAGCCAGCTGGGTGTCTTTGGGCCACTATCAGTCCAACTCACCTCAGAGGGTTGTTATTGTGTGGAAAATAGGAGGAGGAAATCGTAGTAGGTATGGTCACTGGCTTGTTACTAATAAAGAAATAAATGAACAAATAATAAAAAATAGGGGGGGAAGCAAAGTTGAACATTAATATTAAATTTTTACTGAAACTTTAACAGCTTTAAACCAAAAGAGGATGAAATACCAGCTTATAGTTCAAAACATGTGGAAATCATAGCACATAAAAGTTTTCTCCTCTAAATGTTCTTCTAACAAAAGGAAAAGAGTAGGTTTTTTAAAATACTACTTCCTCACTGCCAATAATAAATGCCTTTTATCTTTTTAGTAGACATAAGTCTGATTTACACTGTATTTTTAATATTCTGAAATCAAGACCTTAATCTAACTGAAACAATGAGCTACATTACCTCACGTATTAGGATGCAGAAAACAAGTACTGCTGACATTAATTAACTTATCTATATTGTAAAAACTGCAGTTTGGAATTATACAGCTTGGAAATGTTTACCAGCTGGAGAACAAGGCCAAAATGTGTCATTTCTCTTCTTTCAAATGCTTACAGGTTAAAAAATATCCATATTTCTTTACTTGCAGGACATAAACATATGGGAATATGGGTGTCAGAAGAGTAAATCAAACAAAACTCTATCAGAGGGCAATGAACCGTGGTTCTTTTGATGCATGATAAACAGGTAAAAGAAAGAAAACCCGAAGCATATATTCTACTATTAACCTTTTAATTACAAAGAAACTTATACAAACACAGAAAGACTCACAACTACATGTCTATCTCACCAGAGAGCACAAAGGAAAGGAAAAAGAAAGTAACTTTTGTTTTGGACATGCGCACACAGTAATAAATATAAAACCAAACAAAATACATGGCTGAATATGTGACACTCACCATGGTTACAATGATAACAATTCAACTTGCAAAGAAACAAACTGCAACGAACTTACTGACAAAAATTAAAAAACGCAGTGACAATGGGATTTTCTAACAATTGGTGAGGCTCAAAGAATTGTGAATCTTCTTCCTTGAATCCTAGGAGGCTTCAGGTATGGTTTTTTCCTTGAAAAGTAGTTTAAAAGCAGTGTCAAGGAAAGGTTTGTCATTTAAAAGAAAAATAAACAAGCACAGACACACAGAGACACATATTTGATGACACTAGTACAACCATTTTCATGAGTCTAAAGAGGGCTTCAACCGCTGTTTTCCCCCTTTCAATCATGTCTGATTCTCAGACAGTGAATGGCCAAGCACCTGCTGTTTTCTTGGCCAAGTGTTTCAGAAGTGGCTTATTTTTAATTATTACATTTTATGCTGCCCATCTCCCTATAAGGTAATTTGTTATTTGCCTCCTTCCTAGGAATGAGAGAAAGTGACTGGCTCAAGTCATCCAACAGGCTTTGTGCCTCAAGCAGGACTAGAACTCACAGTCTCCCTGTTTCCAGAATGATGCCTTAGCCACTACCTCAAACTGGCTCTTCAACAGCTTGTATCACATTGCACAATGTCCATATAAAAAGAGTCACAGTTCGATGGGGGGGGGGGAATCCAAGCAATATGATTTGCTCTGAGGGTGTTTCTGTTAAAAAAATATACACATTTTTCTGTGCTTACTGCTATTCTTTAAAAATAGAAAATATTGCTTATGTCATCTAAACAAACAGGAAAGAAAAAACCATCATAAGACTTCCCATTGTCAGCAGTTTATGTTTCAGAAATAAAGAACTTCAATAACAGTTTTCTACAAAGACATATTCTTGGGTCCAGTGAACTCACAAATTCTAAATCACAGATCTGAAAATGAAAGAATTAGGTTTCTCATTTCTTATCACTGACAAATGCTTGAATAGGGACTGGGGAAGAAAAAAACCTTCAGTGTGCCCATCTCAAAAGTTGACTTCATTTGCAATTAGTTTCTTTGTTATATAAAGATCATGCATCAATAACAACAGCAACAAAAACAAATTACTTCTTGTAACCAAATATGCAAACAGCAGCCTAAAATAATAAACTCCCCTCTTTCAATGCTACTGTTATCTTCCATCTAATGTAACCTATATCGGCTTATAAACAGGATGCAAAATTGAGTTGCCTCTTGTTTGATTAATGCAATTGCTCAAAATAATTGCACTGGAATCAAGAACGATTCAGACAATAATCACTGGATCATATTTTTTTTTTACAAATTGAAGATTCAAAATCTGAGTGTAAGCATGATTCATGAGTCTGGTATTTGAGAGCACACTGATTCAATTCCAACTATTTCAAAATTTTATTAAAAGGAATCACTTAATTTGACTACAAAGGAGAAGTATCATAATGCCTTCATTCTTTTGAAGGATAAAATGAGGACAGTAAGTTGTCTAAAGCATATGGAAAATGTTAACTCTATTAAATGGCAGGTGTATACTTTCAAAGATTTTATTACAATATTTTTAAAAATAAACTTCCTGTGTTAAAAAAAAAACTAAAGTCTTTTTCCCAGACATTGTTATAGAAGGCATGTCAGGTAAGTCTTTGAAAATGTGATTACATTTTTTTCTCTCAAAGCCTCACTCTGACAAAGTCTTTGCAAATTAATTTTGATTCAGTTTGAATTCAGATCAGAGATGGAATTAGGCATGTGTAGGGAGATTTTCAGCCATCCAGGTCGTGGTTGTCCCATAGGTGTTGTTTCAAAAGACAACTGGACTTCCTTTGTTTGGCCTTGAAGACATTTCACTTTTCATCCAGTCAAAACTGAAGAAGCTTCTTGGATGAGAAGCAAAACGTCTTCAAGGAAAAAAAAGAAAGTCCAGTTGACTTTTGAAAAAGCACTTTTGGAATTAGACACATTTCCATTTTTGTTTGCAATTAGAGATTCAAGATCCTCATGGTCTCCATCAATTCTAATGAAGTAGCATCAAAACATTAGTTTCTCTTTGAGGCAGAATGGGATTTAAATATTAGCCACATTCCCAATTCCTAGGAATACATCAAACATTTAGAGGCTGGCTTTACATTAGTCATGGCCTGGTGTGGGCATTAAACAATTGTTACTAGACTATGACTTTTTGACCAACACTAATCTCAACATCTTCCCCCAAACTTACAGGACATGGAATGGGTCTTCATTTCTATATATAGGACTCCAAAGTAACTACTTTTCTCACAGAACCTTATGCATTTCCAGCCCTCCTTTCAAGGCCATTATCATTCATATTATTATAATTCCTTCCCCAACTTTCCCTCTCACCATTTTTCCCCAATAGCCCTTATTATTTTAAAAATTAGAACTAATCATTTGTAGACAGAGGGAAAAATACCTCTTAAAACTGTATCTCTTGACTTCTCTCATATTCTTTCAGCTAAGAGTAAGTTGAGCATCTTCCTAAACTTTTTCAAGGTATGGGTGACAGTCTAATAATTAACAAAGAGATCAACAGAAAGGTCCCCGCCCAACCTTGACCCTGTGATTCTTCTGCGATCTAGTAGAAAAAGTCCAGGGATCTTCCAAGTTGCCTCTACAGGAGGCAGAACCACCTGGTCATTTGCACACAGAACGAGGAAGCAATTAACATTCTTGCCCAAATCCCATTTGATAGGCCAGGGTAAATCAATCTGATTTCAGTTGGAGTGGAAGATATCATCATCATCATCATCATCATCATCATCATCATCATCATCATCATCCAGTCTGAACATCTGGCTGACTGTGCGAATAATAATAATAATAGTAATAGTAGTAGTAGTAGTAGTAGTAGTAGTAGTAATGTTGGAAGGGATCTTGGAGGTCATCTAGTCCAATCCCTTGCTCAGGCAGGAAACCCTATACCATTTCAGACAAATGGTTGTCCAATTTCTTCTTAAAAAGTTCCAGTGTTGGAGTACTCACAGCTTTTGGAGGCAGGTTGTTCCACTGATTAATTGTTCTGTCAGGACTTCAGATGCTTTGGAGAATAGCTTGACTCCTTCTTCTTTGTGGCAGCCCCTGACATATTGGAACACTGCCATCATATTCCCCCTCGTCCTTCTCTTCATTAAACTAGACCAGGGGTAGGCAACCTTGGCTTTTTTATGACTCGTGGACTTCAACTTCCAGAATTCCTGAGCCAGCCATGCTGAGGAAAAAGGGAGAGGTTCCATACTGAGCCATGCTGGCTCAGGAATTCTGGGAGTTGAAGTCCACGAGTCATAAAAGAGCCAAGGTTGCCTACCCCTGAACTAGACATACCCAATTCCAGCAACTGTTCCTTATATGTTTTAGCCTCCAGTGGCCCGATCATCTTTTACAGCTCTTCTCTGTACTCTTTCTATCTAGAGTCTCAACATCTTTTTTACATCGTGGTGACTAAGGCAGGCATGTTTCCATTTGAATTTCCAATTTGGGATTAAAAGGTAAATTCATTTCTTTTGAATGGTGATTTGAAAGAATACTTTATTAATCATGGAGAATTATTAAAACTCCTGCAACTGTTTCAGTTTGGGGCAGAATAAGATGAAATATAAACTATGCCCCTTTTTCAGGAAAGATAAACTGACCTATTTGAGACCCAGCCTAAACTTCCTTCTTATTGCCAGAAGGAAAGAAAGGAACTTGGACAGTTGTCCTGCTATTCTATTTTGAATAGTGGTACATCTTTCCAAGTTCCTTTCACTCCTTCTGGGAATAAGAAGGAAGTTTAGGCTGGGTCCCAAATAGGTTGATTTACCTTTCCTGCAAAAGGGCCATAGCTCACATTTCACCTATTCAAAAAAAATGCTAATCAGATTTGTCACTTTTCCAGTACTCACTCCAACAACAGGAGTCACAGTATCCACCAATCCCAGTTCCACAGAAGGTAGGCTGAAAAGTGAATGAGGTTAACATTTTTCTCACAAGCCCCGCTTGACACTTCACAGCCATTTTGACATACAACAAGGACCCAGATGTCTTCTCAGACATCATCATCAGTCAAGATGAAACAGGCTGCTCACTGACATACACAAAAAGAAACCGAGAACTTCTCTGAAATCCCACCCTGAACCTCTCCAAACCTCCTTTCAAGGCAACAGGGACCATTTTCCTCATGAGACTCAGGAAAGACTAGCGATTTGCATATAAAAGCAAGAAAGAGTTTTAAGAATATTCTCCTAAGCTGCTGCCCTGGTATTTTCCCAGTATTTCTTCTGGCAGGACCCAAATTGTCTTCCCAGACCCCTCCACAGAAGGTGGAGCATACTGCTCATTCGCATATCCCTCAAAGGACTCTGACCAGTCTTTTCCCAAAGCCCCATTTGGCAATTCCTGGGCCAACCAGCCTAATTTTGATTTAAACTGAAAGTTTTAGGGAACTGGGCAGGTGTCCTATTGAGTTTGAGTTTGTGACTAAATTCAGCCTTCTTTGAGATTCAGATTTATATTATTATTATCATTATTATTATTATTATTATTATTATTATTATTATTATTATTATTATTATTATTATTATTATTATTATTATTATTATTATTATTATTATTATTATTATTATTAATTTGTTGTTGTTGTTCTTTCAATTTCTTTGCCCTCAGGAGGAGGAAATCTCTTTCCCCCTCCTGCCCATATCCCCTCATGGCTTTTTTTCTGGAAAAGGTCTACAACAGCTTTGAGGGATCAACCAAGAAGCAGCTGAACTCATGGTAGAACATAATCTAACATTAACTCTGACACCCTGTTTTTCAGGAGCATAAAAAGGTCATGGCAGCCAAAAGCAATTAGAAATAGTATTTCAACGTACAGAAACAAGCCAAGACTAGGAAACCTCCTGGTGATTTTAAGAAGAAGAAAGCCATATTACCCAACCTTTCATATGAACCTTCACTTCCACTACAGATTGACCCTTATTCCCTCACTATACATAACCTTTTATAGAGAACTCTTTTTCTAAGGATATGGTTCCTCCACTGAATTATTCTTGAACATAAAGTCCACCTTCAGCTTTCTGCTTCCTAAACCCTACTTTTCCAGACATTATTTCAAGCCACAGTGACCACAACATCATTGGAGATCCCTTCAGGGGTTGCAGGATTTTTGAATAGAGAACAAAAGAAAATAATATACTTATTTAGCAAATAATGATTACTGGATGAAATTTCTTCCAAAGTTTTCATGCTAATACTTTCCCAGGATTCCTTCTGGCAAGACATGTGCATTTTCCCAGATATCTCTGCAGGAGGCAGAACTTGCAGCTCATTTGCATATGGAAGAAGGAAGAGGGCCATGTATTTCTCCCAGAGCCCCCTTTGATCAACCTAGTGAAAAGCAGCTTTTAGTCAATTTGAAATGAAGATTTGAGACTGGGGATATAGCAGGTTTCCATTTGACTTTGTGACCTGATGGCAAACCAATTTGTTTCAATCTGCTTTCAGATTTCTTAACAGTAAAAATAACTACTCAAGAATCTCTTAGCAGATGAAACAGGCTTGATGTTGCCTTCTTTGAGAAATGCCTCCATTATAGCCAAAATTAGACTAGAGCTAATTGCAACTCCATTCTCAAATACTATAGTGTAAAACATTTTTTTATTATACATACTCTAACACGTTTTCAAATATAATGTAATAAACCTAACAGTTTAAAGGACTTAGAATAAATTGATATATGGCTAAGAGCAATAGACTTATATATTGCTTCATAGTGCTTTACAGCCCTCTCTAAGGATTTAGAGTCAACATATCGTCCTCGACAATCTGGGTCTTCATTTTACTAACCTCAGGATAAAAACCTGAGTCAACTTTGAAAAATCAAACTCCTCAAAGTAAGCAACAAGTTAGACTACAATACTGCATTCTAACCACTAAACCATTATGGATCTTTCCAAGTTAAGCTAAACATTCAGTCAAAGATAGTTTCACAAAGGCACTTTTTGCCAGCCTTATTTTCAGATCACCGTGATTTCAGCAACCTTCTCAGATGTTTGCATAGGATGTCTTTGCTCAAATCTCCACCTGGCCCCTTCAGGCCACAGTGATGTTGCAGGTCCCTTCCAGCCATCCCATGTCAACTCATCTCATCTCTGGGAGGCAGAACCAGCTGATGATTTGCATACAGGAGGAGGGGCTACTGTGCTGCTGAAGTCCCCTTTAGCCACTTTCCATTAACCAGCCAGGCTGCAGTTTCTATTTAGTCAAATCTGAGACTGACCAGTTAAATTTCTAATTCTGCTGGTGCCTTGAGAGCAAAACAATTCAATCCAAGCATCTGTGAGATTTGTCTGTAAAGAGATTGGACAATGGCATGTAATAAAGAAACATCAAAAAGCCTTGCAGCTGCCTTATGTCAACAGCGGCTGTTTAGGGAAGGGCTGTGATATTTGTATGGGTAAGCCTAACATAAATCCTGATTGTTGTTCCCAGAACACACAGAAGTTGGTGGAGGGCTAACAACAGAGGGAATATAAAAACTCACAGGACCTACCTAACCCAATGATGGCCACACTCAATAGCGGCACAAATTTTAGAACAATTTAGCCAGCTTAGCTTAATGCAAACACCCTTTCAGTTAAAAAAAGAGGGAGATGGACCAAATTTATTTATAAGACCAAAAAGAGAAAAGAAAAAGACCCAAGGCTCTATTAAAGATACTTTTATAAATCTCTTCAAAGTCATAGAGACTGCAACATTTACCCAGAAATCTTTAGCAGCCACGGAACAATTGTTTATGGAGTAGCAAAAATCACCTGCATATCCAGCAAGAGAAGAAATATGCTTCCAAATATGCTCTCAGATACTTTCTCAGCACTCTTCCTGGCAAGAGCAGCCATCTTCCCAACACTCTCTCCAGGAGTTCATTTACATATGGGAGAAGGAAGTGATTAACATTCTTCTCCCCAAACACAGTTGAGTTAACCTTGATTCAGTTCAAACTGGAGATCTGGGACATATTCACATTTGAATTACTGATGTATTAAGAAACTAGTTTGATTCAACCTAATCTGAGGTGTATTTTTTTTTACATAGATAAGATATTGAACCCCCCCCCCCCATCAGTTTTAAATTTGGGAAGAGTAGAGTGAAAATGTCTCAAAAAGAAATAGGTCAAATGTTTTTGAGACCTGAACTTATATTAACCATAGCACTATGTTCCCTGAAGAGGTTAAACAGATGTTGACATTTTTCCAGCTGTCCCTTTCAGTGACAGTCAGAATGGCATCTCCTTTTGTGCCTTCAAAATGAGGTAAGCTAAGCAGAAGTTCATATATTTTCCACCCATTCTCACCTTCATTTTTTTCTCAGTTCCTCTGGAACAAAAGTAACTCCACTAATGATGGAGATTCAGAACAGTGTATTCAATATAGAAAAAAATAGAATTCCATCTGGCATTTTATCAGCCACCCTTTCAGGTAAAGTTGCTAACAATTACAACTACTCATATGTTCAGTTCCTAGCAGAAAGAAGCTAAAGACACTGGTCTAACAATGCTAGCTGTGCTGTGGTCTCTCATCTGCCTACTAGTGTACCATCTGGTGTCATTTTATTTATTAAAATCCCATCTTTATTACTTTTACAAATAACTCAAAGCTTAGGGTTAGCTTTCCCCTCCTATTTTCCTCACAACAACAACCCTGTAAGATGAATTGGGCTGAGGGGGAATGACTGGTCTGAAGTCATCCAATTGATTTTCATGGCTAAGGCAGGACTGGAACTCACAGCCTCCTGCTTTCTAGACTGATGCCTCAACCCAGACATGTCAAACTCGTGATGTCACGTGACGTCACACAACGTATTGGAGCTTTTTCCCCATTGCCAGCAATGGGGTAGGCGCGGTTTCCTCATGACGCCTCTGGCTCATGGGCCGGCAGTATGATACCCCTGCCTTAACCAGTAGAGCAAACTGGCTCTATGTCAATAACAGCCTCCTGGTTGTCACCTTAGTTGAAGCTTTGGGGACTTCAGCTTGTGGGAACTATTTCTGTTTCTACAAGTCTCATTAATTTGTAGAGTACAGCAGAATCGTAGATCATACAGCACTGTTTAGTTTTTTCAAGAAATGAGAATAGTTCAGGATGTTTGAAGAAGCCTATCCATGATTAATGGAGTGAATGACATTTTTGTTAGAAAACTAAATGTGGTGTCAAGCTGTTTTGTTTGGAAATCTGCTCACTTATCCCTGGAAAAAAAAAGAGCAGCAAAAATGGAGGGAACATTCTGATGAGTTGGTTAGTAGGAGTGATTGGGAACATTCTAATAAACTGGTCTCTCTACTATTTATAACCAAGTTCTGGATGTGAATTCCAGGAACTGGGTATGTCTAGTCTAGTGAAAAGGAGTGACATGATAGCAGTGTTTCAATATTTGAGGGGCTGCCATAAAGAAGAGGGGGTCAACCTATTTATCAAAGAAGGCCAAACAAGAAGTAATGAATGGAAACTAAGCAGACAGAGAACCAATCTAGAACTAAGGAGAAATTTTCTGACAGTGAGAACAATGAGCCTTGGTGGAGCAGTGGGCTAATGCCTCCTTAAGTAACACCAGCTGCCTGCAATTAGTGCAGGTTCGAGTCCCACCAGGCTCAAGATTGACTCCGCCTTCCATCCTTCCAAGGTAGGTAAAATGAGGACCCAGATTGTTGGGGGCAATAAGCTGACTTTGTAATAATGCCGCTTGGGGGGGGGGAGGGCGAAAGCCCTAATAAGCAGGCATATACATAGAATGAAGGCTATTGCTAAGCACATTGATTTGTGCTTTAGATTGTAAGCCGCCCTGAGTCTTCGGAGAAGGGTGGGATATAAATGGGATTAAAAAAACAAAACAAAAACAATTAACTAGTGGAACAGATTAACAGATCCGCATCCCACCAGGCTCAAGGTTGACTCAGCCTTCCATCCTTCCGAGGTAGGTAAAATGAGGACCCAGATTGTTGGGGGCAATTAAGCTGACTTTGTAATAATGCCGCTTGGGAGGGGTGTGAAAGCCCTAATAAGCAGGCATATACATAGAATGAGGGCTACTGCTAAGCTTGTAAGCCGCCCTGAGTCTTCGGAGAAGGGCGGGATATAAATGTAATAAAAAATTAAAAAAAAAAATAAAAATAAAAATAAAAATTAGACAGTCATTTGCCCAGATAGGGTTTCCTGCTTGTGTAGGGGGCTGGACTAGAAGACCTCACAGATCTCTTCCAACTCTGTTATTCTGCTTCCTCCAGTCAAAGAACAGCAACACATATTGCAGCAACATACTGCAAATGCATGTATTATATAATAGTAGCCTTTGGTTCTTTCTTTTTTTTCAGTCAATCAAACAGTAATATGATTTATTCTACGTATAATTAGAATTTCTCTTACAGACAAATACACTGCCCCACTTTTTCAGCCTCCCTTTCTGGTCATAGTGACTCTTTCATTGTGCAGACGCACAATATTTGCATGTAGGAAGTAACAACTCACATATCTAAAAAAAATATATAATCTCCAAACCTTCACCTTTCCCTATGACCACATTGTTTTCCCAGCTAACTCTACAGAGGCAGTAAAATCATTCATTTGCATAGGGAACAAGGAAATCATTAACATTCTTCTCCTAAAGCCTTGCTTGGCTAGGTCAGGTGAATCAACCTTGATTCAATTCAAACTGGAGATCTGGGATTAAAGAGGACATGTTTTCATTTTACACTAGGATTTAAGAGCAAATCAATTGATTCTACCTGTTTTGAGATTTATTTTTTAAAAGATTTGTCCTTAAACTGTAAGAGGAAGATTGCTAAAGCGCCTGGAACTATTTCAGATATAGACAAAGTGGAATGAAAATATGAAATAATAATAATAATAATAATAATAATAATAATAATAATAATAATAATAATAATAATAATAATAATAATAATAATAATAATAATAATAATAATAATAATAATAATAATAATAATAATAATAATAATAATAATAATAATAATAATGAGAAGGAGAAGAAGAAGAAGAAGAAGAAGAAGAAGAAGAAGAAGAAGAAGAAGAAGAAGAAGAAGAAGAAGAAGAAGAAGAAGAAGAAGAAGAAGAAGAAGAAGAAGAAGAAGAAGTAGTTGGAAGGGACCTTGGAAGTCATCTAGTCCAACCCCCTGCTCAGGCAGGAAACCCTATACCATTTCAGGCAAATGGCTGTCCAGTCTCTTCTTAAAAACTTCCAGTGTTGGAGCATTCACCAATTCTGGAGGCAGGTTGTTCCACTGGTTAATTGTTCTAACTGTCAGGAAGTTCCTCCTTAGTTCTAGGTTGCTTATCTCCTTGACTAGTTTCCATCCATTGCTTCTTGTCCTGCTTTCAGGTGCTTTGGAGAATAGCTTGACTCCCTCTTCTTTGTGGCAGCCCCTGAGATATTGGAACACTGCTATCATGTCACCCCTCACCCTTCTCTTCGTTAAACTACACATACCCAATTCCAGCAACCGTTCCCTATATGTTTTAGCCTCCAGTCCCCCAATCATCTTTGTTGCTCTTCTCTGTACTCTTTCCAGAGTCTCAACATCTTTTTTACATCGTGGTGACCAAAACTGGATGCAGTATTCCAGGTGTGGCCTTACCAAGGCATTGTAATGTAGTATTAGTACTTCACGTGATCTTGATTCTATCCCTCTGTTAATGCAGCCTAGCACTGTGTTGGCTTTTTTGGCAGCTGCAGCACACTGCTGGCTCATATTGAAGTGATTGTCTACTAGGAGTCCGAGATCCCTCTCACAGTTACTACTATTGAGCAAGGTACTACCTATACTATACCCGTGCATTTGATTTTTCCTGCCTAAATGTAGAACCTTACTTTTTTCACCATTGAATTTCATTTTGTTAGATAGCGCCCAGTGTTCGAGTCTGTTCAGATCGAAAATAATCAATATATTTTTACTTGCAAACAAAATCTCAAATATTTGAGACCTGAATTTACATTTAGCACAGTAATCCCTGAAAAACCTTTAATCAAATATTAACCTGAGCCTTGATTAACATGACCTTCACCTTCTTCCTGAAGGAACAATAAAAAGTACACAATTATTTGATCCATTGCTCTATTATTCTAATAATCTGCTAATATATTTGACATTTTGCTTACTATAGTGGAAGGAAGGAAGGAAGGAAGGAAGGAAGGAAGGAAGGAAGGAAGGAAGGAAGGAAGGAAGGAAGGAAGAAAGAAAAAAAGAAAAAAGAAAGAAAGAAAGAAAGAAAGAAAGAAAGAAAGAAAGAAAGAAAGAAAGAAAGAAAGAAAGAAAGAAAAAGAAATCTTGATCTAATCGAGCTAGTTTAGTATATAGTGGTTAGAAACTGGGATTTCTAGTCCTGCCTTAAGCACAAAACCAACTGAGTGACCTTGGGCCAGTTTCCCTCTTTCTCAGCCCTAGAAAGGAGGCAAGGATAAACCACTTGTGAAAAACCTTGCCAAGAAAACTGCAGGGATCTGTCCAGGCAATCTCTGAGAATCCCACGTGATTGAACAGAAGGGGGAAAAAGCCCCAAATTCAGTGATCTCTGTGCAGAGTTCAATTGGTTACCCATATAACTCTGAAATCAAGTCTGAAAATGAGAAAAAAGCAGAGTGGAATAAGAAAATCTACTTGTTTGAAAGCTGACTGATTTCTCCTCTCCAATATTCAGCAGCAAGAATGTTGCATGGGTGATGGGATTTGGCTCATACTATGCAAAGAGTGAAATAAAACATTGAATAATAGGAGATTGTAGAAAGTTATAATAACATAAGAATAAACCCAATAGTACTGGATCCAGCATCCCAGTCTACCCAAGAGCAGTGTCCTGTTCATAGTGGCCTTGCCTGTGGGAAGGAGAGAAGATACTGTAATTTTGTCAATTCCTCTCTGAATGCAGACCCATGTTCCCAATCCATATTCTCTCCTGGATGTCTCCAAAAAGTTTCCAGAGCAGATTTTCAGGGAGCATAAGGGGATTGTCAGGAAAAGAACATGCTTTCTCCCCCCTCAGTTCGGACAGTTGAAATGCTCCTGTAGATTGGAAGTGTGCTGTGAATGGAAGAAATCTTGGGATATTTAAAACAAGCATCAGTATAGAATATATAGCACAGTCAGATAGAGGCAGAGTTTACATTGGATTCATCTCAATATTGTAATAGATTGTATAATTCCACACAAATATGAATGTATCTCATATCCACGTGGATGCTGATCCTAGTAGGAACAACAAATAAGCATTATGTATGTCTGAATAGCCTTGTGGGTCCATTTGCATATCGCTGGCATTCTCCCAGAGCAATGATGCCAATATCTAAGTTCTTTGGCACTGAAGCGTGCTTTTTTTAAAGATGAAAAAGCTGGCTCGGAGCATTTCAGACTAAAGATGCGCCGAGCTCCTATGGATCAGAAATTATATTTGTAAAAAGCTCTGAAAGGAAGAAAAAGAAATCTGAAGACCCCTTTGCTCAGAGATGCACATCACAAGGTTTAATCATCTAAGGATTAGCACTGAACGATGTTACATGTAGAAATTAAATCTTAGATTCATGCTGTTTTTACAACCCAACCCATCCCAAATATAAAACTCTTCCTAACATAGATCACAGCTTGCCACATTTGCTTTCATAAGACAAATGATCATGCTGGCTGGGGATTATGGAAATTGGTGCACAAGATCTGGGAGACATATGGTTAAAGAACATTGTTTAAACTTTGCTTCCAACCACAGCCATTAATTGATGCAACTATACAACAACTATGTGGTTACCTAAAGTGAATAGTTCAGGTTTATAGTTCCTACAGGTCATTCTAAGAGATCTTTCAGTAATTGCTGAATTATCACCGGTGCTTTTTTTTGTAAAAGAAAAAGGTGCCGGAACTCACACATGTCATACAACCCGCCTTGCCTACCCTACAAGGTTCCATCCAAAAAAGGTGCCAGAACTCCGTTCTGAGCGTTCTATGAGAAAAAAAGCCCTGATTATCACCCACAGCATTCATAGCTGGGGGTAGCTGGAAGTCAATGGGGAAGTAGCAGGAAGTCATGATGCAACCAGAGGTTTTCCATTCCTGCATCAAATGAGTGTCAAATTATTATACCAGGGGTAAGCAACCTTGGCTCTTTTATGACTTGTGGACTTCAACTCCCAGAATTCCTGAGCCAGTCAAGCTGAGGGGAAAGGGAGAGGTTTCCAAGCTGAGCCATGCTGGCTCAGGAATTCTGGGAGTTGAAGTCCACGAGTCCTAAAAGAGCCAAGGTTGCCTACCCCTGTATTATACAACCAACAAGATGTCTGCAAGATATTTTGTCTTCAACAATATATTGCCTTTAATATGCACCGGTCCAGTGTTAGAAGCAATAAATGAAATAATTAACAAGGGTTAAGATTTCTTAGGACTTTTCTGTATACAAGGGCTGGGCTGATTTGAAATCAGGGCCATGTTCTGACTTGGAGGTCTTTGTATACAGAGCCAATTAACTACCAGGCCCAACAGCTGATTCAGAGGAAACAATGCAAAGGCAGTTTTGCCATAGAGTCTTGCCATCACTCCTTTGCTCATTAGGAGGAATCTAAGGAGCAGCTTTGCCATTCTGCCTGCACAGTCAGGCTTTTTTTTTCTTTGCGGCCAAAGCAAACACAGCAAGGGAATGAATGATAATGGGAAGAACTGGGAGCTGGCAGAAATGCCAGTTTTCCACCTCTCGTATAGACCAAACAAAAGGCCTTTCTATCCTCTGCCTGCCTCATTCTCTCCAGCCTCAAGAGCAATAGGAAGGATATTCAGTTAACAGAGCAAAAATGCTGCAGAGGGACAATTTGGGTAGAAAATTGACCCACAGATGATCTAAGATTCTGATGTTGTTCCCGCAAAAGTTACTTTTGGTTTAAATCCTAGGACTTAATCATGATTAATATTTTATTGGTTCCAGTGAGAATTAATTATTTAAGGGTAATTGCATATTACCTTAGTCAGAGATAATATATATTAGATAATATATTTTGGAAATTTGTGACTGAATCTCTACCTTGTTTATAAATAGATAGATAGATAGACAGACAGAGGTAGATAGATAGATAGATAGATAGATAGATAGATAGATAGATAGATAGATAGATAGATAGATAGATAGATAGATAGATAGATAGATAGATAGATAGATAGATAACCTTTATTGTCATTTTTTACTGTGGGCACAATGACACACATTAAAAATGAAATTTAGTTTCTTTGCTCTCAAAGTGTACACATACATAACACACATTTAAACATACTATATACAACAGGGGTTCCCAACCCCCAATCTGTGGATCAGTGCTGGGCTGCAGCATACCAGCAACTGGTATGCACAAACAAGCAAAGCCCCATCCACGAGATGCAGGCAACACACAAAATCACACACACTCTGGTCTGCAGAAAAACCTCTATGCACACAACCCTGGTGCCCAAAAGGTTGGGGACCTCTGATATACAACATATATATAGACCTACACCTTTACATATAAATAACATAAATATTAATCACTGTCCATCTTGAATATATAATGGAAGGAGGAAGCTTTAGAGTTCATAAAGTTAATACTGTATGGAATAAAACTGTGACTGACTGTGTTCTGCTTCAGATACCACAAAGCCTCCTCCCAGAAGGTAACAAGGAAAACAGGTCATGAAAAGGATGTGTAGTGTCCCAGATAATCTTATGGACCCTGCTCAAGGAACGCTTATGTGCTATGTCCTGGGTGGAAGGGAGGGAACTGCCAATAATCTTTTCAGCCATCCTTACCACTCTCTGCAGCGCCTTCCTGTCTGAAGCAGTGATGCTTCCAAGCCAGACTGTGATGCTCTATGACAGGATGGTCTCGTTCGTCTCTCTGTAAAAAGTAGTAAGGATTGGGGAAGGAAGGCTTTTCTCATGCAACACAGAAAATGTAGGCACTGCTGTGCCCGCTTCACCAGTGTCTTGCTGTTGAGCAACCAAGCCAGCCTACTTGTTAACTGCACACCCAGGAATTTGATGCTGGTAACCATCTCCACAGGTGAATCATTGATGCACAGAGAAGTGTAGCTGTGCCTGCCTTTTCTGAAATCACCAATGATCTCTTTGGTTTTTCCAGTATTTAAAACTAGGCTGTTTTCCTTACACTAGTTCACCAAACCCTCAACCTCCTTGTGGTAAGCACCCTCACTGTCATCATGAATAAGGCCCACTACTGTTGTATCATCTGCAAACTTCACAATATGGTTGGTAGCAAACCTAGCACAACAGTCATGGGTCAACAGGGTGAACAGCAGCGAACTTAAGATGCAGCCCTGAGGAGAACCTGTGCTCAAGAAAATGGTGTTAGAAATATTTGTTCCAGCTCGCACATATTGGGGCCTGTTAGAAAGAAAATCAAGAATCCAATTGCACAAAGGAGTGTTTAAGCCTAATAGGCCCAGTTTGTCTACTAAATGCTTGGACATGATTGTGTTAAACGCCGAACTGAAGTCGACAAACAACAAATGCACGTGAGTATTTCTGTCCTCTAAGTTCTTCAAGTTCAGATGGAGAACAGAAGAAATAGCATCCTCCATAGAGTGATTTGGTCGGTAAGCAAACTGAAGCGGATCAAATGCTGGAGGGAGGCTAGATACAATAATGTCCTTTATCAGCTTCTCAAAGCATTTCATAATGATGGATGTCAGTGCAACCAGACGGTAATCATTGAGGCCTGTAATTGTGGACTTTTTTTGGCACTGGCAAAATGATGGCCATCTTAAAACACGATGGGACCACTGCCTGCTGCAATGAGAGATTGAAAATATCTGTGAGAACACAAGCCAGCTCATCTGCACATTCCCTAAGAATGTGTCCAGGGATATTATTTGGGCCTGCTGATTTCTGAATGTTAACTTTCCGCAGTGTTTTCCAGACAGAGATGACATCAAAGCTAAGCACTTGCTCATCAGGATGAGGCACAGCTTTCCTAGCAGGAGTGCTATTTGATGCCTCAACTCTTCCAAAAACTGTATTCAGCTTGTTTAGGAAGTCTGTGTCATCCTTGCATCTCGATGGAGCCACCTTATAATCTGTAATGGCCTGGATTTCTTGCCACATATGCCTGGAGTTTGCTGGGTCCTGAAAAAAGTTCTGAATTTTCTGGCAATGGGCTTGCTTTGCACCTTTTATGGCATTTTTTGAATTAGCTCTATACATTCATCTATCCATTCAGAAAGTAGATATGACTTATAATTAAATATTCTTAGGTAACAAAAAGGGAGTAGTTCTTGAGAGAGCAATAGATATCCTCACCAAAGGCTAAATAAGTCAGTGTATAGAATGTATGGACCAGTTTCTCAATTTAACTGCATGCATACAGTGAATTAGAATCACCATATGAAGGAATACGGTAAGTAGCAATAAATGGAACAACCGGATTTGAGAAGTCAATTTTAAGGGCATTTTTGTGAGGGTCTTGTTTAGCCTATTATAGTTAAAAAGACAAATATATAGAAGAACACCACAGACACATTAAATATTTGGACAATTTCATCCCATTTGTCAATGCATTGCTTCAAGAGTAATGCTTCTGTCTGGTGAAAAGCATCCAGATTTCAGAATAAAAACTAAGTCCTGAATTCTATTCTAGAAAAAACCTGAATGCCTCTTGAACACCAACACACCAATAAAATGGTGAGAAGCTTCAAAAGTACCTCTTAGTGGAAGCTTAATCATTTTTAATAATGTCCCAGGATGGGTGGTAACAGTGATGCTTCCTCTTTTGAAGATTCCGTTCAAGCTGCATAAAATAATAGTTCAATAAAATACATCTATTCTGAGAAACAGCTGTTTTATCCTTTAAAAAAACAAAACAAAACACTTTTCTTCCATAAAAAGAGCATATAAAACTGATAGGAAAGCTTTCTAAGCCCAGTTCAGAACAATGTTTACTGATATTTGATATAATCCCTGTATTTTCAACAAGAATCTTTAAAAATGTAAAATTATCTGTCAGCCAGACCAACATGAAGCCTTTTTAATGTGTTAGTACTACAATTTCCAGCAAACCCAGCTTATGTGAGTCAAATTTGCTATTATGATTGTTCTAATAGACACGTTGTCTGACTGATATTGTTAGATTCACCCCCTGCCCCCAGCATGGAACAGGAATAGATTACTTTAAAAAGGGGTTAGTTTTGCAGCCATTTCAATTTAACATGGGAATGTTTTCTCCTTCAGAGTAAAGAAGGTAATGGAGAGCTAGGTAAAATGGCTGGGTGTAGGGAAGTTGTAAACTATCAACATCCCATTGATGCTATGGAAGCCTAGATATAAGCATCATAACTTATGCTTAAATTTGCTTAATGCTGAAAGTTAGGATTATTTTCCATGATGATTCATTACTTGTTTCCCTAAACTGATCCGTGGCTGTTTTAGCACCATTTTTTTCTTACCATCACTCACATGGATTATCTCAGGCAGATGGGATGGTGTAATGAATACCACACCATATCATTATGACCCTTGACAGCCAATGTTGGTTATATGCTGGCATTATTGAGGAAACCAAAATGAGACTATTAAGAAAAGTAAACCTTTGTGGGTGAATATATCCTTTTAAAAAAAAACCCACACTCTCTCCACCATTCTCAAGCGTTTCAGTCTGCTCTGAAAGTATGCACTGAAAGTACATTGGGGACCCCAATTCCCTGGGGCCTGCTGCAGCACTGCACAGCTCAGCTTCATCTTTTCTCAGAGTGCCTTGTTTGTCTTAATTAATTAATCTCTGTAGAAATAACTTACAGGAACGCCTCCTCCCTTCTTTCTACATGTTACTGAAATACAAAGCAAGAGGATTCTAAGTGTAGGCAACCAGAAAAATGAACCTAATAAACTAGTGAGATATAATTAAGCTGTATGCAATGGAAGAACATACCAGGCTGGAGAATATCCACTTATTTCTCTACAAATGTTAAATCACCTGCATACAAAGTTGGGTTTACTACATTAAAATGTAAATACAATGCATAATGTCAGCCAAGAATGGTAACAGATCATCTTATTAGCTTGACTCATAAGAGAGCCACAACATGTGCAGTCAAAACTGATAACAGAGTAGCTAATCCATCTTAGGAGCTGTTTTGAAAAGATGAGTAGTATCTTAAGCCAATCCTTTCCCAATAAATCAATCATAAAGCGCTGCACCTATAACTCTCAGAACTGTCATCACACAAGAGGTTTAGGTGGAGAAAGAACTTTCCCAACCCAAATGCAGACTCAATTAATATGGCAGAAGCACCACTGTGAGAGTAACAACCAGTGGCAGTGGTGCAAAGAGGTTGTAAGAGATGATCAGGCTGAGCCTGAGGGAGGGGATAAAACATGTCATAAATCTTGAGTCCTTGCGTGCCCACAAGAGATCTAAGTTCAGCTCACCTTGAATTCCATTGACTCTTATTTGCCGCCAACTTGCTTTGACCATTACTAGCTCAGATTCTTGCAGAGAGCTTGAACTTGCAAACTGGCTCAGGAATTCTGGGAGTTGAAGTCCCCAGATCATAAAGGGGCTATAGTTGCCCACCCCTATTCTAAGGGTTCTGTAACCATTCCTGTTGCAAGGTTAGTGGTAATAAATGAATTTAATCTACTGTCCATATATTGCAAACCTAATGGGACACTGAATGTTAAACTGGCAATATTGTTGCATAGCAAATTCATTGTTTGGGGCGATTGAATAAGCATTCTTTTTCAAACGATGGAATCAATTATAGCTCTACTGATACGACTACTACAGGTAGTGCTTAACTTAACAATTGGGACTGGAATTTCAAGCCTAAGTTATAAGGGTCATAATTCGAGGCTCAAGCATGACCTGACCTGATGTTATGAATGTTTTTAGTGGTCATTAAGTAAACCACGGTTGTCTGAATCCATTCTCTCAAATGGATGTATAGCTAGTCCCCGAGTTACAACCACAATTGAGCCCTAAATGTAGGTTGCTAAGTGAAACATTTGTTAAGTGAGTTTTGCCCCATTTTATGAACTTTCTCGACACAATTACTATAACTAATCCTAAATGGGATCAGGGTGCCAGGGATCTGAAATGTGGTCATTTGACTGTGGAGAGGGCAGTGCAACATTTAATGACAACCAGAAATGTTTTATGGGCCATAAAGCACTATTTCTGAGGCCAGCATCACTCTGAAGGATCATTAAATGACTGGTGACAAGTTCAGGACTACTGGTATATAGCAGGAGCTTCAATTATCATAATCAAGACAGTGTTCATTTTACAGCCAAATTGGAAGGATAAGAATGTGGATTGTGTTGGTGTCAAAGATCTTTCAATACCAAATGTATCACATGCATACTCAAACACGCATGAGCATAGAGTATTTCCAGTGCTTTTTTTCTAAAAAAAAAAAAAGGTCCTGGAACTCAGAGGTGCTGTTACCAGGAGCGATGCCGGTGTCTTGCTACGGTGTCGCTGCCCGTCCTTTGCACCCCCACCCCTGCAGCTCGGAGCCACATGCTGTGGTGATTCCCTTCCCCACAGCTGCCGTGGGGATTCCCCTCCCCACAGCTGCCGTGGGGATTCCCCTCCCCACAGCTGCCGTGGGGATTCCCCTCCCTGCAGTTGCCACGCCATAGCCCGTGCTGAGCCCCCACCCAGAGCTGCTCTGAACCCCGACCCAGAGCTGTGTTCCTCATGGCAGTGGTCTCTGGCGCCAAACAGCCTCTTTCCAACCACATCCAGAAAAATTTGTAACAAACATTGGAATTCTCAAGGACATGTTTGCTATTTCCCAGCAATTTGTTACTGGAAGGAAAAAGCAATCCCTGCTGTGTTACTGATCCCAGAGAAGCATTTTCATGTATACAGGTATCCTTAGGGTGCCATAGTTATGAATGAGAAATATTGGTTGCAAAGTTGGCATTTCTGGATGTAATACATATATTTTGGACTTATTTTTGGGAATTATTTAGGGATGCGGTAGCTTGTCAATCAGAAGGTCGGCAGTTTGGCGGGTCGAATCCCAAGTGCCGTGTAACAGAGTGAGTGCCTGTTACTCGTTCCAGCTTCTGCCAACCAAGCAGTTCGAAAGCACGTAAAAATGCAAGTAGAAAAATAGGGACTGCTACGGTGGAAAGGTAACAGCGTTCTGTGCGCCTTTGGTGTCTAGTCATGCTGGCCACATGACTACAGAGACATCCTCAGACAAGAGCTGGCTCTTTGGCTTTGAAACGGAGATGAGCACCGGCCCCTAGAGTCGGAAACAACTAGCACGCATGTGCGGGGGAACCTTTACCTTTACTTATGTTTGATATTTTTAAAAAGGCATATGCTACTGACTACACTTATGCACATATGTAACATCTTTTGCTAGGATATATGACCACTGCTTGTCCAGAATGTGAAAAGTGAAAGATTGTGACTAAACAAAATTTTAATGTACAGATAATACCACCAGAAATTATTTTAGCCTTTTTAATAAATGTTGTTATTGATGTTAAGCTCACCATGGAAAACATCATATATTGTTATGTGTATACTAGGTTAATTATTTAAAGACTGAAGTGCAATATAACTAGATTCTAAATAATCAAATTTTCAAAACACACATCAGTCCAAACAGTAAAAGTAAAGTCCAAATTAAGAATATTTCATTCTTAAGAATTGTTTAATTTAAAGTGGTTTAGTTGTAATAGATGGTTATAGATTCAAAATAGTTTTCAAGAGTGTACAAAAGATACTATTTTTTCTAGCATCAGCTAAATTAGACATATTACATTGAAAAAAATGTTTCTCATTTCTTTCCTGTTACCTTTATTGATTTCATTGCAGAGATGTTAACATAGGAAATAGATTATTTTGAGAATTTTATAAAGACTTATATGACAGGAGGGAGATTCCAACAGAGAAAATTGTAAAATACTTAGAAAACAGTAACCTTCCGAAGATTCCAGAGACATTTAAAAATATATTAGATGAAGGAGTTACAATGATGGAAATAACAGAGGCTATAAAAAGACCAAAAAAATGGTAAAGCTCCTGGTCCAGATGGACTCCCGGCAGAATTATACAAAAGTTTACAAGAGATATTAAGCAATCCGTTGAAAGATGTTTGTAATGGACTTTTAATAGAAGCTAAAATGCCAGCGACGTGGATTGAAGCAAACACTTCTTTAATACCAAAAGATGACTCAGATCTGACTCAGATCAAGAATTACAGACCGATCTCACTACTTAATGTGGATTATAAAATTTTTACCTCAATAATGGCAGAGAGATTGAAAAGATATTTGGTTGAATTTATACATCCAGACCAAAACGGTTTTTTACCAAAGAGACAAATTAAATGTAACTTAAGAATGATAATAGGCATACTGGAATATTACAAATTACATCCAGGGAAACAAATGGCATTAGTATTTTTAGATGCTCAAAAGGCATTTGATAATCTCTCTTGGCAGTTTTTAATTTATCAATTACAAGTAATGGATTTTGGTCAGAATTTTATAAATATGGTAAAAATGATATATAGTAAACAAAGTGCCAAAGTGATTGTGAACGGAGATTGTACTGAAAGCTTTGAAATAAGGAAAGGTACAAGGCAAGGATGTCCTCTATCCCCTCTGCTATTCATTTTCACTTTGGAAGTCTTAAATCGAAATATAAGACAAGATATAGAAATTAGAGGTTTGGAGTTAAAAGGTGAAATATATAAATCACAAGCATTTGCTGATGATTTGGTATTTATTTTGGAAGATCCCTTGAAGATGATTCCAAAATTGTGGGAAAAATTGGAACAATATGGTGAAGTAGCAGGATTAAAAATTAATAAAGAAAAAACTAAAATAATAGTGAAAAATGTAATGGATAAGCAAAAAAATCAAATATCAGAGGTCGTAGAAGTACAGATAGTGAAAAAGGTAAAATATTTGGGTATATATTTATCAGCTAAATGCTCAACATTAAAAGAAGACAACTATATAAGACTATTGAAACAAATAAAGTTAGACCTGGAAAAATGGAAGAATATAAAACTGTCTTTACTAGGAAGGATAGCTACAATTAAAATGAATATATTGCCCAAGATTTTATTCTTGTTCCAGACAATCCCGATAAAACTTGGGGGACTTTTTTTTAAAAGAGTTGGACTCCTTAGTTCTGAAGTTTATATGACAGGGGGAAAAAGCTAGAATAAAAAAGAAAACTTTGCAAAATACTAAAGAAAATGGGGGTTTTGGTTTACCTGAGTGGACTTTGTATTATCAAGCATCTGTACTGACATGGGTGAAAGAATGGATAATGCTTAGGAATAAAAGGTTGTTATATTTGGAGGGACACGATTTACAGTTGGGATGGCATGCGTTTCTATGGTATGGGAAAAACAAAATTCATAGATATTTTCAAAATCACTGTATTAGGAATGCTTTGATAACTGTATGGGAAAAAATCAAAATGAAAATATATGTAAAAATTCCAGGGTGGTTATCAACAATTGAAGCTTTTTCACACGTAAATTTGTTAGATTTTGAAAAAACGTGGACATACAAAGATATTTTAAATATTGATGGGACATTAAAATTGAAGCAAGAATTGGAACATCAGGGTATCAACATGTCATGGTGGGTACGTTTACAAATACAAAACAGATATGAAAAAGACATGAAAATGTTTGAATTTTATAAAGAACAAAATGTGTTTGATAAGATATTAAGTTCTGATGAGAAACTAATTAAAAAGCTGTATAATTTTTTGTTAACTTTAGAGATGGAAAGTGAACAAATCAAAGGGTCAATGACAAGATGGGCGGAGAACTTTGGTTATAAGATAGAATTAGAAGAGTGGCAATAATTATGGGAGAGAATTTATAAACTGACAATGTCAACTGCATACAAAGAGAATTTGTATAAAATGTTTTATAGATGGCATTTACCTCCAGCTAGATTAACAAAAATGTTTAAAAATGTATCAAGTAAATGTTGGAAATGTAAATGTAGTATAGGTACATATTATCATACTTGGTGGACATGTGATAAAGTAAAAGCTTATTGGAGGAAAATACATACTTGGCTAGAAAATATATTAGGAGAACATGTAACATTTAATCCTGAATTATTTTTATTAGGTATGTTACCAGGAAAGACTAATAAACAAAATACATACTTGGTTTTACATATTATAACTGCAGCAAGAATAAGTTATGCACAATGCTGGAAAAATGAACGAGTACCATCAGAAGAAGAACTAATAAAGAAGATACTGGAATGTGCAGAAATGGACAGATTAACTATGAGATTAAAGGATAAAGAAGAAACAGAATATTATGAAAGCTGGAACTTATTTTATAAATGGTTGGAAAAGAGAACCAAAAAGTGAAATTTGTATATGTATTAATGGATTATGATCTCAGCTCACACATTGTTTGGTAAATTAACATATGTATGTAAAGAATAAGAAAATAAAATAAAATATAAACAACAAAAAAAGGAAATAGATTATTTTGTTATCTAATTTTACCTTCCAAAAGACAGAAGCAGATGAAAAATGTGAGGTTCTTTCCTGTTGGCTTTTTTGAATTAGCTGTTTTAGATTCTAAAAGTATAGTTTCTAAAGAAGTAACCTTGTAAATAATTTTAATGTCCTCCTCTAGTGCGGGGTAGGCAACCTTGTCTCTTTTATGACTCAAGGACTTCAACTCCCAGAATTCCTGAGCCAGTATGACACAGCATGGAAACCTCTCTCTTTCCCCTCAGCATGGCTGGCTCAGGATTTCTGGGAGTTGAAGTCCACGAGTCATAAAAAAGAGCCAAGATTGCCTACTCCTAAAGCCAATAGAGGGAGCTTTTTTTGTTGTTGCAAAAAAAAAAGGTGCCAGAACGCCGTTCTGAGCGTTCAATGAGAAAAAAAGCCCTGAGTATTTCATTACTAAAGATCTATTGTTTGAATAATAGTTTGGCATTTCTTTTACTCTTTCTCGTGTTTGACTGTCTATCAGTGAGATATTTAAGTTTAAACCATTGCTACGATTTGTTTGTTTTGCCAAACGTTTCCTCAGTGTATCCACATGGCACCCATTTATCTTTACATCTGTTTAAATGCCAGAAGACATTTGAAACTGTGATAGGAAAGAATATCTTCAGGATTAATGGGCCATACAAACAAACAAAGATTTGCTTAGAAGCACAGTGCCGGTATGGTTAAAATTATTCACAAACACTTCAGTTAATAAAAAACATCATCTGTGACATCTAAGATTTAATAAAAAAAAGCACATCACACACTGAAAGTTCGTTCTTAATGAAGAAAATGCTTAGCCGAACATTCTTTTGTACATGTTATCTGTATGAGTTTCTTTCAGCTGCTGAACTATGGCATAAAATTTTATTAATATTTTTACATAAATCCAATTTGCAATAATGTGCCTAGGATGGATGCATGGGGGTGGGGGTGGGAAGAAATTGGTACAATTGCAAAGCAAAGCAAGTAGTTATTTTCAAAAAGTAGTTTCAGGATATGAAACTAGATACTCTCTCCTTACAGCAACCACCTCTATATCTTATACTTCATTAAATCTCACTTACAATAGTAGAACTACTGCTGAGCAAGTATGCACAATGTCAGACTAGTAAATATTATTGTAATTTTAAAATGCAACAGGCACTCTGGTTTCATAGGGTTTATGAAGCAGAGTTCACTTGCATTGGTTGCTAGATGAGCATCAAGAACAATCTGGATAAAGAATTTGATCAACCAGAGAAATTTCTTTGATTTGGTCTGAGTCTATGGGGTTTGTCATCATGGCCCATTGTCTGCTTTTCACATATTTTAACTCGAAAAATCTGGCTTGTAAGTCAGGGTGGTATTCATAATTTTATTTGCATCCTGCATTTCAAAGGGCTCAAAGTGGTACACACTGTTGATATTTCACAGACAGTAAGGAAGAGCTGCCATAGGTACTACCCATATTTTATTCAATCCTATAATGGAGTGGAGAAGATGCAATTTTACTGAGGGCATCAACTAGTCTATTATACCATTAGCCTAGTCAAGGTTTGAGTAGTTCCATCTGGATGCCTAAAGGCAGAGTCTTTCCATTTCAAGGCCACTGAGCCAGCTCGATCTGAAGACATTTCCATGATGTCATAGAGTGCTGTTACCTTCCCACCAAAGTAGTACCTATTTATCTACTTGTATTTGTCTGCTTTTGAACTGCTAGGTTGGCAGGAGCTGGGGTGAGAATGGGAGCTCACCCCATCACGTGGTGCTCAGGTCTCAAACCTGGGCTGCCGGCTTTCCAGCCAATAAGCCCAACATCTTAACCACTAAGCCAGGGGTCTTCAAACTCGGCCCTTTTATGACTCATGGACTTCAACTCCCAGAATTCCTCAGCCAGCATGCCTGGCTGAGAAATTCTGGGAGTTGAAGTCCATGAGTCATAAAAGGGCTGAGTTTGAAGACCCATGCACTAAGCCATCACTCTGCCCAAGGGTAGAATATATTGAGATAGTTAAAACCACCTAGCAAGCTTCTTAAGTGAATGGAATTTCAACCTGTCTTAAATTACCATTATTTTTATATTGTTTAATACAGAGTTTTTGTGTTTCTTCAGTGGAAATCTAGCACAATCCCTCCTCCTAAGGTGAGGGGGTAAATTTTGAGCAACAATGGGCATCAACCAGTTTCTCTTGTTGCTTTTTTCTCCTGTGTTAATCCATCCCTGGTCTGGAGCCCTTCCCAGGATGAAATTATTTCACAAAATGAGCCCAAATGAGACCTGCTATTCAAACATAATTTTGATAATGAACATCACCATTGTACATTGAAATGCCTCCCCAAATGGTGGCAATTTGTTAACGTCAGATTAGGGAGCTCAGCTCATTATTCCTTTTCAGTAAAGAGGCAGCTAATGAGTAAAGCAGGCACATGGGCAAACTCCTAATTAAGGTGCCAATGTGAGGTGAAAACATGGTGCTGAGTTATGGAGTAGCTGTGAGTGGATTATTGATATTTTTCCTTCTTTGCCAAGTTTGCTTATTTATTACTAATGTAGTGCTAATTGAGTCTGCTATATCTAACTTTGAAAATACACAGCACAAAGCAGCATTTTCAAAATATTCTCTCTAGTTTTAATTGCCTCCAGCTTTTGCAATAAGTGCTGATTGAAAAGATTTTGGGAATCTGAAAAAAAGGGGAAGGAAGGAACATCTCATTGAAAACAACTGCTTTTAGGATGCATCTGTTACTTCATTGGTATTTGGGAACAAAATGGTAATCTTTGTGTAAATTTAATGTAGTTTTTAAACAAGAGAATGGATTGGATTCAGGACACAAGGCAAAAACAAGGGAAATAGAAGGAAGGCTAACAGGCAGAAAGTAAATAAATCCCTGGGGGGGAAAAAGATGGAAGTATATTGGGTGAGCAGAATGAAAAAGTTAGCCACCAGGCAAATTCCTTGCAAGAAAGCTTCTAAAGTCCCATTTTCTATGAAAAAAGAGTCTATGGGAACATGGCATTTCATACTCTATAAAGAGTACATTAAAGACTATCTCAAGTTACTTTATGGCATTTTTTTGGCAGAGAAGCAGAATGTAAATTCCATCAATAATGAAATAGTAAAGAGCAATTTGATACAAAATCCTATTTTTTCAACAAAGCAAATCAGTTATGAATCATTGCATAGTTAATCTGTCCTTACCTGTTGGGGAGCTTGGCAAGACTGAATTTTTCATCTTCTATTTATTTCTTAATTGGGAGATGGTTTTACAATATTTGAAAAAAATGGAAACTTTAAAGTTTGTTTGGGATCATATCTTGATTTGAAAATGTGACTTACATAAGATTGCATTAAAATGCAAAGGAATTCATTTCTCTTCCACGTATACTACAAATGCTGTTTCCTCTCTTTTAATGTTTGAAATCACTTCTCTCCCACAACACCATGGCTATTTCTCATCCCTGAATGTATGCTAATTTATTTATTTTTTTTCTCCTATTCCCGGTTTACTCTATGTGCTATTACACAGTGGCATTGAGGATAACTTTGAAGATCATTTCAGCAAGGACTTGCCAGAGCCATACTGTTAATGAGCAATTATGTTTAATCTGCCTTAACCAAATTTGCAAAATGTGGTCTTTATTTCTACCTTTTGGTCTTTTCAAGGAATTATAAACTGAAATTATTTTTTCCTCTTTTTTGGTATCCAGCTTGCTAATATCTTACTACCTACAGTATATGCTGAGGTATACAATTGCTTTCTTAGATTGTGTAGCTACGTGATCCTGAGTGCCTATCTATACGATAAGCTGGTCAGTTAGGGGTCAGAGAGTGCTATTGTACTATATCATTATCAGAAATGAACAGCACGGGACATAAAGCAACTAAGGTAGCAAAAATTACCACCAGGCAAGAGATTTCTGTGAATGTCATACTCAAGGTCAATCACTGTATTGAGGGAAATATGAAGAATAGTAGGGAGCAAGTGAAAGAGCTTCAGAGTACCAACTAAATCATAAAGCAGTGCTAGGCTACTCGGAGGAATGCAGATGTGTCTGCTGCGATTGAAGATCCTCTAAAATACAAAGAAATGGAAAAGTAGCCTCCAGCAGAGAGGACAAGTACATTCTGAAATCTCAAAGTTTTCATAATTGTTTCGCCATGCTAAAGCCTGAACAGTTGAAAGAATTTCAAATCACAAGCCTGGAAGATACCTTGACCTAAAATTTTGGGAAGCTGATGTCACTCATAGCAGATATCAGGAAAAGATGGTCTCATAAGTTCTGAAACGTCTTCTCCTCTGAAGTGCACATTAAAATGCCTTTCCAAAAATATAACTCCTTCCATAAAAAAATATTTGTATGATCTTCCAACATTTCCTTCAGAATGCATCTTCTTTCCTGAACTCACTCCTTTATCCAAGGAACACCACAGTGAGTTTTCTAATTCATAGCTACAGTATTAAGCAACCTACTTTGGTCAAAAGAAACTACATAACGGTTTATTGTATTCATCGCTGATGTGATTGGAAAAGATCACTTCTGCCTCCTTAGAAAAGCACATTGTACAAAGCACATCATACAAATAAAAGAAGAAAAAGAGTAGGGAGAGTGAAACCGAATTGATTTTACTAAGCTTTCTTTTTAGAAATATGCAGAGCATTTAGATAAATAGCTGCATTGTTAAAGATGAAAGGCAAATCAGTTTGTTTTCATAAGAGCTGCATATAAAATGAAATTCTACATCCTGCCTTGCTTACGGTAACTTTATGAAGGTAGAGAAAGGAAACGGGTTTGTTTGTTTTTAGATGAGCTTTTCAGACAATGGTCATCTTGCCTTTTATATTAAAAAAAGCTGTTGACAGTATTAATAGCACTCTCAAGGGATGGTGGTAATCATTTTCTTCTCCACACTCATTCAGTACCATCACTGCATTTGAGACTTTATGGAATATAAGAGAAAATGCACCATGCACAATGCTAGCTTAAGGAAATGATACAGAATTGCTTTAGCAGCAGAGGCTTGGTTAAAAATCAAATTTAATTCCAACAAGATTCTTGCAGGGTGGTGCTAAAAGAAAACGTTTGGTTTTCAAGAGAGCTTTGAAGGGGAAAAAAAAGGAGACACCTGCTTTCTGCTCTAAGTATAAAGAGAACCAAGGCAGAATAGTTTGAAGGAGCAGAGAATCACAGGATAGTGAAACTAAAAGAAAAATGCTTCCAGGGTTTGGATATATCAAGTTTATAAAGCCAAAAAAGATCGGAGAGTTCTAGAAAGGGTTTGAAGATAAAAGCAAGGGGCTTGGGCTGAATCCAGGAATGAACAAGATGATTTAAGGAAGTCCAACATATGATGACATTCTTCAGACAGGAAGTTGGCTTTGGGTTAACTGGTTTCATTCCTTCTAAGAAGACTGAAATATATATGGAAGACCCTTCCTACTGTGACTATTTCTCAGGTGTTGTCAATGTTCTGAATTACTCTAGTCTACATAATTCTGTGTATCATCATGGAAAGAAAGAAAGAAAGAAAGAAAGAAAGAAAGAAAGAAAGAAAGAAAGAAAGAAAGAAAGAAAGAAAGAAAGAAAGAAAGAAAGAAAGAAAGAAAGAAAGAAAGAAAGAAAGAAAGAAAGAAAGACAATTTGTGAACAACCTGGAAATCATGTCCTATGAAATAACTAGGTATACCTAATCTGGAAAAGTAAAAAAAAATAAAAAATAAAAAAATAGAGGCTTGAGAGCGGTGTCCAAAACTCTGAAGGGTTATCATGCAAACAGGGCAATATTAGAACCAATAGCTAGTCAGTGCATTAGCAACTTTTAATGTTGGAGAAACATGCTAATAACATAGTCTGTGAAATTATCTTAGCCAAAATTGGACAGTTAAGTGCCTAGGATATTATATTTGTAGATGCTGAATTGTGGGGGGGAAGTTTGGTTCAGCTAGGTTTTAAGACCTCTTCCAATTTGCCAGCCAGCCAGCCAGCATATATAGTTCCAGAACATCTGAAATTCATCAGTTTTATTTTATTTTTATTTATTTTAATTCCATTTATATCCCGCCTTTCTCCGAAGACTCAGGGCGGCTTACAAGCTTAGCAGTAGCCTTCATTCTATGTATATGCCTGCTTATTAGGGCTTTCGCCCCCCCCCCAAGTGGCATTATTACAAAGTCAACTTATTGCCCCCCAACAATCTGGGTCCTCATTTTACCTACCTCGGAAGGATGGAAGGCTGAGTCAACCTTGAGCCTGGTGGGATGCAAACCTGTACTAATTTCAGGCAGCTGGTGTTACTTAAGGAGGCATTAGCCCACTGCTCCACCAAGGCTGTTTGACAACCTTATCTTGTTTTCTCCTTGCAATATTTGAGATAGTAATTAATGCAACTATTAATTTTAAATCTTCTACCTCTAGATTAGATCAAGATTTTACCATTTTTTTTTATAATGTACAAGGTTTGGCTGAAGAATTTCAGGTTTATCTTTTCCCTGTAGTAAAGAAGATGCTAAGATATTCCTTGTCAAAAACTGAGATGACTGTTAATAGACAGTTACTAAATTAGGTTTTTTAAAAACATTTTTAGATTTTTTATCCCACCTTTATTACTTAAGGCAGCAAACATGCACAATATTTCCTCCTCCTATCTTCCCAGAACAACAGCCCTTAACAGGTCACACCCCACCACTCATTCACAGACACTTAAAATAATTTTATGTAAAGCTCATTCTTCCTTCAGCCTCTGAGTATCAAGTGACTAACGACAAACCAAGAATATTGCTTTCATCAATCAGAAAGTTTATCAAGCCTGAAATTAAAAGTTAAAAGAGAGAGAGAGAGGTATTTACTTACCTTCTCTCTTTAATGCAGCTCTTGCTACAGTCCCAAGAAGATTCCACAACCAATTGCACCTGAGGGCAAAGATAACCCCCTAAATGGCCTCAAGAGCTGTATTATATGTGTATAGTTCATTAAGTGTTTCATAACTTAAGGAAAAAGCGTTGACAGCCGGCCATGAGGTAAAGCGTTTGACAGCCGAACACGAGGGAGTTTTGACAGCTGTCAAAACTCCCGACTTACGCAGGCGCACTAGCTGTCAGCTGTCAAAGCAACAGTGCCGCCAGCACGAGGAGCCGAGCTGTCAGGCGTTCCGCAGAGCGGATTGGAGGAGAAGCGAAGCGGGAAAAAGACCGGCCGGTGATTGGACCAGACGACCAGCGCCAGACTATAAAAAGCCGAAAGGCTCCTGTTATTGTTGCTCTGTTCTAATAAATCTGTTAACGTTACCAGCTGTCTTGAGTGGTCTGTTCCAGCCACTTCACTGGCGACGAAGGTGGGATCCGCTTCCAGAGCTGAAGTCACGGCCAGGAAGAGTCCTCGGCCGGCAGAGCTAGTCACTGGAAGTTTTAACTTCCACAGCGAAGCGGACCACCGAGCCCAGACAGCATGGCAAATTTCGGACGAGTAAGGGAATTCGACACTCACCACCCCGAGCGATGGGAGTCGCATCTGGGGCAGGTCGAGGGGTTCCTCCTCGTCAGCAAAATTACAGATGACAGAGCCAAGGCAGCAGCACTTCTATACATCAGCGGTCCACCCGTCTACGATGCTGCTGTCGGGCTATTCAGCCCCGTGCCGATCAGAGAGGTTCCATATTCCGAACTCGTCGACCGGCTCAGCAAGCACTACATGCCGGCCCGCTCAGAACTGTACTGGCGGGTACAGTTCGCCCAGCGAAGGCAGCGGCCGGATGAAGCCGCAAACGACTTCATCGCGGGAGTCCGGCACGCTGCGCGGAGCTGCAACTTCCCAGACTTAGAAGACCGGATCCGGGACCAAGTGGTCATCGGCCTGAGAGACGAATATTAATGGACCAGATGACTGCAAAGAAGTACAATCCTTCCATCCCCCCACCATCCAGTCTCAACGGTCAGTATTTATCCTCCCACCCCCCCACCATCCAGTCTCACCGGTCAGTATTTATCCTCCCATCCCCCCACCATCCAGTCTCAACAGCCAGTATTTATCCTCCCATCCCCCCACCATCCAGTCTCAACAGCCAGTATTTATCCTTCCATCCCCCCACTATCCAGTCTCAATGGTCAGTATTTATCCTCCCATCCCCCCACCATCCAGTCTCAACGGTCAGTATTTATCCTCCCATCCCCCCACCATCCAGTCTCAACAGCCAGTATTTATCCTTCCATCCCCCCACTATCCAGTCTCAATGGTCAGCATTTCCCTTCCACCTCACCACCTTCCAGTCTTAACTGTCAGTATTTATCCTTCCATTCCCCTCTGTCATAACTGATAATGGTTCTTGGATGAGAAACGAAAGTTAACACAACCCAGGTGGCTAGAAAGGCCCAACAGAGGCTTCACTTTCTTAGGGTCTTGCGGAAGAACAGGGTAGAACAACGGCTAATGACCCTCTTTTACCGGTCTACTATAGAGAGCGTCCTCTCGTATAGTATTGTGGTTTGGTATGCTGGTCTGACAGCCGCGGACAGGAAAGTATTACAGAGGGTAGTGAGCACAGCACAAGACATTGTGGGCTGTTCCCTGACACCACTGGATGACATCGCCAGGGCTTGTTGCCTTGGAAGAGTGAGGAAGATTCTCAGGGATGACTCACACCCTGGACGGTATCTCTTTACTCTCCTACCATCCGGTAGGAGATATAGGAATATAGCCAGCCGTACCAACAGGCTGAAGAATAGCTTTTATCCGTGGGCTGTTAGGCTTTTGAATGGGATGTAATCTTATGCAGAGTTGACTTGGGAGGCCAGTGTGTGGTGTAGTTGGTTCACATAGTGTGGTGGGATGGAGGGTTTGTTGTCACTGTGTGTTGGGGGGAGAGAGCACAGGGGGAGGCTCAGCTAATCTCAATGTACACATGTTGTACTTTGACAATAAAGGTTTATTATTATTATTATTATTTATTATTACTATGTTCTTCTTCCTCAAGGAAAAAAGTCCAGTTGCCTTTTGAAAAAGCACTTTTGAGACAACTATGACTGAGAATCTCCACAGATGTCTGTCCCTAATGTTATTTATTTATATGATCCTATAATTGGAAGCATGGCCTAAGGTTGAATAGAGAAGAGAGATAGCCTTCATGGCACTTCTAATCTAAGATGGATAACGTATAACATCAGAGAAAATGGAGAATGAAGGATGAAGAGGGAATATAGGCAAGTACATAGAATGCAGAATTAAAACTGGGATATAACAGTAAATGACAGTTAATCGAGAGGCTAAGTCATGGGACTTATATGGTATCCTAAGGCACAGAGATGGGATTCAAGGGGAATAGATGGGATTCTCAGTGAAAAGAAAATTGCTAGTGTAAGAGAGGATCAGAAAGTTCAGCATCGTATTAAAATATAATATATCTTTTCATTGCTGTAGCTAAAGTAACCAGCAAAGCACAGTGTCAAATAGCTGGTATGTTAATTATCATCCTCATACATCAATGGAATAGGTATCTCTGTATGTGTGTATCTATATATCTTTGCATAGGTGCAACTAGTGCCATCTTACTGTCACTGTATGAGTGCTTTTAATTGGGTAAAACTTGGGTCTTCAGCACAATGCTACTGTGGTGCACATCTTTCTCAAGACCTACCAGGATTTCTGCCTTTCCTTTCCTGGAATTAAAATAAATATAAAATGGCATATCGCAAATCAAAATCCTAGCCTTAAGCACCATTTTTATTTCTAAGAATTCTTCTGAGACTTGTATAGCAATAATAAAAATAGCACTTAGACTTTTATACCGCTTCACAGTGCTTTACAGCCCTCTCTAAGCAGTTTATAAGGGACGCGGTGGCTCAGTGGGTTAGGACGCTGAGCTTGTCGATCAGAAGGTCGGCAGTTTGGCGGGTCGAATCCCGAGTGCCGCGTAACAGAGTGAGCGCCTGTTACTCGTCCCAGCTTCTGCCCACCTAGCAGTTCGAAAGCATGTAAAAATGCAAGTAGAAAAATAGGGACCACTACGGTGGGAAGGTAACAGCGTTCCGTGCGCCTTTGGCGTCTAGTCATGCCGGCCACATGACCACGGAGATGTCCTTGGACAAACGCTGGCTCTTCGGCTTTGAAACGGAGATGAGCACTGGCCCCTAGAGTCGGAAACGACTAGCACACATGTGCGGGGGAACCTTTACCTTTACCTTACCTTTACCTAAGCAGTTTACACAGTCAGCAAGTGGCCCCCAACAATCAGGGACCTCATTTTACCGACCTCAGAAGGATGAAAGACTGAGTCAACCCTAAACTGGTCAGGATTGAACTCCTGGCAGTGAGCAGTGAATTAGCCTACAATACTGCATTCTGGGACACTACTCATCCTCTTCACAACCTGTTTTCCTTCTTACCTTCTGGGAGGAAGCTTTGGGGTATCCGTAGCAGAACATCCAGATTCAGCCACAGTTTCATTCCATACAGCATTAACCTTGCGAACTATCAAGCTTCCTCCTTCCGTTATATATTCACAATGGACAGTATTTAATATTCATTTGTTATATATATGTAGGGGTGTGGGTCTATACATATGTTGTATATAGTATGTTTAGGTGTGTGTCATGTATATGTTTCACTTTGAGAACAGTCTACTAAATTTCATTTTTGATGTGTGCCGTTGTGCCCACAGTAAAAAAAACGACAATAAAGGTTTGTTGTTGTTGTTAGCTGCGAAGTCGTGTCCGACCCATTGCGACCCTATGGACAATGTTCCTCCAGGCCTTCCTGTCCTCTACCATCTTCTGGAGTCCATTTAAGCTCACACCTACTGCTTCAGTGACTCCATCCAGCCACCTCATTCTCTGTCATCCCATTCTTCTCTTGCCCTCAATCTTTCCCAGCATTAGGCTCTTCTCCAGTGAGTTCTTCCTTCTCATTAGGTGGCCAAAGTATTTGAGTTTCAACTTCAGGATCTAGCCTTCTAAAGAGCAGTCAGGGTTGATCTCCTCTAGGACTGACCGGTTTGATCGCCTTGCAGTCCAAGGGACTCGCAGGAGTCTTCTCCAGCACCATAGCTCAAAGGCCTCAATTCTTTGGCGCTCGGCCTTTCTTATGGTCCAACTTTCACTGCCATACATTGCAACTGGGAAGAACATAGCTTTGACTATACGCACTTTTGTTGACAGGGTGATGTCTCTGCTTTTTAGTGTGCTGTCTAGATTTGTCATAGCTTTTCTCCCGAGGAGCAAGTGTCTTTTAATTTCTTGACTACAGTCTCCATCTGCAGTGATCTTGGAGCCCAGGAAAATAAAATCTGTCACTACCTCCATTTCTTCCCCATCTATTTGCCAGGAATTAAGAGGGCCGGATGCCATGATCTTAGTTTTCTTAATGTTTGGTTTCAACCCAACTTTTGCACTCTCCTTCTTCACCCGCAACAAGACGCTCTTTAGTTCTTCTTCACTTTCTGCCATTAGAGTGGTATCATCTGCATATCTTAGGTTGTTGATATTTCTTCCGGCAATCTTAATTCCAACTTTTGATTCATCTAGCCCTGCCTTTCTCATGATGTGGTCTGCATATAAGTTAAATAGGCAGGGCGACAGTATACAGCCTTGCCGGACTTCTTTCCCAATTTTGAACCAATCAGTGGTTCCGTGTCCAGTTCTCACTGTTGCTTCTGGGCCCACATATAGGTTTCTCAAGAGACAAATAAGATGGTCTGGTACATCCATCTCTTTAAGAACTTGCCACAGTTTGTTATGATCCACACAATCAAAGGCTTTAGCATAGTCAATGAAGCAGAAGTAGATGTTTTTCTGGAACTCTCTAGCTTTCTCCATGATCCAGCGTATGTTGGCAATTTGATCTCTAGTTCCTCTGCCTCTTTGAAATCCTGCCTGAACTTCTGGTAGTTCTCGACCCACATACTGCTGAAGTCTAGCTTGTAGGATTTTAAGCATGACTTTACTAGCATGTGAAATGAGTGCAATGGTGTGATAGTTTGAACATTCTTTAGCACTGCCTTTCTTTGGAATTGGAATGTAAACTGATCTTTTCCAATCCTGTGGCCACTGTTGAGTATTCCAAATTTGCTGGCAAATTGTGTGTAGCACTTTTACTGCATCGTCTTTTAAGATTTTGAATAACTCAGCTGGAATACTGTCACCTCCACTAGCTTTGTTGTTGCTCAGCTTTTCTAAGGCCCACTTCACTTCACATTCTAGGATGTCTGGCTCGAGGTCAGTGACCACCTCATTGTGATTATCAGGGACGTTAAGCTCATTCTTGTATAGTTCTTCTGTGTAATTTTGCCACCTCTTCTTAATCTCTTCTGCCTCTGTTAGGTCCCTGCCGTTTTGGTCCTTTATAATGCCCATTTTTGCATTAAACGTTCCCTTCATCTATCCAATTTTCTTGAAAAGATCTCTGGTCCTCCCTATTCTATTGTTTTTTTCTATTTCTTTGCACTGTTCATTTAAGAAGGCATTCTTATCTCTTCTAGCTATTCTCTGGAATTCTGCATTCAATTGGGCGTATCTTTCTTTTTCTCCCTTGCCTTTCACTTTCCTACTTTCCTCAGCTATTTGCAAAGCTTCCTCAGACAGCCATTTTGCTTTCTTGCATTTCTTTTTTTTGGGATGGTTTTGGTTGCTACCTGTTGTACAATGTCGTGAACCTCTGTCCATAGTTCTTCAGGCACTCTCTCTATCAAATCTAATTCCTTAAATCTATTTGTCACCTCTACTGTATATTCAACAGGGATATGATTTAATTCATACCTGAGTGGCCTAGTGCTTTTCCGTACTTTCTTCAGTTTAAACCTAAACTTTGCAATGAGAAGCTCATGGTCTGAGCCACAGTCAGCTCCTGGTCTTGTTTTTACTGACTGTGTAGAGCTTCTCCATTTTTGGCTGCAGAGCACATAGTCAATCTGATTTCTGTGTTGACCGTCTGGTGATGTCCATGTGTAGAGCCGTCTCTTGGGTTGTTGGAAAAGAGTGTTTGCTATGACCATCGTATTCTCTTGACAAAATTCTATCAACCTGTGCCCTGCTTCATTTTGTACTCCAAGGCCAAACTTGCCTGTTATTCCGGTTATCTTATGGCTTCCTACTTTAGCATTCCAATCCCCCATGATGATAAGGACATCATTTTTTGGTGTTAGTTCTATAAGGTGCTGTAGGGCTTCATAGAACTGGTCAATTTCATCCTCTTCAGCACTGGTGGTTGGGGCATAGACTTGGACTACTGTGATATTGAATGGTTTGTCTTGGATTCGAACTGAGATCATTTTGTCATTTTGAGGATTGTATCCCAGTATTGCTTTTCCTACTCTTTTGTTGACTATGAAGGCTACTCCATAGTATACCTGATGGTCATCTGAATTAAATTCACCCATTCCTGTCCATTTTAGTTCGCTGATACCTAAGATGTCAATGTTCAGTCTTGTCATCTCTTGTTTGACCACGTCCAGCTTGCCTTGATTCATGGATCTTACATTCCAGGTTCCTATGGAGAAAAAATCTTTACAGCATTGGACTTTCCTTTCACCACCAGACACATCCACAGCTGAGCGTCCTTTCGGCTTTGGCCCAGTCACTTCATTCTTTCTGGTGCTACTAGTACTAGCCCTCTACTCTTCCCCAGTAGCATATTGGACGCCTTCCGACCTGAGGGGCTCATCTTCCAGCGTCATATCTTTTTGCTTTTTGGTACTGTCCATGGGGTTTTCATGGCAAAGATACTGGAGTGGGTTTCCATTTCCTTCTCCAGTGGATCACATTTTGTCAGAACACTCTGCTATGACCTGTCCGTCTTGGGTGGCCTTGCACGGCATAGCTCATAGCTTCATTGAATTACGCAAGCCCCTTCGCCACGACAAGGCAGTAATCCATGAAGAGGCAATAAAGGTTATCTTATCTTATTCTAACCACTGTGCCACCACGGCTCATTTATTTTGAACCCCAGATATTGTGCAGAAATAAAAATGATAGGAGGTGGCAGTCTAGTGCTATTGGTTTGTGTGCCCGCCTTCTCTTCTCCAGGCCCATTCCCCCTCTCTCTCAAAAAAACAAACAAACAACCCCTCATACACAGGTGGCAGGGAACATCCTACTTGTCTCTAGGAGTTGTGGATGCTCCAACACTGGAAGTTTTTAAGTTAGACTAGATGACCTCTAAGGTTGCTTCCAACTCTGTTATTCTGTTATCCTGGGAGGTAAGAGATAGATGGGGAAGAACCTCCTTAGTTTGCCTTTTAGTAAAGGAGATCATACTCTCTGTCATGCCTGTCACTGTGACCATTTTGTGAGGGCACCCAGGATATATTCTCAAGTATCTAATTGCTCCAGAAAAGGAACCCTTGAGAAATAAGCTGAGCTTCCATAGGCAACTGTCAGCATAATGATATTTCATGCCCTTTGCTGGCAAAATATGATCTCATTCCCTGGGATGTAGAAAATTCTAAATGTGTACGAGAAAGTCAAATTACTTAGAGATGTTGCTTTGTACAGGCTAAGAAAGTGCAAAACATGAAACTTTCTTGGCTCTGTTTAGATATCCTTGGTGCTCACATGATGTTCTCTGTGAGGGCCAGTGTGCTAGCTGAGATCAAATGGAGTGGCAGCTGCATTGTGAAACTAAACCTTCAAGCTGGGTGTAAAAATGAAGGTGCTACAATAGCAGAACTTACAGGAAGCTTTTTAAAAAACACTTAGATATTAGCAGCTGTAGCTCTGCTACCACATACCTTCTGCCCAGAATATTATAATAATAATAATAATAATAATAATAATAATAATAATAATAATAATAATAATAATAATAACAACAACAACAACAACAACAACAACAACCAACTCATGGGGGGGTCACATGCTCGATTTGGTTTTTCTATCCGGACGGTGGTTAGATGATCTTGGGGGGGTTTCCCCAATTATTACACCCCTGTCATGGACCGATCATAATCTCCTGCGGCTGGTCTTCCGTTTTGCCACTCCCCGTCGTGGGGTTGTTGAGCCAATGAGATGGTTCCACCCTAGGCGCCTGATGGACCCTGAGCGATTCCAGGCGGCACTTGGGCCCCCACCTGCCTCCTTTGCCCAAAGCTCGGTCGATGCCCTAGTGGAAGCCTGGGAAAGGGTGGCCACAGAGGCACTCGACCAAGTTGTACCCATGCGGCCCTTGACCCGGCGCAGATCCCAATGGGCCCCATGGTTCTCCATGGAGCTCTGGGAGATGAAGCGTCGGAGACGGGGCCTAGAGAGCTGTTGGAGATCCAGCCGATACGAATCCGACCGGTTACGACTAAGGTCGTTCATGAGAACTTATCTCGTGGCGATGTGGGTGGCTAGGTCTAACCACTTTGCCACCCTCATCGCGTCCGCAGATAATCGCCCGGCCGCCCTGTTTAGGGTAACTCGCTCCCTTCTTAATCAGGAGGTGAGGGAGGAACCCTTGCAGGGTCAAGCCGAGGAGTTTAGTCGATTTCTGTCGGACAAAATCGCTCGGATCCGGACCGGTTTGGACTCCGACTGGGCAGAGTCTGACGAAGAGGATACGGGCGGCCTTGTTGATTTAATCTGGGAAGAGTTCGATCCTGTGACTCCTGAAGAAGTGGACAAGATCATGGGGAAGCTGAGCTCCACCACATGTTTGTTGGACCCGTGCCCCTCCTGGCTGACTTATGCAGCCCGGGATGGGACACGAGGCTGGCTCCAGGCAGTGATTACGGCCTCTTTGAGTCAGGGTAGCTTTCCCGCCACCTTGAAGGAGGCGGTGGTGAGACCCCTCCTCAAGAAGCCTGCCTTGGACCCAGCAATTTTAAACAACTATCGTCCGGTCTCCAACCTTCGCTTTTTGGCGAAGGTTGTTGAGAGCGTGGTGGCGCAGCAGCTCCCTTTGTTCTTGGATGAAGCTGATTACCTAGACCTGTACCAATCGGGTTTCAGGCCCGGGTACAGCACAGAGACGGCATTGGTCGCGCTGGTGAATGATCTCTGGCGGGCTCGGGACAGAGGTTGCTCCTTTGTCCTAGTCCTTTTAGACCTCTCAGTGGCTTTTGATAACATCGACCATGGTATCCTGCTGCGACGTCTCAGAGGGTTAGGAGTGGGAGGCACAGTTCTCCAGTGGTTCTCCTCTTACCTTCTGGGACGTTCGCAGTCGGTGTTGGCAGGGGGGCAGAGATCGACCTTGAGACCTCTCATTTGTGGAGTCCCTCAGGGATCGGTTCTCTCACCTCTCCTGTTCAACATCTATATGAAGCCGCTGGGTGAGATCATTCGTGGTTTTGGAGTTGGGTATCACCAATATGCTGATGATACCCAACTTTTTATTTCTACCCCAAACCACCCCAGCGATGCCCTCGACGTGATGTCCCGTTGCCTGGAGGCGGTCCGGGTCTGGATGGGGAGGAACAGGCTTCGACTCAACCCTGACAAGACTGAGTGGCTGTTCGTACCGGCATCCCGGGAAATTCCGATTATTCCATCATTGCCCATGGGGGGTGAGCTATTACCCCCCGTAGATAGGGCCCGCAACTTGGGGGTCCTTCTAGATTCACAGCTCTCTTTGGAAGAGCATATTGGAGCTGTGACTAGGGGGGCCTTTGCCCAGGTTCGCCTGGTGCACCAGTTGCGGCCCTATCTAGATCGGGATGCCTTGCGCACAGTCACTCATGCGCTCGTGACCTCTCGTCTAGACTACTGTAATGCTCTCTACATGGGGCTGCCCTTGAGTTCCACCCGGAGACTCCAACTTGTGCAGAATGCAGCCGCGCGAGTTGTCTTGGGAGTTTCCCGATACTCCCATGTTACACCTTTGCTCCGCGAGCTGCATTGGCTACCGGTTGCTCTCCAGGTGAGGTTCAAGGTGTTAGTTATGACTTACAAAGCCCTTCATGGCATGGGTCTGGATTACCTACGGCAACACCTGCGGCCGGCGTCAACTTCCCTCCGTCCAGTGTGCTCCCACAGAGAGGGCCTCTTCAGGGTGCCGCTGATCAAAGAATGCCGATTGGTGACCCCCAGGGGGAGAGCGTTCTCTGTGGGCGCGCCAGACCTTTGGAACCGCTTACCGGTCGAGCTCCGGATGGCCCCCGACCTTCGCTCCTTCCGTCGCGATCTCAAAACATTCTTTTTTGAACAAGCTGGCCTGGTCTGACGGGATGGGGTTTGGTTTTTAAAACTAGTTTTAATTTTAATATGTATTGATTTTATGGGCATGATGTTTAATGGCTTTTTAATTTTTGTATTCGATTTTTATTGTGTATTGCCCTGTTCACCGCCCTGAGTCCTTCGGGAGAAGGTCGGTATAGAAATCAAATTATTAAATTAAATTAAATTCCTGGATTAGAAGCAAAATGTCTTCAAGGAAAAACAAAGACCAGTTGCCTTTTGAAAATCTACCTTTGGGACAACCATGACCTGGTATGAATGAGAATCTCCATAGACACCAGATCTGAATTTTAACTTCCATTTATTCCTTAAATCTGGGAATGCTGGTTGGGATTGCTAGACTTTGTACTAGCATTTGGTAGGTCAATGTTATTTTTAAACTCTATTCCATATAGATATATATACTGCTAAGCTTGTAAGCCACCCTGAGTCTTCGGAGAAGGGCGGGATATAAATGGAATTAAAATAAAAATAAAATAAATAAAAATCATATGTAAGTCTATCGAAATGTTAAGACAATCTGCAAAGATCCTCTTGTTCCAACATGCTTAGCACAGCACTAGCACTGATGGTTTTACCTAGTTTGGGTAATAAAATATCTACAAGAAAACAACCAAGCTCAAAGAGCACCAAGGACCCCCATTTCAACCCTGAGCTATAAATATTCTCCTTTTATCAGTACTTTAACCTTTCTACTCATTCTCCCATTAGAGCAGATAGATTACACTGTTTTGATGTATCTTAGTTTTTCATCTCTCTGTTCTATATCTACTGTGGGAATAAATCTATCAATATAAAAATGCAGAGTATGCCCAGGAAATATATATTAGAAATTAATATACATACATGAATATGAATAGTATCCTGTTTCCCTCTGAAACTCTTCTTTAAAATGTAACGTTTTGTCTTTGAAATTCTTTGAAAGCTGTAACTTTCTCAAAGATGTTGATAACTGCTATGTTTATTGCCCCCTCTGCTAATAAAAGATATAATAAAAGTGGGTCAAACTGTCCAGTAGAATATTAATGATCTAGAATAAGGGCTTTCAAACTTTTTCCTGTTGTGGAACCTGCTAATTTTAAAAAAAGGAAACCTTACAGCTCCTGATCAACAGGTGAAGCTCTAGGAATAGAAAATTGGGAATAAATCCCAAAGCAAACAGTTTATTGAAAATGCAAAAATAACATTTCTAGTATGCAAAGAATGAAATTTGACTTTCACAGTTCTTGGGAAGATGAATGTGTTAATCAAAAAGATATTCAGTGTTCAGGAACAGGGGTGTGATAGTTTTCCTTGGAGAAATATTCAGTATGTGGAGCAATTGATATTTGTGAATGGAGATACTCATTAATTAAGCAGACCAGCCAAACAGGTGACAGGAAGACAGAATCCATTCCTCACCTATTATTACACTGTAAATTCTACAGGGATATTAGCTTTACTTACATTGTGCCCCAATATGTATATTTCTACAAAGGCCAGACAATTTCTGTGTGAATCATCTTCTGGAAGAATTAAAATCCTTCATTACTTATTCAGTAGCCAAATTCTGTGGTGTAACATCATAACATTCACTTTTTAAAAAATATTGCTTTTAGTGAACAATTGTTTTTATGTCTCTCCCTTAACTACCTGGTATTGTTAATTCAGTTTGGATATTTGCATATAAATTTTCTTGTGCTGGTAAATGACCGCAATAACATTTTTCAAGCAGTAATTCACAATGAAAATAAGATACAATTTGGTCGTGGTAATAACCAGTTCTGTTTCATTCACCATTTAAGATGTAATGTACAGATTCCACAAACTGTGTTATTTTCTTTTAGGTGACTTGTATTTTAATTCTATAGTTCATAATATTTTAGATTTACAGTTGCATTTTATTAATATTATTATAGTAGCTTATGTTACTTTTTTGTTACAGGGATTGCTTGTTATGTTGGTATTTTACCTCACCCATTTGGCTTGACTTTTATGTTATCTATTTTGAAAATTTTGCTGGTAATTTGCTGAATAAACATTACCAGTCTATTGGGAAGCATTAAAAGACCAGCTTGGGGGCCAAGTTCTCTTGGAGAAAACCAAGACCAAATCTATTTGGTTGCTAAGAATTGACTCAGAGTTGATGGCACATATTCATTTGATTAATCAATTGATCAATCAATCAAATGTCTAAACTTGATACAAAACAAATGATTTGTAAAATTCAGAGATCTATAAAAGGTAAAGGTAAAGGTTCCCCCGCACATGCGTGCTAGTCGTTTCCGACTCTAGGGGCCGGTGCTCATCTCCGTTTCAAAGCCGAAGAGCCAGCGCTTGTCCGAGGACATCTCCGTGGTCATGTGGCCGGCATGACTAGACGCCAAAGGCGCACGGAATGCTGTTACCTTCCCACCAGAGTGGTCCCTATTTTTCTACTTGCATTTTTACGTGCTTTCGAGCTGCTAGGTTGGCAGAAGCTGGGACGAGTAACAGGCGCTCACTCTGCTACGCGGCACTCGGGATTCGACCCGCCAAACTGCTGACCTTCTGATCGACAAGCTCAGCGTCCTAACCCACTGATTCATTTTCACCTCGCCTGGAAAAGCAGAACTCTGGCTTTAATTAGAAAAAGTTATTTCTACTGAAGTTGCCTAGGCCTTACCTTCCGGTTTGCAACGTGGGCAACATTTAGTCTTACATATGATATAATTTTCCTGTTACTTAATTTGTAAGTTTATATTTGTGCTATTAGAATGGATTGCTTAACTTAATATATTATCAATGTTTCATTTTGAGCTACCTTCATTATTAATTGGTAAATTAATATGATGAAAAAATGTTTTACTTCTATTGTATGTGTTTTCTTGGCTTGTTTTGGTTCCTATGAATTATTTCAATTCTTTTTATTTTTGTTAGCAATATTTTTGTCTGAGATTATATGAAGAAAGATAAGTACTAATAGCGATAAATAAACTCTATGAAAACAAGGCTGATGAATTACAGGATAAAGTGTAGCTTTGGGGGGAAAAAAGCAGATGCCTTCTCTATACACTCACAAAAAGAATCAATAAAAAGTTCACTAAAGGCAAGACTAAATTGTAAAGGATAATCAAACAATCAGAGGGAAAATAGAGAAGTAGTCACAGAGCAATGTACCCAAGGGAAGGTCTGAGAGTTGTAATGAATGATCAAGTAAATATGAATTGACATTGTGAAGCTAACTAATGTTTTATTGAGCAATCCTAGAAGCTGCCTCAAGTATAAAGCAAATGAGGTGGTTATTCAATTAATCCTGACAGTTGTTTGACCTTGTTGAGAAGCCTCCATTCACTTTTGGACAGAGCAATTAAAACTGAAAGATAATTGTAGAGACTTAAATGTACCATAAACCCAAATGAAAGGATGCTGCATTTAATATAAAGAAGATGGACAGTTGAATTATTAGGAAAACTGGATGATGATGGTGATGATGGCCAAAGAGATCTTTCAAGATCTTTGTTGCTTTGACCAAATGTCCAATGAGATATTCCTTTAAGAGCCATTTTCAATCATCAAATAATTTTAAGGTCTATATGTTTCTAAGTTGTGTCCTGTGGCCTAAAGATTGTAATAATGGTTTGTTGTTGTTGTATCATTAAATCAAACAGTCAGAGTAGATCTGCCATAACACTTCTGAGAAATGGAGCATCTTACATCTGTAATGTAAAGTGTTTCTTTAAAGTCAATTACATATAATCTGTTCCCCCTTAATAATTACTGCTGTACTGAATAGGGGATTCTGATATCTCTCTATCCCTCTTTTTAAAAGACAAAATGTTGAAAAAACACAAAGCTTTATGGTGTTTCTGAAATTAGCCATAATTCCAATTCAGTTGAAAACTATGTACTGAGAAATGCCCCTGCATTCTAGGTTCACTGAATCTACTATAACACTACCAAATTAAAATCTTCACTGAATTAAATCAAACTCAGGATTAAGATTAAATATACAATGCCTCAATAGACATCAGTGTACAAAATAATAATACTTATTATGGTTGGTCACATACAGTCAGCCAGATATTTAGATTTGACATTTTTATCAAGTTCTTCCCTTGGACTTGAGATAGATAGATGGGGATATTTGATATTATTACAAGTATCATTGCAGGAGGATGTAAGCTGTTCCATATAAAGCTGCCTTTTGCAACTGACTGATGGTTATTTTGTCAATGCTGATGGTGCCCCAGATGCTTTGGAATTGCACTTAAGATGCCTATTACTATTGGTACTATCTTTGCTTTCTTTTGCCATAGCCATTCAACTTTATTTGGTACTACCACATCCACTATCCAGACATTTTGTCTTATCTACAACTGTTGTCTGGGGTGTTATATGGCAGGTGCTTGACTGCTTGAATGCTAAAGTCCCAGAGCACTTTAGTTTCTTTATTTTCTATTACTTTGTGTATTTTCCAGTAGAAGTTCTTACTTGGTGGCAAATGGCTTTTCTTGCAGACACTCCAATGCACTGTTGTTGCTACTTTGTCATGTCTTTGTAGTCAATCAACTTGCAGCAGCTAACTAGGTGGTCCACTGTTCTTTCAGCTTCTCTTAGAGGCACCATTTCAATTCTGGCTTTGAATGCATTGGTCTCGTGGAGTCAGAATTAGTCCCTCGGTCTCTTTCTTTAACTTTCCTGGTCTTAGCCATTGCCAGATCTTGTTATTATACGTTTGTCCTGCTGTTTTTGTTTTATGTACTCTCCATGTGATACTTTATCTTCTCGTGTCTCTTTTCCGTTCTTCAATTAGTCTTTCTTGTGGGTCAGTTTGGTCTCTTGGTATTCAGTAGCCTTCATGGCCTACTAGCTTCAGTGCATTTTTCTTTACCATCCTTCAGATATTCTTCCAACGCCCTCAAACATGCACTTACCACCTTCCAGCAGCCACCTGTTTATCTTGGTAAGCAGAGTCAGTCAACATCACCAGCAAGGATAAAGGACATGATTTATTGTCAATTATTTTTCTGGTCTTCTGTCCAGGCTTATTATTATTTATTCTGCCCATACACAACACACAAACACAAGACACACACACACACACACACACACACACACACACACACACACAGAGGGGAGGATCTATACATAGATATCCAGCCATACAGCCAGTTTGGTCTAGTTGTTAAAGCACCAGTTAGAAAGTGGGAGTCAGTGAGTTCTAGTCCAGTCTTAGCCATGAAAGCCAGATGGGCCAGTCACTCTCTCTCAACCCAATTCATCTTACAGGATTGTTATTGTGAAGAAACTAGGAGGAGGAATCTGTGTTGGATATGTTTACTGCTTTGAGTTATTTCTAAAAATAATAAAGATGGGATACATTAGTATTAGCATTAGATCCTGCCATGCTATGTAGCAAGGGATTTCCAGCATTTTTGGTTTGGGGCGAGTATTTCAGCATCTTCCCATATGATGTTTAGAGTCTCTAAGTCTTCCATGAACACAAAAGACTCCAATTTGTAGGTCATATTCTCCTTATGGAAAACAATCCCCAAGATTGGACCCTTCCACGCCCCCCAATACCAAAAACCAAAAGGGCGCCCTCAAAATACATAGTGAAGAGAGATACAAATAAAATAAAAATAAATAATATCATATATAATTACTTATAGTTGTTATAATTGTGTATATATAAAATCAAAGCAGCAAACATACTTAATATTCCTGCCTTCTCTTCTCCCACTCCAACAATAACATAGTGAGTTGGATGGGTTGTGAGTCCAAAGTCACCCAGCTGGCTTTCATGCCTAAGGCATGGTTAAAACGCAACAGTTTTCTGCTGTCTAGGCACCATATTTTGCATGTTGTTTGCAAACGTGACAAGTACTACTGTATGAATAACTATGTACATTTTTATGTGACTTTGGGGAACATACTGTAAAAACAATAAAACCTAAAGATTAAAAACCATGAAACATAGATATAATGCAATATGGGTGTCAAGTTTCCAACATATGGGCTTTTCAAGTGACTCAGAGGCATTGTTTATCTTAAAAGTTCTTTATTAGCCTAATACACAGGCAAATGCTTGCTCGGAGGAAGCTGGAATCTGAAATCTTTGCCCCTTGCACAATATATTAAAACACAATTCTCCACCTTTCTAATTTTGTCATTAATCATATTCTCCAATTAATTTAAAGAATCAGTTTCCCTTCTGTTAGAAAACCCGCCAAGGCCTTATCTTCTTTAGTTAGAGAGATGGCCTTGAAGGTGTAATCCTACTCATTCCCCCTCCCAACCTTTTAAAACAATACACAAGTTTAACATATGAAATGGCTACTTCTTCATCTCTTGTCAAGCAATAACATTCGATGTTGACAATGGGAGAGTGTTTAAAAACTGGTACTCAATAAAGCCACATTGCAGTTTCCAAGACATCCCCAGGCCAGATGGAAAAATCATAGCTTGGGGCCAGTCTTTCTCCCTGTTCCATTGTGTGTCATAATAGAAAAGGCTCATCTCCTGAATCCCATAACATGCCCATCCTGTCTGATCTGATGAAATGGGGTTCTTGTAACTGGGAAGAATCAATCCCACAAATACCCCAGCCACACACCATGAAGGCTTTAAAAACCAAACCCAGTACTGTGAATTAGACGTGGAGCAGACTTGATATCCAATGCAGATTGGGCAGCAGAGGCTTAAAGAGTGCCATTTTAGGCACACATCATACATAACTGCCTGCATTGCTACAATTTGTACCACTTGAAATCTCTAAACACTCTTCAAGGTCACCTCCATTTAGATTCAATTAGAGTAGTCCATTTGGTGATCAGGGCATGACAAATAGTTTGTAGGTGTAATTATTAAAGTGACTTTTATCTGTAAAAGTACATAGTGTTAACTTCAGACATGTTGATATATATTAGAGTTCATTCAATAATCCAGGGGTGTCAAACTTGCAACGTCACGTGATGTGTCACAATGTATTGTGACTTTTTTCCCATTGTCGGAGCTGGGGTGGGTGCGGTTTCAGCATGAAGCATCCAGCCCATGGCCGGCAGCTTGACACCTCTGCAATAGTCCATTAATATATTATTAATCCATATTATTTTCAGGCATAAACCTGAAGGTTATAACTTTGCCCTCTTGACTTCTCAGTCACATAAGTGTCTAAGTGTCTGAAACTGCCAAACTAAGGATGATTATTGCAACTTTATAGCCTCAGGAGGGCACAGCTAACTTTACAAACATAAACCAGCACATTCAGTTACCACTATGCATATACCTTCATATTTTTATATACATATACACAAACACATTAAGAAATATAACTGTCAAATCTTAGTGTCACTGGTCACAGAAAATCAATGTTAATACATTATAAACAATTCCACATATGTGACACTTTTTTGTTTATATATTTTAATGTTACGTAGACTTTCTTCATTTGGAGCCTAATCTTGGCAGATCAAAGATTTCTACACCTTTGATTTATCTTTTTAGTGGCATTTTGCCATTAATATATTCAAAGATTTTTGACAAGGACATGTTCCTAGCAAATGTTTACTGTAGACTTCAGAAGCCCCCTCTAGATTTATTTTAAAATATAAATCTGTCTTGCAACAGTTATAGTTTCTTATAATTTCATGCCTTAGGCATGAAAACTAACTGGGTGACTTTGGGCCAGTCACTCTCTCTCAGCCCACCCAACATACCTCACAGATTTGTTGTTATGTATGAACAATGAATACTTCAGGCAGAAAGGGTACCCAAAAGCATTTTATTACAAGATACCTGTGCAACACGCAAGGGAGAGAAATGAAGAAAAGAAGTATAAGGCCAACTATATGGAACACCTTGCCACGCATCAAAAACATTTTGGAAGCAGTAGAACACAGCTTCCGACATCTGCAAGTGGGCATCGCACACTGCCCAGAGGCTACCATATGAGAACAAACCTGCATTGCAAAGATTGCTTGGAGGTGGGAGACACTTATAATGTAATCTATCGGATCCTCTGCATGGATTGCCTCTACGACTATGTAGGACAGACAGGGAGGAAGCTAACCACCAGATTGCAAGATTGGGCCAGTGGACAAGTGAGCAGTCAGATGAGGAAAGCCAAACTCATTGATAGCCTCACACTGCAATGAACATGGACATACATCCAATTCTGCAGCTACTAAGATTGTTGGCCAAGCAGGTACAAAGATAGCCAGGGAAATGGGCCCGTTGTCAGTCAACAGGAATGCTGATCAGGTACTTAGGAACCGAGGACTTGGCAGCACAAGGAAACAACAGCCAATCACTGGCCATCAACACAACAGTCAACTGGGAGGGCACCACATAAATATGATGCATAGGATAGCCCAAAGCACACATTCCAGTAAGAGAGAAGTTCCCTGAAGATGGGCTCCAGCAGAGTCTGAAAGCTTGGAAGATTAAACCTCTGGTCCAGTAACCAACCCAGATTGGATTTTGCAGTATTATGTATGTTTGCTGCCTTGAGTTGTATATGACAAAAGGCAGAATAAAAATCTTTAAAAAATGGTTTAATTGCTACTTGCATATGTTTTTAACTCAAAAACTGTTTATTATAGAACTGCACAGTGAAACTTTGCCTGGCCTAAAAGTACCAATTCTTGTAGCCTAGAATGATGAAATCTTTTGTTTGGGTGGCAAAATATAGCCCAAGGAAGCTAGCATTCATTTATTTACACTGCACCAGATTGGTAGCACACACTTTACACAGGTAACTTGATGCTGAGATTATCCAGGTTCAGTTATAGCCTAATACATAAAGTTGTAAAAGGTGCTGCAACTATTTTTCCCATCATCTGGAACTTCTGTAAAAATGAAAAAGTGCATGGCATGTGTTATGCTGACATCTGCCTCACTGTGGCTCTTACATAGTGCAATAGTACCTTTGCTGATTGTATGAAATGAATCTACTCTGGTCGTCTTCTAAGAAAGCTGGGCCTTAGGTCTTTTATATTTTTTTTTTAAAAAAAAGCTCAATCCAACCCAACCCCCACCACCAATGTTTCTATTTTTTTCTCGTTTCTTGGAAATCAGAAATTAAAAGGAAGCCAGCTGTGTGAGCACCAGCTGCAGGTGAATCAATGGCTTAACACTCAGTCAGTCTCTGCCAATTGCTGTGATATTGATTGACTCCTAATCAATTGTGACTCTGTGACTGCATAATCAGTGAGAGTAAATAACATGCATCAGTGGAGCTATCTGAATTAGAGAAGCCGAGTGCTGCACTGTGCAAGGAGGGGGAGAGCAGAGTGTTGCTGAGCCTTTAATTAAGCACAGCACAGCATCGATTAAAAATGGAATGCCAAAGGAAGGCTGGAAAATCCGGGCAGCAAGAAAGGACACTCAAAGCCTCAAAGATGCTCTTTTAACATGAATAAAATTAAAGGAGGGGGACCATCCAAAATATGGAAGGGGGAAAGGTTGCTTAACACTGGGCTGGACTAGGATACTATTTTCCATTTACACTGGGCTGGACTAGGATACTATTTTCCATTTACTTTGACATAAGACAGTACCACAGTGTCTTATGTCTAAGGATATTTACCCATGTAGTATGTCTGTATTACTATTATCCTTCTCATCTTACCTATTACATTCTCCTGTTGATATCTTATGATTACTTTGTTGTTTGTATGTACAAAGAGCTTATGCACAGACAAATTCCTTGTTTGTCCAATCAAACTTGACCAATGAAGTATCCTATCCTATCCTATCCTATCCTATCCTATCCTATCCTATCCTATCCTATCCTATCCTATCCTATCCTATCCTTTCTATTTGTGTTCCTTGTCCCCAGACATAGTTCTATGTTCATCTCTTTCCTAACAGTGGACATGAAAGGTATAGAGAATCTGTGCCCTTACAATCTAACTTAGCTATAGCTTGCAATACCACAGGACAGCACAGCCAAAGATGAGGGATGTTGGCAGTTCAACAATATCCAGGCCCACCAACAGCAGTCAATTAAGTTGAACAAGAGAATTACTAATGGCAGATCATGGCTGATTATTGCTAGGTGTTAGATGGGTATCATTACTAGGTGACAAAAGGATGCTCTTTTCAACCAAATAAACATTTGTCAAGCCTCCTACCCCCACCCCACTCCATTCAAAAATACTTCCGTATTTAATTAGTGTATTTAATTACAAAAGATTGAAGAAATATAGCCTTCTACTAAGCAAAATATTTGTACAAAAACATTTCCTTTAAATCTATATAATAAATATTGGAGAAATATTCAGATTCGTACTCCAGTTCAATAGTACAGAAATATACAGATAACAATTTTAAGAGCACAAGACTAGGAAACTGCTGCCCTGGTATGGCCAAAGATAAAAGGAATTTGATTTTTTTAAAAAACAAATATTAATTCTTATAGCTGCAACTATTAATATTTAGAAAATATACTGATGCTACATTTAAGATTACTGTGTTTTTCTCCTTCCTTTTCTTCTGCACATAAAATCTCAGAGCACCGAGCAATAAGAGGTGATCTGCCAGAGGCAAACTTTCAATTTGTTCTAGTTTGTGAAGCATTTCAGTTGTAAAAAGCTGCTGTTTAACTAGCCTCTACTGAATGCTTTAAGAGACAGGTGAAATTGAGCAAACCACATTCCTGCAGTTACACAACTTTCAGTGGCCAACTTGACATTTGGCTGCTTTTATTACTGCATGTCTTGACAGATAATTTAAGAGAAAAGGTGCAAATTTGATAGGAAACAATGTAGATTTAAGACATGGTAACCATTGTCACTTGATTCAACATCCTGGAACAGCTAGCCTTCCATCCATCTACACCTTCTCTGGCTCTGTGACAGAAACAAGCAAGCTGCTAGTTAATATTGCTCTGATTATTCAGGTTTCTGGGCTTCACGGAAGGATAACTGTCATGCTATTGGTTCATTCCATTCTGAGTTCACCTCATGTTTTATCTAAAATTCCAAAATTGAGCGTTGTGAATACCTATTTTAAATTACTTGCAACAATTGCTTATTTTCACTGTCATCATTATCTTTTACCAAAGATGCCATGTCTCTCCAGATCAAAGTGGCCAATCAGCACAAACCTTACATAGATTTCAAAGGCAGCAAATGTGTTTCCAAAATGTTTAGTTTTTGTGACATAAAGTAGCAGCAGGAAATTGAATCCATTCTCAAGAAGAAATCCCGAATTCTCAAGAAGCAGCAGAGATTCTGCAAAGCTGCATACAAAACAAGTGTACAGTATATTGAAATAACTGTCTTTAACATTATTTAGTACATTGTTATAAAGAATCTACATGAGGAAAAACTGCATTAAAATTTCCATATATATAGACAAAATTATGAAAAACAATGAATCCAATTGTCCCATTTCCCCCAAAAATTAGAAAAAAGAATTAGCAGCACTTATATAAAAACCTCTAGTATAGATACAAATTGCATTAAAATTGATCCATATATCAAATCTCTGCTTCCTCCCTTCCCAACCAATGAGTTTTTCTAGTAACAAATTGTGATTTAAGCAAAATATTCTACTGAAGACAGAAGCTAAGGCTGCTCTGGACAAGATATTGTACTGTTTCTGTTCTGTCCCCAGAGTGTTTGCTGTTCTGGCAGGACATGGGTTAATTTCTTTCTGTTGTAAGTACTTGTTCTACATTCAACTGTATGGTACTGTGCCTTCAAAACAGTAACATGTTTTGCTTTTAGCTAGCTTATAAAGTTTAGCAATCCCTTAGTAACCAAAATAGGTGCAGCACGTTCACAAGGAAGGGTCCAGAGATAATTACATACTTACCTATTTCCCTTTCATCACTTCCTGTTACAAAGCATTGATGGGACAGAAAAAAAGAAGGCAAGTGAGGCCCTTCCAGCCTCCATCTTCCATTCAGAGAAGCCACTCACAGTTCTTCAGTTGTGATTTTGACCCATCTGAAGGAGAGCAGCGTACAGTATCTTTTGATAACTTTAAGCAGTTTAGGCTCTGTGGGGTGTAGAGGTTATAATTTTTAGCCCTGGGCCTAGATAGTATGTTAAGATCTCTTTTATGGAACATAGCTGCTGTGTTGTAATCATATGCCATTGCTTATTTTTTACAGTTTTACTTGAACTTGCAGCAAATAATGAAGATTAGATGGTGAAATACTGTCACTTTTGTTGAATGGCAAGAAAGATTAAATGCTTAGATAGTTTTCCATATGGATTAGTGAATCCAGGAGAGTTTCCATTATTTAACCAAACAATATACCGGTAATTTTCATTTTCTGAAATAAGGCATAGGTTAAGATGAAATTAATTTATAGATTTTTGCATTCAGTTAATTCAGTTCTTAGAATACTTAGGATTAATTGAAATAAAGCTGTACATTGTGGAACCCAATGTGCACAAAAATCTATACTTTCTGAAATCAGTCATGTTCATTTTTTAAAATTGTACATTCAAGCAAAAACAAAATTCAGTTTCCTAAATAAGTACATGTGAAAATGCTAAGAAGTAGAAATATGCTGTCTATCCATCCTTAACTATATCTTAATCATTAACACATTCAGTTTTATTGAAATCACGAGTCTTTGCAATATGTGCAGCTAGATAATCATGGAGAACCTGGGCCAATGATCCATTCTAATTCAGCTGCATGTCAATATACAATTGCCAGATGGAATTACGTATTTTAAATATCCAGAATGGTAAAAGGCATGTGATAGACCAGGGTCATACCATTTTTTTCCCTGTGGAAAGCTTTGGCTTTTGAATAATGTAGCAGAGACTATATTCCACAAAATGGGTGAGGATAAGAAAAACAGGTGGTCTGGGACAGGATAAAACTTAATTTGTTTAATATTTTAAACTTATGTATCACAACCTTGTATACCATTATTTATTTATTTATTTATTTATTTATTTATTTATTTATTTATTTATTTATTTATGTGATAAGTTCTCACTGTCATGAATTTAAAATTATGCTGCTGCAAAAAGCTCTGGAGTTTGCACTGATAACTTTGTGAAAGGGGAAGGATAGATGCAACCCTTTGGCAGCCTGGAAGATTAATGACAGTTAAATGGATGTGATTAGACAGAATGAAGAGAACAACTATTTAGATTAAATTCAAATCACTTATCCAATAGGAAATTTACCAAATAACCTTGGACAGCCACCATCTTTGATGTAAGTTACCTGATTAAGATGAAAGAAGAAAAATGTAAATATGCTTTATGTTTTAGTTTTCCAGAGGAAGATTTGGATAAAAATTAACCAAAAATTAAAAATTGTCTACTAATTCTATCCTCCTCAATTGAGAGGAAAGATCAAAAGAACAAGACTCAATTAGAAATTCATCCATATAAAGGTTGTCTCAGTCCTAGCTGACAGAAAAAAAAAATGTTTATTCTATCCAAAATTGAAAAGAGGGAGACCTTTTCAAATAAGGCATGTAAACTGTAAATCCTTCTCAACATGGAAGGACAGCAGTCAGCTTCTACTATACATTTCAAATCAAGAACAATGTAAAAGTCTCGTTTCTGTTTCCATGTTATTTTGGTTATTGTTGCTTCATCAACAAAGAGAAGAACAGCTGCAATGTGATTCTACTGATTTATTTGATATAGGTAAAGGTAAAGGTTCCCTCGCACATGCGTGCTAGTCGTTTCCGACTCTAGGGGCCAGTGCTCATCTCTGTTTCAAAGCCGAAGAGCCAGCGCTTGTCCGAGGACATCTCCGTGGTCATGTGGCCGGCATGACTAGACGCCAAAGGCGCACGGAACGCTGTTACCTTCCCACCGTAGTGGTCCCTATTTTTCTACTTGCATTTTTACGTGCTTTCGAACTGCTAGGTTGGCAGAAGCTGGGACGAGTAACAGGCGCTCACTCTGTTACACGGCACTCGGGATTTGACCCGCCAAACTGCCGACCTTCTGATCGACAAGCTCAGCGTCCTAACCCACTGAGCCACTGCGTCCCTATTTGATATATGGTTATGCCTAATAACTATAAAATAATGAGCAGCAGATATTAAAAAGAAGATAATTTGAAGCACTGTGTGTGAGATTTGAAAAAAAAATGTCTCCTAGCAAACCAATATTGGAATTACATATAAAGATGAACATCTCAAGTTCTATTTGTGTTACTTGCTGCTGTGATCTACATTGAGTCTCTGAGTTTGGATTCCAAAGTGAGTTCTTGAAGATCTGCGGCACCTGGTTCGTTTTTTCCCTTCAGACTTTTGAGCTACTTCTGGCCATAACTGATGAAAAGTAATGGCAGTTTCTTGCCATTTTGAGCTGGAAAACTAAAGAGTAAGTCCTGGAACAGGCAGATTCCATTTTTAAAAATGAACGCTCCACAAAACTTCACTCTTGGATGAACTTGATTAGTTCTAGACAGTCTATCATAGACAATATTTGCCACAATTCTTCAAAGAAATGAGTGTATTCCATCTCTGTCAACTACAATAGCTCCGAGTGAAACTGAGAGAACTTCTCTAGCAAGTATGAAAATGAAATTTAAAAAAAATCACTCCCAAGGACCAGTTTTGCCCACAATATTACAGTGATTGTCTCATATTCTAGTTCATATTTGGCCAACTATTTGGTTAGGGATTTATCAAAAGAGAAAAGTCTAAGTTCTGATCCATCTTAATTGTGGACTGTATGTCAACTTCACAAAGACTGATAAAAAGAATGTCCCCATAATAGATGGTCTATATTTAAAAGTAAGTTTTGGGTTTTATATTTTTCCTGCAGTGCACAAGAGGAATTCAAAAAGCACAGTTAGAAACAATAAAAATAAAAACTCACTTGCATCAGATTTGACTTCCAGGGCGTCCTCCTGGATTCACGGCTCAGCTTTGAAAATCACATAGGAGCCGTGACCAGGGGGGCTTTTGCCCAGGTTCACCTGGTGTGCCAGTTGCAGCCCTATCTGTACCGAGATGCCCTAAGCACAGTCACCCATGCGCTCGTGACCTCCCGGCTAGACTACTGCAACGTTCTCTAAATGGGGCTGCCCTTGAGGACCACTCGGAGGCTTCAACTGGTGCAGAATGCAGCCGCACGAGTTGTGATGGGAGTTTCCCGATACTCCCGTGTAACACCTCTTCTCCGCGAGCTGCATTGGCTTCCGGTTGCCCTCCGAGTGAGATTCAAGGTGCTGGTGATGACCTATAAAGCCCTAAATGGCTTGGGTCCGGATTATCTGAGGGAACACCTGCTGCCGGCATCAACTTCCCATCGTCCTGTGCGCTCCCACAGGGAGGGCCTTCTTAGGGTACTGCCGGTGAAGGATTGCCAGCGGGTGACTCCCAGAGAGAGGGCCTTCTCTGTGGGTGCGCCTGCCCTTTGGAACCAACTTCCGATGGAACTTAGGACTGCCTCCGACCTCCGCTCATTCCGCCGGGATCTGAAAACGTGGCTCTTTGAGCTGTCGGGCCTAGACTGAGGGGTTTTTAATTGGGTTTTAATGGTTTAACTTTTTAAATTTTGGGCTTTTAATTTAATTAATTGTTGTTGTTTTTTTAACTTTTGTATGGTATGATTTTAATTGCCCTGTAAACCGCCCTGAGTCCTACGGGAATAGGGCGGTATATAAGTCAAAATAATAAATAAATAAATAAATAAATTATGTGGTCACATTCACATAGTTTTCTTGGCGATGAATGGCAGCAATTTGCAACTCTCTTCTGGGATGTTGTTGTTGTTTTTTGACAGATTTCCAGATTAGCCTGAAATTTCTTGGATCAAACAAATATCTATGTCTTGCTACTTCATGCAACAAGAATAAGTAGGTCCAGGGCTACAGATTCATCATTTTGAACCTGTATCTTTGAATGGACAGTTAGAACATTTCCCAGCTTTATAGAAGGGAGCACCAGTATAACCATCATAGGGCCAAGACAATAAATTCAGCAGAACCTCTTGAGCTAAATGGTCTTTTTTCTGAGAGAGAGAGGGAAAGATTTCTCCCTTACCTTCACCCACTTAAACCTTTCTGTCCACTAGATTGGACATTTTAGCCTGCAGAATGGCAACCCATTGTTGGCAATTATAGCTCTCCTTCAGAAATGACTTCCAGTCCTTCCAGAGAGAAAAAAATGAAGCTGGCAGTAAAAATGAAACAGTACTAGATGATATCTTTGGTATCTTTTTCTGGCTTCAAGAAAAGCCATTTCACTGCCTTTTCCTCCAAACACTGGAACATTACTCTTCGGCACAACAATATCAGCTAAGAAAAGGGCACTATTAGCTTCCTGCAAATGTATCAGGAAAACGTGTTTGTCATTGTGTCTGATAGCAGCGATTTCTTTGTTTTTATCTTCCATAAGAGCATTCCATTTAAAAGAAATGAAACTTAAATGAATGGGCCTTTTTTCTATTCATTCTGTCCTAAAGGCATCTTTATACAAATATCTTAAAGGTAAATTGATTTGGAGGTTGTTTTTGTTGTTACTAGGAGGCATAATCCAGCTTGCCTCATTCTTTGCTAAGAGATGGACAAGCTAAGGAAATGCCCCATGGGTTGCTGCTCAGCCAATCAGAAATTCCCCTAAAGCAGAGATGTGAAGTCTGCAACTGCTCAGAGGCACTTAGACTGCTATTCTCACATCCCTTACCACTGATCATGCTGAGTGGCGTTTCAGTTCAACAACTAGTGGGCCGTACAGGCTTATCAATGGTCTGATGATCCTGGGTTTTCTCGCTTTAGTCTAACCCAGAGCATCTTGTTGTGGTTAGGAATATCAGACTCCTTGACTAGGATTTAGAAGTGAAACACAAATGTCCTCATACATCATGGCTTAGGTTTTAGATTTTGATTCAACTTTACAGATATGGTGAAATAGTTTAGAATTTTTGTTGCACACAGGAATGAAGCCATCTTGTTGCTCATTGCCAGTAAGAAAATATAAACAATTTTTATACTCAGGATTTAAAGTGATAACTTATTTTTCCAGCCCCTCTAAATTAAATACTTGATGTGCCACTTGAAGAATTTGAAATTGAGTGTTTTTTGCATGTTTACATAGCTACCATCTCTGGCCTGGGCTCTGCTTGTGCTAACTTCAGCCTTCACAAGGAAAGAAATAACAAGTGTCTCCTTGGCAACTAGTGAAAAATTAATGATCAGTGCTATGCTGAGCCAGAAACATTCTTTTAAGGAATGTAACAGGAATACACTTTCACTTCTTTCTAAATAGACACAAGTCAGCCATCACTTTGGGGATAAAACTGTCCATCAGAATGTATGTTAAATCTATATTACAGTAAGCATTTAACATGAATGAATGCCTTCATTCCTGAATATGAAGCCAGCAAATCCTTGAAAATGTAGAAAATAATCCCATGTTAATGAAAGAAATGACAGAGCAAAGAATACTATAGTATTTCATGCAATAAAAGAAAAAAATACACAAAGAAACCTTTTAATAAAATAATGTTCAGTATTTTGGTACAAAATTGTGTTGAAATGAACTGTCTACAACATACACCTTATTTTCTCAAATATTCTGTGGGACTTTTCTACACAGCTCTGCAAAATCAGCAACAAGTAATATTTATTTATTTATTTATTTGGTTTTAATATAAGAACATTTTACTGAATGGATTTGAAAAATTACCTTTGAGAAATAATTTCTTCCATGAAATCATATTGGGCTCATCAAGCGGCTGATCTGATTGTTGTCACCTTGTGGTGGAGGTTTCCTGGTACTGGGGTTTCATTTTTGTAGGCTGCCTAGAGTCACCATGAGTGAGTTGAGCAGCCATATAAATTTTCTTAATGATAAGTAGGTAGATAGATAGATAGATAGATAGATAGATAGATAGATAGATAGATAGATAGATAGATAGATAGATAGATAATCCATTCAGTAAAATGTTCTTATATTACTTGTTACTGATTTTTCAGAGTTGGCTAGTAAAGTCCCAAAGAATGTTTGAAAAAATAATTGTATGTTGTAGATAGTTCATTTCAATACAATTTTGTACCAAAATATTGAATAGTATTTTATTAAAAGATTTCTTTGTCTGATTTTTCTTTTATTAATGCTATTCTTAAAACAAGATAATAGCATCTTAACAAAGTTGACATTAAAATTGGACTCCAATTGATCTTCCATGACAATACTGGATAGAAGATTACTAAATAAATATAAATAGCATTCAGTATCTATTAAGACACTCTTCCATGTACAAAAAGAATTGGGAAATAAAAGGAAGGTGTAACTTCAGAAAAAAGGGAAATGAACAATAAGATACAGTTAAAAAGCAGTAATAAAATCAGTAAGACAGAAAGTCTTTTTTGAAACAGAGAAACAAAAGTAGAACTGAAGTCTTTAATATAAAAGACAGACAGATAGATAGATAGATAGATAGATAGATAGATAGATAGATGATAGATAGATAGATAGATAGATAGATAGATAGATAGATAGATAGATAGATAGATAGATAGATAGATAGATAGTCTTTCTAGAGTTAACTGTGGTGGTGGTGATGATGATGATGATGATATCCCTTCAGTCCATCTGACTCTTCGCAATTCTATAAGGCAGGTTTCTCCACATCTGTCAACTGTCAACAGCAAGCACTCTGGATACAAGGCTTGATTAAAACCAGGGGTCTTCAAACTTGGCCCTTTTATGACTTGTGGACTTCAACTCCCAGAGTTCCTCAGCTAGGCATGCTGGCTGAGGAATTTTGGGAGTTGAAGTCCACAAGTCATAAAAGGGCCAAGTTTGAAGACCCCTGATTAAAACTCTATAGAGTTTGTTTAAGAACATTTTCTCTAGGCACACCAGCTGTAACTTATACTTGCCTTGCAGCTAACATGGATCACATACATTTTATTGCTGTGAAATGTCTATCCAGATAGTCTGCCTTGAAATGGTAAACCTGCAAGCATGGATTGCTCTTGTTCCACTTCTACCTACCAGAACATTTTTGCCTATCAGTGAGTTCATGCACCAATTACATCTACTTATTTTGACTGTCTTGCACTTTTCCCCCAGTAATTGCATTAGGGTGATCCATCGAAGGTTGAACAGTTCCTCTGTAAATATATGTACTGACATCATACAGTAACCACACAAGAATAGTGCACCAATTGATTATGTCCAATTATTTTTGCAGTTTCTCTTTGCTGGATAAAAATATTTTGGACATTATGTCTTGTCACTAACACCATGGTTTATAAAAAGGCAATTTTTAATAGGCAGAAAATATAAACTACTTCTAAACAGAGTTTTTTGTGATATAGCTTTTATAGCTTTCTACTAATATATGTGTTGAAATTCATGTTTCTCATGGAAAAATCAGAACATGTTATTTCAATCACAAAATTCAATAGGAATGATAGTTGGAGGTTAATAATGTCTGGGTGGAATGAAACTGCAGGCCTATATAGGAATATCAATTCATTTTGCATCTCTGTAAGCAGATTTGTTCTGTCAACCGGTAGGTTAACAGACACAAGGGACCAGTCCCTAAGGGATGTTGTTAATTAATTTGCTAGTCAATGCTACGGGCTTCTGTGATCAAACATACAGGTTACGATGGAAAGAGTGTATTGCTACATTAGCTGTGAGAGTCTTTTTTAAAAAATATACAGATTAAAAATAATATGTATTAAGATATTTATGCTGTTCATTATTTGCGCTATTTTCCCTTCTCCCAGCCAGTTTTTATTTCAAAACCAAAACTATTTTATAGCCTACTTAAAAATTTATCATCAGGAAAATGATAACCTGACCAAACCTTTTTCTTTCGTTATGCATATCCTTGTTTTAAATAACCAGCAACCTGACTAGTGATTTTCATTTTTTTTAAAAAAATAGCATTCTGTATATCTTGTCTTTCTTTCACTGCAGAGTACCAGAATTCCTATTGGTACTGATCTGGACCATATTATTAGCTTTAGGGGGTGCATTATTTATTTTCAAGTCATATAATTAAAACTAAGGGTGTCTCAAGCATTTTATGCTGCATTTTTGAAGGGGAGTAGGGTAAAAGAAATGAATGATCTTACCACATGTGCTTCTGTTCCCAAAAACTGATTTAAGAGTGACACAAACCTTGACAGTCTCAGAATATGACTGAATCCCTCATTCTCACTTAAGAGCCTTTCAAAAAAAGGCAAATTTGTAATATATTGCAATATTTGAAATGTGATTGCTGGCACACATATTTCTGGAGAAATCTTGTGTTCTGCATTTTTGGTAGGTGATTAAAACAATATATAGTTTATTATACTACAGGCTTTTATAATATTGGTCTCTTGGTTTCAAATGGTTTTTCTTCTTGGCAATTATTTTATTGTATTAAAAACTATCTATCCATCTATCTATCTATCTATATCATCTGTCAATCAAGGCGGGTTTCCAAATGGCTGGTAGGCGAGAGGTATCATCTCGTTTGTTCATGCTGTGGGGGCGTTTTTCTATCTCAATGGCTTCTCTGATTATTCTGTTGTTAAAGTGTTCAATTGAAATGCCTTGATTGACAGACGAGTCCCAACCACCAAGAATGATACCAGACCCAAACTCATGATAACATCACATGACATCACCACCACACAACCATTCAAAAAGCAAATCCGAACCCACAACGATAACAACACACAACCACAAAACAGAAACCTAACTACAGCTGCAACATCAGCCACTTTAAACCCCTCCAAACCACACAATAAGCAAACTGACACCCACTATAAAAACATGGCACCACCACAAACACGGAGCCGAACAAAAGCAGCACAACTCACCAGTTCAGGTCTAAGGCTGGCAGCTGAGACCAGCCCATCCACTCAAAACACATCCCCACCCAATCAGAACACAGCCCCCATTCAAAACACACTCCCACCCAATCAGAACACAGCTAACCCCCCACGCAATCAGAGCACACCTCCACCCACAGTACACACCCCCTCTGGCAGTTTAAAAAAGAAGAAAAAACAGCCACTACCACACACCTCTCCCTGAAGAACGAAGCTGAAGCCACCAGCCTGAGGATGACGGATGAGATTTCGTCGAAACGTTGCCCTGATACCTCCAATTCTATGTGGGGAAAAACCCGAATGACCAAAGATCTACATACAAACACCCGCAAAAACCTCAGAATATATATATATATATATATATATATATATATATATATATATATATATATATATATATATATATATATATATATATATATATATATATATATATATATATATATATATATGTGTGTGTGTGTGTGTGTGTGTGTGTGTGTGTGTGTGTGTGTGTGTGTGTGTGTGTGTGTAAATTTTTAGATTGCTAACAAAGAATTAAAGGGAGACTGATATGCATTTCAAACTTATTTGTTTTCATCAGTCAGCCATACCCTTCTGAGATTCGAACCTGGGCTGATTGCACATTAGGCAGTTGTTTTAACCTCTAGGCCACAAGCTCTATCTCACTTTGTTAGCTGAGAAGCAAGGGAGATATGTGTTAAATGCTTGTTAACTATTTAGATTACCTTGCTGGGCCGAAACATGGGACAAATCTTTATTTCCTGTTTCAGCCTAACCGAAGGCCATCCAAAATTTGGAGGGCCTTGAAGAGAGAGAGAAGAGTTTTATATCTACTTTAATGAAATCCAGTAAGTAACATATTAAGTTCCACTCCATGCAAAGTTAACTAGTTTATCAGTTAAAGGTACCTAAAAGCTTAATCACCTCTTGAGCCTCTAGTGATATTGAAAGAATTTCTTATATGTACCTATTCATCACCACAATGGTACAAACATGATGAAATATACATTGTGAACTCATTAAGAAAGCTCTATCTCTTTCCTACTTGTATTGCATACCAGTATATAAGGGATGATGCTTGCATGGTAATTTTTGAAATTCTCTGCCCCCACCCCAATATCTGGAAAAATATATGAATCAATAAGCACTTTCCCCTGTTGAATAAGGAGAGATCTTGAGATTACCTATATGTACTCAGGACAGCTGGCTTTTCGGTGAGCAGGTGGCAGAAATTGATATTTTTGTGGTCTCTTGCAATTAGCTGGGAATCGTAGGAGTTGCTAATGTAGCCTTTTGTGGACTCAAAGATTGACCAAATATCATGTTTTTAATCACTTATGAGTTTATTTGTTTTTTCTTACTGTTTGTTAAAGATTGAGAAACCTTCAGAACTGCTATTTGCTAGGTAAGTTTCTCTTCAATCTTGTCAGCTGTGAACAATCAGCTGACAGGAAGAATTCATTTAGCAATTTTATTGCTCAAGCCTAAACACAGGAATGTTCAAACTGGCAGGTTGCATATGGGTCAGACTGGATAAGGTTGAACAGTATTCAAAGGAGGAGGAGATCAGACTTCATCCTCTTATGCCCATGCAGCAATTCCAGACTAATTCCTCATTTGACTCCTTCCAGTCTTTCTCTAACAATCTGGAAAGAAAGAAAGAAAGAAAGAAAGAAAGAAAGAAAGAAAGAAAGAAAGAAAGAAAGAAAGAAAGAAAGAAAGAAAGAAAGAAAGAAAGAAAATTTAAAGTTTTGTAAGATTTTCTTTTTTGCAACATCTTTTTGAGCCATACAAATCTATATAGCCCATATTACATGATACATGGGCATACAACCAGGAAGGCTTTCCAGCTACTATGACAGAATCTCAAACAGGCATGTCAAACTGCCGGCCTGTGGGTCAGATGCGTCATGCTGAAACCATGCCTACCTCATTGCCAGCAATGAAGACAAAGCCATGATACATCGTGTGACATCACATGAGATCACTAGTTTGACATGCCTGCTCTAAAACATTCCTTTCACAACCGCTATTACTCGCTTCCACAATTCCAAGGAAAAGCCTATTTACTAGTGCTACCATAAGCTCATTTCTTCCAGAAGCCTAGCGGTCTAGGCACCGGACTAGAAAGTGGGAAACCATGAGTTCAAGTTCTACCTTATACAGGAAAACCAGCTAGATGATCTTGGGCCAGTCACTCACTCTCAGTCCAACTCACTTCATAGGGTTGTTGTTGTGGGGAAAATAGGAGGAAGAGGAAGTATTGTGTGTGTTTGCCACTTTGGGTTATTTGTAAAAAATAATATATAAATATAAATATTTATATAAATATAAATAAATAAAAAGAAAAAAATACTATGTGTGGCTGAATTCCTCAGTAAGAGCTAAGAGGGCATCCTCCTTCCTTGCATGTTTTCCATAGCCTGTCTAATGCTAGATACATTTTCAGAATGAGTCAATGATTTAGTAAGAACTCCACACCGGAACAAAGGACACGACCCAAAATCTTTTCAATCCTCTTTTTAAATGCTGCCCTGAGAGGGAAAACTTCCCTATGATATATTGCTCAGAGATAAGTTTCCTAGATTTCGATTTGCCTGCTCTTTCCCTGGATTGGCAGGCCAAGGCAGGCTTAATTGAGAGGGACTTCAAAAATTTAATTTAATTTAATTTAATAATATTTATATTGGAGTGTCTGATCTTTGGGAATAAAATCTCTCTCCATTTACATCAGTCCCAAAATGTCAAGAAGTAATATTAACCTGCTGTGATAAAGTGGTGGTGTCATTAGGAATATTATTCTTAAGGTAATATTGATGGAGTGAGTTTGATCAGGGCCTGGTCATGAGGAGAGGGTGGTATTTTTTTGAAGAGGGTTTTTGGTTTTGGTTTTGGGGAAATTTTTTTGCTGGTTTTGATAAGTACCTTGATTTCTGACAGAACCTGAATGATTACTATGGAAGGAGCCAATTGAAATATACATTGTCTAAATATACTTTGTTCAAACCATGTTTTCTATGCATAAACTTTTATTTATCTTGCCTTATCATGTGCCAACCAAAAGTACTGCCTGCATTAGGACAATATTTGGAAGCAATCCAGAAAATATTCAGATTAATGCAATAACCTAAAGTTCACTACTACTATTAAAAAATACCTAAGATAAATAGCATAATGAGAGTTTATCACAAATCAAATGAGATAACTTTGTCTATGCTTACAAGAATTTACCAGTTGAGTGTACTTTAGCAATTTTGTTACAATACTGTTTAATAAAATTTAAGAGTTTAAAACTGCTAAGAAAATGCCTCTTAGTCTTCAACAAAACAGAAAGAAAAAATCAGACTTATTTACATTAATAGCAGTGCAAAAGAAGTATGATTAATAGGTGTTGCATTTTGTGAAGGTGACTGAAGGAGAATATGATCAACATGTTAGTTAAATGGAAAAAAGAAGTGCAATTTTAAGAGAATATTTCTGAGGTACCTGAGGGCTCCAGATGGGCTTCCAATTTCATCATGCTTTGACTATTTATTTTAGTCAAATGACAGAGGAGTTACAGGCAATGGTTTGAAAGTGTGCTGAAGGAGATGGAAATTAAAATGTGCTTGTTTCTTGTTAAAATAAGTATTCAACTATAAAATCAAATATTGTTAGTTACCATGGCTTTCTGCTCTGGCTCCAGCTGTATCCCCTACCACTTTGTGAAAAGGTGGCTTTTGTGATATTTTAGTCTTCTCAAGTGGGCTCCACAAATAGACAATTTGATTTGAGAATTAGTTTCAGGCTCCTAAAAGAAGGAAAGAATACCAAAAAATAAAAAAATCCCAAGAGTGTTATTTGAAAGGTTAAGTAAAAACTACAGCAGAGAGACAGGTAGAGATATAGTTCCCCACATTTTTTCTTCTTCAGACAGGTCCTATTGAATTCAAGCGTATTGTTGGTTTGATGTGACTAAGTTGCATTTGTCTAGGCTTGTTCTGTGAGCCAAGCAGAAAAACTCATTCTCTTTGCCATCCATCTCTTCCTCCCCACCCCCCATAGCCTTTTAAAAGCACAATGCCCAGGAAAAGTACTAAATGGATGTTCAGTTTTCTCCACATAAGCTCATAAATTCTTTTTCAAAATTTCACCAGCTTGCTGGGATTGAAAATAAATACTGGTCCTCTAGGACACAGGTCTGCAACCTGCGGCTCCCAGTCCTCTGCCATGTGCAGTCCAAAAAAAAAAAAGTGGGACTAAAAAAGTTCAACCAATCAATTCAAATATGCAGGGTAGGTGCATATCTCGCCTTGGCTCCACTCTTCAGTCAAACCCTGTTCTGCACATGTACGCACATGCGCACACATTTTTTGCGGCTCCCAGTTTTTCCTTTTGTGAGGGAACCAGTTCTGAGTGGCTCTTTCACTGTTTCAGGTTGCTGACCCCTGCTCTAGGAACTGAGTTCAGTACCAAACTTATTTTATACCAGCTGTGAAACCACCTCTCAGAAAATGATATCAACATTGGGGCAGACATCTAATGGGTGCATTTAAGAATAACACCCAGATAACACAAACACAATCAATCACACACTTAGATATAAATGAAGCACTTTTCCTATAGCTAGGAAACCTTACCCTTAATCATGCAGCCTTGGCAAAGCTTTTTTTGCATGGGATTTTAATCACACACACTTATGCTCAAGGTGTGTTGGTAACTTGTAAATAAACAAGGCAAGAGGAGCATGTAGAACATGGTTTCTGGAACTCTTTATCAGCAGTGGCCCTAGAAGGCATCTCTGGTTTCTTCTGCCTAACAAAGTAACTTGTTTTCTGTGTGAATGTGCATGTGTATTTCTGCTTTCTCCTCCTGGTGTATTTGGGAATGTGTGTGTGAACTGGGAAGAGACACCGCTTCTGCTCCTCTCTGGGTCACAGGACCTGAAGGAAGAAGGGTGAGAATGAAGATGTAAGCAGCAATGGGTTGGACGGGGATGACTTCTGAAGTCTTTTTCTCTGCAACCCCAAGTGAGATCGGATCTTTTTTTCCAAACTCAATCAGATTTTTAATGATGTTTCCCACTAGAGCAACATTCTGACATTTTCATAGAGTTATCTTGCTGACAGACGGGCAGAAAATTGAAGTCATGGGCCCCTTTTCATTAAATACTTTCCGATGTGGGAAAGGAAAAGGAGCAAAGAACAAAAACAGCAAATAGCACAAAAATGGAATGCAACGTAGGAGACATGATCTTTTGCACATTACTGTATCTGCTACCAGCACAGTGTTGTCTTCTCTCCTTCCCTCTGTTGTGCATCAGTTATTGTTCTTTGCATATCCCAGAGACATGCAAAGAAGAATACAGAGATGTGATTACTAAAACATTTGGAAGTATACACTAGCGCACAAGGCATCTGTTTGCGCAGAAATATTGAAAATTTATTCCCATCGTATATTATTCTAGTGGTATTAAATTCAGCAGATTTCCTAGACTGATGTCCTTCAATTATGTTGCATGTCAACACCATAATTCCTAACCAGCAAGTCCAATTGAAGGGTGCAGTGTAGGGGAAGGTGACTAGCTGGGATGGTACTGCAAGGTGTGGGACTAGGAGTGAGGAGAAACAAGGATTAGTTCAGCCATGGAAACTCAAAGGGTTAGGATTCAACTTACCTCTCAGAGCTGTTCTGGAGAAATGTGAGAGGGAGAAACATGATGTACACTGCCTTGAGCTCCTTTTCATCAGAAATTATTTAAATTTTCATTTTTTAAAAAAAAAATCTTCAGAATATTAACAAAATCTTTGTTTCAAAAGCATGTTCTGCTGAATGGCTGGAGAAGTAGAATTATAAAGAATAAGAATTGCCCAACTATTTTATTAGCTGAAATATTGTTCTATTAACTAGTTAAAAATATTGTGATTAGCAGAGGATAAAGAAAAAAAATATTTAACTGATGGTGATGTTATTGCCCTAACAATGTAATTATTGCATAACATGATCCAAGTCATGAAAAATTCTAACAATTAAACATTTGTTTATGCACATTACAGAAACTATAAAATTCTTTAAAAATTGTTTCAAAATTGTATTCTGCCAGTATTTCATTTATATCAGCATTTGGAATATGAAGAAATCTCTCATTAAGATCACATACATAACCCTCTTGTCAACTATGTGGCGTTAACAAACAATAATGCATGTAATCTTTCTGCTGCAAAATGTTAAGAAAATTATATAATCTACCGTAGCCATGACTTATTGATGATTGGAATGATTTTCATGGGAAGATTTAAGCATATGGGTTACAATTTAATTGTCAATGCTGCTAACATTGGATGTTTTTGCATTGACAACAGATGGAAATGTAGCCATTTTCTTCCTTTTGCTTATAGAGTTAGATGATGCTGGGGAGGGGGGATGTGAATGAGAGTCCAACTAGACATAACGACACTGAACCTAGCGTGAGAATCAAGGTTGTTGAAATCAGAGCTGATAAAGAATTGGTGGGCTGGAGAGGAAGCCCACGCTTCAAGTTAATTGGGGAATGTGATTTATGACTGTAAATTGGAGGAGGGAATTGTGCTTTGATACTATGTGCCCAGGGGAGGGGAATTCAGTTTTTGGCTTTGATTATGTAAGTGCCGATATAATGCTACTTGAATAAAAGATTCTTTAAGGTAAACAATGTCTCAAAGTTCTTTTGATGAGTTTCATCTGTCGGAACTATGACATCAATGTTGTGTACATATTGGGGAAAAGCTTACAAGAGGAGACAGTGATTTGCTTTTAAGGATGTTGTTTTACATCAGTGGTAAACCACAGAGATTGAGCTAGCATGTTCCCACTCTCACTTGTTGATTGAGAGAATAATACATGAGGTACCACCATTTAAAGATTTTTTTTTAAAAAAAATTATGTGTAGTACTGCATGGGGAAAAAAACCCATGATTTTATTCTGTGTAAACCACAGAATAAGTACCTGTCTTCTGAAATCATAAGTAACATGTAAGGCTTGGTTAGCATAGCTGTAAATACAGCTACAAAAGCAATGAATCTCAAAAGAAAGTTCATGCAATATAAATGTAAAAATTCTGCTTCTCCCCATAGCTGACCTGGAACAAAAGAGTAAATTCATGATCATCAAATCAAGCTGCAAATTTAAGTGGTCTTAGTTCATCACTAGCTTACAAAATTGGCCATTTTCAGTCATCTCACCTTTGCATCAACAAGATAACTGTCACTGAAATAAAATAGATTTAGAAGGATTCTACATGGACAGCAGCATGACTAGATTCTCCACACATGTCAGATATATTGTCTGTCCTGGGATAGTGTTAATGGGCCTGTAGAATTGTGAATAGAAAGATCTGGGAGCAATTCTGCTTCCAAGTCTATTTCTGCTACTTTTAGGGGGAAAAATAAGCACATATATATTCTTGGTGATAAAAGCCCATCAGAATTTTCAGAAAGTGGTCATATAATCCATGATTTTTCTTTACTTCCTTTTATAAGGAAGTGTGTCTGTTTAAGTAGTTTCTGTATTATAGGGATAAAGAATTCAGCTAAAATCATAATGGCAGAAACCTCAACTGTCTCCTTGGTGTAAAGAATGTATTTATCCAAAGTGTAAATCTCTGCAGGACTTTGATTCTCAAAAGTCAAGGTTCACAAAATCTCTAAGGAGAACTTCAAGTTATTTTTACCTTTTTTTTAAAAAAAAGAAAGAAAAGAAAGCTCATTTATCTTTATTTTGTATGTTTATCCTTCCCAAGAGTGTGCTAAATGTTTTAGATTCTAAAATATTTGAGCTTTAAAATCTGAAGTTAAGCCTGAAACAACTTTAGGGAATCTGATGGTGTTCTGACCCTCCCAAAAGTATTACGGCTTTGAAGTAGCCCCATTTGACATTTTAGACAGCTGTTCTAACTTCAAAACCCTTCTGGATTGATTGAAATACTTCTGTTAAGGTCAGAATAACCTGTTTTAACTCAATACTACTGTTCCAAATTTAAAACTTTGCATGCTCCCTTTGCACACTTCTTTCAGCTATTTGATTTCTGACACATAATTGTGTTTCAAGGTCATTGCCTTTTAAAAAATCATTATATAGAAAAATATATTAAAGTATCCAAGATACAGTAGGCACTTTCTCCAAATTAAGTCTGTATTCATCAAAGAGTCAATTAGCAAATAAGTTTCCATTACATTAAAAGAAGTGTGACCCTAATTAAAAGCACTAACAGGGTATATATATGGTGATATAATCAGCAACTCACTGCATATTAGAAAGATAACAAAAGCAAACAATCTGATTTTTTAATGAGCTTCTGCTTTTATAGATAAGAATGAACAAATGGTTTTAAGAATGACTGGAAGTATTATCCTAGATCCCACAACTCCATGTGACTGAAGTTAGTGATAGGCCTAGAAAAGCTTTGATACAAAATCAAGTATACTTGTTTTTCTTTAATTATTAGTGAACCCAAGCTCACAAACTTAAAGCATGTTTGTTATTCTGCTGCTCTTAAAGAACTATAGCAGTTCTTCCCTAGCACCAGCCATGGTTAAAAGTTGTAAATTTCAAATTGTTTTCACACAAATAGCAACCAATTCAAACAAGGGTTTCTTATGAAGCTGGTCATCAAAGAAAAACTGGTAAGAAACCAGAAGGCAGAACCAAACCAAGCAACTATCCTCATTAAAACAATTTCAGAATGTTCTTATAGGCCAACATGAATGCCTAATCGGCTTTATTTGCTTGTCATTTAACTTGATTGAGCTTACTTGTGCAAGTGTAGTAGCTTAAATTTGGAGAAAGATGGTTTCCATAGAGTTGGCATACTGTTACTCTCCAGACACTGAGTAAAGTGGAATTGCAAAACATGCTCTCTATACCACATGCAGAAAGCCCATCAATGGGTGGGAGTAGCTCACAAGATTCCTTGTCCTCACCTACAGTCCTCCCACACCCACTGTCATTCCTACCCTGTTTTCTTGTCCTTGTTTCCAAATTCTTGATCAACCTTCTATTAGAGGAAAGCTGTGGTTTTTCTTGCTCCCCTGCCTCCTCTCACCTTATCTATTCTTTCTTCCCTCTGCTGTGTCTTGGTTTTATATCCATGTTCTTCAGCTGAGCTGTTATTTCTTCTTCCCTACTGCTGACTTTTCTATTCCCACCTGTTTTTCTCCACTATTTTCCTAGTAATTCCTCTATAACCTTCCCTGCTTCCGTTGACTTTTCTGTTTCTTTTGGTCCCTGTAAAAGTGCTTTCCAATGTTGCCTTCCTGTAGTAGTCATGGGACTTTTGTATTGACTGTTACCTTCTGATACAAATTCAAACAAATGGCAATTTATAATCATATGAAAGTTGACAAAAATACATATTTGGTTCTTATTTCTTGGTAGTCTTAGGGGAGAGGAGTAGACATTGTGAGGAGAAAGGCTACCATGTTCAAGATGACTTTCTATTAAGAGACACATGTCTTTCATTTACTCAAAGCTTCAGTAAATACAAAGATTATTTGGCCTCCTCACAATCACTTTTTAGAGTCTAGAGCTTGGCAGGCCTTGTCATTTTGGTGCAACCTGCTGGCCAAGAGAAGTTATGCATTCCCGAGGTAAAGTTACCCAGTTTGGCTATTTCAGACTCTCTTTAAATATCTAAATTATTCTATCTCTTTGCCTGTGTAAAAAGTGCTATGTTTCCATTTTGTTTTCTCTTTCTGGAAAAGAAAATCTTGCACAAAGAGACCTTTCAATGACCATCAGGCTTCCATAAAAAGCAACTTTATTTTCATTGACTGGAATGCCAAAATCATTTTTTGTTCAGGTCCTGAATGATACAGAGAATTGTGCTCATGTTCAGCTTAACACAAGGGTCTTTCAGATTTCCCAGCTGAAAATAAGATAGATATCTATCTATCTATCCATCCATCCATCCATCCATCCAGTGGTGGGATTCAAATATGTGAACAAACGGTTCTCTGTGTGGATGCCGCTTCTGGAAGTCCATTCTGGGCCTGGGCAACAAAAAATTAGCTACCAGTTTTGCCGAAGTGGTGCAAACCGGCTGAATCCCACCACTGTATATATCTATATATCTATATATATAAACATTTAATCCATTGAAGTCCCTAATCAATTCCTACATTCCTTAATACAGTTTTCAATACAGACTTTATACAGTAGGATGGAACCAGCAGCTTATCTACCTCATTGATCAAATGAATTCTTCTCTTCTATACTTCTATACATCACCTAAATATGCTGCAAAGGACTTGCAGGGATGTAAACGGTGGGGGAAGAGATTTGGATTGCAGCCCTCTTTAGTGGTTGGTGTATTGGTGGGGGCAAGGGAGAATCCTGATATATGAATAGCATTTCATGTAGCCTCACAGCTTTAACAGCAATCATCTTCTTCTTTTCACCTTCAGCCCAATATCCTGCACTGGTGTTATATTAAAAGGGATTGCCACTGTATTTACAAATCTATATTTTCCCAGAAGGAGAGAAAATATTGTTTTGGCGACACACAGAACACACTGCAGTTATCAACATAACTGAAATGCGGGGCAGGGGAAAGCAATTTTTTTTTGTTACAAATGTAACCCAAAGAGAGTAAGAGTGTCACTGCTCCTCTTGGTGCAGGTGTTTAATCCACTATCTTCTTGTTCAAAGACAGTATAAATCTGCATTCTCAGCAGACTTATTTCCACATGGACATGCACTAAGAATTGCCTACAATGTCACTCCGTGTACTAGAAGACCTCCAAGGTGCTTTCCAACTCTGTATTGTTATTCTGTTATATTTATTTATTTATTTATTTATTTATTTATTTATTTATTTATTTATTTTATATACCGCCCTTTTCCCGAAGGACTCAGGGCGGTGTACAGGGCAATAAATACCAAAAGTACAAAATACAAAAATTAAAAACAAATTAAACAATTGTGCCCAAATACAATAAATTAATTAAAAACAGTAATTAAAACCCCAAACCCATCAGACCAGGCCGGCTTGTTCTACTGGGAAGTAAGGTCCAGTGAGTTCAATCAGACATTTATTCATGTATTTATATCTGATCTCTATTATTTTTATAAATAACTCACGGCAGTGAACATACCCAATCTTCCTTCCTTCCTCAACCTATTTTCACTGCAACAACAAACCTGTGAAGTGAGTTGAACAGAGATTGACTGGTTCAAGGTTACCCAGCCAATTTTCATGCCTCAGGTGGGACTAGCACTCATTGTCTTTTGGTTTCCCGAGTGAATAAAGACAGGATTGTACCCTTTTAACATTTTGTCATCACAAGATGAAAAACCACAGCCAGCTCTCCTAAAATATTAAGCCGTGCGGCAACAGCCACTTCTATTTTGATTTAAAATGTTTCACAAAATAGAACCACAAGGCATTCACTTCTGAGGTCAGCTGAAGGCTATGGGGATTATCCAAGCCATCAGAGATGGATTTTTCTAATGTTGGATTGGTTCAAAAGAATCCAGCTACTACAAGATTAAATATACATGCAAATAAGTACTGTAGGCATCACCTTCAGCTACACCTAGGAACTGAGTTTGGTACAAAATGTAAAAATTTGGTACAAAATGTAAATTTTTTTAAAAAACCATACAATATATGAATGAAAGTGACATACAAAAGTGTATCCAATCAGGGAAATTTGGTACAAAAATCACTGTATTTCCTTGCTTTACCAAAGCAAGGAAATACAGTAATATTAATAGTAACAACAATAAAATAAATAAATAATTAATAAATAAATAAATAAATAAATAAATAAATAAATAAATAAATAAATAAAATTGGAAGGGACTTTGGAGGTCATCTAGGCCAACCCCCTGCTCAGGCAGGAAACCCTATATCATTCCAGTTTCTTCTTAAAAACTTCCAGTGTTGGAACATTCACAGCTTCTGGAGGCAGTTTGTTCCACTGGTTAATTGTTCTGTCAGGACGTTTCTCCTTAGTTCCAGGTTGCTTCTCTCATTGATTAGTTCCCATCTGTTGCTTCTTGTCCTGTCTTCGGGCACTTTGGAAAATAGCTTGGAAGGGACCTTGGAGGTTTTCTAGACCAAACCCTTGCTCAGGCAGCAAACTCTATACCATTTCAGACAAGTGCAGAACTGTGTGCAATTTTAAAACTTCAGATTGTTGTGAACATGGGAGAACTTTAAAATTGGAAAATGAGAAATGAAGAAATTGCCAGATTTGTCTGTTTTAATTCACCTGACATGGCTTCCATTTGTCAATATAATTTTGTGAATGATCATTTCCAAAGATCTAAAATTTCTTTTGCTGACTTAACACTCAAACTTCTATTTGTAGTATTGACTACAAAGAAAAGGAGAGAAACCAGATTGATCCACTTTTTAATAAAAAAAGCAACTTACTTCAATTCCTTAAGCCAGGAGGCTCAACTTTGCATGTGGCCCACCAGGTTATTTAGTGCAGCCTGCACACCACATTAAGTCATCATCACAGACTGGGCTGGGACTTGCCAGCTTCTCACTGGTGCAGTTGGCAGATGCCTTGCCAGGTACACATCCTTGTTCCTGCTATGGCATGCTGGTCTTTTAAACCCTGGCTTGCCTTCTAGCCACATTTGCTGGAGCTTGCTGGTCAATTATTAATAGGACAGAGCTCTCTTATTAATTAGGATGAGAAATGAACACTCAATGAGTTTTGGTTAGTAAAATGGATTAAGGAAAGGTTAAGGTGATTGTGCAAGAATAGTATTTTTGCTTTCAAATGGGAATCTTATACATAAGGAATTCAAAACAGTGGCTGGCTGGCTGGCTTCTGTCCTTCCAGGAAAACTGATCTCCTCTGAAAAGATAGGGCAGCCTGCACCTGAATACTATTTATACAATTTGCTAATTTGCCTCATTATCAATATGAGAATCCTCTTACACCCCACAGCTGGTACTTCCAGCTGCTGCTATCGTTTGTTGCTTTGCTTCATCAGCACTGCTCTCCTCCTCCTCTGGCTGTGTTGAACAAAAGGAACCCATCAGGAGGAAGGAAACTATTGGTAGTGAGGAGCTGCAGTGGCAACAAGCACAGGGGGGAAACCCAGCATAGGATCAAGCTAGTTGCAAGGCCACCTTTCTCCTTTATTTTTTGCCCACCCAATTAGATCCAGAAGAGAAGGCACGCTTGGGATCCCGTCTATCACACATCTTGTTTGACCCCAGCGCCATGCTTTCTCTGTGGCAGCACCTGTTGAAATGGTTGGTGGGAATGACCTTGGGGAGATGGGATGAAGAGCCAAGGACTGGACAAATAGCATAGAAAAGATACCTCGGTCCACAGAAGAATGAGATGTGGGAAGTGTTTCAGAAGGAACCCTCCCTGGTTTTCCAGAGAGTGAAAGGAAAGGAAGAGAGAAATATGTTGTTTTGCAACCTCACAATTATGTTGTGCTTCTTGTATGGCCTACATCAAAGGACTAAACGAAATTCCCCTAGAGATTTGGGTGGACCCCAACCCTCTTAGCCTTTCACACAGAATTGGAGACCTGGCTGTTTCTTCATACATTTAGATGAGATGAGTAGATGGGCTCTGCTACCACTAATGGTGAGAGAGGTCGATTCTTAATTCTTGGGTACTGGGAACTTACACTTGGTGGGTTTTATCTGTTTTAAACTTGTAAGCTCCCTAAATTGGTTGTGTGAGATGGGTGGTCATATTAACAACTTGGAGATCCCAGAGAAATAGGAAACCTAAGATGGTTACACAGGTTGAAGAATGCTGGTCTGTTCTCCTGCAGTTTTACTTTTGTGTTTGTTTTAATTAGATAGATAACCTTTATTGTCATTTTTTACTGTTGGCACAATGGCACACATTAAAAATGAAATTTAGTTGCTTGCTCTCAAAGTGTACATACATAGCACACATTTAAATGTACTATATACAACATATGTATAGACTTACACCTTTACATATAAGTAACAAATAAATAATAGTCACTGTCCATTTTGAATACATAACGGAAGGAGGAAGCTTTAGAGTTCATAAAGTTAATACTGTATGGAATAAAACTGTGACTGAATCTGGATGTTCTGCTTTGGATACCACGAAGCCTCCTCCCAGAAGGTAACAAAGAAAACAGGATGTAAAGAGGATGTGGTGTCACAGACAATCTTGCAGACCCTGCTCAAGGAACGCTTATGTGCTATGACCTGGATGGAAGGGAGGGAACTGCCAATAATATTTTCAGCCATCCTCACCACTCTCTGCAGCGCCTTCCTGTCCAAAGCAGTGATGCTTCCAAGCCAGACTGTGATGCTGTATGACAGGATGGTCTTGATCATTCCCCTGTAGAAAGTGGTCAGGAGAGGGGAAGGAAGATGTGCTTTTCTCATGCGACACGGAAAATGCAGGTGCTGCTGTGTACGCTTCATCAGTATCTCATTGTTGAGTGACCAAGCCAGTCTACTTGTTAACTTCACATCCAGGAATTTGATGCTGGTAACCATCTCCACAGGTGAATCATTAATGCACAGAGGAGTGTGATTGTGCCTGCCTTTTCTGAAATCAAAATGTTCTCTTTGGTTTTTCCAGTGTTTAAAACTAGGCTGTTCTCCTTACACCAGTTCACCAAGCCCTCAAGCTCCTTGCCATTGTCCTCTTGAACAAGGCCCACTACTGTTGTATCATCCACAAACTTCACAATATGGTTGGTGGCAAACCTAGCACAACAGTCATGGGTCAACAGGGTGAACAGCAGCGGACTCAGAATGCAGCCCTGAGGAGAATCTGTGTTCAAAATGGTGTTAGAACTATTTATTCCATTAATTTGTTATTTGAATTTGAATTTTATTGAATTTATATACCGCCCTTTCCCGTAGGACTCAGGGCAGTTTACAGGGTATATAAAACATCGATACAAAAATTAAGAACAATTTAAAAAGATTAAATTAAATCCCTGAAAAAATATAAAACCCCAATTAAAACCCCAATTAAAACTCAGCCTGGGCCGGAAAGCTCGAAGAGCCAGGTCTTCAGGTCTCGGCGAAATGATCGAAGGTCATTTGGTTGTTTTGTATATATTGCTCACATTTGTGAGATGGATAGCTATATAAATCTGATTTAAAAACATAGAAAAATAATTGTAGCCACTTACCTGCCACCTACCACTTTACAACTCTGTTGCGGCACTTTCCCTCAGCTGACCCAGCAAATACTAGGATGGTGTTGCTCACGGTCTCCTTATGCTCAGCAGCCATTAGTCAGGGTGTGAGGAAAGAGAAGAGGGAAAATGTCACCCAATGCAAAGGAGGGTGTGGAAAGCCATCCCATCCTGAGCAGATGGACTAAATGTTACTCATTGGCCTCCCCCAGCCATGCTCTGGTGCTCTCTGTTGTTTTGCAGATATTTCATTGCCAAACTAGGTAATTTCATCAATGATAGCACCTAGTTTGATAATGAAACATTTGCAAAAAAAAAAAAACAAGCTCAGAGAGCACCAAGGACCTTACAGCTACAAATATTCTTTTCTATTGGTATCTTCCACTGAACCTTCCTGCCGGTTTCTTTCTTGGCCTTTTCCAGTCTTTCGCACTTTTTGGGATCCTATAGAGCAGACATGTCAAACTCGTGATGTCACATGATGGCATGCGATGTATCGGAGCTTTTTCCTCATTGCAGGCAATGGGGTGGGTGTGGTTTCTTCGTGATGCGTCCGGCCCTGACACCCCTGCTATAAAGGCTTCCCCCCACACCCTGTTTTTCTTCCCCCAGTATAGCTGCTTTTCATTTTCTCCTGGGGTAGGAGAGGGACTTATTCAAACCCTAAATTTGATTTAAATTTCCAATCTTCCATGCTTTTCCATTAATTCAGAAAACTGGAAAACATTTGCTTTCTCCCCCCCCCCTTTATGACAAAATGTATTTATTTCATCAACTGCTGCCATTCAAAGTAATTTGAAACTAAGCTAAATTCTTCAAGAATTATAGCCTCTTAAGACAGGGTGACACATGTCAAACTAAAGACAAAACATTTTTCTTTTTTTTTCTTCTTTGATTACTGCCAACATCATTCTAATTGTTTTGGCAGAATGTGAACTAATTTTCAGGCATAATTGACTCTTCTGAGGGAATAAGTCCTGCCAAGTTTCAGATGATTACATTCAAAGGTTTTATGTAATTAGTCAAATATTGGTATTTGAATATTAATGAAAAATGATGCCAGATAACAAACCAAAGTGAAATTGTTTTTTTTTAAAAAGCCCTGTTTGACAATCAGCTTTTTACACTTATTTAATACAAGTTCAATTAATCTATGGAACTCTTCATTTTCTTCATTATGAGGGAATTTTATATAATAATAATAATAATAATAATAATAATAATAATAATAATAATAATAATAATAATAATAATAATAATAATAATAACAACAACAACAACAACAAATGGCTGTACAGTCTCATCTTTAAAACTTCCAGTGTTGGAACATTCACAACTTCTGGAGACAAGTTGTTCCACTGATTAATTGTTCTAACTGTTAGAAAATTTCTCCTTCGTTCTAAGTTGCTTCTCTCTTTGGTTAGTTTCCATCCATTATTTCTTGTCCTGCCTTCAGGTGCTTTGGAGAATAGTTTGAATCCCTCTTCTTTGTAGCAACCCCTGAGATATTGGAACACTGCTATCATGTTACCCTTCATCCTTTTCTTCATTAAACTAGACATACCCAATTCCAGCAATGTATGTGGGCCTCAAGCTCACTAATCCCTGTGGGGTTTGAGTTTGAGGCCCCTTTCCTAAACTAGAATAGAATAGAATAGAATAGAATAGAATAGAATAGAATAGAATAGAATAGAATAGAATAGAATAGAATAGAATAGAATAGAATAGAATAGAATAGAATAGAGCTGGAAGGGACCTTGGAGATCTTCTGTGTAAAATTGCATATAAACATTCATTAAATGCACACTACAGCAAATTGTGTGTACAAAAGGTACACATTAGGATAATTGCAAACCAAAGGATATGTACTAGGAAAAACAGTAATTAGTAGTACAGATTTAAAAATGCAGATATTTAAAGAAAAATATCACAAATTGAAGTAGCAATGTGATGGGAAGTGCTCATGTTTGAAAAAAATTAAAAGGTGTAGAAAGGCTTTTTTTTAAGTAGTCACGCTGCTGTAATATACAAACCTTTGCTGTTGCAAAATGATTCTTAGACAACCTGCACCCTTAGCAAAATACTGAAAGCAGAAATGGGACCAAAGAATTGTGGGGAAAATCAAGGAAAAAAAAGAGAAGTTAAGAGGTAGAAGTTCAGGGTTTTTTGTTGTTGTTGTTGTTGTTGTTGTTGTTGTTTTTTGAGGTCACTCAAAGTCACCATGATAAAATTGTATTTATCCATGATATAAAAATGCAATTCAGAATGATATGAATAAAAATCCACAGCTAGCGTACAAAACATCACAATTCACACTTCAGTCCCCCCTCTTCCCATTTCTATATAAATTTAAATCAGAAATAAGGGTTGGACAAGGCATAATTAATTGTTGGGCTGCCAGGTGCATTTTCTATGTTCAAGGGAAAGCTATACCAACTGCAATTTCTTCCTATCATTGCAACTTTCAGATGGAAAACTCAGAATAGATGATGAAGCATTTGTTCACTTGTGTTAGTATAAAGAAAAAAAATATGTCTCAATCAGGCAGACAAAAAATTCCAGATGGAGGTTTAATTGATTTATTCTTAGATGTTTGATTGTCAAGTAACAGCAATTAAAAATAAGGGTTAAGAGGATGTTAACTCCTGGCTCAAAGAATTATCTCACTGTCTTTGGTATTGTTGGAACCCACATTCAAAAGTTTAATATTTTATTATTTTGAACAAAGCTAAGTAAACATGATGAAAAGAAAAATACATAAGTTGTGTGGATTGTTTCTTAAAGCATAGTTCTAATGGCAGAGTCAGTGAAATTCTATTCTTCAAGGTATGTTTATACTACAGAGCTAACCAAATGATGCTTACACTTTTAAACTATTAATTGTTGCTTGAATTGTTTCATGTTTTTTTCTCCCTGGCTTGGGAAGAAAAATCTGAATTTACTGAAGTTCAAAAAAAAAGGAAACTAAACTAAATTTTCATCTATCACTATCACCAACATCTTCCCTAAATTTCAATACAGAGGTGATAAAATGGAAGATACCGTGTTACTATTCAATTTATTTGATTGTTTGAGACCACAACCTTCACAGAAAATTGTCCCCAGGACGAATCTTTTCTCTTTGAACTAAGGCTAAAAATATGAATTTTAAATAAAAATTGGGAGTCATTTTTCAGCAATAAAAATATTGTCACATTACCTTAAGGTTTATTACCTTAAAATGTCTGAAAGGAATTGTGGGTAGTTAAGGTTTATATATATATATATATATATATATATATATATATATATATATATATATATATATATATATATATATATATATATATATATATATATATATATATATATATATATATATATATTTTCTGAGGTTTTCGCGGGTGTTCGTATGTGGATCTTTGGTTATTCGGGTTTTTCCCCGCGTAGAACTAAAGGTGTAGGGGCGACGTTTTGACGGAATCCCATCCGTCATCATCAGGCTGGTGGCTTCTGCTTCCTTCTTCTGGGAGAAGCATGTGGCTGTTTGTTCCTCTTTTTTAAACTGCCAGAGGGGGTGTGTTCTGTGGGTGGAGGTGTGCTCTGATTGGGTGGGGGAGTAAGTGTGTTCTGATTGGGTGGGAGTGTGTTTTGAATGGTGGGTGTGTTAAGATTGGGTGGGGGTGTGTTTTGAGTGGATGGGCTGGTCTCAGCTGCCAGCCTTAGACCTGAGCTGGTGAGTTGTGCTGCTTTTGTTCGGCTTCGTGTTTGTGGTGGTGCCATGTTTTTATAGTGGGTGTCAGTTTGCTTATTGTGTGGTTTGGAGGGGTTTAAAGTGGCTGATGTTGCAGCTGTAGTTAGGTTTCTGTTTTGTGGTTGTGCCTCGTTATCATTGTGGGTTCGGATTTGCTTTTTGAATGGTTGTGTGGTGGTGATGTCATGTGGTGTTATCATGAGTTTGGGTCTATCATTCTTGGTGGTTGGGACTCGTCTGTCAATCAAGGCGGGTTTCCAAATGGTTGGTAGGCGAGAGGTATCATCTCGTTTGTTTATGCTGTGGGGGCGTTTTTCTATCTCAATGGCTTCTCTGATTATTCTGTTGTTAAAATGTTCAATTTTGGCGATAGTTTTGGTTTTTTTAAAATCAATTTCATGTCCCGTGGCTTCAAAGTGTTGGACCAGGGATGAAGTTTGTTCTCCTTTTCTGAGTGAGTTTTTTTTTTATTGAAAAGTTTTAAAATACATTTTATCTTTAACAATCCCCCCTCCCCCTCCCCTACCAATCCCTCCCTACCTACCCCTCCCCCCCCTTTCCCCCCTCCCCCCCCGACTTCCCAGAGCTAAGTACAGGGTATAAAAAGAAAGAACAATCATAAACATCCATATGCTACCAACAATAAATTCTTAAATCTATCACTCTCTAGCTCATATAAGATAACTACAGACAATACTAATATTTCATATAGAAAAAAAAAAGAAAATAGAAAGGAAGACTTATTCAAATGCTAAATGAAACTTTTTAGTCCCATATTTCTTCTGGATATATTCAATCCATTTTTTCCACTCCATAATATAGCGTTCTTGCGAATGATCTTTCAAATAAGCCGAGATCTTTGCCATTTCTGCCAGGTCAGAAACCTTTAAAGTCCATTCTTCTATAGTCGGCAGTTCCTCCTTCTTCCAATACTGACCTATTAAAAGTCTTGCTGCTGTAATTAAATTTAACATCAACTTAGTGTCCACAACAGTAGCATCTGTAATTATACCCAACAAAAAGAATTGTGGACAAAACTTTATCTTTTGCTTGAAGATCTTCTGCATATTCCACCAAATTTTTATCGAAAAAGCCTTGACCTTTTTACAAGTCCACCATATGTGAAAATATGTTGCATCTTCACCACCACACCTCCAGCATTTTGGCTGATAGCTCGGATACATACTTGCAAGCTTTTTAGGATCTAAATGCCATCTATAAAACATTTTATTAAAGTTCTCTCTTACGTTTTGAGCTTGTGTAAATTTTACGTCCCTCACCCAGATCTTTTCCCACGTGTCCATTGTAATAACTTCTTGGATGTTCTGGGCCCATTTTATCATACAATCTTTAACCAGTTCTGTTTCTGAATCAATTTCTATCAAAGCAAGATATATCCGTTTGATATGTGCTGGACCCTGATTTCTAATTTGCTTTATCAAATTTTCATCAGTCATTTCAAAACCAGTTTTCTGATCTTCTTTCCACCTGGCCCGTAACTGAGTATATTGAAACCAGGTTTGAACAATCTTCTCATCTCGCAAGAGATTATACGATTTTAAACACCATACACTTCTTTCCAAGCTTAAAATCTCCTTATACGTGGTCACGTCATGTTTGAAACCAACACTTATGTTTTCTATTGCGTGTTTTGGAATTGCCCACAATGGCATCTTACAGTCTAACTTGTATCTATACTTCTTCCAAACTCTCAACAATGCCTGTCTTAAAATATGCACTTTAAACACATTATCTACCTTCTTATCATACAACAAATATGCATGCCAGCCAAATAACAAGTCGTGGCCCTCAAGATTTAATAATCTCTCTTGTGTCAAATTAATCCAATCACTTATCCCTGCTAACGCAGCAGCTTCATAATATAATTTAAGATTGGGCATTTTAAGACCACCTCTTTCACGAGTATCCTGCATAATCTTAAGTTTAACTCGTGGCCTTTTCCCTGCCCAAACAAATTTATTGATACCCCGTTGCCATTCTTCCAAATTAGAATCTTTCTTAAGAACCGGTATCATTTGAAATAAGAATAAAAATTTAGGCAGGACATTCATTTTCACTGCTGCGATTCTTCCCAACAAAGACAATTGCAATTTTTCCCAACTCTCCATTTCTTTTTGAATTTTTCCCCATAGTTTTTCATAGTTATTTTTATATAACTTTGTATTAGAGGGTGACAAAAACACCCCCAAATATTTGACCCTTTTAGCAATCTCAAATCCAGTTAATCCTTCTAAAAGAGCCTTTTGCAATACTGTCATATGTTTATGATTGTTCTTTCTTTTTATACCCTGTACTTAGCTCTGGGAAGTCGGGGGGGGGAGGGGGGAAAGGGGGGGGAGGGGTAGGGAGGGATTGGTAGGGGAGGGGGAGGGGGGATTGTTAAAGATAAAATGTATTTTAAAACTTTTCAATAAAAAAAAAACTCACTCAGAAAAGGAGAACAAACTTCATCCCTGGTCCAACACTTTGAAGCCACGGGACATGAAATTGATTTTAAAAAAACCAAAACTATCGCCAAAATTGAACATTTTAACAACAGAATAATCAGAGAAGCCATTGAGATAGAAAAACGCCCCCACAGCATAAACAAACGAGATGATACCTCTCGCCTACCAACCATTTGGAAACCCGCCTTGATTGACAGACGAGTCCCAACCACCAAGAATGATAGACCCAAACTCATGATAACACCACATGACATCACCACCACACAACCATTCAAAAAGCAAATCCGAACCCACAATGATAACGAGGCACAACCACAAAACAGAAACCTAACTACAGCTGCAACATCAGCCACTTTAAACCCCTCCAAACCACACAATAAGCAAACTGACACCCACTATAAAAACATGGCACCACCACAAACACGAAGCCGAACAAAAGCAGCACAACTCACCAGCTCAGGTCTAAGGCTGGCAGCTGAGACCAGCCCATCCACTCAAAACACACCCCCACCCAATCAGAACACACCCACCATTCAAAACACACTCCCACCCAATCAGAACACACTTACTCCCCCACCCAATCAGAGCACACCTCCACCCACAGAACACACCCCCTCTGGCAGTTTAAAAAAGAGGAACAAACAGCCACATGCTTCTCCCAGAAGAAGGAAGCAGAAGCCACCAGCCTGATGATGACGGATGGGATTCCGTCAAAACGTCGCCCCTACACCTTTAGTTCTACGCGGGGAAAAACCCGAATAACCAAAGATCCACATACGAACACCCGCGAAAACCTCAGAAAACAAATATCTTACCTCTACGGGGAGGAAATCCACCAGCTAACTAGGACCTATGAAAAACTCGAAGTACGAAGAGCTTCCATTCTGTGTGACCTCACATTCCTACGCAACTGCCGAGATCAAAATTTAATCCCCACATCCTTCCAATTGAAATTCCACTCCAACTCTGCAGCCATCAAACGCATCCTGATAAGAACTGAACTGGCCCTAATCAGAAATGAACTCCACACAAAAAGATTCCTCCTGGACCGAATCAACAGAGACCTCCTCACACTTCACCTCAAACTCAGCAACAAGATCCACCCCACACTTTGGGACAAATTCAAACAAATCGCTGTCTGGAGAGCTGAAACAGAGACTGCCTACAAAACAGACACACACACCAATAAACTCCGAAGACTAAAGGAACGCCAGAAACAAACCCCTCCTCTCTCACAGCAACACATGAAACAAACTGTGCACAACATCTCAGATAGGATTCTCACCAAAGCCGAAACCAACGTCCTGTCTAAAGGATTTAATTTTGCAGTCGCTCCCAAACACATTCCCACGGAAACCATTATATGCGGAGTCGAATCCAGCCTGACCAAAATTAACCCTGATGACGCCAACAAAATCAGACTCGAAGTTACCAACATCCTCTGGACCAGCAAACCACCCAAAAGCAACTTACCCAAAGAGGAACAGACAGCACTACTTAACCTAAAAAATGACACCAGCATAATCATTCTGCCAGCAGACAAAGGCAACGCCACGGTGGTAATGAACTCATCTGACTACCATACCAAATTATCCAACCTACTCCGAGACTCCACATACAAACTCCTCAAGACAGATCCCACCACCTACCTGGAAAAAACCACAAAATCCAAAATAAAAGCCACCCCCATCAGTGAAGAGATCCAGAAAACAATCATTCCCAGAGAAAAATCATCCAGATGTCCTAAGCTCTATGGTCTGCCCAAGATACACAAAGAAGGAACCCCACTCAGACCCATAGTCAGCTCCATAGGCTCACCTCTACAAAATCTAGCCAAATTTCTTGCCAAACAACTATAGCCTTACGCAAATTCCATCACCTCACACGTACAAGATTCATTCCAATTCATAGAGATCATAAGTAAACTAAACTTACAGCCCTGTGACCTACTTGTGAGCTTCGATGTCGTATCCCTCTTCACCCAAGTGCCAATCAAAGAAGCCTTGACAGCTATCCTAAATAAATACAACCCCCAAAACACATCCTAGATCTGACCAACCACTGCCTATCTAACACATACTTCATCTACAATGGACAAAGATACAAACAAATGGAAGGAGCACCCATGGGATCACCCCTTTCACCTGTCATCGCAAACCTCTACATGGAACACTTTGAAACCCTCGCTGTAGAAAAATCCAACCACAAACCCAAACTCTGGCTCAGATACGTAGATGACACCTTCGTAATCTGGCCACACGGCAAAGAAAAACTGGATGACTTCCTCACACACCTCAACAGCCTACACCCCAAAATACAATTCACCATGGAAACAGAAGCTAACAATCAACTTCCCTTCCTTGATGTCTTAGTCTACAAGAAATCCAACGGCTCCCTAGGACACACTATCTACCATAAAAAAACACACACAAACCGCTATCTGAACGCACTCTCACACCACCACCCAGCACAGATCAACTCCGTAGCCAAGACACTCATCTCCAGAACAAAACACCTAGCTGACGAACAACACCAAAAAACCGAACTACACACTCTCACTAATGTACTAACAGCCAATGGATTCCAAAGAAACACGATTACCAACTTAATCCGAAGAGAGACACCCACAAAAACCCAAGACAGAGAACAAGAAAATGGCAAAGCCCTCCTCCCATACTTAAAAGGGACCACAGACAGAATCAGCAAGGTCCTCCAAAAACACAACATCAAAACAGTATTCTACACAGACAGAAAAATATCCACCATCCTAAGAAACCCCAAGGACATAATTGACTTAGAAAACCAAGGAGTATACGAAATCCCATGCACCACCTGCCCCACCACATACATCGGACAGACCAACAGAAGAATAAGTGCACGCATTGAAGAGCACAAAAACTCACTCAGAAAAGGTTTTGACTTCCGGTGGCGGCGCGGCGCCGAAGATAGCCGTTTCGGGCTGTCCGCTTCACAGCTGAGTTTTTCCACCTAAAACAGCGCCGATCAGCTGTTTAGGTGGATTTGAAGCCCCCTCCTCGGGAGAAGAGGAGGGGGTGAGGCCCCAGGTAGGGGTTGAGTTCTCCGGGGCCGCCTGAGCTGAAAGCTTGGGCGGCTGAAGGATTGAACTCCCCCGTAGCCTGGGTTGCTCCCAGCTGCTTAGCGTCTCTGCTCCGGGATTTTTGGAGCGGAGCCAGGCGTTTGCGACCACCCCTGCCAGAAGGAAAGACTTTGGAGTAAAAGGAGCAGGCAGAGCGGTACAGGAGGTTAAGGTGAAGAGGACTTTTATTCTTACTCTCTAGCTTAATGGACTTTATAAACTTAAAGTGAAAGTGCGCAACAAGTGAAAGTGAAGAAAGATGGCGGCTAAATCTTCCTCTAAAGTTCTTCGGAGTGCGGGAACTTCCCCGGTGCAACAGACATCGTTGCAAGCTCTGCTTCCTCCTGCACCTCCTGTGGCATTGACGCTTAAGGACTTACAAGATGCATTTGCAAAGCAATCCCAGGTAATGTCAGAAATGCTGGATGATAAGATGGTAAAGTTGGAGGAGAAACTGGAGAAATTGGAGGAGAGGATGGAAGAGAAGTTTAACGAGAAGTTTAGTGCAATGAGGGTAGACATCTTGTCTACAGTGGAAAGCGTGGCTGAATGTGTGCAATGTTTGGAAGAAAAAATGGAGGATCTTAGTCAAAAGAACACTATATTAGAAGTAAAGGTACTGGAGAATAAAAATTTAAGGGATAAAATGGACGGAGAATTGAGTCTTGTCCAGTATCATCAGATGCAGTATGCTATTAGAATCAGGGGCTTAAAAGAGAATCCTAAAGAAGACCTAAAGCAGCTGATTTCTGAGGCTTTGGAAGCAGTATTGGGCCAGCCAGCATCTGAAATAGAGGGATGTATGGATAAAGTTTTTCGTGTAAATTCATGGATTGCAAGGCAGAGGAAGTTACCTAGAGATGTGGTGGTCTATTTTACAAAGAGAGCAACTAGAGATGAAGTTATTCAAGCTGCTTATGATACTAAAGTTGTGGTTGCTGAGCAAGAAGTGCTGGTTCTAAAAGAAATTCCTCCAAAGATTTTAAGGAGAAGGAAGGATTTTGCATTTCTCGTGCAGGAACTTAAGCAACGTGATATTAAGTTTAGATGGGAGATTCCAGTTGGATTGGTGGTGATGCACGAAGGTAAAAGATATCGTCTGGTTACTGTGATTCAGGCGCGTGATTTCTACAATAATGTTTTAAAAGCAACCCCTCTATCACTCCTGGAAGCTGCAAAGGGATCTGGAGAGGGAAAACCTCAAGAGGCTGAAGGTGGACAAACAGAGGAGAATGGTGCTGGAGGGGATCAAATTACAGCTTCATCGGCTGCTGTTGGAGAGCAGAGGTTGACGCGCGCCGCTGTAAAACGAGCAAGACAAGTACAAGAGCAAGACCAGCAGAAGTTTATGGAATTCTCAAAGCGTACTTATAGTGAAGCTGTGGGAGGAGCGCGGCCCAAAGAAAATATAGGGGCTATTAAAGATGTGCTCCAAAAGCTTCGGGATGCCACGCATGGTGACTAAATTTCTAACCTGGAATGTTAATGGATTAAACTCACCACAGAAGAGAAAGAAAGTTTTTCAATATTTAAAACAATTTAAGATTGATGTTATATGTTTGCAAGAAACGCATATTAGGGTTATGGACCAAAAGTATTTATCGAACTCAAGGTTGGGCACGCAATTTGTTGCTTCTGCGATGAATAAGAAAAATGGAGTGGTTGTCTATGTTAAAAGTACTCTAACAGCGGAATTAATTGAAGCAGATAAGCAAGGAAGATATGTTATGATAGATTTGTTGTTAGAAGGTAAAAAAACGCTTTTAGTTGGACTGTATGCTCCTAATCAACAACAAGCTGATTTTTTTAGTTCACTTCATACAAAGCTTACTCAATTGGATTACAAATCATTTATTTTTATGGGGGACTGGAATGGTGTTTTGGATGTACAGATGGACAAGGCTGGTTCTTTTAAGCGTGCTCCGAGTCATGCCAGATTGCCTAAATCTTTTTTTGAAATGAAGGATGACTTGGAATTGCGAGATATTTGGCGTGACATACACCTACATGAAAAGGATTATACTTTTTTTTCTGACAGACATCAATCTTTTTCTAGGATTGATTTTATTTTGCTGACTAATGATTTTTTTTCTAGGATTAAGAAGGTAAAGATTTGTGCAAGAACTATTTCGGACCATAGTCCAGTTTGGTTAGAGATCAATAAGGATAATAGGGATAGGCGCTCGTGGCGCGTGAATGAGAATTTGTTTAGAAATCAGAGAAATGTGGAAGAATGTAAACAGCGGATGAAGGATTTTTTTGAAATTAATATGAATAAGGATACTTCTATGGACATGGTTTGGGATGCTAGCAAGGCCTACATGAGAGGGGTGTTGATATATATGAATAATAAATACAGACATACTTTGGAAGCCAGAAGGAAAGAATTGGAGAATGAAATTAGGGAAAAAGAAAAGGTCTTAATTTTGAACCCATCGGATGTGAAGACTAAGGAGGTTATTAAGCTATTAAGAGGACAATTTGATAAATTGATGGCTGATCAAGTGGCAACCAACTTGCGGTTTGCTAGGCATAATACTTTTTGCAATGCTAATAAGCCAGGTAGATGGCTAGCTTATAGACTAAGGAAAAAGCAAAGGGCTTCTAATATAGATAAAATTGAACATAAGGGAAAGGTTGTGTTTCAACAGGATCTTATTAAGGAAGCCTTTGTGGATTTTTATTCTAAATTATATGCTAAGGAGAAGATTAATGAAAAAGACATTGATGTATATTTGGAGAATGCTAGCATCCCGGTTCTTACGCAAGCACAAAAAGAGGAGATTAACCAGTTGATAACAGAAGAAGAAATTCTCATAGCAATTAAGGAATTGAAGTTGGATAAAGCGCCAGGTACGGATGGTTTGACTGCGGTTTACTATAAAAATTTACAAATGGAGTTGATAAAGCCGTTAAAGGAACTGTTTCAGACAATTCAGAGAGGGGGAAAGGTGCCTCCGTCTTGGAGAACTGCTTTTATCTCTTTGATACCGAAGGAAGATCAAGATGCTACTCAAGTTAAAAACTATAGACCGATATCACTTTTAAATACAGATTATAAAATATTTGCTAAGGTGTTGGCTAACAGATTGATGAGGGTTCTGCAACAGGTGATTCATGGGGATCAAACTGGGTTTATTAGTGGTAGGCAAATGAAAAATAATGTGAGGCATATAGTTGATGTGTTAGAGTTTTTGGAAAGGAACAACCAGATCCCTGTGGCGCTAATTTTTTTAGATGCTGAAAAAGCTTTTGATCAATTGAATTGGCAATTTTTGATGAAAGTTTTAGATAAAATGAATTTTGGGGATAAATTTTTGCAACCAATTATGGCATTATATCAAAAACAAACTGCCCGAATAATAGTTAACAATAGTTTAACTGAAGCATGTAATATTGAGAAGGGCACAAGGCAAGGGTGTCCGTTATCGCCTTTACTATTTGTGTTAACATTGGAGATATTACTAGTAAGAATACGGAGTTCGGAAAGAATTAAGGGTATACAAATTAGAGATCAGGATTATAGATTGAGGGCGTTCGCAGACGATCTGGTTGTTACGGTGACCCAGCCAGAAAATTCTGTTGTGGACCTGATGGAGATAATAATGCAATATGGGAGGGTTTCTGGATTTAAAGTTAATGCACAAAAAACTAAAATTCTGGCCAAAAATATGACAGTATTGCAAAAGGCTCTTTTAGAAGGATTAACTGGATTTGAGATTGCTAAAAGGGTCAAATATTTGGGGGTGTTTTTGTCACCCTCTAATACAAAGTTATATAAAAATAACTATGAAAAACTATGGGGAAAAATTCAAAAAGAAATGGAGAGTTGGGAAAAATTGCAATTGTCTTTGTTGGGAAGAATCGCAGCAGTGAAAATGAATGTCCTGCCTAAATTTTTATTCTTATTTCAAATGATACCGGTTCTTAAGAAAGATTCTAATTTGGAAGAATGGCAACGGGGTATCAATAAATTTGTTTGGGCAGGGAAAAGGCCACGAGTTAAACTTAAGATTATGCAGGATACTCGTGAAAGAGGTGGTCTTAAAATGCCCAATCTTAAATTATATTATGAAGCTGCTGCGTTAGCAGGGATAAGTGATTGGATTAATTTGACACAAGAGAGATTATTAAATCTTGAGGGCCACGACTTGTTATTTGGCTGGCATGCATATTTGTTGTATGATAAGAAGGTAGATAATGTGTTTAAAGTGCATATTTTAAGACAGGCATTGTTGAGAGTTTGGAAGAAGTATAGATACAAGTTAGACTGTAAGATGCCATTGTGGGCAATTCCAAAACACGCAATAGAAAACATAAGTGTTGGTTTCAAACATGACGTGACCACGTATAAGGAGATTTTAAGCTTGGAAAGAAGTGTATGGTGTTTAAAATCGTATAATCTCTTGCGAGATGAGAAGATTGTTCAAACCTGGTTTCAATATACTCAGTTACGGGCCAGGTGGAAAGAAGATCAGAAAACTGGTTTTGAAATGACTGATGAAAATTTGATAAAGCAAATTAGAAATCAGGGTCCAGCACATATCAAACGGATATATCTTGCTTTGATAGAAATTGATTCAGAAACAGAACTGGTTAAAGATTGTATGATAAAATGGGCCCAGAACATCCAAGAAGTTATTACAATGGACACGTGGGAAAAGATCTGGGTGAGGGACGTAAAATTTACACAAGCTCAAAACGTAAGAGAGAACTTTAATAAAATGTTTTATAGATGGCATTTAGATCCTAAAAAGCTTGCAAGTATGTATCCGAGCTATCAGCCAAAATGCTGGAGGTGTGGTGGTGAAGATGCAACATATTTTCACATATGGTGGACTTGTAAAAAGGTCAAGGCTTTTTCGATAAAAATTTGGTGGAATATGCAGAAGATCTTCAAGCAAAAGATAAAGTTTTGTCCACAATTCTTTTTGTTGGGTATAATTACAGATGCTACTGTTGTGGACACTAAGTTGATGTTAAATTTAATTACAGCAGCAAGACTTTTAATAGGTCAGTATTGGAAGAAGGAGGAACTGCCGACTATAGAAGAATGGACTTTAAAGGTTTCTGACCTGGCAGAAATGGCAAAGATCTCGGCTTATTTGAAAGATCATTCGCAAGAACGCTATATTATGGAGTGGAAAAAATGGATTGAATATATCCAGAAGAAATATGGGACTAAAAAGTTTCATTTAGCATTTGAATAAGTCTTCCTTTCTATTTTCTTTTTTTTTTCTATATGAAATATTAGTATTGTCTGTAGTTATCTTATATGAGCTAGAGAGTGATAGATTTAAGAATTTATTGTTGGTAGCATATGGATGTTTATGATTGTTCTTTCTTTTTATACCCTGTACTTAGCTCTGGGAAGTCGGGGGGGGAGGGGGGAAAGGGGGGGGAGGGGTAGGTAGGGAGGGATTGGTAGGGGAGGGGGAGGGGGGATTGTTAAAGATAAAATGTATTTTAAAACTTTTCAATAAAAAAAAAACTCACTCAGAAAAGGAGAACAAACTTCATCCCTGGTCCAACACTTTGAAGCCACGGGACATGAAATTGATTTTAAAAAAACCAAAACTATCGCCAAAATTGAACATTTTAACAACAGAATAATCAGAGAAGCCATTGAGATAGAAAAACGCCCCCACAGCATAAACAAACGAGATGATACCTCTCGCCTACCAACCATTTGGAAACCCGCCTTGATTGACAGACGAGTCCCAACCACCAAGAATGATAGACCCAAACTCATGATAACACCACATGACATCACCACCACACAACCATTCAAAAAGCAAATCCGAACCCACAATGATAACGAGGCACAACCACAAAACAGAAACCTAACTACAGCTGCAACATCAGCCACTTTAAACCCCTCCAAACCACACAATAAGCAAACTGACACCCACTATAAAAACATGGCACCACCACAAACACGAAGCCGAACAAAAGCAGCACAACTCACCAGCTCAGGTCTAAGGCTGGCAGCTGAGACCAGCCCATCCACTCAAAACACACCCCCACCCAATCAGAACACACCCACCATTCAAAACACACTCCCACCCAATCAGAACACACTTACTCCCCCACCCAATCAGAGCACACCTCCACCCACAGAACACACCCCCTCTGGCAGTTTAAAAAAGAGGAACAAACAGCCACATGCTTCTCCCAGAAGAAGGAAGCAGAAGCCACCAGCCTGATGATGACGGATGGGATTCCGTCAAAACGTCGCCCCTACACCTTTAGTTCTACGCGGGGAAAAACCCGAATAACCAAAGATCCACATACGAACACCCGTGAAAACCTCAGAAAACAAATATCTTACCTCTACGGGGAGGAAATCCACCAGCTAACTAGGACCTATGAAAAACTCAAAGTACGAAGAGCTTCCATTCTGTGTGACCTCACATTCCTACGCAACTGCCGAGATCAAAATTTAATCCCCACATCCTTCCAATTGAAATTCCACTCCAACTCTGCAGCCATCAAACACATCCTGATAAGAACTCAACTGGCCCTAATCAGAAATGAACTCCACACAAAAAGATTCCTCCTGGACCGAATCAACAGAGACCTCCTCACACTTCACCTCAAACTCAGCAACAAGATCCACCCCACACTTTGGGACAAATTCAAACAAATCGCTGTCTGGAGAGCTGAAACAGAGACTGCCTACAAAACAGACACACATACCAATAAACTCCGAAGACTAAAGGAATGCCAGAAACAAACCCCTCCTCTCTCACTGCAACACATGAAACAAACTGTGCACAACATCTCAGATAGGATTCTCACCAAAGCCGAAACCAACGTCCTGTCTAAAGGATTTAATTTTGCAGTTGCTCCCAAACACATTCCCACGGAAACCATTATATGCGGAGTCGAATCCAGCCTGACCAAAATTAACCCTGATGACGCCAACAAAATCAGACTCGAAGTTACCAACATCCTCTGCACCAGCAAACCACCCAAAAGCAACTTACCCAAAGAGGAACAGACAGCACTACTTAACCTAAAAAATGACACCAGCATAATCATTCTGCCAGCAGACAAAGGCAACGCCACGGTGGTAATGAACTCATCTGACTACCATACCAAATTATCCAACCTACTCCGAGACTCCATATACAAACTCCTCAAGACACATCCCACCACCTACCTGGAAAAAACCACAAAATCCAAAATAAAAGCCACCCCCATCAGTGAAGAGATCCAGAAAACAATCATTCCCAGAGAAAAATCATCCAGATGTCCTAAGCTCTATGGTCTGCCCAAGATACACAAAGAAGGAACCCCACTCAGACCCATAGTCAGCTCCATAGGCTCACCTCTACAAAATCTAGCCAAATTTCTTGCCAAACAACTACAGCCTTACACAAATTCCATCACCTCACACGTACAAGATTCATTCCAATTCATAGAGATCATAAGTAAACTAAACTTACAGCCCTGTGACCTACTTGTGAGCTTCGATGTCGTATCCCTCTTCACCCAAGTGCCAATCAAAGAAGCCTTGACAGCTATCCTAAATAAATACAACCCCCCAAAACACATCCTAGATCTGACCAACCACTGCCTATCTAACACATACTTCATCTACAATGGACAAGATACAAACAAATGGAAGGAGCACCCATGGGATCACCCCTTTCACCTGTCATCGCAAACCTCTACATGGAACACTTTGAAACCCTCGCTCTAGAAAAATCCAACCACAAACCCAAACTCTGGCTCAGATACGTAGATGACACCTTCGTAATCTGGCCACACGGCAAAGAAAAACTGGATGACTTCCTCACACACCTCAACAGCCTACACCCCAAAATACAATTCACCATGGAAACAGAAGCTAACAATCAACTTCCCTGTTCTGAACCAGCCTGCTACCGGCCTTGCAATAAGGCAAACCCCTGTTCAAACAGTAGAGACTGGAGAGCGTCTGAGGCTGAAAAGCGTCTGCCAAGATTTATTACTCAAACAACAGAACAAGAAACAAAAACACTGGAACTTGAATCCTCAAACGGAAGGGTTGCTTTCAGCAACCAGCCCTTCCCCAAACACTCCTTTTATTTAGAGTTCAGGGCGTGGCCTCCCTGTGCCTCCTCCCGAGGAGTCCCACAGCCTTTCTCTGTTTGTTCCTGCTCGACTGCCTCCTGCGTCGGGCGTCCTTGAACAGGGCCAGCTGTGGGTCATCATCCTCCGCACTATCGGGCTCACGCAGCTGAGAAGAGGACCCCGGCTGGGGGCTCTGCGAAGCCTCCAAGCCATCATCAGCCAGTTCGTCTTCCACACCCTCCTCCTCCCCCTCATCTGAGTCATCCGAGACATCTGAGCCGGCTGCCGGACCCACAGGCTGGCCCTGAGTCACAACATTCCCTTCCTTGATATCTTAGTCTACAAGAAATCCAACGGCTCCCTAGGACACATTATCTACCATTAAAAAACACACACAAACCGCTATCTGAACGCACTCTCACACCACCACCCAGCACAGATCAACTCCGTAGCCAAGACACTCATCTCCAGAACAAAACACCTAGCTGACTAACAACACCAAAAAACCGAACTACACACTCTCACTAATGTACTAACAGCCAATGGATTCCAAAGAAACACGATTACCAACTTAATCCAAAGAGAGACACCCACAAAAACCCAAGACAGAGAACAAGAAAATGGCAAAGCCCTCCTCCCATACTTAATAGGGACCACAGACAGAATCAGCAAGGTCCTCCAAAAACACAACATCAAAACAGCATTCTACACAGACAGAAAAATATCCACCATCCTAAGAAACCCCAAGGACATAATTGGCTTAGAAAACCAAGGAGTATACGAAATCCCATGCACCACCTGCCCCACCACATACATCGGACAGACCAACAGAAGAATAAGTGCACGCATTGAAGAGCACAAAAACTCACTCAGAAAAGGAGAACAAACTTCATCCCTGGTCCAACACTTTGAAGCCACGGGACATGAAATTGATTTTAAAAAAACCAAAACTATCGCCAAAATTGAACATTTTAACAACAGAATAATCAGAGAAGCCATTGAGATAGAAAAACGCCCCCACAGCATAAACAAACGAGATGATACCTCTCGCCTACCAACCATTTGGAAACCCGCCTTGATTGACAGACGAGTCCCAACCACCAAGAATGATAGACCCAAACTCATGATAACACCACATGACATCACCACCACACAACCATTCAAAAAGCAAATCCGAACCCACAATGATAACGAGGCACAACCACAAAACAGAAACCTAACTACAGCTGCAACGTCAGCCACTTTAAACCCCTCCAAACCACACAATAAGCAAACTGACACCCACTATAAAAACATGGCACCACCACAAACACGAAGCCGAACAAAAGCAGCACAACTCACCAGCTCAGGTCTAAGGCTGGCAGCTGAGACCAGCCCATCCACTCAAAACACACCCCCACCCAATCAGAACACACCCACCATTCAAAACACACTCCCACCCAATCAGAACACACTTACTCCCCCACCCAATCAGAGCACACCTCCACCCACAGAACACACCCCCTCTGGCAGTTTAAAAAAGAGGAACAAACAGCCACATGCTTCTCCCAGAAGAAGGAAGCAGAAGCCACCAGCCTGATGATGACGGATGGGATTCCGTCAAAACGTCGCCCCTACACCTTTAGTTCTACGCGGGGAAAAACCCGAATAACCAAAGATCCATATATATATATATATATATATATATATATATATATATATATATATATGTTTTCGTAGATTCTCGCGGGTGTCTGTATGTGTAGGTCTAGAGTCTCGGGTTTCTTCCCGCGTTCCTTTCATCTTCAGAAAGTTGTGGCGACGTTTCAACGAAATTTCGTCGAAACGTCGCCACAACTTTCTGAAGATGAAAGGAACGCGGGAAGAAACCCGAGACTCTAGACCTACATATATATATATATATATATATATATATATATATATATATATATATATATATATATATATATATATATATATATATATATTTGGGACTTATATGCCGCCCTATCTCCCGAAGGACTCAGGACGGCTAACAACAATAAAAACAACAATACAAAAGTTAAAAGAAATTAAACAAAAAGCCCCAAAATAAATTAACTAAACAATTAAAAATTAAAACATTTTAAAAACCTGTCGTCAATCCAGGTCAGCCTGATGAAAAAGGAAAGTTTTGAGGTCGCAGCGAAAGGACCGGAGATCCGGGGCCATATATATATATGTATATATATACATACATACATACATACATGCATACATACAGAAAAGATCACTGATTTTTAGTTGAGGAAACTGTGTTCTCCAAGATTTTTTTTTTAATAACTTCAGCTTTTAAGGAAAGTTGTTGTTTGGAGGATTGCAGAGAATTTCTTTATTCTTCTATCAATCTTGTTTATGACAGAATTTCAGTCTTGAAAGTTGATAACAATTATCTATGGAAGTGAACTTTCAAAAAACACTAATTTTAGAACACTAAAAACTAATCTTGACCCTGATGTCCTCCAGTTTTCTTTTCAGGCATTTATAAGAAGGCACTTATCCACGTAAAAATGTGAATTATGCTGCCTGTCAACCATTATGTGAGAAATGAAGATAGTTGTTTTCCCAGAAGGACAGAAAAACTCCAACCAGCCCACCTCATTAGCTTGGTGTTGCAAAAGGGTAAAGAAAATGTATGGTGTTAACAAGCTTCCTATAACTCTGCCCTGGACACCATTTTCAATCTGTCCCTTTTGGAGAGCAAACAGAAGTTGCACTGATGCAAAGAGGATCATAGGAATAACTGTCAGTTAAGGAACTCATCACAGAGCTGCTCATTGGGTCTACTATATGAATGTATGTGTATATGTATGTCTGTTACAGCAGGCATCCCCAACCCCAACAGCAGGTGCATGGCCTGTTAGGAACCGGGCCACACAACTGGAGGTGAGTGGAGGGTGAGTGTATAAACCAAAACCAAAACTAATGTTTGTAGGTGGGGTATACTCAATATGGATGGTTAAATCATTGTATTTCTCTATTATTTGTAAACACTTGTATTATTTTATTTATTTTTTTATTTTTATCATATTTATATATGCAAATGTGTGATGGAATATAATAAGGAGGTAGCTCCCCAGGAGGGAGGGGATGCATTCTAGAGGCAATTCAGCCTAGATATCATGTATAAGAGAAAGAGGGTGAAGGCAGCCTCTTGCTAACAGTTCACAGACAAGAACTGTAGTCGCAAGTAGTAAAGTGTTCAGTCTGGCAAGATTCTGTCTATAGGTGTGAAACAATAAAGAACTCAGTTTGGAAGACTCACCATTATCCTTCACGGTTTGGGGTTTGACACATGAGTGCTATAAGGAAGCAGAGATACACACAAATTTACTGTAACTCTTTTCTTACATCTAATCGTCATCTGGATTTTTGCAGCCCAGATTTAGTAACCCTAGTTTTTAGGTATACATCCAAACTGTACAGGTTTTTAAAAACCCTTCTCTTTGTAAACGAGCATTATTTGGTTTCTATCTTCCTTCTGATATTCAATTTGCCATTATTCTTGTTCACATAAACTGAATGATAATATATGTGATTATCTAAATCTAATTCCTAAGTTAATGGGGCCTGCCTTCCTTCCTTCCTTCCTTCCTTCCTTCCTTCCTTCCTTCCTTCCTTCCTTCCTTCCTTCCTTCCTCTATTGCCATAGGGACTTTAGATGTGAATGTTGCAAAGAAAAGCTTACAGTATAAAAAACCCATTACAATATATAACATAGAATAGACAAAACAATCAGAAATTGAGAATAAAAAAACCCACAGCATCAAACCATCTGGACTTCACTAACCAGGCTAAACAGGTCTTCAGCACTTCCCAAATGGCCAGCAGAGTTGAGGCTCATTTGTTCTCAGGTGTTCCGAAGGCCAATATCTAAATCTTCTGAGAGCATAAACTGGTCTGTGGTGTTGGAAGCAAATGTATCCTGGTCTTCATTTTAAAACAGAAGACAGACATATAAAGAGAGGGAAAGGGAGAAGGAGGAGAGAATGCAGTATATATTAATTCGCTGACTTGCTGGTTTAAGATAACTTTTTTCACAGATCTTCTGATTCAGATGAAGTATGTGCATTTATCTCTTAGCTTTCAAATCAGGTTTAATGTCAAGGGATTGAACAAAAAGATGATGTGGTGCAGGAAGATATCAGACATAAAAGTTTATGCTTCTGTCCTGTGATTGCACAGCCATGATTGTTAAATTTAAATCTAGCTTCAAAACAATTTGTATAGCTTTTTACTCTTATGAAAGAGCATACATACTATTACTTATATGATACTTAGCATATCTTCTAGTTCTATAATGTGCTTTTATTATTATTAATTATTTTATTATTTTGTGTGTATGAGTGTGTGTGTGTTCTGAAAGGTAAAATAAAAATAATCAGGTTATGAGAGTGGCAGCAACACCTGAAGGTTTTGAATTCAGCTCTTTGCAAGCCAATTGCAGAGAAAAGTTATGCATTTTTAATTCTAGTGATCAAATAGGTTTGGATCCAAAGATAGGCATACTGATCCACTAAAATCAATTGGATTTAAGTTAATGGGAACCAAATGAAACCTCACTCATTTCAGGGAATACAAATGGCAAAACTGGACATTGGTATTCTTGGAATTAGTAAACTTTTAAAAAAAAACTGGAATCAGTCCCTTCAAATCTGAATAGTACCAAATCTCAACCTTGTGGACATGTAAATCACAGGAAAAAATGGAGTATCAAAAGGTATCAAAATCTATATTCAGGTACCCACCCCACAAATCAACAAAATGATCTCAATTTAAGACAAACACAAGCTAATCTGTGACCCAAGTCTATGTTCCAGTTACAGAGAAAGATGAAATGGACAAGTGCTGTAACAATTTGCAACACTTGTTGACTTAATACCAAAAAAGATGTTACACTAATTATAGAAGACTGGAATGCTGAATTCAGAAATAAAATAGCATCTGGAATAATGTTGGCCTTGGTGCATGAAAAGAACTAGAAAAAGATCAGTAATTTTCCTACTTTATTGCTCAGCAACTTTTCCTTATCTTCAACTATTCTACTTTTTCTTTAGTTTCTCCTTCAGTTTTGGTCCTTCCTTAACCTCAAGAACTTATTAGCCTGATCCTCCTCCATTATGTGGTCCTTTTGAACTCCTCTCCAAAGTCCCTAGAAATATCAGGTTAAAACTGCAATATCGGTATAAAGAGAGATATGGGAAGGCAATAATACCCTTATTATAACACGATATGATCTTTGGTGATACTGTTTTTTTTTCTTCTTATTTCATAGATTCACTAAACTAAAAACATATCAGACAAAACATTCTGTGCATTTGGAATGAATTTCAGATAACCTATTTGTGTCTCCTCCCTTTTTGACTTTAAAAGTTTGTTAATTTGTTTCATTGCACAGTCAGTCAGAAGTTCAGACTGGATCTGGACTCACCCACTGAGTCCTTCCCAAGGACCTGGGATAGGCAGATGTTGAAGTTTGATGATGTTACATTGTTACAGGATGTAAGCTGTTTCAAGTAAAGCTGCCTTTTGTAATTGACTGTTGGTGATTTTATCAGTGCTAACGGTATTCATGTGGTGCTTCATGTGTTTTGAATTGCACCAAAGTATCTATTACCACTCTAATGGCAGAAAGTGAAGAGGAACTAAAGAGCCTCTTGTTGCGAGTGAAGAAGGAGAGTGCAAAACTTGGGTTGAAACTAAACATTAAGAAAACCAAGATCATGGCATCCGGCCCTCTCAATTCCTGGCAAATAGATGGGGAAGAAATGGAGGTAGTGACAGATTTTATTTTCCTGGGCTCCAAGATCACTGCAGATGGGGACTGTAGCCAAGAAATTAAAAGACGCTTGCTCCTTGGGAGGAAAGCCATGGCAAATCTAGACAGCACACTAAAAAGCAGAGACATCACCCTGTCAACAAAAGTGCGTATAGTCAAGACTATGGTCTTCCCAGTTGCAATGTATGGCAGTGAAAGCTGGACCATAAGAAAGGCTGAGCGCCAAAGAATTGAAGCCTTTGAACTATGGTGCTGGAGAAGACTCCTGCGTGAGCTTAAATGGACTCCAGAAGATGGTAGAGGACAGGAAGGCCTGGAGGAACATTGTCCATAGGGTCGCGATGGGTCGGACACGACTTTGCAACTAACAACATCTATTACTATTGGCACTCTCTCTGCTTTCTTTTCATTATCATCATCATTCTAGTCATTTTCTATCCACTCAGTGGTGGGATTCAAATATGTGAACAACCGGTTCTCTGTGGGGATGCCGCTTCCAGAAGTCCATTCTGGGCCTGGGCAACAAAAAAATTAGCTACCGGTTCTGCCGAAGTGGTGCAAACTGGCTGAATCCCACCACTGTATTCACTGCAGAATGAAGGCTTCTTCTGCATGTTTCCAAGCAATATGGTCCTGAGCTTTCTTTTGCCAGCTGGGATCCATCTTGTTTTATGTCTCTTTTGTGGATGCTTTTTATCAAGTGGAGTTTGTAAGTTTCCTTAGTCCACCTGCCATCAGTTCTTCTTGCTATTGACAGAGGCATGGTACACTTATTGATTGTGCCTTTCAATGACTTGCTGAACAATCTGGATGTGATCCATTGTGCTGTAACCACTTCTGAAATATGGCTGCTCCTTCGGCTATGCATCATTTAATATTCTTGATATTCTTTTTGCTATTATCTTAGTGAAAACCTTGTAGATGATTGAAAGAAGCCTTATTGGGCAATAGTTCTTTAAATCATCCCACGTCCCTTTTTTGTCTATAAGAATCACTTCAGCATTTTTCCATACATTTGGGTATTTTTTCCCCCTCTGAGGCATCTCAAGTATAGTTTTGCTATTATCTTGTATAATTATACAATTTATAAACTGTGACCACCAGCTTTCAGCATTTTAACGGTAACAGTCATTTCCAGAAACTTTGCCATTTTTCATTGATTTTACTGCATTTGCTACTTCCTCTACTGGGATGTCTGGCATTTCCTCTTTCATGGGTGTTGTTACTTTTGAGTGATCTTGATCTTTGTATAGCTCTGAACAGAATGTTTCGATGATTTCTATGATTTCCTGTCTTATTCTACACACAGAGCCATCTTCACATTTTTCTGCAAACAGAAAACAGGGAAGCAACATCATATTGAAACAATACAAGTGGTGCAACGTAAAAACTTCATTGGGAGAAAGTAATTTAAAGTATTCCAAGCCTCTCAAAACTACAAACATTTTGATGGAATCAGGATTGAGAAAGGTTAAATAAAATTATTTTCACTGTTCTTCAGTACTTCTTCAGTACTTGATTATTAAAATTGTCAGCAATTTAAGTGAAGTTTCAATCAAAATCATTGAACATACTGTAGTTATGTCTTCTCCTGCATTAAATTTTTGATATAGTGTCCTCAAGTACTATTGTACTAAACAAATCTTGAAAGTTTTAAACTTTTTAATACTTCGTATTATTCCTCTGGCATCTTCCTGATAAACATCCTATGAGACTGTTTCATTTGCAAACAGTTATTTGCTTAATTCCTTATCTTCAAGAAGCAAAGCATATTTTGCTTTATTTTTAACTGATATTTGCTTCCCTATAGACATTTTTTCTCCTTTGTCTTCTCTAATCTGTAGTACTTTGTTGGTAGTAAATTACTAAACACTGTTGACTTTGGACATACATTATCCAACTTTACACTGCCTGTTAACGGCATAAACAGCAACTTACAATATCCTGTGTTTTAATTCTTCAATGATTTAAAGAGGGAGAGTCAATGCTGAAGAGAATTTAAGACAATGGGAGCAACTGGGGTGAGGGTGTAGTAGTGAATCTGCCAAATTACACACACACACACACACACACACACACACACACACACACACACACGGTATTTTCTAAAACAAACAGCCCTCAAATTCTTTGCATTCTGATTATAAAAATCTTGGTGAGTTTTCAGAAACTGCTTATAAAAATATGACCTGAAATAAATGCTGTGCTGTCTTTAGGAAGCAAATTCATTTATTACAGCAATTTTTTGGAATCCCAATTTCCAAGAATTTCCTCTGCTGTGTAAAAAAGCCTACTTCCTACTAGACTTTATGCCAACAAAAAATTCTGGGCCTATCAGACTATATAAGGGTTGGAGCCTTTGCTCACCTGTAGCCTATAGAACTGTAGCATTAATTTATTCCTATATATGCCATCCCATACACATGCACCTGCTATATGACATTAAAAGAGATTTCCTAAACTTGATCTTCTTAGTGTGCAATTGGAGGTGTTTCGCAACAAACAGGCCACTGTGGATGCTATACCAAAGGGCTCTGTCCAGAGATGTGATTTTATTTGATTTTAGTGCAGTCCCCAATGGGCTAGATGACTTGCAATTTGTCTTATCAAATATTTCTTTGATGGTCTACATAGAAATAACTCTCATGGACTTGGATACCTTATACAGGTAGTCCTCAACTTACAACGGTTTGTTTAGTGACCATTCAAAGTTACAACGGCACTGAAAAAGTGACATGACTATTTTTCACGCTTAACAACCGTTGCAGCATCCCCATGGTCACATGATTTACATTCAGATGCTTGATCACTGGTTCATATTTATGACGGTTGCAGCATCATGCAATCAGCTTTTGCCACCTTCTGACAAGCAAAACCAATGGGGAAGCCAGATTCACGTAAGAACCATGTTACTAATTTAACAACTGCCATGATTCACTTAGCAAATGTGGCAAGAATGGTGGTAAAATGGGGCAAAACTCACTTAACAAATTTCTCACTTAGCAACAGAAACTTTGGGCTCGATTGTTGTAAGTCAAGGACTGCCTGTACTGCCTAAGAAAAACTGATTTACATGTAATCAAGGATCCAAAGTTAGGTCTCACAGGGTCTTTCAAAAAGATCATTTCAGCAGGCACAATATAAAATGTTAACCTGTCCCACACTGTTTTCTTGAATAAAACTCCTGTCCTTTTGCTTATTAGTATCAATTCAATCCATGCCAGATTTATTATCAAAATTTCAGCTTTATCAGTGGTATTTGTTTTAATCAGTATAATTCACAAGCATGGCTAAGAATATTTTTAGAGTTCCAAGGGTCTATTTCTATACATTTGAATAGAAACAGAATTTATGGTTTTAAAATGACAGTGGTAATATGCTTTTGGTATGATAAATTATCTTCCATTTCTTTTCTTCTAAAAAAGTAAGTCCTGGCATTCTGAAGACTGTCCAATTGTTTTATAGCATAAACTTTGTCAAAACACATTCTACTGCATCAATGTACACATTATAATTCTAAGACCTTATCCAGTACTAGGCTGTCAGAACTGAACTGCGAAAATCCAAAAAACCTAACTATAAATTAGAGGTTTTTCATTTCTTGGTTGTCATGTAGTGATCATCTGGTATTTTGCAGTAGAGATATGTTAGACTTACCTTTATAAAGTTTGCATTGCATTTAAATTAGACAATTCTGGGTTTGACCATATGTTCAGAAATTAGCTGCATAAGTTTGAATTTAAATGATGGGGTTTATGATGCATTCAAGCACCAAGGTGGGACTTCCAGGTGGCAAGGCTCTGTCGATGGCGGTCATTTTTGACCGTCAGCCCCGTTGCTCTGTTCGAATCGTGAAAACAGCAACAATCAGCTGTTTCGTGGTTTGGAAATCCTCCCCTCGGGAGAAGAGGGGAGGGTGAGCATTCAGGTAGAGGTAGAGCTCCCCTAGACCCCCAGAATTTCAATCTGGGGGTTGAAGGGTGAGAGCTCCCTTGGAGCCTGAATTAACTCGGGACTCAGGGACTCCTCTGTTTTAAGGTTTTAAAACAGAGCATAATGCTGCAACCATCCCTGCACTCAATATTATATTCTGGATTACTTGGACGCAGGCAGAGCTGAGCAGGAGAATATTGAAACAGCAAGTATATGATCTTTAACTCCGGTTTAACTTAAAAGAAGGGGAGGAAGATGGCGCTGGAATAAATTTTTTGGAGAAAGTGGGAAGAACAAAAGAATAAGGAAAATAATATAAAAGATCAAGGAGGAAGACAGAAAGTGGATTTTTAAAGCTGTAAAAGACTGTTAAAAACATTTGAAGTTGGCTTAAAAGAGACTTAAAAGATTTGGATATTTAACAGTAAAGCAACGAAATTGCAATTTGGGTGGAAAAGTGAAAATGAGAAACAAAAGTTAATTGGGTGTTAAAATGGCTTCCAAACCACCTAGATTTACTGTTTCTAAAAGTGTGGGGGCATCACCAGTTCAACAATCTGGACTTCAGACATTGATGCCACCCCCCGCAACACCTACACCCACATTAACATTACAAGATTTAAAAGATGCTTTAAAACTTCAATCTGAGCAAATATCTGAGCAAATGGCAGAGCTTATTAATGAGAAAAATAAAGAAATACGAGAGGATATTCTGCTGGCATTTCAGGGACTGACTGTATTGAGAGTCTGGATGAACGCGTGGAAGACGTTAAGCAAAATAATTTGATATAATTTGATAGGCTAAAATGTGTGAAGCTGAGAATAAAATGGATAAAATTAATGAGGAGGTGGTAATGATACAATATAGAGACATGGAGTTTGCCTTGAGGATAAGTGGTTTGAAAGAAAATCCACAAGAAAATTTGGAAGAGATATTGGCAAAAGCTGTGGCGCCTATTTTGGGTTGGCGAGCTGAAGATTTTATATTGGAAATAGATAAAATATTTCGTGTTAACTCCTGGATTGCTAGGCAAAGAAAATTACCAAGAGATGTGGTTGTCTATTTTACAAAGAGAATTATCAGAAATACGATTATTCAAGCCTTTTATAATAACAGATTTAAAGTGGCTGATCAAGAGGTCTTAATTTTGAAATAAATCCCACCAAGAATTTTAAGAAAAAGAAAGCAGAAAGCAGACCCACCGCCATCCCCAGAATTTAAAAGAGGGAAGGAAGAAGGAGTGTGACAGATACAATCGGAAGGTATACAGCGAGGTGAAGAAACCATGCTGATTTCAAAAGAAGCACAGCAAACTCTGGAAATTGTGCAGCCCTTGGTCCCATTAGAAGAATCAAAGACTTAAAGAGTGACACAGGCTGCAACCAGATGAAAGGAACAACAACAACAGCAACAGAAACAGTATTCTACAATTACAACTCAAGAATCTAATAGTGAAGCAGTGGGAGGAGTGAGACCAAAGAGGCAGATGCTTGTGGATCTGCAAGATATGCTCTGAAAGCTTCAAGTCGCAAAAGATGGCGACAAAGTTTCTAACATGGAATGTTAATGGTTTAAACTCACCGCAAAAGAGAAAGAAAATATTTCAGTATTTGAAACAATTTAAAAATGATGTTATATGTTTGCAGGAAATGCATATCTGTGTATCTGATCAAAAATATTTGATAAATTCCAGACAGCTTATTGCATCTGCTCCAGAAAAGAAAAACGGTGTAGTTATTTATGTGAAGAAGACATTAACAGCTAACCTAATTGAAGCAGATAAACAAGGAAGATATATTATAATTGAACTTTTAATAGAAGGGAAGAAAATACTTTTAATTGGATTATATGCACCTAATCAACAACAAGGAGAATTTTACAAACTTTTACATAATAAAATAATTCAATGGGATTATAAATCGTGTATTTTAATGGGAGACTGGAATGGAGTGCTGGACACACAGAAAGATAAAAAGGACCTTTTAAAAGTACTCCAAATCATGCTAGATTGCCTAAATCCTTTTTGGATATGAAAGATGATTTGGAACTGAGAGATGTCTGGAGAGAACGAAACGTGGAAGAAAGGGATTTTACTTTTTTTTCTGATAGACATCAATCTTTTTCCAGGATCGACTTTATATTAACTACTAATGATTTTTTTTCTAGGGTTAAGAAGATTAAGATATGTCCAAGAATTTTATCAGATCACAGCCCAGTATGGATGGAATTGGACAAGGGGAAGGGAGATAGGAGATCTTGGAGGTTAAATGAAAATTTATTTAGATATGAAGAAAATGTGGAAGAATGCAAAAAACAAATGAAAGAATTTTTTTATTATAAATATGCATAAGGGTACACCCATTGAAATGGTTTGGGATGCAAGTAAAGCTTATATGAGAGGAGTGTTAATATATTTTAATAATAAATATAGACGTAGATTGGAATATAAGCATAAAGAATTAGAGGAGGAAATAAAAATGAAAGTGAAGGCTTTTATTTTGAACTCATCTAATAAGAGGCTGAAAGAAGCAATTAATTTGTTAAGAGGGCAGTTTGATATGTTGATGGCAGACCAAGTGGCAACCAATTTATGATATGTTAAACATAATATTTTTTATAATGCTAATAAGCCAGGTAGATGGTTAGCTTATCTGTTAAGGAAAAAACAAAAATCACGTAATATAGATAAGATAGAATATAAGGGTAAAGAGGTGTTTCAGCAAAATCTTATTAAAAAGGCTTTTGTTGAATTTTATTCCAAATTATATGCTAGGGATATAACTCAAGGTTTAGATATAGATAGGTATCTACAAGAAGTGAATATCCCTATACTTACACAAGAGTAAAGGGAAGGGATGAATCAACTGATAACTGCTGAAGAAATTATTTTAGCAATTAAACAACTAAAAGTGGGTAAGGCACCTGGAACAGATGGTTTGACAGCCATTTATTATAAAAACTTACAATTAGAGTTGGTGGAACCTTTAAAAGAATTATTTAGAACAATTCAATCTGGAGGAGAAGTGCCTCCATCGTGGAAAACAGCATTTATAACATTGATTCCAAAGGAAGATCAAGATCTTACCCAATCTAAAAATTACAGACCTATATCACTTTTAAATACTGATTATAAGATATTTGCAAAGATTTTAGCAAATAGATTAATGAAGGTTATGCAGCAAATGATTCAGTGATCAAACAGGATTTATAAGTGGTAGACAAATGAAAAATAATGTGAGACATATTGTAAACTTATTAGAATATTTGGAAAGAAATAATCAATTCCCTGCAGTGCTGATTTTTTTGGACACTGAAAAGGCATTCAATCAATTGAATTGGCAATTTTTATTTAAAGTCTTAGAGAAGATGGAGTTTGGTGATAAGTTTTTACAACCAGGGCAATATATCAGAAACAAACAGCTCAAATAATAATTAATGGTAGTTTAACAGAAGCTTGTAAAATTGAAAAGGGTACAAGACAGGGATGTCCGTTGTCACCATTGCTGTTTGTTTTAACATTGGAAATATTATTGATTAAGATACATGACTCAAATAAAATAAAGGGAGTTAAAATTAAAGATCAAGATTATAGATTGAGAGCATTTGCAGATGACTTGGTTATTACATTAAGTAAACCGATTCAATCGGTTATAGATTTAATGGAAATAATTTTGCAATATGGACAAGTTTCTGGATTTAAGGTAAACAGGCAAAAAACTAAAATATTGTCTAAAAATATGACTACAGAACAAAAGGTAGTTCTAGAAAAATTAACAGGATTTGAAATAGTTAAAAAGATTAAATATTTGGGGGTATATCTTTCAGCTTCAAATGCGAAATTATATAAAAATAATTATGAATTGTTATGGTTAAAAAACAAAAAGAGTTAGATAGTTGGAGAAAATTACAATTGTCTTTATTGGGAAGAATTGCAGCAGTGAAAATGAATGTTTTACCAAAATTTTTATTTTTGTTTCAAATGATACCTATACTTAAAAAAGATTCAAATTTGGAGGAATGGCAGAAAGGTATTAATAAATTTATTTGGGCAGGGAAAAGACCGAGAGTAAAACTTAAGGTAATGCAAGATATACGTGAAAGAGGTGGTCTTAAAATGCCCAATTTTAAATTATATTATGAGGCTGCGGCTTTATCGTCAATTAGTAATTGGTTTAATTTAACAGAAGGAAGATTATTGAATATTGAGGGATGTGATTTATTATATGGCTGGCATGCATATTTATTGTATGATAAAAAGGTGGATAATGTTTTTAAGACACATATCTTAAGGTATGCCCTGTTGCGAGTTTGGAAAAAATATCGATATAAGTTAAATTATAAAATACCAATTTGGGCAATACCGAAACATGCAATAGAAAATATAAGTTTGGGATTTAAACATGATGTGATTACATATAAAGATATTCTTAGACTGGAAAGGAATGTATGGCAATTAAAGCCATTTAATATTTTAAAAGAAGGGAAAATAGTACAAACTTGGTTTCAGTATGGCCAGATACAAGCTAGATGGAAAGAAGATAAAAAATTGGCATTTTGACAACAGATGAAAATTTGGTAAAGCAAATTAGAGATAAAAGTCAAGCGCATATAAGAAGGATATATAATGCATTGATAGAAATAGATTCAGAAACGGAACTTGTTAAAGATTGTATGATAAAATGGGCCCAGAATATTCAGGAGCCAATAACGATGGATACCTGGGAAAAAATTTGGGTCAGAAATTTAAAATTTACTCAGGCACAAAATTTAAGAGAGAATTTTTATAAAATGTTTTATAGATGGCATTTAGATCCTAAAAAATTAGCATGTATGTATCCAAATTATCAGCCTAAATGTTGGAGGTGTGGTTGTGAGGATGCAACGTACTACCATATATGGTGGACTTGCAAAAAAGTTAAAGCTTTTTGGATTAAAATTTGGTGGAATATGCAGAAGATATTTAAGAAAAAGATAAGGTTTTCTCCACAGTTATTTCTGTTGGCTATTATTACAGATTGTACTGTTATAGAAATTAAATTGATGTTGAATTTAATAACGGCAGCAAGACTTTTGGTTTCGCAATACTGGAAGAAGGAGGAACTGCCTACTATAGAAGAATGGACTTTAAAAGTTTCAAACTTGGCAGAAATGGCAAACATTTCAGCATATTTGAAAGAACAATCGCAACAGAGATATATTTTGGAATGGAGAAGATGGATCGATTATATTCAGAATAAATATGGGACTAAAAAGCACCATGGTGAAATCTGATTTTGATACATGTGGATACATCTCAAGTAATATATCGCAACCTTCTGACAAGCAAAGTCAATGAGGAATCCAGATTCACTTAACAACCATGTTACTAACTTAACAAATGCAATGATTCACTTAACAACTGTGGCAAGAAAAGTCATAAAATGGGGCAAACTCACTTAACAAATATTTCACTTAGCAATATAAATTTTGGGCTCAATTGTGGACAACCTGTACACTTATTAAGATTAAAAATAGAGACTTTCATGGTTCACATTTTACATGGCTAATTCCCATAGACTCTTCTATAATTGTTTAAGGGAACAAATGTGATGATTAGACATGGCTTTTTTCATGTAAGAGTCTAGCCTGCTTTTTATAGAACAATACCCAGAAGTTAACTTATTTCATGTAGTAAATAGAAAATCCTACATAAAAGGGGTATCTCTCTCTCTCTCTCTCTGTGTGTGTGTGTGTGTGTGTGTGTGTGTGTGTGTGTGTGAGAGAGAGAGAGAGAGAGAGAGAGAGAGAGAGAATAGTGGAGCTGGGTCAAAATTATGTATCAGCATACCAAGTGTGAAATTGAACCAAGTTCTACTACAACTTCTGTGACAATAGGAACAGGAGCCCACTTTGCCCTATGAAGTTCAGAAAAGTAATCTTTTTTTAAAAAAAAAAATCTCTCAAACTCTGGGCAAATGTTCCACCTTCAATTGGCAGAAAATAAATCAGTCAGCTCAGCTTCCTCCTATTCTCCAGTGGCCCTTGACCTTGACTGCAACCTGTTGAGAAGAAAACAATATTAAGCATCGAAGAGCTTTGAATTTTCCTGCTTATCAGCTCAGCAAATGGGAAAGTACAAAATGAGTGGCTCGCTACAAACCCATCCTTAGTTGCATTCTTTTGCTCTGTGTAAACCCATAGCAACAGTCAATAGCATTCTCCCTGAAGAGGGGGATGTTCATTAAATGTATATTTCATATTTGGAGGGAAAACCTCTGTTTGAGGGTTTCAGAGTCCACTATGTTTCTCCTATTTTATGAGAAATAAACAGATACAATTTAGAAATAGTACTCTAACTTCACATGTTCTCCCAGTTCTTCCTTGCTTTAGGATTTACATTACTGGTCACTGGTCACTTCTGCTAGCTAAGTGTCAGCATGGTCTTTGCCTATTGAACACCAGGGTATATAGATCTTGCTCAGCTTACAACATTCCCAATCAGTGGCACCACTCTGCAATATAAAGCATGTGAAATACAGAGCACATCCATCAAAGACTGAAAACTACAAGAAAAGAATTTTGGAGTGCCAGATTAAAAGATGACGCTAACTCTAACGTGGATGCCCCCTCCCCCCTACACACAGACATATTCATATTTTTTTCTTTCAGGACTGATGAAACAAAATTAACTTCAATCCATGTCACAACCTAAATCTATTAATTTGGGAATAGATTCCTCTGAAAAATCAGGCAAAATAGACAGGATATGTGATGTCATGAAAATCTTGCTTACATGGTGACATAGTAAGTCATCTGTTTGTCTAGGACTCTAGGTTGACCTCCCTGGCAATCATTAAGCTCCTGCTTTTCTAAAAATGTCATTACACACACAGACACTGTGTATGTGTGTAAAATACAAAGTTGGCATCCTGTAGCCAAAGCACATTGTGTGTTTGTGTGTGTATAGTGTTCTTATGGTCCATTGAGTCCAATCTGAGTCGGGGACAAAAGTAGCCTTTGTTTAACAATCACAATTGGGGCAGGCTGTTAAGTGAAACTGCAACAGTGCTTATGATCTTACTTGAACTTGTCTTTGCTGTACAGACCTGAGAAGATCGTAAATGTGTAGGCTGTTCATAAGGTTATTTTTTTCATCACCATGAATGAAGTTGCTAAATGAGACAGTTGCTAAGTGAGATCTACCTGTATTGTTACGCATGTGTGCTCGTAGGTTCAGCTCGTAGTTTCACTCTCACACTCACGCACCCTGGAATATTGCCAAATCACTTTCAACTGATTACTGAGGCACAAACAATTCTTTAGATAGAATACACTGAGTCCCAGTGAATTTAAAATAACAATAAACTTTCCTGATTATAAAGTATATCTATTTGCTCTTTCACACAAACACACACACACTTACCCAACATCCTGCTATCAGGCACTAGCCAGAGGGACAGAAGCCTCCAACTCTGGATCCCAAAACAACTCAAAAAGTGGGCAGGCTTCAGGACCCCTTTTATCCCCTAAAGTCCTTGCTTTGTTGGTGGAGAGGGGCTTCCCATGTGCTCAGGTCCACTCCTTTGTTAGCCATTGGTGAGACCTGTGGAGGGGCTTGCCATGTGCTCAGGCCCAACTTTTGTCCCCTTAACAACTTGGTGTCTTTCCCTAAGGGAGCTTTTCCTGGCTTTGGTCCACCCTGCTTATGTGCTTTCACCATTTCTAGGTATGGTGGATTTGGCCTAGTCCAGGGGTAGGCAACTTTGGCTCTTTTATGACTCATGGACTTCAACTCCCAGAATTCCTGAGCCAGCATGGCTCAGCTTGGAAACCTCTCCCTTTCCCCTCAGCATGGCTGGCTCAGGAATTCTGGGAGTTGAAGTCCACAAGTCATAAAAGAGCCAAGGTTGCCTACCCCTGGCCTAGTCTCACAGTATTACAAGGAGTCCCTGCAGCTTTCTTGGAAACATTTTTAGATGTGTCTTGCCATTGCCTTCTTCCTAGAGCTGAGACACAGCTACCCATTTCTAATCCAGTGCCTTAATGACTAGACCAAACCTACTATATGAATCTTTCATTATATCTCTTCAGCACAGATACAGATGTAAATGGGTGTCCCAGAAGATTATTTCTTGCCATTAGTCAAGAGCTGCAAAGTAGCTGATTGCAAGCCACGTCCCTGTACTTCAAGTAGCCTCTTGGGATGATTCTAGTGCTACTAACTGCAACTGACTATTAAAAGGCCTTTCCAGTTGTAATGCACACCTTCAGCTGTGGCTTTTCCTGAGCAAGCTTTACTCTTCTTTTAGATAATATTTTCCAGGACTTCCCAGCAAGGCAATTAGCTTAAGGAAACATAACCTTTCAAAGGTTTCTGACAAAATTGAGGAATGCCTTGCACATTAGTTGCTTATCATATGAGATACTGATAAACCATGATTGGATAATTTAAATTGATCTGCATATTATTAACAAAATGGCACAATCAACATATCCTAGAGTAAGCTGAACCTTGGAACATGATCTTTTAAAGATTTCTCAGATGAAAACAGCATTAAGGTATGCATTTTAACATGATGTTTGGTGTAAAATATTTGGAAAAGAAATGTACAAAAAAAAAGATGTGCACAAAAAAGATGTGTATAAAATGTCTCTGTTGTGCAGTAAACACATATTTTAAAATAATAGAACAATAAGGGGGTTCCTTTTGTGAAATACAAATACTGAATTTGCAAACTTGTTATAGATCAGATAGGCATTTATTCTTAAATGGTAGATAGTTATCTAACATTTTCTCTCTGTGTGTGTCTGCCTCCTTCTGTCACTTGCACACATATACACACCATCTTACAAATATCAGCATGGTGCTGATTGTAGTTCAAAGCTCTACCTGTTAAGTCCGGAATGACGAGCATAGACAGCGAGGTTGAACTAGAGAACGTTTATTGAATGCACATGGGTCAACTGGCTAGCAGCCGTTGAACCCTATCTTATATACTAAGGTGGGTTTAAACATAACCAATCCCAGGCCCAGAATCTCCCGCCGAGAATGTAACAACCAATAACTGCACCAGGTTTTCCCGCCTTAGGAAAACCACTCCCATTAACTATGGACACAACACCCCTTTCCCCCCAGATAAAAGTTATTTACTTAACATAGTCTTTTAGATAACTTGGTGGCTTATGGTTCCTGGCTGGGTATCTGCTAGCCGTGCTGACAACTGGGGTGCCTACTGTTCCGCTATTTGTTTCTGTCCCAGGGCCTGTTGTTTGTGGTACTGACTCAGGCACTGCCACACTTGTGTGTTGTTGGGGTTCACTGGACTGACCTGGGGGCCTTGTTTGGCTGCCCGGGGAAAATGGTTCACTTTCTGCTGTGCTACATTGGGGAGTTGCTTCAGTTGCCCTGATTTGTATTCCAATCCCCTCACCCCCTGGTGCTGCACCTAACTGGTCATGACTGAATGCATTGCCTGGTGGAGTGATGCTTCTGTCATTGTTGGCCTGTACAATTTCAGGGGACCTTTTCCTTAGCTGATCGATGTGTCTCCTGATCAGCTGATTCCCTTCCCCCTCAATTAGGTAAGATAACGGTCCAGTTTTGTCAATGACTACCCCTTGTGACCATTTGTCCCCCTGTCCATAGTTCCTTGCCCAGACTGCGTCCCCGATGTTTAGGGAACGTGTCGGAATGTCCAGTTCCGGTTCCACAGGTAGCCTGTCAGGGTGTAGCCTGTCCAATTTGGTAGTTAGACGTCTACCCCACCTCATTTCAGCTGGGCTTTTCCCTGTGGCCGTGCAAGGTGTCGTGTGTTGGGCCAACAGGAACTGAGCCAGTCTCTGATGCCAATTCCCCTGGATGATTCTTCTTAAGGCGTCTTTGGTTGTCCTGACGTTCCGTTCAGCCAATCCGTTGGAGGAGGGGTGGAAAGGTGCCGATGTTGCGTGCCTAATCCAGTTGGCCTTGAGGAAGTCCTGAAATTCATTGGATGTGAATTGGGGCCCATTGTCAGAAACAATCACGTCAGGTAACCCATGGGTGGCAAAGAGTCCCCGCAAGACCTGTATGGTTTTGGCTGAAGTCATGGACTTTACAGGCACGACCTCCAACCACCGGGAGTAGCTATCCACAACAACTAGGAATGTGAGGCCCTGGAATGGGCCTGCAAAATCAATATGAATGCGAGACCAAGGGTTCCTAGCCGCTTCCCACTTATGTACAGGTGTGTGCGCTTGTTCTGGCCTGGACCGTTGACACTGATAGCACCCGGCTACTCTGTCCTCAATTGCTGTGTCTAATCCCGGCCACCATAAATGACTCCTTGCTAGGGCTTTCATCCGAACAATCCCTGGATGCCCCTCATGCAATTCCCCCATCACTGCGTTCCTAAGGCCTTCTGGAATGACAACCCTATTTCCCCATAGTATACAACCCAGGTGTGATGACAATTCATCTATCCTTCTAAAGTACGGCATGAATTTGGGGTCAGGATTCTTGTTAGGCCACCCCCCCCTGTACCCACGCTGCTATTCTGCTAAGGATGTTGTCTTTCCTAGTAGCAGCTGCAATGTCTTTGGCTGTCAGGGGGCATTCTGAGAGTTCCTGTAGAGACATGATTTGGCCCACAGGAGCTGGGTCAGTGCCAGTGTCTGCTAGTGGCAATCTGCTAAGGGCATCTGCGTGCCCCATCTCTTTGCCAGGCCTATGTTTAATAGAGAATGTGTACGCTGAGAGGAAAATTGACCATCTCAGCATCCTTGGGGACATGATTTGGGGTGTCTGTTTATCTGTGGTGAATAGCCCTAGGAGGGGTTTATGGTCTGTGTAAATTGTAAAGTTCCTACCATACAGGTAATCGTGGAACTTTTTTACGCCAGCCACGATGGCCAAGGCTTCCCTGTCAATTTGTGCATAATTCCATTCTGCTTTAGTCAGGGTCCTGGAATAATATGCAATAGGTCTCTGTTGACCCTGGTCGTCCATGTGGCTTATGACTGCCCCTACTCCATAAGGAGAGGCGTCACATGCTAGAAAAATTGGTTTGTTTTCAATGAAGTGAGTGACTGTGGAGTTACTGGACAAGATGTCCTTTAATGTTTGGAAACTGATTCTGTGCTTGTCCTGCCACTGCCAAGGTGTCTGCCTATCTAACAACCTGTGTAAAGGTTCAGCAATGGCTGCCTTGTGAGGCAAAAAGGTGTGGTAGAAATTGATTAAACCTAGGAAGGCTTGTAATTCCGCCTTATTTTTGGGTTCTGGTGCCAATTTGATTGCCTTAATTTTTTCCTCAGTGGGGTGAATACCCTGGGCATCAATTCTGAATCCTAAGAATTTGTCCTTTTTTAGTTTAAGCCCTGCATCCCTGAATTTTCCCAGTACCTGTTCCAGCCTGTCTGCTAAGATGTCTTCAGTTTTTCCAGCGATTAGGACATCATCGAAATAAGGGCATACACCTGGTATGCCCTTTAAGGTCCTCTCCATCACCTCCTGGAAGATGCCTGGAGCTGCTGCTATTCCGAATTGAAGCCTGTGAACGCGGAACGCCCCCTTGTGGGTAACTATCGTTTGGGCCTCGGCGGCTTCCTTAGACACGGTGAGTTGCAAATACACCTGCGCCAAGTCGAGCTTGGCGAAAATGGCGCCGTCCTGGATCGTCGCGAGGACCTGCTTCACCGTCGGGACCGGGTAAGCATGTTTTTTCATTGCTAAGTTCAGGGTGGCTTTATAGTCGGCACAAATCCTCACATCCATGTTCGGTTTAAGGGGTGTGACAATTGGTGTCTCCCAGAGGCCTCCCTCTACGGGTTCTAGGACGCCCTGGCCTACTAGTTTATCTAGTTCGGCCTCGATTTTTTGTTTAAGGGCGAAAGCCACCCTCCGGGCCTTAAGCCTGATGGGCCTAACAGCGGGGTCTAAATTAAATGTAATGGGGGTTCCCTTGTACCTCCCTAACGACCCATCGAACACGTCTGCGAAGTTATCGCAGACTGTTTTGAGGGTCTTGCTAGTAATTGTGTTAATTCCCCCTACCCAAATTCCCAGGGCCGGGAACCAATTGAGGCCTACTAGGCTGGTTCTCTGGCCCTCAGTGACTAAGAGGTCTAAAAATCCATTAAACCCCTTATATTTTACTTTAATCGTGGCCTCGCCCTTTAATTCAATGGGGGTTTTTTGGAAGTCGGCTAACTGTAGTTTAGTGGGTTTTAGGGGAATTCTACGGCCACTTTTCCTCTCGATGTGTTTGAGGGTGTCGCTAGAAATTATAGACACTGAGGCCCCTGAGTCCACTTCCATCTTGCAGGGAATGCCCTGCAGTTGGACTCCAATTTTTAATTTAGGCCTCAGAATATGATTAATTCTAGGGGCTCCCACGTGGTTGACCCCCACCCCCGGCCCAGGGTTGGAAGTGCGTGCCTTAGGTCTTGGGGTCTCTCCGCCGCGCCCTTCGGGGGTTACCTCACCTGTGGCCCATGCGTCGATCTCGTGGAGGCGGTTGTCGTGCGGTCGGCTTCTGCAAATGGCCTGGATGTGGCCCGTTTTTCCGCACCCTCGGCATTTCGCGTTCCGGAACCTGCACGTTGCTCGGGGGTGGTTTCCGCCGCAGCTGCCGCACCTCGCTTCGGGGTCGCGAGGCCTGGATTGGTTGTCCCTCTGGGGACGTTGTGGTGCTGGGGTCTGCTGTCTTCTTCCTTGGTCGGGTCCGTCGTAGCGTAGAGGTCTCAGCGCCATTTTTCCAAACCTTCGGGCGATCTCTGCAACGTCGGCTTCCCACTGGTAGTCCTCCTCCCCACCGTCCACATGGCTCTCAAGGTTTATTTCAGCCGAGGCAGCCATGCTGTTGTAGGGGGGGTCGCGTCTGCCTGTAGACTCGTACATGAGTAGCTCGTCTAAGACTTCTTGCAGCGTGCCTGTGGGCTTTGCGATTATCCGGTTTTGCAAGTGTTCGTCTCGCAGTCCCAAAACTACTCGGTCCCTGATGCGAATCTCGAGGTTGTCATACTTGCACCGCAGGGCCGCTTCTCTGACTGCTGCCACAAACTGTGTGATGGATTCGCCCGGCCGTTGGTTCCGTTTTTCGAATATCCTTCGCCAAAACAGTTCGGACCTTTTTGGCGTAAAGTGGACCTTTAGCTTGGCCAACAGGTCGGCGTACGACACGCTGGAGACCGGCAAGGGCTGGCACAGGCCAACGGCAACCCGGTAAACTGGCGTGCCGCTGATGGTGAGGAGAGCCGCCGCTTTCTTCCGGTCCTCCGTTATCCCATTGACCAGCATGAACCCCTCGACTTGGCCGACATACTCCTCCCAGTCTTCAGGGTAGTTCGGATCGAACTCCTTCAGGGATCCGACTTGCGCCATTCTGTGAGTTAGACTCTGCAGTAATTCGGTTGACTGCGATTCAAATTTCCCGCTTTTCGCTCTGCTGGCTTCCGCGGCTCCTTCGCTGTTCCGCCGTCGATCCCACCTTCGTCGCCACTGTTAAGTCCGGAATGATGAGCGTAGACAGCGAGGTTGAACTAGAGAACGTTTATTGAATGCACATGGGTCAACTGGCTAGCAGCCGTTGAACCCTATCTTATATACTATGGTGCCTTTAAACATAACCAATCCCAGGCCCAGAATCTCCCGCTGAGAATGTAACAACCAATAACTGCACCAGGTTTTCCCGCCTTAGGAAAACCACTCCCATTAACTATGGACACAACACTACCCATGCAGAGTACAATTAAATGAATCGAAGCATCCCATGGACTAAAAAAAATATATAACTAATTGATAAAGCCATTCCAAATGTTCCCAAATCATATAGCAAACCATGAAACTCCCAGGGATCCCTCCTTTGTCCTCTTTTGCCTGTTTCTGATGATGCTTCTGGAAAACAATAAAGCACTTTTATCAAACTCCAAATATTTTTAGCAGCCAAAACCATACATGAATAGAGGATCCTTAAAGCCATTAAGTCCACTGGGAAAAAATGGATGTTAGTTTAGTCAGTTTGACAGATGAGTCTGCATATGAATGAAATGCACCTTGCTGAGCCCACATTTGAGGCTGTTTGTGACACAGTGGTTGCTGGGCAGTGTTTATTCAGAGTTGTGAGTAGTGGGCTTCTTTCTCTGAGCTAGAAGTCCATGGCTAGAATTAACTGATCGCATTACGACACCTGCTGTTTGAAAAAGCCACTTAGCAGAATAATCCACTGAAAAACAGTTTAGCTAGACGCATTGGTTCTATTTTGTTTGAATAATATTTAGAGTACGGGGGGTTTGTTTTCTTATTTCCTTTTCAGAAGGAGTGCTCACTTTTCAAATGCTCCAAATCCCGGAGAACTATTAAGATAGCAGCCAAAATGCCATAAAGCTGCATCAATAGTTTTTCATTTATGGTAGTGCTAAGACCCATTAATGAAGCTCTTACTCTCTTAAGCATACTCTAAGGCACGGGTGTCAAACTCGCCGCGTCATGTGACGTGTCGTGACATGTCACGACTTTTTTCTCATTACTGGAGCTGGGGTGGGAGTGGCCTCTGCATGATGCAACCGGCCCGCAGGCCGGCAGTTTGACACCCCTGCTCTAAGGTCTCCACAATAGCATCGTTCTGCAAGTATCAGCAGACTGTAACATAAACATTTTTTAGAGCTGGGGTTCCAGAATTTTTTGCCATCACTTTCCCCTGTAGTGTTATCTTAATTTCCACATTTCCTGTAAAGTCCAAATACTACAGTAAAATCAGTACAAATGAATGATGAAAACAATCCATTGTAAATTTGGGAAAGGTGGACTTATTGTAACTACACTGTACTTCATATCTTTCCTGGACTCTGTCTGTACCTCAGGACACCTCACAGTTTGGGAAATCTTGTGTTAGAGGGAATGTCATTCCAACATATAACAAGCCAACCCAGCTGCTTCTCAAAATGAAAATGGCCAGGCACACCATCAAGACAGATCCAACACACTTTTTTTCTGCTTGAGGGGAAGAACAAGAAGGCATTCTCTTCAAATACATATATAGTTCCATATTCCAACTACATTAGACGTGTGATGCCTCTTCATCAGTTACAATGGAATAGTATCTTTAATTGCACATGAAAGCAGGCTGCCCCTCTGTTCTCCAGCATAATATGCTCCAAAACCCAAGAAAGATGCCCTGAGCTTCTTTTAAGATGTTTGCTCACCTTTTGTTCCTCACCTATAGGCAGAAATCTTGTCAAACTAAAGCAGATTTCTTTACACCATTCAAAATATGCACTGAGAACTCCTAGGGAAGGAATAGAATAGAATAGAATAGAATAGAATAGAATAGAATAGAATAGAATAGAATAGAATAGAATAGAATAGAATAGAATAGAATAGAATAGAATAGAACTAGTCCAGTCCCCCACTCAAGCAGGAGAAGCTCTACCATCTCAGACAAATGACTGTCCAGTCTCTTCTTAAAAACCTCCCATGATAGAGCACCCACAATTTCTGGAGGCAAGCTGTTCCACTGGTTAATTGTCCTCACCGTTAGGAACTTTCTCCTTAGTTCCAGGTTGCTTCCCTCTTTGATCAGTTTCCAACCATTGTTTCTTGTCCTGCCCTCTGGTGCTTTGGAGAATAATGTCACCCCCTCTTCTTTGTGGCAACCCCTGAAATATTGGAACACTGCTATCATGTCACCCATCTTGCTTCTTTTCTTTAGACTAGCTAGTCAAACCCAAACCCTGCAGCCGTTCTTCATATGTTTTAGTCTCCAGGCCTTGGATCATCTTAGTTGCTCTTCTCTACCTCCCAAACAAACTAAACTTTGCTGTCTTTTGCTCCTCTGGAATGCAGCCTTCCCTCCTAGGGATCCAGACTACATTCCACCACAAACTCCCTTCTCAGATGACTACCTCACAATGCCCAACCTGTGCATTTTTCCACTGAGGATTCCATTACATTAAAAAAAGTATTGTATATTCTATCTGCTATCATTTTAGATTAACACCCAACCCTAACCCTACCAGATTTTCCATATCTAGAGTTAATACTTTCTGCCTCTGGTTTTGTTTCCCAGCTGAGTATGTATGTATGTATGCATGTATGCATGTATGCATGTATGCATGTGTTTGTTTGTTTGTTTATTTATTTATTTATTTATTTATTTATTTATTTATTTATTTATTTATTTATTTATTTATTTATTTATTTATTTATTTATTTATTTGCCCTTGGGCCATATCAAAGTGCAAAGTTCCAGAAACAAATTATTACTAAAATTTGATAAAAGCAATTTAAAATGAAATTGGGATAAAATACAGTCTAAAATGAAATTGGAATAGAATACAATAATGTAAGATATAGATAAAATATGATAAAATTATATTTCGGTGTCACCCCTGCAATCTACCCCAATCAGTCCCACATATGCAGATCTCAACTGGACCATTAAGCTTAAGTATTGTGCTGTTCTAAATGTTATTTTCAGATTCAGGCTGCACATAAGGTAAGTTATTTTGATATGGGGATCCCAATGGGTCATTCGTTTGGTATATAGACCGAGGTAAATGTCTCTCACCCTCTTATACAGGCAACAGTCAAATAGGATGTGAGCCAGGTCTTCTACCTCTGGTGCTCCACAAATGCAGAGATGTTCATTGTAGGGTATAGAATGGAATCTCCCATATCTAACCATTGTGTCGAGCTGTTCAAATCTCACTTGTGTAAATATCTCCCTTAGATGTTTTGGCACGTGTAACTTCAAATAGCTGTCTATTTGAAAAATATGTTTGTATTTGCTCAGCCATTACTAAGTTAGCCACCTTACTAAGGATAGCTGAAGGGGAAAGAAATTCAGATGTAGGGACAGGAATTCAGACGAAGGAAAAAGAATTCAGACCTGAGTCGATAGACAGCTTTGAACCAGCCAGGCAGCCTCCCCCGAGCACTGCCCGCTTTTTTTATTCACCTCCATCATTACAAAAAGCTACATCAGTCTCACACAAAATAGTATACATAGAAATAATTGGATTATTCAGGTGCCTATTTATTTTTATTTTATTTTAATTCCATTTATATCCCGCCCTTCTCCGAAGACTCAGGGCGGCTTACAAGCTTAGCAGTAGCCTTCATTCTATGTATATGCCTGCTTATTAGGGCTTTCACACACACCCCAAGCGGCATTATTACAAAGTCAGCTTAATTGCCCCCAACAGTCTGGGTCCTCATTTTACCTACCTCGGAAGGATGGAAGGCTGAGTCAACCTTGAGCCTGGTGGGACGCGAACCTGCACTAATTGCAGGCAGCTGGTGTTACTTAAGGAGGCATTAGCCCACTGCTCCACCAAGGCTCTATGAGATCACACAAAAACAAGGTAGCATAAGATGTATGTGAAGGCTTTATCATAGCGTTTCCCAAACCTCCCACATGCTAGCCCTCCTATGAGCCAGGACAGTGTGCTCTCACTGTAACTCAAGTGAAGGCCAAGCTAAGGGGGGGGGGGCGGAAAAGCAGAAGGGTGAGAAACCAAATTCTTGAGAAGCCAAATTCTGGCCGTTCCCACAGATAGCTATGTCATTTTGTGTTTCTATATCCTTAATTCAACTGAGTATTGCAAATATAGACCGCTTTACTTGCAAACAGTATTAATCTTCTGGGTTTTTTTATTTAAAAAATACATTACCGGAATAGGGGAATAACTACATACTCCATTGATTTCAACTGCCCAAATGTATCTAACATTTATGTTTGTGATTTTTAAGAATACAGCACATTCCAGTAATCTAAAAGGACTGTATTGAGGTTTGTAGATATGTGTTAATATATATCACTGCCTGCCAGTAGGGGACACAGGGATGGAGAGTTCCTATTGCACAAATCACAGACAAAATTAGAATTGAACAAGGGAAGTCAAACCTGAACCTAAAATGATTATACTGTGGAGAAACTGAGGACTCCCTACTCTCACCCCCCCTCCCAAATACTAGAACCCCAAATTCCAGGAATCAACCGGTAGAACATTCGATACAAATCAGGGAATATTATACACAACCAATACCAAAACATTTGAAGCAGCTATGATAGTCATGGAGGAAAGACTATCTACAGGTTGTTCTTATGACTATTTATTTAATATCCTTTCAAATAATGATACTGCTGGAAAAAATGGTGGTTCCCGTGTCTCCACAGTCACATGATCAAAAATTGGGCGCTTGGCAACCAACATGTATTTACAATGGCTTCAATTTCTCGGGGTCATGTGACTGTAGTTTACAACTTTCCCACAGGGCTTCCGACAAGCAAACTCAATGGGGGAAGCAAGATTGATTTAATACCATGTGATTCACTTAAAATCACGGCAAAAAAAAAAAATAAACATAAAATCAGGCACTATTCATATAATGATCACAGCACTTAATAGAAGTTCTGGTCCAATTGGGGATGTAAGTTAAAAACTACTTACATACTGTAGTTGCTTATCAAACTGGCTGGCTATATTTTTATCTACAGAATCATAGGCTGAATTTTTTATTTATTACAGCAATACTTTTCTTATGTCCTTAAGTCATTTCTTGTTAGAACAAGGAAGATTCATTTGTTTGACTTTGCTTTCTTAAACACATTCAAGGTTTTCTCTGCTTTTTTATTTTCCTTTAATTATTTCCAGAGTTGTTCATTGCTTTGTAATGAGCCAGAACAAAATATGAAATATCTTTTTGTTGTTGCTACTGCTCCTATTTTTCCAAACAGCTCCCTGTTATTCTTTAAAAACTGTAATATCTTTCAACACTTTAATATACTTAAGGAAATAATAAGTCAACAGTAACACTATTTTTATTATTCTTTTTTGCTTTTTCAGTAATGAACCTAAAAGGGGAGGGGGGAATCCATTATAGTTACATTCAGATTTTTCTTTTAATCTTTATAGTTCAGAGTTTCTTGCACTGACAGAGAATATTCATGTTTGTATTTAATTGCAGTGTTGAGTAAAAAATCTTACATTTTAATCAACCAATTTATTTCATTTTAACACTGCACAAATAACTAATTTATCTTCAGTTTGTTTACTTCAATGCATTGTTTTATATGGGGTGAAAATCCCTTATTGTAGTACTGGCAGCACAATGATCCACAATGAATGGCAGGTTTATTAATAAGTTTCATAAAACTCACTTGGCTAGTCACTAATCAAATCTCATGTTCAAGTAAGATTTCTATTATCAATGGAAAAATGCTTTTAAAAACTAATAAGAGGGGATTTTAAAGCATTCTGTGAGCACTTAAGAAGGAACAAATACTTTGCCTTATTTCATTTGTGAATACAGCAATCCTGTTGGATCCGTGCTCCCCCTCCAATAGACTTTCAGGAGAACATGGGGCCAGTGATATTGATCAAGTTTGCATTTCATGGGGGGCTTATTGAGGAAAAGATACATTTCGGTGTGATTGGACACATGACTACATAATCAGTACTGCTCAAAAATGACTTTGCAGCATGTTCAGAGGGCAGATTTATCTACGGAAAAAGAAAGGAACTTAGAGGAAACGCTAGCCAAACCCCAGTGTACAAAAGAAAGCTCTAACCAAACTGAACCAATTAATGAACAAATAACACCCAGAGGATTTGACCCTATTGATAAACCCTTGGAGGAAGTCAAATGGAGGTTTGTCACACAAAGAAGGAAACACAATACTCAAAGCAAGAAGCAGCATACAACTAACAAACCCCTTCTGCCCAATCCAACCCAACCAGAAGCAGCCCCGCTAAAACTGAGCAATCGATTTCTCCCCCAGATGGAAACACGCAGGCCCACAATCTTCCCCTCAAAAAAACAAAACATGCAGATACCTAGCAAGGAAACAACTTCAAATAAGCTGACTTTGTAATAATGCCGCTGGTGTGTGTGTGAAAGCCCTAATAAGCAGGCATATACATAGAATGAAGGCTACTGCTAAGCTTGTAAGCCGCCCTGAGTCTTCGGAGAAGGGCGGGATATAAATGGAATTAAAATAAATAAATATCTCTAAAATAGTCACTTCAAACATCCCTAAAAAATTCACATCAACAAACACACAAGAGATAAACAGAAAAGCACCCCAGACTGTAGCCCCCCCCAAAAGGAAGGTGACTGTTGGTAATAGGAAATTCTATCCTCAAAGGAACTGAATCATCCATCTGCAGACTGCACATACAATCCAGGGAGGTATGTTGTCTCCCTGGAGCAAAAATCAAAGATGTGGCTGAGAACCTAACCAAAATAATTAGGCCTACAGATTACTACCCTTTCCTCCTCCTCCATATTGGGACGAATGATACAACAAAGAACCTGACTACAATAGTGAGAGACTACAAACAACTAAGTTAAGAAGCTAGGAGCACAAGTAGTGTTCTCATCAGTACTTCCAATGAAAGGCCAACAACCATTGAGGGGGAAAAAGATTTCTAGAAATAAACCATTGGGGCTGGCGTCACCAAGAAATATTTGGTTTCCTGGGTCATGGACTGCATTTCCTTCATGAAGGAAAGGGATGGGCTGCACCTCACAAAAACAGGGAAAATGTACTTGGAAAAAGACTAGTACAACTTTATCAGGAGGGCTTTAAACTAAAATTGAGGGGGGAGGGTGACCAATCTTTAGAATCTATAGAACCCAAAACCAATCATAAATCCCAAGAAAACAAATCAAGCAATGAGATGGGCAGAGATAAGGAAAAAGAAAATTCAAACAACATTCAGGAGATGCAAGAAACATACCCACAGACAGGCATAAAATTCTTAAATGCGTATATACAAATGCTCAAAGCTTGGCGAACTAGAAGCAATAGTACACAAGGGAGAATATGACATAGTTGCCATTACAGAAACCCATGAATGGAATGGACTGATGGAGGGATATAAATTGTTCAAAAGAAACAGGTTTATAAAAAGAGGAGAGAGAGTTGCACTATATGTAAGGAAACACTACATATTTACAGAAATGCACATGATCAAAGATAAAATCTCTCCAGAATGCATATGGGTCAATATAAAAGAGAAAAAAGTGACATCACCATAGGTGTATATTACAGACCACCCAACCAATCAGAATAAATAGATGAACTCTTTGCCAACCATGTATGTAGGAAGCATACCATAATAGTAATGGGAGACTTCTACTATCCAGATATCAACTGGGAAACAAACTCTGCAGCGAGCAGGAGTTCAAACAGATTCCTAACCAACCTAGCCAACAACTTTGTCATCCAAAAGATACAGGAGGAAACTAGACATAATGCCATACTGGACTTAATTCTTACTAATAGAGAAGAAGTGATAGAGGAAGTTGAAGTTACAGGAACCTTGGGCAAAAGTGACCACGTCATACTGGAATTTAATATAATGCAAACACTAGCAACAGAAAACAATCCAACCAGGGTCTTAAACTTCAAAAGAGCTGACTTTAACAAACTCAGAGAGAACTTAGGTGTCATGCCCCCATCCCAGAGCCTGAATCTGCAGAGGAAGATGAGTCAGAACTGGAGTCATTAGCTTCACAGGAATATGGGGAGGAGCAGGCCAAGGCAGGCCAGGGCCTTTCAGGATTGGGATGGCTTGAAGGCAGGGAGGAATAGGGGCAGGCTGAACATGAGAGACAGAGCTCATGTGATGAGCAAGGGCCACCCACTCCTGATCCTCAAGCATGAAGAATGAAGAGAAGGAGGAAACAGCGCAGGCAGACCCAACTACTCAGGAGGAGAGTGCCCTGCCCCTCTCCACAAGGCACACTGGAGACTGAGACTTAAGGAGGTGCTGTGGGGAGGGGCATTTGTCAGGAACAAATGCTGAATTATTGAACGTTTGTGTGTCATTGCCAACATTGGAAACAACCCTCTGATCTCCTGTTCTGTGTTGTGATTTCTACTTGTAAACCCTGAAACTCTGACCATTGGACTGGCTGACAAACTTGATATGGTGCTCCAAACCTCAGAGTGAATTTTGGCTTCTTTTTGAAACTACTCAGGCAAGCTTGTATTTCCACAGACTAGTTAGATTTTAATGTATGTTTGTTTCTTTGTTATCTATTTGTCCTTAAGTAAATTGTTGTTCTAATGTAACAACTGTGTGTGAGTCGAAACCTGAAAGAGGACTGATTGTTCCATACACACACTTTTTCTGCCTGAGTGAAAAACTTTTGAAACTACTTGCAGCCAGAGGCTGCTTAAGGTGTGTGTGTGATTACTTGCTCTGGGACTTGCCAGAATGAAGTGTCAGTTGACTGTGTTGCCTCTAGAACATGCCCTGGGTCATCACACTAGGAAAGATCCCATGGATGAAAATTCTAAAGGGGAAAACAACCTAAGAAGCATGGAAAACTCTGAAAAATGGGATCATAAAAGCCCATACCAGCACAATACCACTGAAAAAGAAAAACAAGAAATTCAAGAAGAAACCAGCATGGCTGCACAAAGATCTCTCTGACAAACTGAAAGACAAAAAGGACAAATACAAAATAATGGAAAGAGGGACACATAAATAAGGCCGATTATCAGTAGACAGCCAGAACATGCAAAGATGAAGTCAGGAAAGCAAAGGCTCAGAACAAACAAAGACTTGCAGCAGAAATCAAGGATAATAAAAAAAAAGTTTCTTCCAACATATTAACAACAAGAAAAAAGTCAAGGAAACTGTAGTAGGTCCACTAAAGAAAGAAGATGGCAAGTAAATAACAGGCAGCAGGGAGAAAGCAGAGCTGCTTAACTCCTACTTTGCATCAGTCTTCACACAAAAAGAAACTATAGCCCAACATACCAAAAAAAACCCCACAACCAAACCACTGCAAAAGACAACTAGAAACAAAAGTTAAAATAAGGAAGAAAATAGTAAGAGAACATCTATCTGACCTTGATGAATATAAATCACTGGGACCCGACAGATTACATACCAGAGTTCTGAAGGAGCTGGTAGATATTATCTCAGAACTATTGCACCACATCTTCCAAAAATCCTGGAGCACCTGGGAAATACCTGAGGATTGGAAAAGGGTTGATGTGGTTCCCATTTTCAAGAAAGGGGGGGGGAAAGGACACTACAGACCAATCAGTCTAACAGTCTACCTGGGAAGATCCTGGAAAAGATAATAAAAAACAGATCTGCTAGAAGCAAACAAAGATATAACTAGCAGCCAGCACAGGTTTGTAAAAACAGATCATGCCAAACCAATCTTATTTCATTCTTCAATAAAGTGACTAAACTAATAGACCAGCAAAATACTATGGACGTAGTATACTTACACTCCAGTAAGACATTTGATAAAGTAGACCACAATCTATTCCTTGGTAAGCTAGAAAAAGGTGGAATAGACAACATCACCACCAGATGGATCTGTAGCTGGCTGGCAAACCATACTCAACGAGTAGTCCTCAATGGCACTACATTCACATGGAGAGAAGTAAGCAGTGGGGTACCACAAGGTTCCGCCTTAGGCCCAGTACTCTTCAATATCTTCATAAATGATGTAGACAAGCGAATTTAAGGGGAACTCATCAAATTATCAGATAACACCAAACTGGCAGGAGTAGCCAAAACCCCAGAAGACAAACTCAGGATCCAAAAAGATATTGACAAACTTGAACAATGGGCCCTGTCCAACAAAATGAGTTTCAATGTGGAGAAAAGCAAAGTTTTACATTTAGGCAGGAAAAATCAAAGGTACAAGTATGGACTGGGTGAGACCTGGCTTAAAAACAGTAACTGTGAGAGGGGCCTTGCAGTCCTACTGGATGATCACTTGACCATCAGCCAGCAGTATGCAGCCGCAGCCAAAAAAGCTAGTACAATCCTGGATTGTGTAAACAGAGGCATAGAAACAAGCTCACATGAAGTATCAGTACCGCTTTATAAAACCCTAGTAAGACCATACCTGGAATACTGCAGCCAATTTTGTTCACCAAGTTGAGAGTTTGGAAAAAATTCAGAGAAGAGTAACTAAGATGATCAAAGGCCTGGAGACTAAAGCATACAAAGAATGGCTGCAGGACTTGGGTTTAGCTAGTCTACAGAAAGAAGAAATAGTGGAGACATGATAGCAGTATTCCAGTACTTGAGGGGTTGCCACAAAGAAGAGGGGGTCATGTTATTCACCAAAGCACCAGAGGACAGGACAAGAAATGTTGGTTGGAAAGTGAACAAAGAGAGAAGCATAAATAAATAAACCTGGAACTAAGGAGAAAGTTTCTAACTGTGAGCATCTTGTCTCCAGAAATCATGGGTGCTCCATCACTGGAGATTTTTAAGGAGGCCAAATAAGTGTCCTTCTGCCATTAAGGAGTCTGCTATGGCTATCTCTTAAAGGTTTAATATGAAGATTCCATGTTTGCCTTATCTTATGTCAACAATTTAATTGGTTCTGTCAGTCTCCAGGCCCACTAACAGAACCAGGTCTTCAGGGCCCTACAGAAAAGTAACAAAGAAGGGGCCAATCTTATTTCCAAAGGAATTATGTTCCAAAGGGAGGGAGCCAGTACAGAGAAGGCCCTTCTTCCAGGTCCCATCTGGTGTACTTCCTTAATAGATGTGGCCCATAATATAACCTGTCTTCCCACTCTGGTGAGCCAGGTGGATGTAATGGGAGAGAGACAGTCTTTTAATGATTGACATGAGAAGACCAGTTATGTCAACTTCATTTTGATATTTTTTTTTCTTTCTACAAAAATCACTGTTTTAATTAATCTGTGGTTCCACATTCACTAAGAAAACTTTGTATGGATTTTTTCATACCTTTGTAGTTATTTTATAGGCATTTGTATCTACCTGTACATATTCATTGCAAATGTCCCAAAGGTGCTATTTCAAAAGGCACCTTTGGGACAACCATGACCCAGCTGACTGAGAATCTCCATAGACATGTATTGCAAATAACATTTTATGCGGAAATGTTTGTATTTTATCATATACATTTAGCGCCATGTTTTTTGAAATGTGAATTGCAGAGCATGAATTTTGGCATGGACAAATTTTCTGGGTTCTACATACTTACTAAATCTGTGAAAAGCACATATATTTAAACAGGGTGATGTACCAAATTTGTTTTTGTTTTTCCCCCCCTGATAGGCATATGTAGGTAGATACTACTTCTGCAATCAGGAAATGGTCCTACGATTTGTAGCTGGAATATTTGAGTAACTTGAACTTTGTGAAATGTTACATAAAATTACTTGAATCACACATATACACTGGGCTAGTGCACAGATTGGACCTAAAGTCTCTGATAGATATTTAACAATGCCATGTTCGTTACATAATCTATAGTTTCATGAAAATCTTTTATATTTGGAAATACCAATTTGTGTAGTATGTATCATAATCAATCAATCAGTCAGTCAAGAACTGTTCAGGGACAGACAACTGATTTATCCATCCTTATTTGTAGATGAAATCTGACTCAGAAAATGCCATGCAGTATCAGATGCCAGAGAGCTTTGAAACAGGGGCTTTCAATGTGACCTTGGCGAGGAACATGAAGCAAAGTCCTGAAAAGATGAATGGAATGCTAGGAGTGTAGATGAAAAGACCTGAAAATAAATTTGAACCTGAGACTATCCAATTTGTAAGGACACACATTCCATTGTCTTTGCTACCCTGGAGAGTGAAAGGTAGAATATTGTGAAATGTCGAATGCTTCCATATATCAAGATATTTTTAAGGCTATTAGATTTTACTGATCCTCCCACTCGCTCAGCTAAACAAGGTTTCAAGCAACCTACCCGTTCAAAATGCTATCATGACATTAATTCTGGAGAATTACAAATTGCAAGAAATTAATACCTAATGTTTGGTGGAAGTTTCAATCTTTGAATTATATAATTAGGGTAATCACATTGTGTCACTAAGCTATTAATTAGGCACACTATTAGAAATTATTCCTATTGTCAAGAAATGTCTTTTAAAGAGTACTGGAAAAACTTTTCCAACGATGAATTAAGGCATGTGCTGCATGTGAGGACAAACCACACTGAATTGAAAACTTCTCTAGCTAATTACATTGGCCACCTGACACAGATTTTGATTATTATTTCAAAATGTTAATTGTTCCTCTTAGAACTGTATAATTTTAAAAAGATTATGCAAGGATACAAGCACAGACTCATATATTTCTGTTGCAAAAGATTTCCAGCACTTGTTCCATAAAGGAACAATAGTTTCTTTTCACACATGCTTTTCACTTGAGGGGATAAACCCACTGATACGCTCTTATTTCTAACAATATTTTAAAAAGTTTTATTCTTATTCTTCTCGCTTACTTGTTTAGTAAGAGTTTCCAAACATAAAGGAGTCTTTTTTTTCCTTCTTGTTGTTGGAGAGTCAATGTTAGACATGTATGAAATGAAAAATTAATAGTAGGTAATTTGTTCTGATGCAGAGGACAGAGGGCATGGCCTGAAGGACTGGAGAAAGAATTACTGCCAAAACAATAATCATTTACAGTAAAAAGGACCAAGAAAATAAACTTGAGAAAATGTCTCAGTCATGTGGCTCCCTAGATCGGGGTCCCCAATCCCCGGTCTGCGGACCGGGACCGGGCCGCAGCATGCCAGCAACCGGTCTGCACAAACAAGGAAAACCCCATCTGTGGGATGCAGGCAGCACACAAAACCACGCACTCTCTGGTCCTTGGAAAAACCTTTCTCCAGAGAATCGGTCCCTGATGCCCAAAAGGTTGGGCACCTCTGCCCTAGATCACATGAAGCACATTTAGGTTTACACTATTCTGTTACCATAGTTGTTACAACAGAGAAGTACTGACCTATATGCATTGGTGTCTTAGTCTGATCTCCCTGTAGGGTTGGCATCTGATCTCAGAATAATCCACTGGAATTCTTCTGATATAGCATATTTCAGCAGAACAAAACTCAAAAACATTCCATGTGTTTTGCCACAGCCAACAATGGGAATTAGAAATAACCTCCTTGGTCTCTGACCAAGTAGCATAGAAGTATATGCTACCTCTTACGGATCTGTGAAGCTTCAATCTGGAGATCTGATTTGGTGATTTAAACAAATCTCTAAACTGAATTTAGAAATTGAATCTCCAGATTGATTCAAATCATTGACTCAAATAACGTCAGATCAGTTTGGTCAGTTTTTAAACAAGCACACAAACATTTAGAATCAGATCTCATTAGGAAATTTTATTAGACTGTTCAATCAGTTGATTCAGACCCATAGTAGAAGATTGGATTATAGCACTGAGAGAAATTAAAGAAATGACAAATCTGACCAGTTTAGTCATGGAAAAAAATGTATTTTTTTTAAAGACTGGAAGCCTAATACGAACATTTTGTGGAAAGAAGAAAAGACTGAATGGATGATTTATGGATATGGGGATTAAAAGAGTCAAAGAGGGAAGATAAAGATGGTAATTGCTCTATAGAAAAAGAACAGAAGTCATAATTCCTTCCTTCCTTCCTTCCTTCCTTCCTTCCTTCCTTCCTTCCTTCCTTCCTTCCTTTCCTTCCTTCCCTCCTTCCTTCCCTCCTTCCTTTTCTTATTTTTATATTATTTTTTGGAGTTTTATTGCATTGAATGTATGTGTGTTTATGTATGTATTAATACAGATATTGATAACTGATATTGAAACATAACAATAGTTGCCACAATACAATAATAAGCTGATATGTTTATATATTTCTATTGGATTAAGTTAATTCCATATGGAATAAATCATCTTGGAAAGTTTGGGGAAAATAAAATAAATTGATTCAGAGATCCCACATTATTATTTCAGTCAGATTGGTTGATTTAAGTAGATCTACCATCTACTTAAATTCTGCCAAACTTGGGAAATATGTATTTATTTATTCATCATATTTTTATACCAACCATCTCAGCTAAACCGTAAACAGATTTATGGTAAAAAAAGATGTTGCAATATACAAGCATACCGTAAATAAGAACAAGGTTAAAAGCAGAATTAAAAATGTTAGGGTTAAATATTAAAATTAAATTTTAAAAATTGGGACAATGTAATTAGGATGAGATAACTTGGTCCCACGATATGTAGGGCTTTAAAGGTGATAGCCAACACCTTGAATTGGACCCAGAAGCAAACTGGCGCCCAATGCAGCTTGGTAGCAGAGATGTTAAATGTGCAAGTTTAGGGGCACTCAGAACTGTTTGCGCCACCACATTCTGTACCAATTTCAGCTTCCAGATATTGTTCAAGAGTAGCTCCATGTAGAGCACATTGCAATAGTCCATAAGAGAGATGCAGATGGTATGAGTGACTAAAGAAGGGTTTGTCGATCCAGAAAAGAGCATAACTGGTGTACAAGTCAAGTTGAGCAAATGCACTCCTAGCTATGTCTACCACCATTCAAATGCCCTTTGGCCAATAGATGTTAGAACTTCATTCTGTATTTTTAATTACTATTTTATGCAATAATACTTATATAAAAATCTAACATTGGTTGCATTTATGCAGAGCTCTTGAGGAAAAGAGTTCATGCACAAACACAAAGGAGTTTTTAAAGTGCATTCATTCCATTTCCCTAATTAAATATTCAATCAATATTGCATCAAAGGGGATGAAAGAGTTTTAATTTTAGAATACCCTTTTATTTCTAGAAAAATAGTTTAGGGAGTGCTATCTATTGCTTTCTGTGCCCACAGAACAATTTTTGAAGCAGTTAATATTTTTCCTATTCTCTGATATGCCACAACAATATCGTTGATCCCCAAACACATTATATTTGTGGAAGAATTTTTAATCCATTTAAACCTCTTCATGAGTTAGAAACTGTTGTGTAGTGAGTTCGTTGCGCAGGAATGGAGATGAGGCAAGTGAGTTCAGCAATGGTCATGTTTATTTGTGTTGTGATTCAGGGTCAGCCTGTGGGTTCGGCAGTTGGGTCGGACGATTCAGAGGAGGAGGAAGGGGGTGTTGGAGAGCTTGCTGAGGATAGCCTTGAGGCTCCGCAGAGCCCTCAGCCAGGCCCCTCCCATCTGGTTATGACGCAGACCCAGCTGTGTGAGCCTGACAGCGTGGATGAAGATGACCCACAGCTGGCCCTGTTCAAGGATGCCCGACGCAGGAGGCAGTCAAGCAGGAGTAAACAGAGGAAGGCAATGGGGCACCTCGGAAGGAGGCAGAGAGAAGCCACGCCTTGAACTGTTTAAAAGGGGAATGTGTGGGAGGGCTGGTTTGCTGAAGGCAACCGTTTGAATAGCTCCTGTTTCATGGTTCGTGTTTTGTTTTGCTCTGTTTGCTTTTGTGTCCATAAATTTGGCAGGCTTAGTTCCAGCCTCTTGCCTTCTTGTAAAGGGGTTGTCCCTGCCTTTTCTGCAGGGCCGGTAGTAGGCTGGTACAGAACAATTTGCTTGCAGGATCTGAACTGGGGAACTGAGCTGCAGCCTGCAGCAATTCATAGCCTGGCCCCTAGGCGGCAGCCAATAGATTTAAAGCAACCCATTGCCACCTAGGGGCAGCCGGGGTGTCTGAGTTGCTGGGAGCCATTAGCTAGCTACAGCTTACCACGTGGTGTTACATTAAAGCCCAATACATAACAGAAACAATCAACAGTGCTTTGTTTAAAACAAGGTTACAACTGTACCTGAATTTCCTTCAGGGGATTAGTGCTGTTTACACAGCCACATGTTCCACACAAATGCCAGGCAGTTCACAAGGAAAAATGATGGGTTTGCCCCTTGCCAAGTGGGAAATCATCCTGCTAATTGATTGATTGTTTGATATTTGCATTTGGCATTTTTATATCCTGCCTGAATCTAATCAGACAGTATCAAAAAGGACATTACAGCGAAATGTTAAGTAGACACACATTTCTAAAGAAAATAGCAAATACAAATGATTACGACTGTGTCAAATTATGCTAAAAAGCAAGAAACAACAACATTTGCAGATGCTTTTGAAAAGTCAGTTGTACAAGGAACTGGATGACTGGTAGCAAAAAACAAACAAAAAAACAAACCTGAAACCAAAACCCTGCAAATCCTTAAATAGCTAGATCCAAGAAATTTCATAATGAACCTCTTGTTCTTCAAGATCTTCAGAAAGTCTGTGCAACATATTTGCGCCCATCCACTATTCTGTTAGTGGAACAACTTCCAATGCACCATTTTCCACCAGAAGTTCTAATAAAATAAGACCTGAAGAGCTAAAGAGCTGAAAAACCTTACAGTTGCTGTGGAGGTGGCCTAGAAGACATCTGCTTGGGGGAAGTGAGGGAGAGATGATAGCCAAAAAATCAAAAGCACTTCAAAAAGAAGCTAGGTAATGATTGACTTGACTTTTTGAACCCCAGTGGAAGCCCCTAGCTTGGTGTACAATGCTATGTACCAGCAGAAATTACGTTTTTAAACCTACTATCCCAGCCTCTCAAGATTAAGTCATGTTACCATAACATATCCCAGAAACATTCTCAGTTGAGGAATTATTTAAACTATAACATGTATCACAAGCCATGGAAGGTATCTAAGAACCCCTCCATAATGTTTCTATTTACATACCTCTTTGTAGGGAGCTCAATACAACCTATAGTTCATCATTGTCTTCTCTTGTCAGCTTTACTTCTGGTCAAAAGCATCTCTGCACAGAAATTCTTTAACAGGGAAGGCATGCAGAATTGGCAAAATGGGTTCTATTTCCAGCCTTGGTGTTACCGTGTTTCCCTGAAAGTAAGATCCAGTCTTATATTATTTTTGCCTCCAAAAGAGGCATTAGGTCTTATTTTCGTGGGAGTATCTTATATTTTTTGTGATATCTGCCTTGCCTCGCAGCGGCAGCACCAACAGCCCCATCCAGCAGAAGCCCATGTGGCTGTTGGCCTACTTCTGCTGCAGCCGTGGCCCACAGCAGGATGCCGCACAGCACATCGTGCTGCTGCCAGTACAATGAGGTGAGGCAGGTGGTGGAGCTGCCCCATGCGCCCTGCACCCTCTTCCTTCAGGGCCACCCAGCCAGACCATTCTTTGTTCAGTGACCTTCCCTTTCACTCCCTTCCTGAGCCGGACTGCCATGCTACGGAGGATAGGCAGGGTAGGCCCCGGTCCCTCTCTACTGTTTTGGAGCTGGGGGGAGTGATGGTGAAAGGTTCTGCTGTTGCTGTGCACTACTGAAGGGGCTTTCTTCGTGCTTTGCCCCATAGATCACCTGCCCAGTGGCAGCCACCACCTCCTTCTCCTCTGCCAACTCCGTCATGGTTTGCATGAAAAAAAAAGATCTGACGAGAAGTTGGAAGGTCTGACTTGAACTTTTTTTAGTCCCACAAACTCCATTTCCCTGCAGCAGGAGAGAAATGTGCCAGTGCTGGAAAGCAGGTTAGTGAAGATTTTTTTTGCTTTCAGGAAGAGGGTGTGCCAAGCTCTATAGCAGCACCCAGAGGAGAAGCAACAGGAAACGAGTCTACCATTTCCAGAACAGAGAAGGGAGATGTGGGGCGATGCAGGGCAACAAGCAAGTGCTCTTCTTTGCTTTGCATAGCTCTGTTCTCTCCAGTGGTGGCGATGGAGGGCTGGCGGAGGGAGGTGGCGGGGGAGGCTTGTGCCACTGGGTCACAGTGCAAGCCACGGAAGAGATGGCGGAGGAGAAGGAGGTGGCAGTTGCCAGTGGGCAGGTGGTCTGTGTGGCAAAGCATGAATAAAGCCCCTCCAGTGGTGCACAGTGGCAGCAGAGCCTTTCGCAGTCACTTCTCCCTGGCTCCGAAATGGCAGAGGGGGACCAGGCCTACCCCACCCATCCTCCATAGCATGGCAGTTTAGCTCAGGAGGGGAGTGAAAGGGAAGGTTGAGCAAGGAATGGCGTGGCTGGGGGATGGCTGAAGAAAGCGGGTGAGGGGCACATTGGCCAGCTCCACCCCCTCCCCCACCTGCCTCACCTCATTGTGCCAGCAGCAGCATGATGTGCCACACGGCCTCATCCCTCATTGTGGCAGCGAGATGGGATGGAGTGGGTGGGGTCCTAATTAGGGCTTATTTTTGGAGTAGGGCTTATATTAGACCCACCCCCAAAAATCAGGGTAGGTCTTTTTTCAGGATGGGGCTTATTTTGGGGGAAACACAGTACTGAGGTCAAGTGCTTCTCTCCACATACTTCTGAAACCCCACAATGAACACAAAGGCTAGAATGGAATGTACAAGCATCCATCCATTCCTTCAGAATACAAAACTCTAAATGTCTAATATGAAATATTTTGGAGATTGAGAAGCCACATAGAATGCTAAAGGTGCAGGTATCCTATAACACAAGTAATTCTGTGCAGCTTTATTTACATTAGTTTCAGTGGTGTGATTCAAATATGTGAACAACCGGTTCTCTGTGTGGATGCTGCTTCCAGAAGTCCATTCTGGGCCTGGGCAACATAAAATTAGCTACGGGTTCTGGAGAAGTGGTGCAAACCGGCTGAATCCCACTACTGATTAGCTCATATGTGTCCTGTTATTATAAGGAGAAAATGTTAATCTTTATGATGATAAACTGATGTTTCACTCTGGATCTTTACATCCCCCCTCTCAGAAAAGGAATGACTACCATTGATTTTTATGTTTAGTCCAGTAGCCCATGAGTTCTAGTATTGCCTCAGGTATGAAAACCAGCTGGATGATCCTAGGCCAGTCTGTCTGTCTCAGACCAACCCACCTCACAGGGTTGTTGTTGTGGGGAAAATAGGAGGAGGAGGAAGGATTAGGTATCTTTGCCACCTTGAGTTGCAGTAAAAAAAATAAAGGTGGGGAAATCAATAAATGCTCCATCCTTGATCCAAACCTAAGGCCCAGATATAGCCACCATCAACAGGAACAGTAATGGAAGTATCAAGCTCCTCAAACTTTCTTCATCAGTTTATTTCCAAAGCCTCCCCTACCTTTGTATCTTTTATTACAGGGATGACAAATTTTCTTCCAGCTGAAGGCTATTTTTTATTTTTGGTAATGATTTGGCTTCACATTTGGGATTGCAAAATTCAGAGGGCAGCCCTAACCTAGTCCTGACCTCTTGAGTCCCTTTCAGCAGATAAGAAGGAGATGGCAGCAGAGAGTTTATTTCTTTGTTGTCATCCATTGGTTGTCCAAATATTTTCAATCCTGATCTAGTAGCCCTAATTTTGAGGGAGCAATTGAGCAGGGAGGAAAAAAAATGATCTGATTTTCATGGAATTGGGCCACTTCTAAGGGGCAAACAATTTAAAAAAAAGGACAACAATTTTGTTCTATCTGCTTCAAGGGGGCTCTAAGCTTCTGGGAGTGTCATAAATATTGTAGAGATATTTTATATTGGTTGTTTGACCAGATCCTGGTGATCATGAAGAAGTTTGGCTTCTAGCAAAGAGTGTGAGGCCCCACTCTCTATGCCAGAGATAGGTCACATATTACATATAGCTGAGAATTCCTTGCCTCAGGCATCTTTATTTATTTATTTTCAAAAGGAAGGAAGGAAGGAAGAAAAAAAACCCTCCAGGTCTGGCATCTTAATTTTTTTTTAAAAAAATAGGTCTTATTGGAAAGCAGACACGCAGTGGGGGGAGGGGAAATGGGGTTACTGCCCAGTGTTCACAATATCACTCTCCCCCCAAAAATACCAAATTGAAACAAAATAAAACAAAAAGTACCAAAATATGTTGAATATCTCCTGGGAGGGCAAGGGAGGGTAAAGAAAACCTGTCAGCTTGTCTTGTAGCTGGGACAGTATGGCAGCCATCTGCAGCCCAAGCATGAACTCTGTGCAACTACTGTGTTTTCCCCAAAGTAAGACCTGCCCTGAAAATAAGCCCTAGCTTGATTTTTAGGGGTGGGCCTAATATAAACCTAACCCCAAAAATAAGCCCTAGTTTTGGGGCGAAGTGCACACCTAAAAACCAATCTAGGGAGGGGGTGGGGTGTGGAACTTACAATTTCAGCTAGCCCCCCCCCCCCACGGATCGATACTTGCCTTGCCAGCTGAAGGAGCAGCTTCATTCTGCAGCTGAGAATGGAGCTTGGCCTGCATTTTGCAGTCAGAGGCTTTTCCAGAAGGCCTCTGCAGCTGAGAACGGAGCTATGGATCATAGCTTGGTTCTCGGCTGCAGACGCCTTCTGGAAAGGCCTTTGGGTGTGAAATGCAGGCCAAGCTCTATTCTCAGCTGCAGAATGAAGCTGCTCCTTTGGCTGCAGAAGAAGTGGGCCAGCTGGGTGGGGCTGTCAGTGCCTCTGTTGTGAGGGGAGTGGAAAAGACACACACACCCTGAAAATAAGGACTGGTGCCTCCTTTGGAGGCAAAAAAAAAAAAGACCGGGTCTTATTTTCGGGGAAACACGGTAGTTGTTAAGGGTTGCTCTGGAGGATCAGAATAGGCTCTCAGCAATTTAAATTTGCCTAGCAAGCCACTTTTTAAACCCTTGCTGTACTCCACCCATTTCGACTGCTTAGGAGTAAACTCCTCCATCTTTTCATCTGTTTTATTTTTGACAGCAGTTATAACAGATGCAACAGGCAGGTTATCGCCTCTACTTTGGAGGTAGCAGAATGGATGAGGCTGGTGGAATGAGATCTCCAATTCACCCTCTTCCCTGTCCATCAGGTTTGATGGCCAAGTACATGTAGAAGCAGAATTTTGCAGTCTTATCCAGGAAACCAGCCAGAAAAGACAACAGTATATATTGATTGGGAAAACTTGCTCTAAGTTATTACACCTTCTGAGTAATCAATACTGCAGTGCCCAGAGTTCTTAAGCAGAAAAAAGCAGCCATAACTCTTAATATTCTCCCACAACATCACTGCAGAACCAGCGTTGCTTTATCTGTCTTGTAAAGCACCTAGGATCATGCAGCTGAAGTGCTGGCCATATTCCAAGACAGTGACATTGCTCTCAGTTCAAAACAGAAAGCAAAAGACAGACAGATTCAGCAGCACTGCAAACAAACAGATCTGCTTTAAGAGGATGATTACTTCTTCCACTACTAATAGACACAATCTGAGCTGCCTTTGTTAATTCTGGTGGGATGATAGTTCTTGGAGAAAAGGCTTTAACTGTGTTACCTTTCAGTATCACAATTGAATGCTAAGCATCTGTCAAGCTTTATTTAAAAGGCTCACTTCTTCTTTTTCTTCTTGTCCTTCTTTTAAATTCCACACTGATTTCTTCTCATCTTTTAACCCCTGGCTTCAAATAGTATAACAGAAACCAGTGGAGATGGTCCAAGGATTTGGGTACAATGTGTGTTGTATTAAAAGATACGTTCTTCTGCTTTATGGTTAGGATGCGTGTAATAGGAATGGGGAATTTATGTGCCACAGCTCCCTCTGGGGCTTGTGGGAGAAAAACTCCCACCAGCCTTCACCAATGATTTTATTTATTTTCTATTTTATTTATTTAAATCCTACCTTTATTATTTTTTTTACAAATAACTTAAGGCGGCGAACATATCCAACACATCTTCCTCCTCTTATTTTCCCCACCACAACAAGCCTGTGAGGTGGGCTGGACTGAGAGAGAGTGACTGGCCCAAGGTCACCCTGCTGGCTTTCATGGCTAAGACAGAACTATAACTCACAAACTGTGGTTCTGGCCTCTAATTTTGTGAATGTAGGTGGAAGAGTTGAAATAAATCTAAGGGGCAAGAAATTATCACAGCTAATATTAGCCATTTTCTGTGCACATGAAGACAATTCATCAGTAATATTTACTACATGTAGTTTTTGTTTAGCATCCGGCAATTCAGTCATTAAGTGAAGCAGTCATTACTGTATTTACTCAGTCATTAAGTGAAGCAGTCATTACTGTACTCAGATTTTCTTTGCTTTACAGACCTATAAAAGTCATATATGCAAGGATTGGTTGCAAAGTTCCTTTTTCATTACCATCATAACTGTGAATGGTCACTAAACGAGCACTAGCTGTATTGCCTGGACTACTCTGGAAAGCTAGCTTTCCTGGAAGAATGCTATAAAGAAGACATGTTCTGGTTCATTGTTAGCAGTGGGGAACTCCACAATAACAAATTATTAATAGTAGATCCCCTAATGCAGGTCTTTTCAACCTTTTCACCCATTGTACCACTATTAGGATATGGCAACATCCTAGTACCACCAGTCACCTAGCAAGGTGTCAAAAATTTGATCATCAAAAAAAAAAAAGGAAAAAAGTGATGAAGTACAGGTAGTCCTCGACTTACAACAGTTTGCTTAGTGACTGTTCGAACTTACAATGGCACTGAAAAAAGTGCCTCCCAAGCCACAGCCAAGCAAGACACCTGCCTGCCCGCCCGCCCAGCGGCACTCTTCCTCCTGTCTGAGGTTTTCATTGTTGTGAGCATTTCTGTTGAGGATTGGCAGCGGGGGTGGGGAGGCTGTTTGCTTTTTATCCCCCCCGTCTGCTGGGTGGTTGCAGGAGGTTTTGGTCACTTCACATGACCCTGGGACATTGTGACCATCATAAATATGAATCAGTTGCCAAGCATCTGAATGTAAACCACAAGACCCTGGAGATGCTGCAACATTCCAGCTGATTGGCGCTTCTTCTGGGCTCAGAAGCGCCAGGATCAGTGCCGAGCTCCAGCTGGAGCCTGGTGCTGATTCTGGCACTTCCGCTGAGCCCTGACAGCCCTGCATCTCCAGCCGTCTCTTGCTCAGGCTTGTGTGGTGCTACCACTGGTTCAGCTCATTCCCCTCCCCTGCTACCACTTCTCTAGGATGGTCGCGTACCACCTGCCAGGTGCCAATGTACCACATGTGGTACCCGTACCACTGGTTGAAAAGCCCTGCCCTAATGAAAACATGAAGCCAAACAGGTTATCTGTCTTAGCATAGCAACCATAGCAAGGAACCATCAAGGAACTGACATTATTAACAGTTCCAGCCAGAAGTTTGAAAAACATTCTGAAGAATGTTTGTGGTAAAACCTGTAATATTGTTTTCCATACCTAATTCTGCTTGCAGACAGTGTAAGGAGCTCTTTGCAGCCAGCATCTAGTAAAATATGTACATACACAGTTAGGTTAATTGCTATTTTAATTTTTTCTTTCTTTCATTCAGTCCTGTTCAATTCTTAGAGACTGCCTGGACAAATCTCTGCAATTTTCTTGGCAAGGTTTTTCGGATGTGGTTTGCCATTGCCTGCTTTCTAGGAGAGAGAAAGTGATTGGTCCAAGGCCACTCAGCTGGTTTTGTATCTAAAGTGGGACTAGAACTCACTGCTCCTGGTTTCTAGGATAACACCTTCACCACTAATCTCTAGAACTCAATCTAACCTGAGTTAGACTGATGCCTTTTCCAAATTGGCTCTCTGCTGTTCCTTTAACCCTGATGTAATTGGTTTAATATAAGCCAATTTGATTTCATCTATTCAAAACACTTTTTGGTTCAGTATATTGTATGAATACTGCCCAAATCTAATATTTTCTCCCTGTTTCTTTAATACAATATACTTATAACAGTTGCACCACAAAGTGGAGAATCAGTCAGATATGATGGCACATCAACACAGAAAAGTGAGTCACACACACACACACCCTTCACTGTAATAAAAAGACATACTATAAAGGCATCTGTCCAGACAGGAAGCCACTGAAGTGGGTCCATAGTTTGTTTGAAGCTTTGTAATGCTGAATGACAAAACTGTAAATCTACACAGCCCTGCAGTATCTGCCTGCCCACCATGGAATTCTTAAATGTGAGAAGACTACAGGTAGTCCTCGACTTACAACAGTTTGCTTAGTGACTGCTCCAAGTTACAATGTGCTGAAAAAAGTGACTTATGACCAGTTTTCGCACTACTGTTGTAGCATCCCCATGATCATGTGATCAAATCCAGATGCTTGGCAACCGATTCATATTTGTGACGGTTGTGATGTCCCAAGGTCACGTGATCGCATTTGCGACCTTCTGCCAAGCAAAGTCAATGGGGAAGCCAGATTCACTTAACAACAGTTTGACTAATTTAACAACTACAATGATTCACTTAACAACTGTGGCAAGAAAGGTCCTAAATGGGGCAAATTCACTTAACAAATGTTTCACTTAGCAACAGAAACTTTGGGCTCAATTGTGGTCATAAATCGAGTATTGCCTGTATTAGAAGAGAGAAAAGACAGGGGAAGGTCGTGATGCACAGGGATCTAAAGTAGAGTCAACATTCCCAGTCCTCTCCCGTGGAACAGATGAATCTTTCCAATTTCCTTTCTCCAACACTTGCTTCAAAAAAGATAATCTGCTTCCCATTTATGATTAAACTAAAAAAGTATTACATTTTTCCCAAAAAGCAATTCTTCCTTCTCATTTCCAGATAAATGCAAATTTGCTTGTTGCCTCTCCTTAGGGCAAATCTTACTGAAGTTAATAAAGTATAGAGCAGACATGTCAAAATTGCAATGTCACATGTCATTGCGCAACGTATCGGGATAGTTTTGCCATTGCTGGCAATGGGGTGGGCGTGGCTTCCACGTGACACATCCAGCCCACGGCCAGGCAGTTTGACAACCCTGGCATAGAGCAACATAGAGAATATGAAAGGATTCTGCCTATTTTCTGTGGCCCCTTGTGGTCTCTGGAATACCAGTCCTTGGAGCTTTGCTTCACTTAGTTCTCAGCACCTGGATTTTCAGACAGCTAGAGGCCAAAGTGATTTGTGTCCCCCTCCCCCTGCCCCCCAATGCAGGATGAATGGATGGTATTTAATTATATTTTCTTCCTAAAACCTTGTATTTCTTTTTGTGTGGTGTGTGTGTGTGTGTGTGTGTGTGTGTGTGTGTGTGAGAGAGAGAGAGAGAGAGAGAGAGAGAGAGAGAGAGAGAGAGAGAGAGAGAGAGAGAGAGATCTACTGTATATGTGGATCATCCAAAGTGTTCTCTTAGCAGCAATACAGATATGAGTCACTACTGCCTTCTTCCACAATACTTTTGACTTTCCTGTGTACTCTCTAGTTTTGACATGATCTGATCAAGGACCAGATATGTCCAAACCTATTTCCCTTTTTGGAGCTCAGTTATGGTTGGTTGCCTACTGCCACTTGTCTACTGTCCCGTGACATTTTTGCAAATGTTCCAGGGTCTTTGACATTGCTTTCAAACAATCTTTTCAGTTTCTCCAATGCTCCAGTGTGTTGCAGCTACAAACAAAATACCTGTCTCCTGCAAGCAGGAGGAGGGGGGGGAAAATCACCACCAACAGACAGTTGACATGTGTTCCCTTAGGCACATTTCATTAAATATATATTTTATTTACAAATGTCATGCTCAATGATAGCTAATGCATTTCCTAGGATGTTTCCTGTGGTTTATGGTGATTAAAGGCAGGAAGCCAAGAGAGGGCTGTGAAGGGGAGGACAAAGGTTCATCATAATAAATGGTGGTGCTATAAACACCACCAAGCTTTCTGAATAGCTTGAAAATTGATGTGAGCAAGTGCCCTGAAAACCTTTGCATTTTATTAACACAGTTGTTGCTTTAATAAGAAAGCACTTACCGGTACTTCTAGGATGAAGAATAGCTCCGTGACAAATGATACTGCTTTGCATTCCAGGTGCTGCTTTAACATCTGTCTTTCCTAGAAGTCCTCACTTAAAATATTGGGATAGAAGCAAAGCAAGACAGGCTTTTTATTGGGAGGTTTCACATTCCAGAGTCTCTTGAACTGCTCCAGAATCTCAGCAAGAAAAAAAGCGGGAAGATTACTGCTGAGGAAAATAGTTCTGGGATGAAGCCAAATTAGTTCTCCAGGGAAATTTTCGGGATGAATTTGCTGTGTTAACCAATTTTGCTAAGCGATGGTTTAACTATAATGTATTGTTCAAGGTGCAAATGGTTGAGTTCGCGCATGGTACTAACCAAAAGCCAAAGTTGCACAGTATTTTTCAGATTTAAGAATGGTATGGGGAGACACATTCTGTTAAAAAAATAGACAAGATTAGAAAAAAGACAGGAATGGGATTACAACCAAACTAAATTTAATTCATTTAATGTTAGTTAAAATGTTATGAAATTGGCTAAATACCATTAATGTTTAGAGCCATGGTAGTGCAGTGGTTAGAATGCAGTATTGCAGGCTGACTTTCCCCACAGCCTGGAGTTCAAACCCTACCAGTTCAAGATTGACTCAGCTTCCATGCTTCCAAGATCAATAAAATGAGGACCTGGTTTGTGGGGAGCAATATGCTGACATTATAAACAGCTCAGAGAGGCTGTAAAGCACTATGGAGTGGTGTATAAGTCTAAGTGCTATTGCAATTTAAAAGGTTGAATCATGGCAACTGGACATTTCATTGAGTCTTCTTTGACATATTGTAATACATTTTGAGGAGGAAGTCCTGACGTTGGTGTGGCAAGAGTTGGTACATTCTGACGACTCTCTGCCTATCTAATTTTCTTTTGATTCATGAGGTTGCTTGGATGAGCAATGAAACATCTCAGATTAATAAATTTTTGTCCGGTTGTTATGTTTCAACCTTTTAGATAATTTTGGCCTGGATGATTGAGTATCTTTGACATGCTATTGCTATTAACATTATTGTTCTTTATGTAATTCATAATTTTTCTCTTTTGCCACATTCAAAATCACAATACGTAGAATGTCAACTTTGGAAACTTAGATGCTACACACCCAGTGTTTCAGGGGGATTGTCCAAACCCTACTAACTAGGTTTGTATATCAGTTGCTAAACCAAATCCAAGCAATTCATAGTAATTAAAGCCAAAGCCCTGGCATCAGTTTGCTCAGTTCGCATTCAAGTACCAACAGTTCCTACCAGCTAATTTAAGTATGGAGGGCAAAATTCACAGACCTTTGAATATTTGCAGAAAAAAACATATTATACAAGTTCATAGGGTTATCTGTGTTATTAGAGGAAGAGACCTTGTTATAAATATAGCATCATTTCTCCTTCTACTCACTATGTGAAAGATATATCTCTTCTTTCCAGAGGAAGCAAATGGTTGTAAAACTTTCATCTATCCACTAGTATTCAATGCACCCATTTCATATATATGTGCAGTTAATCATTCCATATTCTGAGTGTTAACCCAGTTTTCAATGCATGGAAATACCCTTTCCCTGGTTAGTCTTCATTTGCCTCAAGCTGAATTTATCAAGAAAAAAGAAAGAAAGGGGGAAAAAAAGATTCAGAGTTGAGTTGCTTGCAACCTCAGAGTGACTTTCTGTCTTTGCCATTCTGCTTACCTTTTTACAGAGACCTCCCAGGAATTTCAAAAACTATTCCCAGGAAACACAAAATCACACCATCCACTTCTAAGTATTTCAGTAGAATTATATAAATTAATCTAAATTTGTGTAAAGGAACAGAAAGATGACCTTGGAAGGTAGGAATCATTAAGGGAGGTGAAACAGCCACTCAGTCCTGGGAAAATGAGAAACAAGCTGAAAAATAACAATTGTGGTTCTGTTTAGTATAAGAGGATGCAAAAGAAACTCTGACAGGCTTTCAAGATTCTGCCATAGTACCCTACACAAATATAGTAGCATGTTTTGTGATCTAGTGTACATCAAAAGTCTGACAACAATCTTGAGTTTCCATTTCAGCTCCCTTTACAACTCTTGTCTTCAAAGGTTATCTTTACATTCCTTTAAAACTGGACAGTTTTGTCTTTAAAAAAGAGAAGATGTTCTCTTTTAACCCAGAGAACATGTGGCCTACCAGATGTTTTTTCACTTCAACTCCCATCAAATATAGTCAGCATGGCTGACAAGGGATCATGAGAGTTACAAATCAATGAGATCTTCAGGGTCATATCTTTCCCACCCCTGTCTTATAAAAAAGAATTTACTTTAGTAGGCTCTTTATATGATTCCCCATAGTGTTCATGACAGAAGCAAAATCTTCAGTGCTTGCCTGCCCATCTTGTGAAGTCCTGTTACCTTCTCTCATACACTACACAACAAGCCTCAGGAAGCAGAAACATCCACCTGGATTATGTATCTTACAGTGCACAGAGAACTACATCAGCTGTACAAACTTATTTTTTCCAGAAGAGCACAATTTATCCCTGCTGCAAAAAGAGTCAGTTTGGTCTATGGGTTAAGGCACCAAGGCTAAAAAAAAATGGGGGACTGTGAGTTCTAGTCCCACCTTAGCCATGAAAGCCAACTGGGTGACCTTGAGCCAGTCATTCTTTCTCAACCCAATTTCTCTCACAGCATTATTGTTATGGGGAAAATAGAAGGAGGAAGGAATATCAGGTATGTTTGCTGCCTTGAGCTGTGTATAAAAAAATAATAAAGGCAGGAAATAAAATAAAATAATAAAATAATAATAAAATGAAATAATAAAATACTGTTTGTAGCTAAACTGAGCATAGTTACTACATAGGACTAAATTTCTAAGAAGTATCTTCCAGATTACTAGCTATTTTCCAGATGCAGTACTTTGACAGGAATCAAGAGTCAATAAACTTGGATCTAAACTAAGGATATGTAAGTTTACTTATTGGTTAAAACTGCACCAGATACCTGGTGGATTGACCCATCTAATATTGGCAGACAACTACAAATCTGTCTGGGAAATTATAATCCCAAAGAAAATGAGCTTTTATGGTTTCTCCAGTGATGCCATCTTAACCTTAGAATCAGATCAATATAGAGGAATACTAAGACAAAAGATCTCAGATATAATAGGTCAGTGATGGCAAACCTTTTAGAGACCAAGTGCCCAAACTGCAACCCAAAACCCACTTATGTATCATTGGATGCCAGGTGGGCATGGCCCTTTGGGTGGGTGTGGCCCATTGGGTGGGCGTGGCTGCAGTGGTAATGGCAGACTGGGTGGGACTAAAAAGTTCAATCAATCAATTCCAACTTTGTGAGAACTTTTTCTTCCAGCAAGAAGTTGAAATTGATTGATTGAAACTTTTTTTTTGTACACGGTGGTGGAGGCCTAAAGCGAAAAGGTTTTATAAAACCCAGCTGAAGGCCTAGGACTAGGCGACGGCGCACGTGCCCACAGAGAGGGCTCTGCATGCCACCTGTGGCCCCCGTGCCACAGGTTTGCCACCACAGTAATAGGTCAAACAGAAATAGCTGTTTTCTCTCATAATATAATAGCAAATAACCAAATTTTAGTTCCTAAATCAGCCTCATCTTTTATACCATATCATGTCCGGGAAGGGAAAGGTAGGAAAATACCATACAAGACCCCATTCTCCTCCTATGATATTGGTGTCATAGAAACCTGCAGTGGGCTGGGAGGCCAAATCTTTTTTCAACTGAAATACTAAAACTGATATTGCGTCAAGATATGGAGTTGAATTAAAAGTGGTGTTGGTTGCTCTTTTAAAATATCAACAAAATTTCATCCCCAGCTATCAAAATTGACAAAGTTCATGATGCCGGAGGGAAAGGGATGCAGTGGCCAGGCCCAAAATTTTTCCAACCAAAATGCTAAAAGAGATACTGTTTCAAGATACAAGGTTTACAAAGAGCCTTGGTGGAGCAGTGGGCTAATGCCTCCTTAAGTAACACCAGCTGCCTGCAAATAGTGCAGTTTCGAGTCCCACCAGGCTCAAGGTTGACTCAGCCTTCCATCCTTCCGAGGTAGGTAAAATGAGGACCCAGATTGTTGGGGGCAATTAAGCTGACTTTGTAATAATGCCGCTTGGGGTGTGTGTGAAAGCCCTAATAAGCAGGCATATACATAGAATGAAGGCTATTGCTAAGCACATTGATTTGTGCTTTAGATTGTAAGCCGCCCTGAGTCTTTGGAGAAGGGCGGGATATAAATGGGATTAAAAAAAATCATTGTTAAAAATGGTGTTGATTGCTTTTTTAAAAAAATAGAGAAAATTTCATCCCTAGCAACAAAAAATCAGAAAATTCATGATGCTGCAGCAAAAGACATGCCTGAGGCTGGGAGGCCAAAAACTTTTTCAACCGAAATGCTAAAAGTGCTATTGTGTCATGATTTGGAGTTGAATTTCATGCTTAAAAGTGGCGTCCCCAGATATAAAAATTTCGAAGGTTCATACTGCCACAGGGAAGGCTTGCAGGAAGCTAGAAGCCAAAACTGCTTTTCAACTGAATTGCTAAAATAGATGTTGTTTCAAGATACAAGGTTGAATTTTGTTCTTAAAGATCGTTTTGGTTGCTTTTTTTAAAAAAATGGCAATTTTTCATCCCCAACGACGAAAACTCAGAAAATTCATGATGCCTCAGGGAAGGCGTGCAGGAGGCTGGGAGGCCAAAAAATGTTTTGTTCAAAATCTTAAAACTGATATTATGTCAAGATTCTGAGTTGATTTTTATTCTTAAAAGTGGCAGTTGCTTTTTCAAAAAATAGACAATCTTTTGTCCACAGATACAAAACTTTGGAAGATTCATGATGCAACAGGGAACGGAATGCAGGAGGCAGGGAGGCCAAACTGCTTTTAAAACAAAATGCTAAAATAGATATTGTTTCATAGTGAAACATGGTGTTTGTTGCTTTTGTAAAAATACAAAAAAAGTCATCCCCAGTGACGAAAACTTGGAAAATTCATGATGTCACAGGGATGGCATGCAGGAGGCTGGGAGGCCAAAAAATGTATCATTCAAAATGTTAAAAGTGATATTGTGTCAAGATTCAGAGTTGAATTTCTTGCTTAAAAGTGGCGTTGGTTGCTTTTCTAAAAAATTGGCAAACGTTCGTCTCAGGATATGAAAATTCAGAAAATTCAACATGTCACAAGAAACAGCATGCAGAAGGCTGGGAGGCCAAACTCCTTTTCAACCAAACTGCTATAATAGATGTTTCAAGACCCTATGATAAAGGGAATTAAAATAAAACAGAATGATTATAGATTGAGAGCTTTTGCTGATGACTTGGTTGTGACATTATCTCAACTGATACAATCGGTTATAGATTTGATGGAAATTATAACTCAGTATGGAAAGGTTTCTGGGTTTAAGGTAAATAGTAATAAGACCAAGATATTGTTTAAGAATATGTCTATGAGTGAAAGGGAAATGTTAACCAAATTAACAGGTTTTGAAATAGTAAAAAAGGTTAAGTATTTGGCTCAGTGGGTTAGGACGCTGAGCTTGTCGATCAGAAGGTCGGCAGTTTGGCAGCTCGAATCCCGAGTGCCGCGTAGCAGAGTGAGCACCTGTTACTCGTCCCAGCTTCTGCCAACCTAGCAGTTCGAAAGCACGTAAAAATGCAAGTAGAAAAATAGGGACCACTCCGGTGGGAAGGTAACAGCGTTCCGTGCGCCTTTGGCGTCAAGTCATGCCGGCCACATGACCACGGAGACGTCCTCGGACAAGCGCTGGCTCTTCGGCTTTGAAACGGAGATGAGCACCGGCCCCTAGAGTCGGAAACGACTAGCACGCATGTGCGGGGGAACCTTTACGTTTACCTTTATTGCAGCTTCAAATGCAAAATTATATAAGAATAACTATGAAACACTATGGTTGAAGATACAAAAGGATTTAAATAATTGGAAAAAATTACAATTATCTCTATTGGGAAGAATCGCAGCTGTTAAAATGAATGTTCTGCCGAAGTTTCTCTTTTTGTTTCAAATGATACCTATATTGAAAAAGGATGCCAACCTTGATGAATGGCAGAAGGGTATTAATAAATTTATCTGGGCGGGGAAAAAACCAAGAGTCAAATTTAAGATTTTGCAAGATGCTAGGGAAAGAGGGGGACTCAAGGTGACTAATTTGAAATTGTATTATGATGCGGTGGTCTTGACATGGGTTAGCGATTGGCTTAATTTAACTAATAAAAGAATACTTCACCTTGAGGGTTGGGACTTGGTTTATGGATGGCATGCATATTTGCTTTATGATAAAAAGGTGGACAGGGCTTTTAAATCTCATATCCTAACTTACAGTCTAAATGCTGGAGATGTGGTAGTTTAGATGCCACCTACTTTCATATGGGGTGGACTTGTAGAAATATAAAAGCTTTTTGGATTAAAATTTGGTGGAACATTCAAAAGATTTTTAAGAGAAAGATAAAGTTTTCTCCACAATTGTTTTTATTGGGTATTGTTGTAGATTGTGATACTAAAGAAACCAATCTGATGTTGAATTTGATGACAGCAGGATGGTTACTGGTGGGACAATACTGGAAGAAGGATAGGTTGCCTACTATAGAAGAATGGGTACTTAAAGTATCGAATCTTGCAGAAATGTCTAAGATTTCTGCTTATTTGAAGGATCATTCACAAGAAAGATATATTTCAGTTTGGAGAAGATGGATAGATTATATTTTGAACAAATATGGGACTAAAAAGTTCCATTTAGCTTATGAGTAGATTTTAGAGGGATATTGTTTTTAATTTTAGCATTAGTATTGATTATATTTTTGTTTAAGTTATTATTATTATGTTTTTAATAATTTGAATGTATCTATGTTAAAGGGGAGTTAAAGCACATTATGAATTTGGTTAATTTTATAATGGATAATTTTAGTTAGAATATGATTATTATATCTATAACCCTGTATTCAGCTCTGGGAATTGGGGTGGGAAGGGGGGTGGTTTGGGGTGGGTGGGTTTCGGGGATATGTATTGTAAAATTTTTTTTAAAACTCTTTAATTAAAAGAAAAGACCCGAGGTTGAATTTTGTTGTTAAAAATGGCATTGGTTGCTTTTTTAAAAAAAATGACAATTTTTCATCCCCAGTGACAAAATTTTGAAAAATTCGTAATGTCAGCTGGAAAGGGATGTAGGAGGCCAGGTCCAACATGTTTCACACCGAAATACTGAAACTGATATTGTGTCAAGATTCGGAGTTGAATTTCATGTTTAAAAATGGCATTTGTTGCTTTAAAAAAAACAGCAACAAACTTTCATCCACAGATACGAAAATTTGGAAGATTCATAGTGCTACAAGGAATGGTATGCAGGAGGCTGGGAGGTCAAATTGCTTTTAAACCAAAATGCTAAACTAGATGTTTCAAGATCTGAGGTTGAATTTCATTGTTAAAGATGGTATTGGTTGCTTTTCTAAAAAATTGACAATTTTGAAAAATTCCTGATGTCAGCTGGAAAGGGATGCAGGAGGCCAGGTCCAACATGTTTCACACCCAAATACTGAAACTGATATTGTGTCAAGATTAAGAATTGAATTTCATGCTTAAAAATGGTTGCTTTTTTAAAAAAAATCAACAAACCTTCGTCCCCAGATACGAAAATTCGGAAGATTCATGGTGCTGCAGGGAACAGCATGGAGGAAGCTGGGAAGCCAAACTGCTTTGCAACCGAGATGTTGTTTCAAGATCCGAGGTTGAATTTCGTTGTTAAAGATTGTATTGGTTGCTTTTTTAAAAAATTAACAATTTTTCATTCCCAGCGACCAAATTTTGAAAAATTTGTGATGTCAGCTGGAAAGGGATGGAGGAGGCCAGGTCCAATATGTTTCACACTGAAATACTGAAACTGATATTGTGTCAAGATTCGGAGTTGAATTTCATGCTTAAAAATGGTGTTGGTTGCTTTTTTAAAAAACCATCAAATGTTCGTCACCAGATATGAAAATTCGGAAGGTTGATGGTGCCGCAGGGAATGGCATGCAGGAGGCTGGGTGGCCAAATTGCTTTTCAACCGCAATGCTGAATGAGATTTATTTATTTAATTATTTATTTATTTATTTTTTTTTATTGAAAAGTTTTAAAAATAGTTTAAAAAAGTTTAATTATTTATTTAATTGGACTTGTATACCGCCCTTTCCCGAAGGACTCAGGGTGGTTAACAGGGTAATTAAAACAAGAAATACAAAAATTAAAAACAATTAAAAAGATTATAACAGTCCCTGAAAAAGTAAAAAAAAACCAATTAAAATTAGAATTAAAATTCTCAGCCTGGGCCAGAGAGCTCGAAGAGCCAGGTCTTCAGGTCCCGGCGGAATGAATGGAGGTTGGGGGCAGTCCTCAGCTCCACGGGCAGCTGGTTCCAGAGGGCAGGCGCACCCACTGAGAAGGCCCTCCCCCTGGGTGTTACCCGCCGGCAATCTTTTACCGGCGGCACCCTGAGAAGACCCTCCCTGTGGGAGCGCACTGGACGAAGGGAACTTGATGCTGGCAGCAGGTGTTCCCTCAGATATCCCAGACCCAAGCCATTTAGGGCTTTATAGGTCATTACCAGTACCTTGAATCTCACCCGGAGGGCAACCGGAAGCCAATGCAGCTCGCGGAGTAGAGGTGTTACATGGGAGTATCGGGAAACCCCCATCACAACTCGTGCGGCTGCATTCTGCACCAGCTGAAGCCTCCGAGTGGTCCTCAAGGGCAGCCCCATGTAGAGAGCGTTGCAGTAGTCTAAACAGGGGGTGACGAGCGCATGAGATGTTGTTTCAAGATGTGAGGTTGAATTTCATTGTTAAAGATGGTATTCGTTGCTTTTCTAAAAAATCGTCAATTTTTCATCCCCAGCGACAAAAGTTCAAAAAATTCGTAATGTCAGCTGGAAAGGGATGCAGGACGCCAAATCCAAAATGCTAAAAACTGATATTGTTGTTGTTAAGTGAAACTGAGTTCCTTGTTTAATTTGCTTGTCGGAGGGTCACAAAATGTGATCACATGATCCTGGGACATTGCAACAGTCATAAACATGAGTCAGTTGCCAAGCTCCTGAATTTGATCACATGACTATGGAAATGCTGCAACAGTTGTAAGTGTGAAAAAAGTCATGTCATTTTTTTTCCAGTGCCATAAAAGGTACTTTTTAGTCACCTTGAATCGTCACTAAATGAATGGTTGTAAATCAAAGATCAGCTTGAGCTACTTGTTAGCACAACATTATTCCCAGCTGGGTCCTGCAATTTATTGTTTTTCTTTAAGGATCCATGCATAAACTCTACATCCAAATACCTTTAGGTGTGAGACATTAGATTTGTTCCCATGTCATAACTCATATAGAATTTTATCTGCACCTTTTGTTGGTAAATGATTTTTCAGATAAGCAGTTGTGTTAAGTGTTTATCTTCTGAAATTGTCTACTAACCCGCCATCAAGCAATATAAATGCTTAGCAGATTTTGATTGATTCTTTGTATAATTGAGTTTTGTTGCTGGACTTTAATTTAATTTGCTTTTCAGGTTGCATGCCTTTATTGTTCTCTTTTTCCCCAAATTCCCAGTTGTAATATTTTTTCTCATCATCAAGTATAATGTCTTTATTTTTCTGTGGAATATTTTTTTCTATATAAATGCAATACAGTTTTAAATTCTCAAACATTTCATTCTTATTGGCCAAGGAGGCTGTGCAATTATATTTTGAATGGCAAATGAAATGTTACAATGTATTTTCCCACTGTTCACTTTGGTTGGCATGCAACCAGAAATATTTGAAAAAATAAATATCAATAGTTGGGCAGTTTGTTTGATTTTGAGCATGGCAATGTTTTCTTTTTTCGTTAAAGAATAATTACACTTTTATTACCTTTGCTTGCAGAAAACATTCATTCCAACCACCAAGACCTTATCCTTTATTTTCTTAAATATTTATCTCTGGGCCAAATCTTAACGCAATTTCTAGCATTATTATTACATATGTGTCCTTGCTATTCTTTTTGTTTAGGTTGCATATATTCCAATCTGCTAACTTCTTTGTGCTTCCTTTTCAACATTACCTTTTTGGCCTTTATGGTTCCCTGGCCATTATGTGGATGAGTCCATCCAGGTTTTTTTTAACAAACCTTTTGAGAAATTGGTTCCTATTGTCTTCTTCCTAGAGTAAGAGACAATGACTGGCCCCAAGTTACCCAGCTGACTTTGTGCCTAAGGCAGAATTACAGTTCATGGTTTCCAGCCTAGATCAATTCTGGTGTATAATACAAGTCTTAAAATGTTGTATTGTTGCCCTCATTATGATTTATTGGAGCAATTTATTGGATTCATTATTTATTGTTTTGTTTTAATGTCCACTGAATATATCATGATGCATGTTCCACTAAACTGTGATAAACTGTGCTCTGTGATCATTTCAGATTTGTTTTCTGAATATTAAAATATTATGGCTCTTTCCTGAGCAGGCACACATCTATCAAAGCTTGTTCCAGATTTCTCTTCCTGAAGCATAAGTTAGAACCAACATATAGTTGATTTATATTATGTAATGATTAGATGACTTAATGTGCACCATGCTGAGCCTAATTATTGCTTTTAGGCCAAATTAATTGTATTAGTAATTGGATACTAAGTATAAATGTGCTAGTTTTTCTTCTGAAGGTGTTTGGTCTTTGGATAAATGCAACAGCTAGAAATAGAGTAGCTATATCTGCCCATATCACAGCATGCTATATGAGGGATAGGTCAAGTAATGATTGTGCAAATTTAAATTTATATAAGAAATTGCAGGCATCATCCCACACATCTCTTTAAGGCCAATTCCAAGATTATGCAATCATTAATTTCTACACTTAGTAAACTGTAAACCAAAAATGCTACCCTTTCCAACACTTGTTGATCTAGTTTTAAGTCTTGAATAGCTTTTTCCAATATGATACCTTGCAGATATGTTAGAAATACAAATTCCATCATTTAAGCCAGCCAGGTCAGTGGAGAAGTCTGTTGTATCTTCTATGGCTTAAGCAATTAAACTTACAATGATACCACAGTACTCATTTATCATTCATAATATTATCATCTCATGGATCACAAATTAAGTAATAAGAAAGGAAATATTAAATAAATCAGTACTTGCCACTTTTCCCCAATTCTAATAGCTCACTGTTTTCCAAACAGTGAGAGTGGAAAGAATCCAAACCCTGACTCTTCACATTAATTATTCCTCCCGATGAAGGCAGGAGAATCAATCTGGCATTGCTGGAGGTCTACATATCCTAATGTTGATCCTCAAGGAACTTTAACATGCATTTTCAGTGCATTTACATCCACAGCATATCCGCACAAAGGTGTTTTAAAGATACATCGTTCCAGAACAAAAACATCCCCAGTTATCTTCCGAGAATGGGCTCAAAGGCTTCTTTCCCTCGTCATGCAGGGGACTTCAAAAGTCTTTGGCTGACTGAAGATCAGCCTCTTCTACACAAATGGAAGGTTTGGGATAGATATGCTAGGAGAGTTTCAGGCAGTGGTGGGGTTCAAATACTTGAACAACCGATTCTCTGCATGGATGCCACTTCTGGAAGTCCGTTCTGAGCTGGGGAGGCCTCCCAGGACCAGAATGGCCCATTGGAAGTGGCATCCATGCACTTCCGGTGGTCCATCTGGGCCTTGTGAAAAAGGGCTAGAGCATTAGCCGGTTTGCCAAAGTCAACAAAAAATTAGCTACCAGTTCTACCAAATCAGTGCAAACTGGCTGAATCCCACCACTGGTTTTAGGGTAGTCCCAGGATATGTGTGGTTTTCCTCTCTCTCTGCTGTGCTATTACAATTGGAGGAAGCATCTGAAAAGGAAACACGTGTTATTAAAGAAGACTGGATGATTGAGTCTGTGGAAGATATCTCACTAGGTCTCCTTGTTATTAATGCATAATAGTCACACCTGAGTGTTTTTGTGAATGGGATCCTACTGTATATTTTTAGACTGCAAGTTCTCCCTTCACCATTCATGGTTACCTTCAGAGGTTCCTAATTTTCTTCACTATCCTTGACCAAATACTTACTTTCTTTTCCTAATGACCTGGTTTATATAAAATACAAGTAGTCCTTGACTTATGACCACACTTGAGCCCAAAATTTCTGTTGTTAAGTGGCACATTTGTTAAGTGAGTTTTGCCACATGTTATGACCCTTTTTGCCGCAGTTGTTAAGTGAATCACTGCAGTTGATAATTTAGTAACCTGGTTCTTAAGTGAATCTGGCTTCCTCACTGATTTTGCTTGTCAGAAGGTCACAAAAGGGGATCACATGACCTTGGGACACAGCAACAGTTACAAGTATGAAACAGTAGCCAAGGATTTGAAATTTGATCACATGATCATGCTGCAAAGATCTTAGCTGTGAAAACTGGTCATAATTCACTTTTTTCATTGCTATTGTAAGTTTGAACAGTCGTTAAATGAAGTGTTGTAAGTAGAGGATTGCCTGTATGCCTTTCCAAAAGATAGTCGTCGTAATATAATCTTATCAAAATGTATCAGGAGATCCATTCTTTGGGTATCTCTAGCTTGCAATTCAGGTAAAATAAATTTACCAGGTAACACATAATATGACGCAAGTAAACTTTATTGCTTGGGACAAATACTGTAGTTCTGTTTGAGTATGTGAGACTGCTTGGTCCAAAATCAGAATAACTGAGGTAAGAAAAACTAAATGACAATCTAGAGCTTAATTATTATCATATGGGTAAAACCTCCCAAGAAGATTTTTAAACTTTCCAGTGGGTTAGGAGGCTGAGCTTGTCGATCAGAAGGTCAGCAGTTTGGTGGGTCGAATCCCGAGTGCCGCGTAACAGAGTGAGCACCTGTTACTCGTCCCAGCTTCTGCCCACCTAGTAGTTCGAAAGCACGTAAAAATGCAAGTAGAAAAATAGGGACCACTATGGTGGGAAGGTAACAGTGTTCCATGCGCCTTTGGCGTCTAGTCATGCTGGCCACATGACCATGGAGATGTCCTCGGACAAGCGCTGGCTCTTCGGCTTTGAAACGGAGATGAGCACTGGCCCCTAGAGTTGGAAATGACTAGCACGCATGTGCGGGGGAACCTTTACCTTTATATAGATAGTGCTTACTTATCAATTGCCTCATTTAATGACTGTTCAAAGTTTTGATGGTGTTAAAAAACATTTTGTGACCAATCTTTACTTTTATGACCATTGCAGTGTCTCATTTTCACATGTTTGCCATGTGTGTACTTTACAACTGGCTTGTGACAAGCAGAGTTAATGGAGAATTCAGAAGTAAAATCATATCTCATGGTTATGTGATGTCTTGCTTAACAACTACAATGATTCACTTAACAATGCAACAGGAAGTTATGTTGCAAGTAGTATTGTGTTTTTTCCACTTTGTGACTGCAGAGTTTAATGACAGAATTAGCAGTAACAATTATGGACACTAAGAACTACCTCTATAGATATAATACAGAGTTTGAAGAATTACTGGATACATTGAATCAATTTTTTTCTAAGCAAGATGAGGATATTGCATTTTCTGCAAAAGCTCTTTATGTTACCCTTTATTTTGTATGTCCAGATAGGTCCCTATCATTTATAAGATAATGTCCCTTAATCTCCTGTGTGGAATCTAGGATTTTTAGGAGTCCTGGAGGACATCAAATTGCAGAAAACTGAAACAAACTGATATAAATATTTGAGGATAACAATGGAAAGAGGATTTGGAAAACCCCATCAATTAAAATGACCTAGATTTGTCCTTCTCCTTCCCAATCTGGAACATTGAGATTGTTGGACTGAATTGTGCCTCATTCTCAGCCAATAGGTCCATGGATACATATAACAGAATGTCGGTGCCAAAAAAAAAGTAGCTCAAGCTACTTAGCAATTTAAAAATAGTAATATTATAGTAGTAAATAGCTATAACAAAATAAAATATGTTCCATAAAATCAGAACAAGCTTTACATCATTCTTACTTACATCAAGATTGCTATATTAGAATGAAATGATGACACTAGCTGTCCATATAGAATGTCAGGCATGAACAACAAGACCCACACATGCAGAGTTCAAGCTAACTACTTTATTATGTTCTGCCTATAGTACAGGAATCTCCTCAGACTGGCAGCCTTCTCTTTGGACAAATAGATAAGGCTTCAAGGAACTTAAGAGGGATCGGTCCTAAGCTTTTGTGATTGCACAATGACTCCAAACTAAGTCCACACTTTAACCAGTCTCCCTGCCAGGGTGGGTGTATACCGATATAGAGTTGAGATTCATTGGATTGATAAGATGAAATAGATCTGTGTTCATACCTCCCACAAGTGTGTATCATCCATCAGTGGCTGAGACTATGACAACTTTTCATTAAGATCTTCATTAAGATCTGAAAATTACCAAATGAATCCCTCATCAGATCACCCGGGCATTTCTTTGATTTGTTTGTTTCTAATAACAAGAAGAAAAAGTAATAGGAACTCAGACAGAGAAGTTGATTCTAATCCAGAAGCATTCTTATAATATCCCTTCATATTAATAATATTGATTGTGTATCTTTTGTGTTGTCTTTTCTTTGAGGAGAAATAGAAAAGTGCAAAATGTCAAATGTTAAATTATTGTTAATATGAAACTCATATATATGAGGGTCAAAACTTTAACTGACGCTTTTTCTTGAAAAATGTAATCAGGACAATCCTATAAATTAAATGTTCAATTATTTTGACATGTTATTTTTTTAAAAAATGAAGGGCATCTGTGGTACATATCAAACCAAGTGCCAAGTGCATGACAGTGAGATTTTATGCCCTCTGCAATACTGGACAAATCTATCTCTTTCATCTCTGTGACTGTTACTTCATGGATTTTTCATCAATATTCCATTCTATTTTAATATTCATCTGCAAATTCTTTTTTGCCTTGTCGTATTTTTTCATTTAAATCCACATTTAAGTACATATTAAATGTGCATTTCCTGTCAAAATACAGCTGTGAATGCATATATGTATATTTTTATTAGATACTGCCTGATTATATCCTGATTAACATAGCAGAATAAGAAGGGTGATCCAATTCTTTCATATTGGAGTTCAGAATGATCCAATTCCTTTAGGAACAGAACTCTCCAGAAGCTGCATTATATTAAATGGCCTCACTAATCCATGACTATCTGTACTCTCCCCTATACTGAATGGTTAGCAACAAGTAAGGTTGTGGCAATTGAAGATTAATGTTGGTAATCTATGTCATATACTAATCTCTCTGTGGAGCGTTACAGTTGGTAGCTTCCTCAAACAATGCAGTTATGTGAATGATTGGCTAGTGATGATTAGCTCACTTTGGGGATAATGTTAAGGCAGGAGTAAGTATCCAAGTGTTGACAAAGACATGTTTGGAATTGAAAGAGAAATGGGTTCATTCCCAAAATGACTACCATGGTAAACAGGGCCATCATAAAGTGTAGTTGGGCTTAAATCTCCTTTCTCAGTCAATTTTTCCCCCCGTTTAGCTGCAAATCTTTTTAATTGAAAGACTAACAGAATCATGCAGCCAGTGCAGTTCTGGAGCAAGACAGATTTAAGCGACCACAGTTCACAGGTAGCAATGCTAGAAAATGTCCATCGTGGAATGGAAACCATAGATAACCACTATAATAATGAGGAAACTTTGACCTTCAAAGTAGAAAAAGGTTCCACCTGCCATTTCTCTGAATGAAGTCTAATACTTCATTGCTACTGTTCCTGATTCTGTGCCATCTCACCACTCCTGAGTAAGCAATGACATAGTCTGAGATGGGGAGGGAACTGGCTTCAGGTTAACTGTGCCAAGACTCCCCTCTCACATGGAAGAGCTTTGTGTACTTTCTTTCAGGAACAGTACATTTGTACATGGCATCTCCATCCTCTGTCTGTGTTCTTTCAAGGTTTGATGAGATGTCACCTGAGTTCTTCAGCCCCTTAAAAGTGTTTCATAATGTTACAAGCTTGGTTGCTATGTGTTAACTTCAGGCTCTAAGGTTTTCCGTCAACAGCTGTATGGAACTTGAAAAGAGGTTATTATTATTTTTTTAAAGAAACATCTAAATATCCCTTTGGATAGGTAATTTATCTGCCATGGTGAATGGAGAAATGGCTGTGGGAAGGAACAACTTGCATGGGCATTTTGAATAGGAGAAAAGAGGAATTAAATTAAAAAGGACTAAAAACTCTTGCAGTTTCTAGCAATCTTGCCCATTCTCTAAGAAGCTAATGGTTGAATACACCCTCGGCTATTTTACTGTCACAACTTTTAAGAGATAGGTTGGATAAGTTGCCCCTTCACAGTCATCCCTTGAAACTCTCTGGAAATGACTGAGTGTGTGTGTGTGGGGGGGGCGGATTGAGTCTGTATGTCTCTGGATTTACTCTTATACTCTAGAGTTTCTCAACCTCAGCAACATTACATGGAATTCAACTCCCAGAATTCCCCAGCCAGCATAGGTGGCTGGGGAATTCTGGGACTTGAAACCACACAGCTTAAAGTTTAAAGTTGCTGAGGTTGAGAAACACTGCTCTAGGCATTATGGGGCATTGGTTCTCAATATGATGGCTTTATGTGGAGAGGTGGGACCCTATTGCTGTACTACCTTCTTCTTCATTGAACTGCACTTGTAAGGTAAGAATTGCAGAGCCACCCTAAGTATCTCTCCTCACAGATAAAAATCGGGTAGCATTGTCTCAGGAACTTCTCACTACTTGAAGAAGTGGGAAGTACATAATGATGTGCCCTCTGTGCTTTGTCTCACAAAGACCATTAAGCATAAATAGTGTATTTTTTTCCCCAGATAAGAAAATGCCACCTATTTCCAAAGGTATCTCCATTGAGATCATTCCAAAAACATAGAATCTTTGGTGGCTAACATTAGTTCACAGTTGGCAGGCATACACTGAGATGGCCTGCTGATAACTCTGGTCAAGATAATGTGACTTTGTATTTCTTTATATCTTATATCTACACACACACACACACACACACACACACACACACATACGTTCACAAGCTGTTTGTTTTATTTAGCTTTAGTGGTGCCTTTGTACAGCTCTGCCAGGGGTATTTCAGATGATAATTATATATATGGAAAGTGTTCCCAAGATACATGCTCTATTACTTATTGCAAATGATTCTGTGCAAATGTTTCCTTTTGGCTTTTTTGGGTGTGTGGGTGTTTTATACAGGTTAAATGCATTTTTGAATAAATATAAATGCCATATAAATAAAGCAGTATCATTTTCTTCAAGACCTTATTTATACAATTGGTACCTATATGTATGTATGTATGCAGGCATGCATGTGTGTATGTAAAGAGGGGGTACTATTTATTTTATAGAAGCAACTTTGGCTTCATTTCCTATTTCCAAAATGTATTCTGGATTTCTTATGTGGGTATGCAAAATTTTCTATTAAGACAGGTTGCACTGACTTTGTTTCCTAATTAATATGTAAGAAGGATGTCATGAGTAAATTGTATCCATTTCCCTCTAATAAGAAGCATCATATATTTATTACATCACTGTAAGAAAACACTGTCAGCTACATACTTATTTCGGATCACAACTTGTAAAGCTGCTCCTTTCCCCCAAAAAGGAAAGAACTTTCTCTATCATAAACCTCAATTTGGGATGGGCAGAATGGAGTCAATATCGTGGTTCAATAGGAAGTTAAAAGAGTGACAGAAAAGGTTACTTTTAATGCTCTAGCCCAGGGGTAGGCAACCTCGGCTCTTTTATGACTCATGGACTTCAATTCCCAGAATTCCTGAGTCAGCATGGCTCAGCTTGGAAACCTCTCCCTTCCCCTCAGCATAGCTGGCTCAGGAATTCTGGGAGTTGAAGTCCACGAGTCATAAAAGAGCACAGGCTGCCTACCCCTGCTCTAGCCCCAATGGAGGAGCTGATAAGATGGGCATATTCCTCTTCTGCCAATTGAAATAGCCATCACCAAGTTGTGTTTAAAAGCTACTGTTAATTTTCTGTACTACAGTAAGTATTGGCCTTCCTTCCTTCCTTCCTTCCTTCCTTCCTTCCTTCCTTCCTTCCTTCCTTCCTTCATTCCTTCCTTCCTTCCTTCCTTCCTTCTCATTCCTCATCACCTCATCCCTCCTTCAGTCATTTCCTTTTCCCTATCTATTTCCCATATACAAAAAGAAGGAAAGGGAGGGGGAGAGGAGGCAATTCTACAGCAATATCTGGACTAGGACAAACAAAACTCTCCAGGTTCTACAAAGTCTTCTGATTCACATATTTTGAACAGGTAGGAGATCCATTGAAGACATGGATGAAATATACTCAAAGGAGCAGCATCATTTCCCAGTGTGGACAACAGTTGATTATAGACGATGACTGTAGCCAGTGAAAGGAAGAAACATCTTTTTCCCTTGGAGGAATATGAACTGGGAAAAGGCTATCCACATTTGCCTAGGTAAGGAGTGCACACCTTCCATCGAACTAAGAGTCACACTCGGTTTTGCACAGTTTATCAATTTCCAGATTTCAAAAGTGGAAAAAGCCAGGGCCTATACTGTTAGAGTTGCACAATGGTTTTAAGGGGTGAAATGAATGCTTTAAGCAATGGATGCTTTAAGCATTTTGCTTCTTGAACCCCACTTTTCCATGTGGCAGCCACCTGAACATGAAAAAATGACATAGCTGCTTTAAAGAATTGTAGACAGAGGCTGTGATTGTGCTCCTAAGCACTCTGAAGCAAATTCTAGAGAAATCCAAAGTATTGCATAGCTCTGAAAATTTGCTTTTTACATGCACTGTAGAAGCCTGTAGGTTTCCAGGCTAAGAGGAATAATAATAATAATAATAATAATAATAATAATAATAATAATAATAATAATAATAATAATAATAATAATAATCATAATCATAATCATAATCATAATCATAATAATTTAATTTTTATACCACCCTTCTCGTGAAGGACTCAGGGCGGTGTACAGGGCAATACAATAAAATACAATATATAAAAATTAAAAGAAATATTAAATACAGTAGCCCAATTAAATAGATTAATACAAAATGTTAAAATACCCCTAACCCATCAGACCAGGCCGGCTTGTTCAAATAAATATGTTTTTAGGTCACGTCAGAAGGCGCGAAGGTCGGGAGCTGTCCAGAGCTCCACCGGTAAACGGTTCCAAAGGTCTGGCGCACCCACAGAGAACGCCCTCCCCCTGGGGGCCGCCAGTCGACACTCTTTGACCGACGGCACCCTAAGGAGGCCCTCTCTGTGGGAGCGCACTGGATGAAGGGAAGTTGATCCAGCAGCAGATGCTCCCGTAAGTAACCCGGACCCATGCCATTTAGGGCTTTATAGGTCATAACCAGCACCTTGAATCTTACCCGGAGGACAACCGGAAGCCAATGCAGCTCACGGAGTAGAGGTGTTACATGGGAGTATCGGGAAGCCCCCACCACCACTCGCGCGGCTGCATTCTGCACCAGCTGGAGCCTCCGAGTAGTCCTCAAGGGCAGCCCCATGTAGAGAGCATTGCAGTAGTCCAAACGGGAGGTCACGAGTGCATGAGTGACTGTGCGCAAGACATCCTGGTCTAGATAGGGCTGCAACTGATGCACCAGGTGAATCTGAGCGAAGGCCCCCCTACTCACAGCTCCTATATGATCATCCAAGGAGAGCTGTGAATCTAGGAGGACACCCAAGTTACGAGCCCTATCTACGGGGGGTAATATCTCACCCCCCATAATTAGCGATGGAATATTCTGAATTTCCCGAGACGCCGGCACACACAGCCACTCAGTCTTGTCAGGGTTGAGTCGAAGCCTGTTCCTCCCCATCTAGACCCGAACCGCCTCCAGGCGACGGGACATCACGAAGAGGGCATCACTGGGGTGATTTGGGGTGGAGATAAAAAGCTGGGTATCATCAGCATATTGATGATACCCAACCCCAAAACCACGAATGATCTCACCCAGTGGCTTCATATAGATGTTGAACAGGAGAGGCGAGAGGACCGACCCCTGAGGCACTCCACAAACAAGAGGCCTCGAGGCCGACCTCTGCCCTCCTGCCAACACCGACTGCAAACGTCTCAGGAGGTAGGAGAACCACCGTAAAACAGTGCCTCCCACTCCCAACCCTCGAAGACGCTGCAGTAAGATACCATGGTCGATGGTATCAAAAGCTGCTTAGAGGTCTAATAGGACTAAGACAGAGGAACAACCCCTGTCCCGAGCCCGCCAGAGATCATTCACCAGCATGACCAATGCCGTCTCCATGCTGTACCCGGGCCTGAAGCCCGATTGGTACGGGTCTAGATAATCAGCTTCCTCCAGGAACAGAGGGAGCTGCTGCGCCACCACACTCTCAACAACCTTTGCAAGAAAGTGAAGGTTGGAGACTGGTCAAAAGTTGTTTAAAACAGCTGGGTCCAGGGCAGGCTTCTTGAGGAGGGGTCTCACCACCGCCTCCTTCAAGGCGGCGGGAAAACTACCCTCATTCAGAGAAGCAGTTATCACTGCCTGGAGCCAGCCTCGTGTCCCCTCCTGAGCCGAATAAACCAGCCAGGAGGGGCACGGGTCCAATAAACAGGTGGTGGAGCTCAGCCTCCTCATAATCCTGTCCACCTCTTCCAGAGTCACAGGGTCGAACTCCTCCCAGATGATGAGCATGATGTCTCTCTACCTCTATTATTAAGCTGACCTATAGAAAATTTATATTTCTGGATGTTCCATGCACGTTAGAATTGTGGGGAAACCCTTATTGTTTTCTCATTGTCCCTTTTTCATTTTTTCCTTTAATTATATGTATGTCTTCTTTTTGTTGCATTCTTTATTGAGTCTTTTTATATTTTGGATACTTTTCTGAATTAGCATAAAGTTTATATTGTGCATTTTTAAGATGAAGGTGATCATTTATTATACATATTTTACTTCACAAAGAGATCAGAACAGTGTATAAATTAAATGCTAAAATCTACATTTTTTCCCTTTGATTTTTAATGTAAATGTTTTCTGTAAAAATCAATTTAAAACCACAATATCTTTTATGACTACCTCCTCCTGGAATTATTTTATCCAAGAAATGTCTAATTTATGTCACATCACAGACTGTCACCTAACACTCAAAGCTGTATGATACTACTCCAGAGAGAGAATCCCCAAAACTGAAAATAGTACTATACTTTGAAACTCAAACAATTCATTAATTCTATAGATCAGGGGTGTTAAACTGCCAGCCCTCTGGATGGTTGCATCATACAGAGACCGCACCCACCCCAGCTCCAGCAATGGGGGAAAAAAAAACATCGCGATATGTCACAACACATCACGTGATGTGGCGAGTTTGATATCTATGCTATAGATCAAAACTCTTTTCCATCTGTTTTCCTTTGAACTATATTTTTAAAACCTGGAATACTATGGTGCAGTAAGGAAACATTAAAGGAATTTGAAACTTGGAGCCAAAACAATGAGGAAAATATGTCTAATGCAGGTAATCCTCAACATAACCACAACTGATCCCCAAATTTCTGTTGCTAAATGAGACGTTTAAGTGAGTTTTGCCATTTTATGACATTTCTTGCCACAGTTGTTAAATGAGCCACTGCTGTTAACATCATGGTTGTTAAATGAATCTGGCTTCCCCATTGACTTTGCTTGTCAGAAGATTACAAAAGTTGATCACATGATCCCAGGACACAGCAACAATTATAAATATGAACTAGTTGCCAAGCACCTGAATTTTGAGCACATGATCATGGGGATGCTCCAATGGTTGTAAGTATAAAAAAGGGTCATAATGTGATTCCTCACCAGCCAGTAGATCTGGCAGATGAGTCTCAGGAATCGGATGAGGAGGAGGGACCTGGAGTGACATTAGAGTCAGAGGAAGGCTCTGAGGAGCTCCAAGACTTACAGTCGGTTGAGAAGCCTGGCCCCTCTACTCACACTCAGGCTGAGACACAGCTGTGCTGGGAGCCTGAGTTGGACAGTGATGAAGAACAGTTGGGACAAATCCAGGATGCATGAAAGTGCAGGCAAGAGAAGCAAGTAGAACAAAGGAATGCAAAGAGGCAGCTCCAAAGGCAAAGAAGAAGGCATTAGGAAGCCACGCATTGGCTGAATTATAAAAGGGAAGGTGTGGGAGGTGCTGGTTGCCAAAGGCAATCGTTCATGTTGAGGATCGAGTTTCTGTGGACTGTGTTTGTTTGCCTTGGACATTGACTCAGGTCTGTGCAAATAAAAGGGTTTTTTTCTTGCGGTTCCTGCCTGTTTCTTGGAAGAGGGGTTTCTCCTTGTGAGCATAACAAGGACTCACATAGGCTAGGACAGAACACATAAGTCACTTTTTTCAGTACTGTTGTAACTTTGAATGGTCACTAAATGAACTGTTCTAAGTTGAGTACTACCTGCATACAACATTGCTTCTGGGAAAGACTAAGTAGAGTCACAGTCATATCTATGTGAGGGTGAAGGTTCGTTCTCTGAACTTGTGGATTGGTTTCTGAATGTTTCATTACCAGGCTAGGTAACGTCTTCAGTGGAGTTTAGGGGATGTCAGTGTTCTTCTGTTTATAAGGGCTTCACATGTGGGTGTGTTGAGTGAGGGTCTGTGATGGGAACATTACATCAGGTCAGGGTTATTGGGAGGTGAGGTGTTGATTGCGGGGGGCTTGTGTGGGTTGGTTGAGGTTTGATGATGTTTCTGGTTGACTATGGGGTTGATTTGGATTCTGAGGGGTTTGTAGGCTGGCTGCATGTCAATGTGTCTGTTGATGGAATTGCTTGTGGATGAACTCACGAGCATGGCGGGTGGTAGCGTGGCCAAAGATTTTTGTGTTGCTCCAACCAAACTGGTGCTGTTTGGTGTCGGTGTGGGTAGAGATTAAGGATTTGGGATTGTGGTGTTTGACTGACAGCTGGTGTTCATGGATCCTGGTTTTTAATGTTACCTAGCCTGTTAATGAAACATTCAGAAACCAACCCATAAGCTCAGAGAATGAACCTTCACCCTAATCTTACACCCAAGCTACAGATATTCACCATTACTGCAAACTTATATCTATATGTTTGGAAAAAAATTATATTTCAAATATTAAAATTCCAAGCATCAACATTCTTTCAGTGAACATGAAAAAGTTCTTTGCTTGGACATACTGAAAAAAAATCAGTTCCACTTATAATTCTGTCCATTATTTTTGCATTACATTCAATACTATAATTAACAAAAGTCCAGGTTTTTCCTATAGTTGTGAAGGCAGCCATTGCAGAAACAAAACAAACCAATAAGATTGTACCTAATGAAGACCAAAAAATATATATGTAAAATTAGAAAATAATTCTTTCACATCAGTTCCTAAGATTTGTATTGTTCTTAAGGCACATTTGGTAAAAGTTCGAAATCAATTGCTGTTCCTTAATAGAGAAAAAGAGGTGAAAGTTTTTATTACAAACAATGTGGCTTTACAAATCTTCAGTTTCTGTAGTTATTCCCCCCATAAAATCCAATTTCTTTAATATGTTTATTTTTACTATCTTATCTATTTCAGTAATTTATGCAGCCACCCATCTCATAGCATTGACTCTAGTGTTAGCTGCCATGGGAAAAATTAAGAAGATGAGGGAATGTATGGCAACTCTAATAAAAAAAAGAGAGCAATTATTCATTATATACACATTAGAGCCATCATTAAAAAGGTACAACAAAGAATGTTACTCCTGCATCAACTCAGAAAGCTCAGATTGCCCAAGGAGCTGCTGACCCAGTTCAACAGAGGAATTATTCTATAAATGTCTGGTGTGGCACAGCAACCAAACGGGACAGGTACAGACTTCAACAGATAGTTAGGACTGCAGAGAAAACAATTGCTACCAGTCTGTCTTCCAGGACCTTCCAGGACCTGTATACTGCATGAGCCAGAAAGAGGGTTGAGAAAATATCTACAGACCCCTCCTATCCTGGACATAAAATGTTTCAGGGCACTGCTACAGGGCATTGCATGACAAAACAACTAGACAAAAAGACAGGTGTTTTTTTCCCCCCTCATGCCATCATTCTATGCTGAACATCAAATTCCCATAGCCCTGTCTTATGTCTAAAAATATTTACCCATATAGTAGGGATGTATTACTATTATCCTTCTACTATTGTAGAAGGCCAGTTTGGCCGGCCTGGACTGAGGGATTGGATTTTAGAGTTAAAATTTTAAATTTTAGAATGTATTTATTACTTAGGGCTACTGATTTAATCTTATTTTAATTTTTATACCTTGTGTGTTGTTAGCGTTTTAATTGCCCTGTACACCACCCTGAGTCCTTGGAGAGGGACGGTATATAAATCTAATAAAATAAAATAAATAAATAAATCTTATGTTTATATTACTTTGTTGTTTGCATGTACACTGAGAGCTTATGTACTGGAGACAAATTCCATGTGAGTCCAATCAATAAAGTATTGTATTGTATTGTATTGTATTGTATTGTATTGTATTGTATTGTATTGTATTGTATTGTATTGTATTGTATTGTATTGTGTTGTGTTGTGTTGTGTTGTGTTGTGTTGTGTTGTGTTGTGTTGTGTTGTGTTGTGTTGTGTTGTGTTGTGTTGTGTTGTGTTGTGTTGTATTGTATTGTATTGTATTGTATTGTGCTGTACAAAACCAGTAATGTTTTATCATCTTTGGTTAAAGAAATTGTGTGTTTATTACAGCTTAGCATATAAAAGAAATTGTTCATAGCAAGGAAGAAAAAATATTTCCTGGGAGCATAATGCAACCAATTCACACAACCCAGCTGTATGTCACTATGTAAATTGCTGTTCAGCCAAAACATTGAGAGAAGCTGATCAATTTATACCTATTAAATAACATTTTGACCCAGTTAGAAAGCTGACTGAATTAAATTGAAGATGGGGACTCTTTGGAGATCTTCAGTCACTGCTTTATTTTATTTTATTTTATTTTTTGCTACAGAACTTCAGCCTTCACTTCTACGATATCAAAATCTTGCTTCTTTATTACTGACAGTAGATAAATCTAATGAACATGGCAGTTCTTTAGAAGCTTAATAAGGAATCACCCAGAGGCAGAGTTACAATGCCAGAAAAGCTCCTCTGAAATACAAATTGTGTTTCCTGATCACTGTGAGGGAATAGTGAATGTATTATCCTTATAGTCTGATAGGCCTGTATCTTAAAACATGGTTCACAATTCACTGCTCCTTTGTCAGAAGACATGGCTGCAGTTTCTTTGCAAACAAGATATATGATGTGAAAAGAATTTGAGAAAAGCTAGAAGCCTTCAATCAAGCAACATCATAGCCAGAAGAATGATTTCTTAGATGTTTTCCCCCAAAAAATATCAAAGAATCCATGATGGAATTCAAACTAATGCACCCCAAGAAATGGTTGCTGAGCCTTCATTTTAAGATAGCCATTTAGTGACCATTGGAAGTTACAACATCATTGAAAAAAGTGACTTGTGACCATTTTTCACATGACTGTTGCAGCATCTGCATGGTCACGTGATCAGAATTCATCATAGCCAGAAGAATGATTTCTTAGATGTTTTCCCCCCAAAAATATCAAAGAATCCATGATGGAATTCAAACTAATGCACCCCAAGAAATGGTTGCTGAGCCTTCATTTTAAGATAGCCATTTAGTGACCATTGGAAGTTACAACATCATTGAAAAAAGTGACTTGTGACCATTTTTCACATGACTGTTGCAGCATCTGCATGGTCACGTGATCAGAATTCAGACTCTTGACAACTGGCATGTATTTTTGACAGCTCCAGTGTCCTGGGGTCATGTGATCAACCTTTGCGATCTTTTGACAAGCAAAGTCAATGGAGAAGCCCCTATTCATTTTACAACTGTGTTGCTCACTTAACAACTCTGGCAAGAAAGGTCATAAAATGGGGCAAAACTTACTTACTATCTAACTTAGCAACAGAAATTTTGGGCTCAGTTGTGGTTGTAAGTTGAGGACAACCAGTAGCCTACACAGTTCTTTTTTTTGTAAAAGAAAAAGGTGCCGGAACTCACACATGTCATACAATCCACCTTGCCTACCCTACAAGGTTCCATCCAAAAAAAAGTGCCGGAACTCCGTTCTGGGCATTCTATGACAAAAAAAGCCCTGAGCCTACATCTCTAGGTCATCGTTTTTCACTGTTGAACTTCTCTGACTGTTAGAAAGTTTTTGCTTCCTAACATTTAGTATCTATAAAAACCTCATGATTCCTCTAGTCTGGAATGACACAGTGTGACATTATTCCAGGTATTGGGAGAATTCTATCATATGTCATATCAAACTTTTATTCTCGTGACAAAGCATTCCCATCCCCTTCAACCATTCTTCAGAAGACTTAATTTTGAGTACCCGCTCATCCTTATTGCCTTTTCTTGAAACTTTTTGTTTCAAGAAACCTTCTTAAAGTGTCATGTTCTGAACTAGCACAATAGTCATCTGATCAATGGAATGGAAGGATCACTTCCCTTAATTTGGGAACTATACTTCTTTTCATGTAATATTAGCATTGCATTTGCCTTTTTGCAGCTCTGTCACATTGCTGATTTATAGTTCTTCTGTTCCACAATGTTTTTCACAACTACAGGGCATCTCCATCCTTTATTTATTCATTTGATTTTTCTTCTGAACTTTGAAAAAGTTTGCATTGATCTCTATTAAATTTCTTTATGCTGGGTTCAAACTATTTTGCTAAACTATCAAGATTGTTTTTCCCTTTGTCTTCTGGAGCATTAGCTATTGTCCCTAATTTAGCAATATTTGCAGATTTGATAAGGATTTCCTCCATGTTTTTAATTCAAATCACATAAAAATATTAAAGTGGATAGGGCTCCTGATTAAAGACTGTAGCATCCTTTTCAATAACTCACTTCAAACTCATGAACAACCATGGTTAAGTCCCTTTGAATATGAGCAAGACAGATTAGCATCCATTTAATGTTCTGTCATTTAGCCTAACTTAACTAACTTGCTAACCAGGATGTCCTAGGGTACTTTGTCAAATGCTTTGCTGAAATTGAGCTTTGGGACACTTACAGCATTCTCATACTCTACTAATCAAAACACCCATTACAAATAAGACAACATTAAGCTGATACATTTTTTTTACTAGGAAAATCTAGTAAAAAATGCTGACGTCTGATGATTACCACATTGTTTTCTTGGTGCTTGTGAGCTGATCTCTTTACCATCTGTTTTAGAATCTTCCCAAGTATTAATATCAAATGACAGGTCTGTAGTTTCCTCTATCTACTTTTCCCCCCTTTTGTCTTCATGTTACTTGATTTTCCATCATTTGCCAAGATGTCTCAAAGATGATATAAAATACACACAAATACAAGATATGCATCATACATCAAGCCAGGCCATCAGCAAGTTTCTTCAGGACACTATCAGTTTCAACTTTCTGTGCTGCTTCTTCACCCTGGATTATTTATTTATTAAATTATTGTTATATTAAATAATATTAAATTAGTATTAAATTATAAATTCATTATTTATAATTTATAAAATATTTACATATTCATTCATCAGCCGCCTGATTAAAAAAAAAAACCTCACTGGAGAAGACTGAAGCCAAATAGGAATTGAGTAATTCTGCATTTTCTTTGTTATCTTTCAGGGTGTTTTTTCCCCCTGTGTTCTTGAGCAGCTGATATGCAGATCCTGTCTTGTTTTTGTTTTTCAACATATCTCAAGAAATCTATCTGGTTGTTCTTAGCATGCTTCAATAACCTCAACTCATTTTCAAGCTTTCGAACATCATCTATATACCGGTAGTTCTAATCTCTCTAGTCCCCAAGTTAGTCACGGGCTTGGTGTATGAGCTGGGACATTCCTTACTGGTGATGCTGTGAGTCTTCAGATGGGGTATGATGCACAAATGATCCTTCTTTTAGATCCATAGATTCAGCTTCTGTTCACTCTCTACTAATACTGGAAAAGAACTGGATTGCATCCATAAAATTATAAATTGTAATCTATAGTGTGCATTGGAAGTGGAAAAATTTCCGATTTCCATCCATACTCATTTTTCTGGGAATGAGTGTCAATTCACTGCTTTAAAAAATATTATTGGTTTTTGGAAATGATTATGAGTGTGTGAGTGTATTCCACTCTGGTAGTTTACTGCAAACGGGCACACAATATGCTTATCAAGAGTTATGATTCCACTTTTATTTGAAAGGATAAAATGGACCATCCCCTCTTTCCCCCCCTTTGTTTTTTTAAAAGTTATATTCTCAGAAGAGGATGCTTTAAAGTTTTAACTCTTCAAAACAGCAACTTACCTGTATTCTTTTTAGAACAATATATTTATCCCCCACCTTTTAAAAAAGATTTCACAGCTGAGAATAAAACTCTTTAAAGCAATGCAGTATGCATTCACATGTACCTTATATAGTTTCATGCAATCATAAAAATAGCCTCAAATAATGTATATATGTTTGCGTAGATTTCATATGGTTATAATGCGATCAATTAAAAGAGCTTGGTAGAATGAAAAGTCTTTAAAGACATGTTACATTTCCAGGCAAGTTGAGTATTTAGAGGAGAAGATTCTGCAACTGTGGAAATATTTGTGAAATTCCCAGATGACTAACTATAGCAGAATCATGCAAGTAATCATTTCCAGTCTAGATTATCAGTATTTTCTGCTAAACTGCAGTGTAAAATGTCAGAGCTTCTCCTGGCTTTGATACAGTTAAGATTTGCTTCAAATACCTAATTATTTTTTATTGTCCAGGCTTAGTCCTCGGCACAGAGCTCATTAATTGTTTCAAAGCTGTATTCCTGTAACCATCAGTCATAAACTTCAAGAATGTGACTTTGCAGTGCTCAGTTTGAATATCTCATGTGTGTAAATACATAAGCCTTGATTGTAAAGCTTTCCACAATGAAATTTGTATATCAATAAAAATAATCACAGGATAGTATTTATCTTATGATTTCCAAATATGGATTTTACTCACCATGAAGGTCAAACAGTAGCTGCTCTATGTCCATCTGTGTGTGGGAACTAGCATCAAAGGGACCAATACCTGATAAATCTTAATGATTATATATATATTGAATAACAATACAATGGTTATTACTTAGATATTATTCATTTTTCATATTACATGTTTGTAACCAAGAAATGCCTTCATATAATAGCTTAGTTTGGGAGAAAAAATTACAAATTTGTTTGTGCCCAATGTTTCAGAGGTGATATACAGTATCTATTTATATTTAATTTTTGAATAAACTAATTCTAATTCCTTTGTAAATTCCAAAATAAATTAACTTGATCTCTAACTTCTAAACCAAACAAAAAAAAGATTAAAAAATAGCTTCGTCAGAATTTGGACTTCTCATCCGCAATGCATTTCTATGTTAAAAATATAATTTATTTAAATATATGTCCAGAAAGACTCATGAATATTTGTACAGGATATAGAATTCTTCTTCCTTATTTTAATATAGAAACTCTGTTTCAAACTGGTTTGAAAGGGGTTGTCTTAGGAAAACAAAAAATATTTTTGTGGCACTTCAAAAAAAAATTATGCAATGATGCATTTACAGACTTCTTGAATTGATTTTAATTCAGAACCGTTATACAGCTGCAGAAGATCATATATACCCTGGGAATTAGAAGACAGATTGATTAAGAGATTCTGGAATTAACTCTTAGAAAATACTGTTGATCAAGTAAACCAGGAAAACACTCAGTAGATAGACATCATGAACATTGGGAAATATAATCCTAAGGAAACATTCCCATGGACTGGGTGTAATCATTTATCTGAAATGAGAAACAGGAAGAATAAATTGGCAAAATATTTTTGCACCCACCTATTCCATTTTCCCATGAAATTATGCATTTGCCCTATTGCACAACTCAGCAGTTTCTTTAATTCTAATGAGCCATCTATTTTTTTTAAAAAAAAAATCCTATGCTTAAATTGGGTAGCATGGTGGCTCAGCAGTTAAGACACTGGGCTTGTTGGCTAGAAAGCCAGTAACCCAGGTTTGTGACCCGAGTGCCATGCGATAGGGTGAGCTCCCATCCTTACCCCAGCTCCTGCTAACCTAGCAGTTTGAGAGCATGCAAATGAAAGCAAATAAATAGGTACAACTTTGGTAAGAAGATAACAGCACTTCATGATGTCATGCTGGCCACATCACCCTGGAAATGTCTTTGGACAATGCTGGCTCAATGACCTTGAAACAGAGATGAGTTCCATCCCCTATAGTCAGCAATAACCAGGGAGTAAAATCCACAGGGGACTTCTTATGCCTAAATTGGTGTAACTTTCTCCATATTTGGTATTCAGTATCAAACTACTTTCGACTGTTGCTAGCACATCTTAAGTTGTCCCAGAGCCATCTATTCTAAGCATTGTCATTCTTTCTTTAGATTATAACAAAGAGACTGGAGTTTTTCTTAGAGAAGAATGAAAGCTACCACTGACAAAAGGAAATCTCCTTTGCCCCAAAGATAATTATGCCAAAGTGATTGCTGTTCATCAGTCCATTCCTACTGCGCCTATATAGCCAATAGGATGCCTACACATTTTTGCAAATGAGCATGAGGCAAGACCAAAATCTGATCATTGCTTTATGACCATTTGGCAGTTGATTTTGCTCCTCTCCACTTAGCTGTTCAAGTGATTCAGAGTTTAAGCAAACATTTGGTGAAAACTGTAAGTGTACAAAAAAATCCCCTTGCATATGGGATGCACAAATAGATCTCAGGAAATTGAAGGTATGTATGGGGAGATACTTATCTGCTGAATATAGTTCTTCAGCCAATCCTCCCAAATGTTTTCTCTGATGGTGACAATTAGCTTACAGGAGAGCTTTCAATCTTCCACTTCTCTCCAACATTTTCTCAAGTTGTCTACTACTGCACAACCTGACAGGGCTTTAGAAATGTAAGAGTCTTCACTTTATTCTGATAGGATTTTAAATTGGAAGGACGGTATGTTTTATCCCAAAGAGTAGTTACTGTAGTTGAACACATGTGATTTTCTTCTCTATTTTTCTGAAATATTTGGAGGGAAACATGTTTCAGGCAATCAAACAGCAAGAACTACAACAAGTTGCTTTGCACCTGCTTTTTTATGGAAACATCTTTCAGTTCCTACCCAGATTTCCCAGAGATGCTAAATAGATTGCTTTTAGCAGAAGCTCCGAAGAAATAAAGCTCTACATCCTCATAAGTACATCAAAAAAATATATATATGCTAGAGCTGCTTTCAACAACCTCAAGCATTCCAGGCATACTGCATACAGTAGATGCAAGGTCCATAGCTCCCAGACAACACAAGAATTATGGGATGTCTAATATATCTAGGAACTTCAAAATGACAAACTAAAAAAGAACCCCCAAACAAAAACCCAAATTACAAGCATAACAATGAGAAATAGCAATAATTTATTTCCTAGATCCAGGTAGTTTTTCTGAGATATATTAGTAGTAAGAAAATCTTTGCCATGCATTGGATGACAGACCACCTCTAATGCATGTGTAACTTATAATGCAATAATTTAATAGCTACAGGTGATGATGGTAAGCTCAGCCATTATAGCAGTAATTTTATTAGAAATATTGACTCAGTTCTAGGGCTCACATTGTGTGATTGTGAAGTAATAAGCTCCCTACATGAAATACACCAATTTATCGGAGAGAAACACTTAGCATAGTCCCTTCCACAATGGATATCTTTACTACAGTCTGGAAATGTTTTACATAGGAGAAGATTAAAAAGAAATGTCCACTTTTCTGATGTAGATAGCCCAGGATTTCATGATTTGCAATTTGGGAACTGCATGCCAAGCCTAGTTCTCACCACACTGCAATTTCTCAATGACAAGCAATAAACTCTTCTGTTCTGATAATTTCACAGTCATTTGAACAAGACCTTTAACAATGCACTAGTAATTTTCTTTTACATTTTTGAATAAGGTATACTTTATTACAAAGACAGTTTTTAAAAAGATTTCCTCCTGTATGCATATATGACATTCGTCATAACCTTTCACACATATATTCCTGCCTCTCTTCTGTTACAGTGAAGAGTTTCCAAAATTCATTGAAAATTGTTTCTCTCTTCACTTATTTTAACTTTTCTTAAACTAAAATACATTTGCATTTGCAAGATAAAAAAATACATATTAAGACATTTTGTCTGGGAACCTGATTAACTAAATCAGGTGTCAAACTGCCACCTGCAGGCCGGCTGTGTCATGGTGAAACCGAGCCCACCCCATTGCCGGCAATGAAAAAAAAGTCACGATATGTCGTGACATGTCACATGATGTTGTGAGTTTCAGACTCCTGATCTAAATGCTATTTTTTTAAAAAAATACTAAGGAGATTTTCTTTTAACCCATAGTTAAAACTAACTAACACTAAAACATAGTGTTGTGAAAACTCTTCTGAGTATTTTGATGGCTGTTTCATTTTTACATATAGGGACATGGTGGCTCAGTGGGTTAGGACACTGAGCTTGTCGATCAGAAGGTCTGCAGTTTGGTGGGTCGAATCCCAAGTGCCACGTAAGAGAGTGAGCGCCTGTTATTCTTCCCAGCTTCTGCCAACCTAGCAGTTCGAAAGCACATAAAAATGCAAGTAGAAAAATAGGGACCACTACGGTGGGAAGGTAACAGCGTTTTGTGCACCTTTGGCATCTAGTCATGCCGGCAACGTGACCACGGAGACATCCTCAGACAAGCACTGGCTCTTCGGCTTTGAAACGGAGATGAGCACCGGTCCCTAGAGTCGGAAACGACTAGCACACATGTGCGGGGGAACCTTTACCTTTACCTTTAATTTTGACTGAGCTTTATACTTCTCAAATTCATAGTTATGGTGCAGATATTTCCATGCCTTAGTAATAAATAATGGAATAAAGGATTTTTCCCCAATGCTTTAGAGGAAGCAGGTAAAGCAATGTCTTTGAAAATGTTTTACTGTAGAAAATTTTGTTTGCTTATTTTTCAATTTGCATTTGGCTTCCATTCCTTTGAAACTGAATCATGGCAGATATTCTACTTATGTTCTAACAAAACTCAACATTAATAGTTAGATGCAATTAGTTTCATTAATTTTATTGGATATAGCCAATGTAAAAAAAAGATTATTCTGCCTTTCTTTGTTGTGTAGAATATTCCTTCATTCTCCATGAAATTGATGGCACAATGCAAGAAAACAAATAAATTGGAAAACAGAAATACACAGGTTTAGAAGATTTAGTCAAAATTAATTCAGGTTCCATTGATTTTTGTAGATTTACTTAAGTATAACCATACCTGGCTTCAGCTCAATTGCTGGCTTCATTTATCATGTTAACACATGATGTGCATTAACCATGATCTGTTCAATAAGCCACAATGCCCAGGTTCACAGATTACAGTAAGATATATTCAGAAATCACAGTGCCTGGTATTACAAAGCATTAAGCCAAAAATTAATCAAATCATAGTTACAATATGAATGTTTGTAAAAAAATAAAGTGTACAAATTTAGTGTGATATAATCTACAAAAAAATATTTGTGTTCTACCAGTATCTCATACTAAATTGGTGCAATTAAAATTCTCAAAGCAAATTATATTCCTGTAACTTTTAATTCTGTTTTCTAAACCTCATCATCATTCAATCCTCTCACTTGTCTATCTGCTCTGGGGGAATTAGATCAATTCCTCTAATTTGTTATCATATTAAATATTATTAAAATATTATCATTTTTCCTTATCACTCATTCCCTTATCCACACTGTCATTCTGTGACATGTTTGCTTTAGTGCTTTCTCTACCATAATTTTGAAAGAAAGAAAGAAAGAAAGAAAGAAAGAAAGAAAGAAAGAAAGAAAGAAAAGAAACATTTTCCTTTCATAATGTATTTTCTGTTTCTCCAAACAATTTCAATTGCACTTATAACAATATTTGTTAATATTCATGATCTGACTTACAAGAATTGACACTGTTTACCCCAAAAAGGGACGCAGTGGCTCAAAAAGGGATGCAGATGCTCAGTGGGTTAGGACACTGAGCTTGTCGATCAGAAGGTCGGCAGTTTGGCGGGTCGAATCCCGAGTGCTGCATAACAGAGTGAGCGCCTGTTACTCATCCCAGCTTCTGCCAACCTAGCAGTTCGAAAGCACGTAAAAATGCAAGTAGAAAAATAGGGACCACTATGGTGGGAAGGTAACAGTGTTCCGTGCGCCTTTGACATCTAGTCATGCCGGCCACATGACCACGGAGACGTCCTCGGACAAGCGCTGGCTCTTCGGCTTTGAAACAGAGATGAGCACCAGCCCCTAGAGGTGGAAACGACTAGCACACATGTGCGGGGGAACCTTTACCTTTACCTTTACCCCAAAATGGGAGAGGACTGATCCTATTGGATTCAAAATTTTAGAAATAAATTACTATATATACTTGCAGATAAGCCCATCCATAGATAAGCTGACCCTTGAATTTTTAACAAAAATATCATGAAAAAATGTACCTGGGAAAAACCAATTGTGAAAAGTTAAAAGAAAATCTTCTCTGGAAAACAACAATTATTGAAACAATATGTGAAAACAAATGGAAGTCCCTTTGTTTTCAAATTTTGTATATGAAATATATTTATTAAAAAAAAGCTTTGAGGGTCAGCATATCCACGAAAGGACTTATCTACAAGGATAAATGGTTTAAAGAAGTAAACTGGTACTACTACATACACTACTACATACAGTCAGGGATAAACTGGTACTACTACATACACTACTACATACACTCTGGGATAAACCTATCTATAGATTATCCAAACTTAACTGTGGAAGTGTATTTTGGAACCTAAAATTCATGGTTTATCTGCGAATATATACAGAAGGTTCATCTTCTTGGCCTGCCTTTTTGCCAGCTTTATGGGCACCACTATGATCTGTCTAGAGTTTGGATATAGTAAAACCTGGCTCTCCATTTATTTATTTACCTTCAGGAGTCAAATGGCCACCTACAAATGGCCACCTACAATAATTCTAGGTGGCTCCCAACCATCCATAAAACTTAATTCAAAACAAAGGTATCCTTTTGCCCCCACACCCAATACCAGATCAAAATCCTTTTAGATCAATTCCTCCTTCCCATTCTAGCCCAATACTTGGAGGAAGAGCCAGGTCTTCATGGGCCTTTGTAAAGCCAAAAGGTTATCCCTCTCCCCTTTTTGCCTCTTTAACCCATTTCTTTTGCTTGCAGATTATTTCCCTTGCAAATCTTGGAATCATTCAGAAGAAAGTGAATGCATAGGGCAGAAGAGAATTTCAAGTAAGAGAAGTGACTTGTGTCTCTTCCCAATTCTCTCCATGCCAAAGAGCCTTGGTGGCACAGTGGTTAGAATGCAGTGTTGCAGGCTGACTCTGCCCACAGCCAGGAATTTGATCATGACTGGCTCAAGGTTGACCAAGCCTTCCATTCTTACAAGGTCGGTAAAATAAAGATCCAGATTGTTGGAGACAATATGCTGACTCTGTAAACCACTTAGAGCGGGCTGTAAAGCAATATGAAATTTAAGTGCTATTGCTATTGCTAAATCCTAGGATTGTATGTGCTTCCTCTAAAACCTGTTATTCATCACATATTGTTTGCCCCTGGCCTTGCTGGCTAAGGCTGATAAGAATTTCAGTCAGGCAATATGTATTGGGCTACACCTCCCACTGGGATTCCATTTCTAGCTAATCCTTGAAAAACAGAGCATGAATGCTATTTATTTTCTTCTGGCTCTTCCTTAAAAACCCAGGTAAGACCTGTTTCACAAACAACATCTAGTTTCTGAAAATGTCCTAGAAATAATACATGCAGTGACTGCTATTGCGGCCATTATTACTACTACTATTAATAGTAATGAGAATGATTGCTATTCTTATTATTACACCAATAAACACTAGCAAGCTGTCAAAGCTAATATTTTGCAGTTTAAAGAAAGAAAGAAAGAAGCTAACAGCAGCAGACTGCAAGCTTTAAAAATACTGGAGATACACTTGTCTGGCAAAAAAAAATTAGGTTCATAAATTCTTCACCATACTTACACTAAGGTTCTTCCCACCTCAACTCTACAAAAGATTATCTGCAGTAAAGACAAGGAATATTTTCAGCATAATAACCATTGATGCATGAACAGTCTCCTTCTGCGCACATTACAAAACTCATCCACATGCAAATAACCTCATTTTTTTTAACCCAGCGAGGTTCATGATTTTATACATTTTAATATAATAACCAAAACAAACAAAAAAGCACTGTCTCTCTCTCTCTCTCTTGCTGACTATGTTACGTATGGTGGCTTTATAAGCTTCCCAACCCCAAGGGGAAACCATTCTATTGCACAAGAGGCATAGAGACAGAGGCTTCCTGTTTGACATGAAAATTTGCAAAATGCAAATCTATAAAGCATTGCATAAATGCAACAAATATTTGGGAAGTCAAAGAAGTAATAAAAGGAGGAAAATGAAAGTTCAGATATGAGCAATGAAATGCTAGACATAAATCTCTCTTTATTCAATCTAAGAAATTGCTATACTCATTAAATCTTAATGAGACAGTGGGCTGAATTCCTTTTCTTAGAAAGAAAAAAAATGATAGTAGTATATGATAGTCATATTGCTATGAGGAATGTAATACAAACAGGCAGGATTATAGACAGAGCCAAGAGACATTATTCCACTTATTCTGGGCTTATTTATTTATTTATTTATTTATTTATTTATTTATTTATTAAATTTGTATACCGCCCTTCTCCCGAAGGACTCAAGTTCATTTCCTAGAATCTGCTATTGGCTATCATTCTGTTAAAGAAAATGCTGGATTAGCTAAATATGTTGGATAAGATACTTCTCATCTCTTCAAGCATGAGTTTATTGTTAGGATCACTTCATGCATGTTAATTATAATGCAGCACTAGAAGATAATTTCTGTCTGATTTTGCCCTGTTCATCAAGAAATGCTGCCAAAGCAAACTTTCTTTATGTCTTGGAGTCCCATTTCCAATAATGTTGATGGCGCAGCACTGTGTGATCTGTGGAACAGTTGAACTCACCCAATCAGTTGAGTTAATGGCTTAATCATTACCTGATAGGAAACTCCTGTGTGTGTGTGTGTGTGTGTGTGTTTGTGTGTGTGTGTGTGTGTGTGTGTCTCGGTGTGTGTGTGTGTGTGTGTGTGTGTGTACATATATATTTGATGTAGAAGAAGAAAAAAAGAGGGGAGAGAGAAAAAAGGGAGGCTGGAAAAATTCAAGTAAAAGATTACATTACATATAGGAAATCATTCAGACTAATGTTCAGACGGACCATGAAATTTTGTTGGTATGAAATAATATTGATTTTCAATACCCTGACAAAGGACCAGTTCATAAGTAGAAAGGAAATACGTACTGGCAATCCAAGATCTTTTTGGAAAATTGCTTTGGAAAAATCAGAAGGAGGTAAATAAATTTTATTGGAAGGCAGAAGGACATACTGTAGTTTTCAACAGTTTTCATATGCTCAGTTAAAAAAAGGTTTAATATGAATAATTGCAAAACACAAAACAGAATTTGAAATTGAATTAAGTACAACTGATGAACATGCAATAGCAAAAACCTTTGTTATGATTTGAAACAGAAGAATAGGTTAACGATTGCATGACAAGATGGTCTATTACTTTGAGATATAAAATAGAGATGGACAATTGGGAGAGAATGTGGGTAACAGGTATTAAATTCACACTGTGTCATAATTTAAGATTTCTTTTTAATAAAATGATGTATTGTTGGTCTACGACACCAGAGCAATTATCATAAATGTACAAATTTACAATATACTGTATATCTGCAGATGAAGAAAGTGTCCATAGAATAATTACTCCTAAATATTTAAATAATGCAAATAAAAACAGAAAAAATGTTTAATATGTTTTCAAAAAACATTATAACATTTAAGAAATATAGGAGTTACTTCAATGAATTAAATAGTTGTATAAATTACCATAGTTTTGAACAATGTCAATATATCTGTATAATTATCAAGAAGACAGAATATATCATCAGCATATAATAACATGTTGTGTTCTATTCCAGCCATTTTTACACTTGAAACATCCACATTTTTTTAAAATAAAACAGGACAGTTGTTCCAATATTACATTAAAAATAAGCACAGATAAAATACATCCTTGACCAGTTTCCCGAGACAGATTAGTAGAAGTAAAGATGAAATAAAGTACCACATATAGATCCAGTTATTAAAACAGGAAGATTTATGTATCAAAACAAAACTTACTTCAGGTTTTTTTTCAAATCTATGGTATCAAAGCCCCTTTTGGCATCTAATGAAACCATGTGGATGCCACTGACTTCCATGTTTCCTAATGGATATCTTGAATATTACTGATCTACTTAGCAGACTTCCAGCAAAGCTTTATGAAACCAGATTGAACAGCATGGATAATCATTTGTAAACTACATGCCGCAAATATTTTTGCATCAGTGTTTAATAAATTGGATGAGAGTTTGAATAGTCAGCACAATCATCAGGTTCATGGATAAATAAATCTAACTGACAAAGTAGGTAGGAATGAAATGCATAATTATACATTTACAACAGTATTGGGGTAAAGAACCAAATTTATGCTGTAGAGATAGAGGTCATATAAAGGTTATGTAGAGCAGTGTTTTTCAACCTTTTTTGGGCAAAGGCACACTTGTTTCATGAAAAAAATCACGAGGCACTCCACCATTAGAAAATGTTAAAAAATTTAACTCTGTGCCTATATTGACTATATATAAAGTAATTCTCTTGAATAGGAATCAAATAAACACAAAGAAAGTATTTTATAATTACTTTTCAATTTTTCCCACGGCACACCAGGCAACATCTCGCGGCACACTAGTGTGCCGCGGAACAGTGGTTGAAAAACACTGATGTAGAGGCCGTGCACAGCAAACTGCCACGTCTCAGTACCTGTTTACCTCAAATGTTATGAGCTCACCTAATTAGCACCACCAGGCACCACCAGGAACCATCAAGATATGTTTGACTCTACCATGGCTGGGATGTTCTTAAAGATTGACAAGGAGAATACACCAATAACGATGCTGTTGCTATATACTCTTTGCTGCTTGTTAAAACTGGATAAAAAGCAATAAACTCTGCGAAGGCAGACAGACATTTTGGATACCCTGCTATGACTGGTTTCTGAATCCATCATCTGGTGCCCGAACAGGGACACCCTGCGGGGGAAGCAACAGCCAACATACTTACCTGTCCTCTGGGACTCCTCAGTGGTAAGTATGGGTTGCAATCTATCTCAACATCAGCAACAACATGTACAGGAACTTTGATTCCTGTTACAAAAGTCAGGTGTTACAGTACCTGAGGCAGACATAAGGAAGCTGGTTGGGGAGATAGGGAAACATTGTCCCTGTATCTGGAGCGCAGGATGCTCTGTTTACAGGATTGGACAAATATAGGGCATACTTTATATCTTGAACCCTGGGCTCCAGTACAGATATTACATCTATGGTTTCAATGCCATCAAGCAGTGGAAAAATTTGGCTCTGATGCTTTGGCAGGACAACAATTGACTACAAAACCTCTGCTCAATCATGAGTAATTTAAAAGAAATAAATCAAAATGTACTCCACTGCAATTTTGTTTTGAACAATTCAAGGTTTTGAACCCTCAAGTGGCTGTCAAAGTTTAACCCTGTCAGACAATGTCTAGTGGTGCTTTTATTGTTGTTGCTGTATAGCAGTAAAAATCATCTTCAAGAAGGCAACTTTGAAAAACTTAGCAAACCTCCAGTTGGCTAGTTTATCTGATAACAGCTAAAGCCACAGAAGAAAAGATAAGAAGATTCAAGGAAATGAAAGCAAGTTTTTTTTCTTTCTGTCTTTTTCTTTTAATCTGGCTCTTTGGACTATTCGATTCCTTTTGTCAGAAGTGAGGACACCTCCCCTTTCACACCTGCAAAAGACCCCAGGTTCAATATTCCTTTTAGTCTTTCCCCACTGTCTTTTGAAATTGGTGGGATAAATTGTAAGTAACCATAAATGTTCCCCTCCTTTTTAATTAAAAGGGGAAGCCTGTTTTGGCCTCAAACTCCAATTTGATGCGTGTTTTGTTTTGTTATATATATATTTGGACGTTTGGAACATTAAGCTTTGACTTGGAATGGTGAGAAAAATGGGAGATGGTTAAAGGGCCCTATAAAACCATGTTTGGTTGGAATCACCTCCTGATTTTTCTCGCTTCTTGCAGGACAAGCCATATGTCTAAATGAATGTTGTTTTATTAGTATTTGTGTATACCGTATATACTTGAGTATAAGCCGAATTTTTCAGCCCACTTTTTGGGCTGAAAAATTCCACTTCGGCTTATACTCCAGTCAACAAAAAAACTTACCGAGGACTTGTGCGCGGCCGAGGCTTTGGTGCTTCCGGGATCACGCGCACCTCTCCCAAGCCACCGCCGTCCGAGACCTGCCGAAGTTTGGGGAGGTTTGGGGAGGTGCGCGCGCACCTCCCCAAACCTCCCCAAATGTCGGCAGGTCTCCGTTCCTCCGCGCCCTGCCTGCCTGCTTCTTTCCGCAGCGGAAAGAAGCAGGCAGGCAGGGTGCGGAGGAACGGAGACCTGTCGACGTTTGGGGAGGTTTGGGCGCCTCCCCAAACCTCCCCAAACGTCGGCAGGTCTCCGTTCCTCCTGCCGACGTTTGGGGAGGTTTGGGCGCCTCCCCAAACCTCCCCAAACGTCGGCAGGTCTCCGTTCCTCCTGCCGACGTTTGGGGAGGTTTGGGCGCCTCCCCAAACCTCCCCAGGTCTCCGTTCCTCCGCACAGACCTGCCGACGTTTGGGGAGGTTTGGGCGCCTCCCCAAACCTCCCCAGGTCTCCGTTCCTCCGCGCAGACCTGCCGACGTTTGGGGAGGTTTGGGCGCCTCCCCAAACCTCCCCAAACGTCGGCAGGTCTCCGTTCCTCCTGCCGACGTTTGGGGAGGTTTGGGCACCTCCCCAAACCTCCCCAGGTCTCCGTTCCTCCGCGCAGACCTGCCGACGTTTGGGGAGGTTTGGGCGCCTCCCCAAACCTCGGCAGGTCTCCGTTCCTCCGCGCAGACCTGCCGACGTTTGGGGAGGTTTGGGCACCTCCCCAAACCTCCCCAAACGTCGCGCAGACCTGCCGACGTTTAGGGAGGCGCCCAAACCTCCCCAAACGTCGGCAGGTCTGCGCGGAGGAACGGAGACCTGGGGAGGTTTGGGGAGGCGCCCAAACCTCCCCAAACGTCGGCAGGAGGAACGGAGACCTGGGGATGTTTGGGGAGGCGCCCAAACCTCCCCAAACATCGGCAGGAGGAACGGAGACCTGCCGACGTTTGGGGAGGTTTGGGGAGGCGCCCAAACCTCCCCAAACGTCGGCAGGTCTGCGCGGAGGAACGGAGACCTGGGGAGGTTTGGGGAGGCGCCCAAACCTCCCCAAACGTCGGCAGGAGGAACGGAGACCTGCCGACGTTTGGGGAGGTTTGGGGAGGCGCCCAAACCTCCCCAAACGTCGGCAGGTCTGCGCGGAGGAACGGAGACCTGGGGAGGTTTGGGGAGGCGCCCAAACCTCCCCAAACGTCGGCAGGAGGAACGGAGACCTGGGAAGGTTTGGGGAGGCGCCCAAACCTCCCCAAACGTCAGCAGGTCTGCGCGGAGGAACGGAGACCTGGGGAGGTTTGGGGAGGTGCCCAAACCTCCCCAAACGTCGGCAGGAGGAACGGAGACCTGCCGACGTTTGGGGAGGTTTGGGGAGGCGCCCAAACCTCCCCAAACGTCGGCAGGTCTGCGCGGAGGAACGGAGACCTGCCGACGTTTGGGGAGGTTTGGGGAGGTGCGCGCGCACCTCCCCAAACCTCCCCAAACTTCGGCAGGTCTCCGGATGGCGGCGGCTTGGGAGAGGTGCACGCGATCCTGGAAGCACCGAAGCCTCGGCCGCGCGCAAGTCCTCGGTAAGCTCCGGGCGGTCACTTGCTTCGCGTCTCCTGAGGGAAGGGGGGGCGACTGGAGCGGGCATGTTTCCTCGCCTGCTGGGCGCCGCGATTTGCCCGGGGAACGCGCGGGCCCCGAATGGCAGCGTGGAGCGAGGAAGCGGACAGCCAGGGCTTCCCCGAGAGCCGCGGCCACACAGGGTATTCCTGTGTATTCAGGCTTGCAAAATGGCGGATCGAGCCTCTGCTGGCGGCAGAGGCTTGCAGAGCGCGGATCCAGCCTCCGCCGGCGGCGGAGGCTTGCAGAGCGCGGATCCAGCCTCCGCCGGTGGCGGAGGCTTGCAGAACGGCGGATCGGCTTATACTCGAGTAAACAACTTTTCCCAGTTTTTGGGGGTGAAATTGGGGGTCTCGGCTTATACTCGAGTCGGCTTATACTCAAGTATATACGGTATATGTATGTCTGTGTTGTTCTGTGTTATTCCAAGACTTAGAAGAGGGTCAAAACCCCCTCTAATAACAATAAACAAAAAGGCTTTATTTAAAAACAAACAAACAAACAAAAAGAGATTTGGAACAAGGAGCTCATTGGCTTGTGAACAGCTCCCTGAAATTATAATAATAGTGATTGGTTTGCCTGGAGAAAGTATGAAATGAAATTTTTGTATGTGAAATTGTTTATGCAGGCAGTTGGAATGGACGTGAATGAGTTAATTTGCTGATGTGTAAATGTGTGTGTGTTAGCCCTCAAAACCCATCCACCACCACCTCCATCCCAAGCTGTGAAAGGAACAGTAAATTGCTGTAGTAGTAGCAGTCCCTGAGAATATAACATGTGCAAAAATAGTGCAAAAATAGTTAATTGTACATCTTCAAGTAAAAAACCTCACTGTCTTCGTATTAGTTCACCTGTTTTAACTGTACAGCTTTTGAGGAGACTTCCTTTAATTTTGCCCATGTTTGGCTCCTGCAAGGATGGTTTTTTACATGTGGTCAAGAAACCTTTAATTATTATTCCTGCTAATATTAGTGAAGCACAGTGTTGTCTCAGCTGGTTGATTCCTGTTTTGCTTTCCAAACAGCAAATTCACTCAAACCGTTCTCAATGTGGAGTCACGCTAGATAGCACTTGTGACTCTGAGACAGCTTTACTTAGTAAAGTGGAATATGTAGCATTGGCTATATCTATAGTGGGTGTGCCAGTGCTTGCTGCTCGCACTCATCTTAACATTAACGCTGTTGCGTGTAATTTGGCAAAAACAATTAATGCTACTTCTTTAGCTATTTCAGCAATCAACTACAGGCTGCAACTTTCTGGTCCTCTTTCCATCTTGCCTGTAATTGCCCATACTGGAACCAAGTTTGTACAATCTTTTCTTCTTTTAAGATATTATATGGCTTTAATTGCCATACATTCCTTTCTAAACTTAAAATTTCCTTATATGTAGTCTCATCATGTTTAAATCCCACATTTATATTTTTCTATTGCGTGTTTAGGTATTGCCCAAATTGGTATCTTATAATTTAACTTATGTCTATACTTTTTCCAAACTCGCAACAGAGCATACCTTAAAATATATATCTTAAACACATTATCCACCTTCTTATCATACAATAAATATGCATGCCAACCAAATAACAAATCATGACCCTCAAGATTTAATAATCTCCCTTGTGTTAAATTAAACCAGTCACTTATCGATGACAAAGCAGCAGCCTCATAATATAATTTAAAATTAGGCATTTTAAGACCGCCTCTTTCACGCATATCTTGCATTATCTTAAATTTAACTCGTGGCTTTTTCCCTGCCCAAACAAATTTATTAATTCCTTTTTGCCATTCCTCCAAGTTTGAATCCTTTTTAAGTATAGGTATCATTTGAAACAAAAATAAAAATTTTGGCAAAACATTCATTTTTACTGCTGCAATTCTTCCCAATAAAGATAATTGTAATTTTTTCCAACTATCTAATTCTTGTTTGTATTTTTCCCCATAACATTTCATAATTATTTTTATATAACTTCACATTTGAGGCTGACAGATATATCCCCAAATATTTGATCTTTTTAACTATTTCAAATCCCGTTAGCTCTTCTATAACAGCCTTTTGTGATACAGTCATATTCTTAGACAATATTTTGGTTTTTTGTATGTTTATCTTAAATCCAGAAACTTTCCCATATAGCATTATTATCTCCATCAATTCTACAACTGAATAATCCGGCTGAGTTACTGTAATAACCAGGTCGTCCGCAAACACCCTCAGTCTATAATCCTGATCTCTTATTTGGATTCCCCTGATTTTATTCGAGTCTCATATTTTAATCAGTAATATTTCCAATGTTAAAACAAATAATAAAGGTGACAGAGGACACCCCTGCCTTGTACCCTTTTCAATATTACATGGTTCTGTCAAACTGTTATTTACTATAATACGGGCTGTTTGCTTTTGATATATTGCCCTAATAGGTTGTAAAAATTTCCCCCAAATTCCATTTTCTCTAATACTTTCATCAAAAATTGCCAATCCAATTGATCAAAGGCTTTTTCAGCATCCAAAAAGATCAGCGCTGCGGGGATCTGATTATTTCTTTCCAAAAATTCCAATAAATCTACAATGTGTCTCACATTATTCTTCATTTGTCTACCACTTATAAATCCAGTTTAATCACTATGAATCACTTGTTGCATTACCTTCATTAATCTGTTAGCTAAGATTTTTGCAAATATCTTATAATCAGTATTTAAAAGCGATATTGGTCTGTAGTTTTTAGCTTGGGTGGCATCCTGATCTTCCTTTGGGATCAACGAAATAAAAGCAGTTTCCCATGATGGAGGTACCCCTCCTCCCAATTGAATTGTCTTAAACAGTTCCCTTAAAGGTTCCACCATTTCTAACTGTAAATTTTTATAGTAAACGGCAGTCAAACCGTCAGTTCCTGGCGCTTTACCCACTTTTAATTGTTTAATTGCTAAAAAAAATTCTTCATCAGTTATCAATTGGTTCAGCCCTTCCTTTTGTTCTTGCGTAAGAACTGGAATATTGGCTTTTATCAAATATTCATCTATATCTACATCTCTAATCTTATCTCTAGCATACAACTTAGAATAAAAATCAACAAAAGTCTTTTTAATAAGATTCTGTTGATACACTACTTTACCCTTATGTTCTATTCTATCTATATTACAAGCTCTTTGCTTCTTCCTTAACAAGTAAGCTAACCATCTACCCGGTTTATTAGCATTGTAAAAAGTGTTATGTTTAGCATACCGTAAGTTAATTGCCACTTGATCTGCCATTAACATATCAAACTGACCCCTTAATAAAGTAATTACCTCTTTGATCTTCCCATCAGATGGATTCAAAATTAAAGCCTTTTCTTTTTCCTTAATTTCTTCCTCTAATTCTTTCCTCTTAAATTCCAGTTTACGTCTATGTTTATTATTCAAATATATTAATACACCTCTCATATAAGCTTTACTTGCATCCCAAACCATCTCAATAGAAGTACCTTTATGCATATTAATTTTAAAAAATTCTTTCATCTGTTTTTTACACTCTTCCACATTTTTCTGGTATCTAAACAAATTTTCGTTTAAACACCAAGACCGTCTATCTCCATTATCTTTTTCTATCTCCAACCATACTGGACTATGATCAGATATAGTTCTTGGACAAATCTTGATCTTCTTAATTCTAGGAAAAAATCATTAGCAATTAATACAAAATCAATCCTGGAGAAAGATTGGTGCCTGTCGGAGAAAAAAGTAAAGTCTTTTTCTTGCAAGTTCCTTTCTCTCCAAACATCTCTCAATTCCAAGTCATCCTTCATCTCAAAAAAAGATTTAGGCAGTTTAGCATGACTTGGCGTGCTTTTAAAAAGACCTCCCTTGTCCATTTGTACATCCAAGATGCCATTCCAATCTCCCATAAAAATACAAGATTTATAATCCCACTGAATAATCTTGCTGTGTAGTAAATTATAAAAATCTCCTTGCTGTTGATTAGGAGCGTATAGTCCAACCAAAAGCGTTTTCTTGCCTTCTATTAATAATTCAATTATAACATATCTTCCTTGTTTATCTGCTTTAATTAAACTCGCTGTTAAGGTATTCTTAACATAAATAACAACTCCATTTTTCTTATCAGTCGCAGAAGCAATAAACTGTGTGCTCAACCTAAAGTTTACCAAGTACTTTTGATCAGCCGCTTGAATATGTGTTTCCTGTAAGCAAATAATATCGTTTTTTAAATTGCTTTAAATATTGAAATACTTTCTTTCTCTTATGTGGTGAATTTAGACCATTAACATTCCAGTTTAGAAGCTTTGTCGCCATCTTTTGCGACCTGAAGCTTTTGGAGCACCTCTTCCAAAATCACCTGCACTCTCTTTGGCCGTGCTCCTCCCACTGCTTCACTGTAAGTAGGTTTTTGAGGTGCCGTCATAACTCTCTGCTGTTCTTGCTCTTGTCTCATTCGTCTAGCTGCAGCGCATGTCATTCTTTGGTCTCTGACCTCCTCCGTTGATACTGAAATCTGATCCACTCCTGTAACTTTCTGGAATTCTCCATCTTTCAGCTGCGTGACTCCTTCAGCACCTTGTGTACTCTCACTTTGTGGTTGACACTCTCCTTCACCATTCTTCCTTTTAGATTCCAGAAGTGGTATGGGGACTGCCTTTAAAATGTTAGCATAGAAATCACATGCCTGTAACACTGTGAGAAGACGATATCTCGTGCCTGCATACATCACCACCAAACCTACTGGGATCTCCCATCTGAACTGGATATCTCGTCTTCTTAATTCTTCTGCCAGAAAAGCAAACTCTTTCCTTCTCCTTAAAATTCTTGGAGGGATCTCTTTTAAAATTAAAACTTCTTGCTCTGCAACTGCAAATTTGCTATTATAGAAGGCTTGAATAACCTCATTTCTAATTGCTCCCCTTTGTAAAATAAACCACCACATCTCTAGGTAGTTTCCTTTGTCTTGCAATCCAGGAATTGACACGAAATATTTTATCTATATCCACCTTAATATCTTCTGCTGAGTGCCCCAAAACCTCTTCAAGGGCTTCTGAAACTACTTTTTTAAAATTTTCCTTAGGATCTTCCTTCATCCCTCTAATTCTCACAGCAAATTCCATCTCTCTATGCTGGACCAATAATAAATCGTCGTCAATCTTTTCCTTTTTTTTATTAAAGAGTTTTACAAAAACAAGATTTTACAATATATCCTCAAATCCCCCCCACCCCAAACCCACCCACTTCCCCCCCCACTTCCCAGAGCTAAATACAGGATTATGGTTATAATAATCATATTCTAAATAAAAATTATGCATAATATACAATTAACCAAATTCATAATGTGCTTTAACTCCCCTTTAACATAACTACATACAAAGTACCAATAACAATATCCCTCTAAAATCTACTCATAAGCTAAATGGAACTTTTTAGTCCCATATTTATTCTGAATATAATCTATCCATCTCCTCCAAACTGAAATATATCTTTCCTGTGAATGATCTTTCAAGTAAGCAGAAATCTTAGACATTTCTGCAAGATTCGAAACTTTAAACACCCATTCTACTATAGTAGGCAAACTATCCTTCTTCCAATATTGTCCCACCAGTAACCGTGCTGCTGTTATCATATTCAACATCAAATTGGTTTCTTTAACATCACAATCTACAACAATACCCAATAAAAACAATTGCGGAGAAAACTTTATCTTTCTCTTAAAAATCTTTTGAATGTTCCACCAAATTTTAATCCAAAAAGCTTTTATATTTCTACAAGTCCACCACATATGAAAATAAGTGGCTTCTAAACTACCACATCTCCAACATTTAGACTGTAAATTAGGATACATGTTAGACAACTTCTTGGGATCCAGATGCCATCTATAAAACATTTTATAAAAATTTTCTCTTAAGTTTTGAGCCTGAGCAAATTTATCATTTCTGACCCAAATTATCTCCCAAGTGTCCAACGAAATTGGTTCCTGAATATTTTGTGCCCACTTTATCATACAATCTTTAACTAATTCCGTTTCCAAATCCAATTCAATTAAAGCATTATATATCCTCTTTATATGTGCACAATTTAGATCTCTAATTTGTTTTACTAAATTTTGATCTATAATTGTGATGTCAACCTTTTGATCTAACTTCCACCTAGCTTTCAATTGGGTATATTGAAACCAAGAGTAACTTATGTTTTCTTGTCTTAACTCATCTAATGATTTAAGTTGCCAATCATTCCTTTGCAATCTAAGTAATTCCTTATTAGGAACCATATCCAAACTCACTCCCATAGAAACGCCCTCTATCGTGTGTACAGGAATTCCCCAAATCGGTATTTTATAATTTAACTTATAATAATACTTTTTCCAGACACGCAATAAAGCACTTCTAAGAATATGGGATTTAAAAGCCCTGTCCACCTTCTTATTGTAAAGCAAATATGCATGCCATCCATATACCAAATCCCAACCCTCAAGATGAAGTATTCTCTTATTAGTTAAATTAAGCCAATCACTAACCCACGTCAAGGCAACCGCATCATAATACAATTTCAAATTCGGCGCCTTGAGTCCCCCTCTTTCCCTAGCATCTTGCAAAATCTTAAATTTGACTCTTGGTTTTTCCCCCGCCCAGATAAATTTATTAATACCCTTCTGCCATTGATCAAGGTTGGCATCCTTTTTCAATATAGGTATCATTTGAAACAAAAAGAGAAACTTTGGCAGAACATTCATTTTAACAACTGCAATTCTTCCCAGTAATGATAATTGTAATTTTTTCCAATTATTTAAGTCCCTTTGTACCTTCAATGATAGTGTTTCATAATTATTCTTATACAATTTTACATTTGAAGCTGCAATATATACTCCTAAATATTTAACCTTTTTCACTATTTCAAAACCTGTTAATTTAGATAACATATCCCTTTCACTCATAGATAAATTCTTAGATAATATCTTAGTCTTATTACCATTCACTTTGAACCCAGAAACCTTACCATACTGAGTTATAATTTCCATCAAATCTATAACCGACTGTAACGGTTGAGATACTGTCACAACCAAGTCATCAGCAAAAGCTCTCAATCTATAATCATTCTGTTTTATTTTAATTCCCTTTATCATAGGGTCTTGAAACATCTATTATAGCAGTTTGGTTGAAAATGAGTTTGGCCTCCCAGCCTTCTGCATGCTGTTTCTTGTGACATGCTGAATTTTCTGAATTTTCATATCCTGAGACGAACGTTTGCCAATTTTTCAATCTTTTCCATCACCATTTCAGCATCCGTCATTTTAGTATCTAATCTCACACTATTTTGACTAAGTTCTTCCACTCTCTCATCCAAACGTTCAATACAAACAGCCATGCCTTGAAATGCAAGTAAGATGTCTGCCCTTAATTCTGTGTTCTTCTCCTCCATAAGTTCAGCTAATTGTTGGGATTGCTTTTTCAAAGTCTCTTGCAAAACATCCTGCAAATCTTTTATTGTCAAAGCTGGTGTGGGTGCAGGTGCCGGGGGGGGGGGCATTAAAGCCTATATTGAAGATTGCTGAACTGGCGAAGCCCCCATGCTTCTAGGAACTTTAGATGATTTGGCAGCGATTTTCACCCACTCAATTCTGTTGTGCACTTTCACTTTTAAAAGTCTCCACAAAATCTACTGAGTTAAAGTTCATATACTTGCTCTGACAACATTCTCCTGTACAGCTCTGCCTGCATCCAAGTAATCCAAAGTTCACTCTCGCTGGCAGGGATGGTTGCTGCATCCTGCTCTGCTCCAAAGCCCTGGAGCAGAGGCGTCCCGAAGTCCGGAGCGAACTCAGGATTCGGGGGGGCTCAATCCTTCAACCACCACAGTTTCAACTCTTGTGGTCTGGGAGAGCTCTACCCCTGCCTGGGCGCTCACCCCCTCCTCTTCTCCCGAGGAGCGGGCTTCCGAGCCGCCAAAACAGCTGATCGTCGCTGTTTTTGGCGGTTCTACGGAAACAACGGGGCTGACAGCCGAAATGGCTGCTGGCAACGGAGCTTTGCCACCTGGAAGTCACGAGCCCCTTTCCACTTTTTATGGTTGTCTTTTTATCTTTCAATTTATCAGATAATTCTTTATGCAGCCATGCTAATATCTTTTGAGAGCTGTTATTTTTCTTTGTTGGTATTGTGCTAGACTTTCTTTTCAAAATTTCCCAAGCTTTTTGAATTGTTTTCCCCTTGAGGATACTCATTCATGGGATCCCTCCCAAGCCCTCTCTAAGTTTATTGAAATTAGCTCTCTTAAAGTCCAAGACTGTAGTTTGACTATGTTCTATTGCTTGTGTGTCCATAATGTTGAATTCCAATATTGTATGATCACTTCCTCCCAAGGTTCCTGTGGCTTCAACACCTTCTATCATTTCCTCTCTGTTAGTGAGAATTAGATCCAATATGGCTAAATCCCTAGTTCCCTTCTCTACTTGCTGTTTGATTTTCCATTTGGTGTAGTTTGTCTCCCAGCTGATGCCAGGGTAATTAAAGTTCCCCATTACTATTGTGATGTGCTTCCTGCATACCTTAGTTAGCTGACTAGAAAAAAAGTTCCATCTATTTCCTCTGTTTGGTTGGGTGGCCTATAGTATACACCTATGGCAATGTCATTTTTCCCCTTTTTATATTGACCCAAATGCATTCAAGAGTTTACATCATTGTTGTGCTCTGTTTCTGTAGAGATGTAGTTATTTCTTATATAGGGAGAAACCACCTCTTTTATTTGGTCTGTTTCCTTTAAATCATATCTGCCCTCATTTACCTGAATTTCTAGTTCACCCTGTTTACTGTTCATACTCTGTGCATTGGTGTACAGACATTTGAGTCCTTTATAACTGACCCTGTGTTTATTTTCTATATAACCTGTGTGTGGTGCCTCAGTTCCCCTTATTTTCTTACCCCCTGTTTGGTTAGTGCACTTTGTGTGGCACTCGCTGTTAAAACCTTGATTTTGCTTGATAGCAAGGTTGATATTCTTGTCCACAAACACATCTATGTTACATGCATCACTAACCCTGTAGTTTTTGATTGCCGGGGACAGGGATGTTCTGTATCAATTAACTCACTGTCCCCATTGTTTAGCTTAAATATTCCTCCAGAAAAATCTGTAAGTTTATTGCCAAGTAACTCAGTTCCTCTCTTTGATGGATGCAAACCATCTTTTTATTGTTGTTGTTGTTTCATTGGACCAGCTACAGACATTGTGACTAATATAACCTAAGTCCTAACATGTTACAAATGTTCAGTTCAGAAATGAAACTGTTGGGAGGAATTCTCCCATTCAGACTCTTCCAGCTGGGATTCTCACAAGCAGTGCAGAGGGGAACAAATAGAACGTGAAGCCAGCTACTGGAAAGATAGGTTTGATCATGGAGATTAAAGTTGAGTGACAGTTCAGCATGAAACCCCGGCTATCTAGACAGAATGGTCCTCAAGCATGAATTCTTATACCTTTTCATGATTTCCAAAATTGTCATTTCTGATTGGTGAGTTTAAATTAATCTTTTCTGATTTGTTGGTCAGTGTCTATTGTTGGGTTAATTTCTTTCTCATTTCTGTCTAAAAGGTGTTAACATTTGATCCAGGAGGGATCTGGTGTTAATTATTTTATTGTTTTGTACCTTTTGGTGTTTCTCTTCTAATTCTATCAATCCTAATTGCTGTTAGTCAGTTCTGCATTCCTTGTAGCCAGTGTGTGTTAAGTGTTTGTTTATTTAGCCTCAGGCTGCCGCTGAGTCAGACTAGTTATTGGGTTCTTTCTGTATTTGCCAAGATATTTTTTTTCCTTTGGGGTGAGGAGGGGTTGTCCTTCTTTTATCAATACCTTTCATGTATGTTCTCTTACAAGAATCCAGCCTTTATTTTGTCCTCATCTGGGATGTCCTCATTTTGTCTGCCTGTTCCTTTAACTGCAGTTTTAATGCCTTTTCAAAATCTTCCTGCAAGTTACCCCCCCTCACAATTCTACTTCTCCTTTTCTTATCCTTTGTTCTCCATGCCTTTGTCTGCCTTTCCTGGGAGAGTCCACCCAGAAAGGGGGGAGGAGTTCTTGTTCTCATGTCTTTCAGCCCTGCACAGATGACCCCCCCCCAACCTTTAGAAGCAGAGCATACACTGACCCAGATGCCATGGAGTCATGGAATTGAGTTTTGAATCCAGACATCTACAAAAAGTCACCATGCAACCTGAGGATGTCCCAAGTCCTTACCAGTCCTCCAGATACCTGTGAAAAGCTGAAGGAAGAAGCCATGGGCCCTCACGTGAAGCCTTAGAAGAAAAATAGGACTATGGGGAAGGGTGGAAATTTATTGTAAAGTTTTTTTCTTGCTCCATTTGTATTGTAATAAGCCAGTTTAATGTATCTATGGAGAGATGGCATTTGGGAATAGTTGGCACAGCAAATCCTGAACACCTCGGGACTTCTGTATGAGGGAGGGAAAATTTATTCAGAATGTTTGTATTGCCTGTTTGTAGCTGCACACACACACACACATTTATCCCTTCCACTTACCTTCAGTAAAGCTCCAGCCTGATTCTTGCCCTGTGTCCTTAAAACTTTATAGGAAGAACCTCCAGCAAAATTCCAAGGGGGAGAGAACCAGGCCCCCTCAGGTGATTTGCAATTCATATGCCATGACTGATATAGCAGGAAAGAGATCTAAGCCCTGAATATCTTGCACTGGTGGACTCAGATTGGGCTCACTATGTGCAATTTAAAGAATTTACCGGTAATAGCCTAGCTTGCATACTGGCTAACATCAATTGGACATTACAAATTACAAACCTGGATGCACTGAATAAAGAGCTAAGGCAGGAAACAACTCTTGAAAATGGGCAGCCAGTGTTTAGGTACTGAGGCAAACCATGGCTGTGAAGAATTTTGGGGGGAATGTGCAAATCTGACTGGAAGCTAAAGGTGACATCCAACATTCGAAAATAATTGGCACAGAATATTGGTAACTATAAATTTCTTTTCCACCAAATTTCTGGCCTGACTTTTAGAACTTTATGGGCAGGGATCTTTTTCCTGCTGCGTCCATTAGTGTTTTTTTTTCTTTTTGCATTAACAGTTTAAAGCTTGTTTACCAAGTATCACTGATCAGACCAAGTTTAATCTTGTGCCAGTAAGTGTGTCATTCACACACTTATGGCACAAGGGGGGGAGTTGTGGGAAGTCAGCTCCCCAGAGAAGGAAATATTAAAAGGGCAGAAAAATATACTGTATTTCCTAAAAAGAAATTGAAGAACCAGGAAAGCATACCCAGGTTTATTAATACTCTCAGGTCTCCTTCCCCCCAAGCAGAAAACTATAGACATATAGTTTTCTATAGTATTCTATAGACATGCAAATGTGAGCCATCAAGAAGGTTGGAGCCAGGAGCTTAGGAAAGACAAAGACATACCCCAGCCCCAGGGAAGCAGGGGCTGGGACATACAACCAGCAAGATTCCTAGAAGGGCACACCTGGACTCAGGACAGAATATGTGACACAGGAACTGGAAACAACTTCCAACAATAGAGTCCAGAGGATATAAAAACCCACTACCCACATGTGGTCAGGCCTTTTTCTGTTGGATCCATACTTCTGTCTGGCTTTCCTCTGTAATAAAGTACAACCTTCTTCCCAAAGCAGTTCCCATCTTTATTCCCTGCTTGGATGAACCATGATGAAGAATTTTCTCCCTACACCCTCTTGGAAGGACAAGGAAAGCTATAACATGCATGGAGACGTGGGGTGGGGGGAGAGAGAGAGAGACAGACAGACAAATGAAGACGTTATTGTGAATAAGAACCAAGTAGAAAACCTCTTCCTCAGAGGGAAAAACTGAAGGACAAATGCAGACATAGCATGAGTAATTACAATATCCTGAATGTTCATAATTGCTTGATAAATTTGAAACACTACTGGGCCACAAACAGGTTCTCTCCCTATGAAGAAAAAAAAGATGACATGCCTGAGGTTAAAGCACAGTTACTGATTCAACTTTTTTGTTAACATTATCACTGCAAAATGTAAATATTCTATTATTATTGTTATTGTTATTGTTATTGTTATTGTTATTGTTATTGTTATTGTTATTGTTATTGTTATTGTTATTGTTATTGTTATTGTTATTGTTATTGTTATTGTTATTGTTATTGTTATTGTTATTGTTATTGTTATTATTATTTTGTACAGCGACTTTCCAATCAGGGAATTATAGGAGGACACAGTTTGAAAGCGTATGAAACTATATCCTTCCTAAAGCAAAACAGGCTTGGATTCGCTCCATACCAGGACAGGAGATTGCCTTTAGGATTTGTTATACTCTGATTTAAATTTAGTAGACAAAAGGGCAGGATTTATATTTATCAGGGCATTTTTATGCAGGAGAAGGTTAACTTCTATTATTTATTATCAAGTGCAAATGCAGCATGGTTTTGGGAGCTGCTCACACTAATCCTTTTCTGTTGACCTGCTATTGAAGCTGACGTATTTCACTTGCTTCTGAAGCTTTCACCAAGACAACGTTTCGGAAATAGAAAGGCTTCTTATAAGAAGTTAGGCTCAGGAAGGTAAAAAAAGATGTGGCAAAATAATAAGTGATTTTTCTGTAAAAGCAAAAAAGCAAATAAGGAAATGCCTCTCTAATTCTGCGTACAGGTCGTCCTCAACTTACAACAGTTCATTTAGTGACCATTCCAAGTTACAAAGGCACTGGAAAAAAGTGACTTAGCTTTGTTTTTCACGCCTACAACCATTGCAGTATCCCCACGGTCACATGATCAAAATTCAACTGACTCATATTTATGACGGTTGCAATCTCCTGGGGTCATGTGGTCACCCTTTGCAAACTTCTGACAAGCAAAGTCAATGGGGAAAGCCAGATTCACTTAACAACTGGGTTACTGACTTAACAACTGCAGTGATTCACCTGACAACTGTGGCACAAAATGACATATAAAGGGGCAAAATTCAGTTAACAACCGTCTGGCTTACTAACAGAAATTTTGGGCTCAAATATGAGCCCAAATTGAGGACTACTTGTATTGCTTTCATAGGAGGAAGACATCAAAGGAACTGGCTCTTATTTAATCACCACTTTCTAACAAATTGAGGATCAGTGTTTAGGAAAAGGGGAAGGAAGGAAGAAGAGGAATCAAAAAGTCTTGCCTACAACATCCCAACAAGAGCCCCACAATCTGCTCAAATGGACAGTACATAGGTTTTTGCAATAAAAAATAATAATCTTTCTTCAACTTTCCTCACGGCGAGGAATATAAAACTGAAGATTTTATTCAATCTATCTACTTTAGTTAGATTCACTGCATTGGTTTTGGCTGGGATTCATCACCTGTCTTTGTTTTTATCATATTTCACTTTTCCCAATAGCCTCCTTTTTTACATCTTGAGACTGGGCTTCATTGGTTCACTAAGGAAATTTCTCTTTCACATCTTCCCCCTACGCAAAAGCACACAGTTATCCAACTGATTCTTGTGTTACAGGATTGAAACAAAAGTTGTTAAATTTGGGATAGGAAGTTCCCCAGCATTTTCCTTTCAGTTTACCCAGAGTTGGGCTGAAAGGAGAAGTTTTAAGCAGAAATGCTAAAAATTCTACAAAGGGAGTAGGATTTTCAGTTTGACTGTGCAACCTATTGCAATTATCTTTTACATTGTGGAATTTGGGTGGGGGTGGGTGAGGTGGGTGGGAAGGGCCCATTCTGGAGGTTTTAAATTTTCCCTCCTCCTGCGTTGTAACAGTTGTATATTAGCCAGCCTTTGAATACCTTTAAGAAAAGCTTAAATGTGAAAACAGAACCTATTCAAGAATACCTAAAGTAATTTTTAATTAACATATTTGACTTTTGTTTGGAAAGACGACATGCTGAATGTCAGCAAGCGCTTATGAAGATTAAATGGGCTGAGACTTGAGCAATTATAAAGAGTTTGCTCTTTGCTGAAAGCAATGTTATTAAGAGTAAGCACATGCCACAAACTATTTTACAGATATGCCCAATTGCTTACATCAGCTAGTGGGAGGTAAAAGGCCTTTGCCTCTACTTTCACTCAAGCTAATATTTCAATAATTTGCTGTAATTTGAAGAAATAAAGCCCCTGAACATTTATATTAATGGAGTTCCAATTGTATTCATGGTGTTTTTTGTCTGAAAATGTAGCTTGTAGTGATAGAAAATAACTCTGTTTGGATTTCCTCTTTGATGAGATTACAGGTTTTTACCTAAGGGGAATTTGAAGCACCTCAACCATGATTCACAAATAAAATCTGACTCATATTCTTTCTTCTCTCTCCCCCCTCCTTTTCCCTCTTGCCCCCTCTCTCTCCCTTCCCCTCTCCCTCTCTCTCCCCCTCCCCCTCCCCCCCCTCTCTCTCTCTCTCTCTCTCTCTCTCACACACACACACACACACACACACACACACACACATATATATATATATATATATATATATATATATATATATAGAGAGAGAGAGAGAGAGAGAGAGAGAGAGAGAGAGAGAGGGGGGGGGGAGGGAGGGAGGGAGGGAGGGAGGGAGGGAGGGAGGGAGAGAAAGAGAAAGGGCAGAGGGGGAGGGAGAGGGAGAGAGGAAGAGAGAGAAAGAAAGAGATCTACAGCAATGCTAGGGGATTGTGCACAAAAAATGGCTGCTTGATGTTCTCAGTTGTTGCATTATTTCAAAGCAAGTAAACTAGCATTTCCTTTGGCAGAATATATCCAAGGAGATGAGGTAAAATAATCCCCCACGCAGGCATTGCAAGCAGGATTTTTCATTTTCTTAATTGCCGCATTTAACTGAGCACACAGCTGTGAACATGAGGGCACACCGACAGTGGAATTTGTCACAGTCATATAGAGGCAAAGGATAATAAGCAAAGCAAAGGTAACATGTAACCCATCTGAGTTTCCCTTATGAAAATAATTCCCAGAATTAACACCACAGTCAGATTTACAGTACATTCCTATCATCATTTCACTTATGAACTGATATTCTTTGAAGCAGTATCAATAGTATTATTTCTGAATAGTCTGATATAGGACAGTGCTGTTAGTCATTAAAAATACTGATTATAGATACAGAGAATGTGAATTATATCTCTGTAGGTTAAAAATGAGAGAAAGAAAAAAATCATCATTATAAGCATATGTTCACATGAGGATTGAATGAAAAGTATTGCTTCCACCTTCATTAGCTTAATTAATTATAGTTTAATACATGAAACAGGAGAATAATCCTTGAAATGAGCTCTTCAGTTACCTATATCTACTTCTCCATATAATCACCAGACTTCTGCCAATGATGACAAGGTTGTTAAAGCTGACACAAAAGAATTCCACACTTTTCAGGCCCTAATAGTGTTTCCCACCTCTTCATTTGGGTCAAATGGAAGTTCACAAAGATGTTCCTTCAATTTGAGGAAAAGGCAGAAGGTGCATGGTGCCAAACTGGATTGTAAGCTAAATGAGGTAAAACAGTGCAATCCAACTTCACAATTGTCTTTTGAGTGTCTCGTGAGGCACATTGTGGCCACATTGTGGCCTCGTGAGGCACATTGTGGCCAAATTTTCTTCTTGCATTCTGTTTAATCATTGTTTTAAAGTTTTGTGTGTTGCAATGTGGAGCTCAAAGTTCTTTTAGTTAAAAGAAATCCATACAAGACCATCAATATCCCTCCATGCCCCTAATCTGTAACCGTGAGATTTCCTGCATAGGTTTCAATTTTTTTCCCCCACAAGTAAATCTTTGTTATATATTCCATGCAGTGATGCTTCATTTCTGAGCCAGAAAAATGACCCCATGTCACAATGCTGTGAAGAAATTTCTAATATTCTCATAGTGTGATAATAATTACTGTCAAATTTCAATTCTTGAAGCTTTAATTTCTGTGAACTCCTCTTTCACAAACCTTCCAACATTGAAGAACATCAATAATGTAACCCATGTGTTCCGGTGAAACTCCAAGCTTAACAGCGCAAATCACTGCTTCTTGATTTGCCATCTTTACATTTTTTGGTTCAGTATTCTTATCAACAAGTTGCCACCAAAAACAGCTGGCATTCAGTGGTAAATTAAAATTGGAGGGACTCCTTTGGCTGTCAAATTTCAATCATGGTGTGTTTCTTAAAATGCATTGTTGAATATTCACTGCAGGCTTTAATTTCCATGAACAATAGCAAGCCAACCTTTCTCACAGCAATTTCCTACCAACAGGAGTGAAAAAACAGATGCTAAAAAGGTGGCAGAATTTCTAGCCTGTCACTACTGCCATCTATTGGAGCTTTATAACATTAAAGATGTTACTTTTCATTCCTCTCTCTCTCTCTCTCTCTCTCTCTCTCTCTCTCTCTCTCTCTCTCTCTCTCTCTCTCTCTCTCTCTCTCTCTCTCTCTCTCTCTGTGTGTGTGTGTGTGTGTGTGTGTGTGTTTGTGTGTGTATGAATTATGTCTGTCTATCTACTGTTAATATTTAATAAAAATAGACTAATAAAACATGATTCAGTGTAAAATGTGATGTCTATAGTTGGGTAGACCAACCATCACAAAGAGAAATGGAAGCAGTGGATTGTTGTACACATGGATTTTAAGTGGAAAATGTGTTAAAATTTACCTGTGCCATCCAAGCATAAGCAGAGCTTTTGATCTTGACCTCCTCTGTTTTCTTTTATGGATTGAATACAAATCTGAAATGCATGAGCAATCAGGACTGTGTGAGACAAAATAATAATAATAATAAATTTGGGTGGACAGATTCTTTTAAGAACAAGCTTTCATAGCAATAGGAACTTAAAAACGTGTAGCCAGCTACTGTATGCTTTCAGTTACAGACATAAGAAAGTGGCAAGTAATTCCAGTTGATTCTCTTGGCATCTGAGCTCCTTCTCCCCCTTCTCATAGGAAAGCTGATTTCCAGATTGTTTTTAATATTAATGTTTGACTTGCTCAGTTCTCCTTTTTAAAAAATAATTTAATCATTGCCTCGAAAAATTGATTTCCATGTCTGTAAATGTTCATGAACTCAGTTTTGTTCATTTTATGGGTACAATGAAAATTCCACTGTACCCATCAAAAATATACACTCACCTTCTCATACCTCAAGATGTGAAAAATAAAAAATAAAAAGAAATGTAAAGTTCTATCAAAGGTCATCCCAACTCACCAGCTTCCCCAAAGGATTTTCCCAAATACAAGTTTTCAAATACAATTTATTTGAAAACTGTTTTGACATAACTGTAACTGACTTAAGGGATCACAAACTAGACATCAACTTAGTGGCTCAAACACTCACTGATGGCAGCTTTGCCTATAATAAATGCATTACTGTGTTTCCCTGAAAGTAAGACCTATGCCAAAAATAAGCCTTAGCTTGATTTGGGGGGGAGGGTTGCCTAATATAAGCCCTATCCCAAATTTAAGCCATAGTTTTGGGGAGAGGCACACACCTAAAAAACAAGCTAGGGTGGAAGTGGGGATATGGAGCTACCCCAAGCGCCCCATACCCACTGACCTGGCAGCCAGGCCTCTCTTTGCCTACCCACTTCTGTGGCATCTACAGGTCTGCATTTCATAATCAGGCCTTTTCAGAAAGTCCCTGCAGCTGAGAAATCCATAGCTCGGTTCTCGGCTTCAGGGGCTGGGCAGGCGGGACTGTCAGTGCCGGAGGTGAGTGGAAAAGACACCCCACGAAAATAAGACCTGGTACCTCTTTTGGAGGAACACCCACCCACCCCTTTTACTTTTCACTTAGTAAATAAGCTAAAGTATATGCACAAATGCTTTCATGAATGCCTTCTGCTGATCTCTGTCTGTGCATTGTCCTGGTGATGAAGAAATATTTATTCCCACTAACTTAAGGACTTGAAGCTTATGTTCATGCTGATTTGGCTTAATGAGCATGGTATTTCATAAAATTGTTACATTTTAGAAACTGATTCGAAATGAGAGTCAGTCAGTGAATAGTTTAGGATGATGCTTCCTGCCTTTTCTCTAATGCTTTATAGATAATAGAGGAGGTGTTATGAATACAGTTGGAAGGATAGATGCCTACCGTAACTGCAAATCAACAACAGAGGTAAACTACAACAGATGATGTCAATAGAACATTCTGATGGAATCCTAAAAAATACCCATGTTAGCACAAGATTTTTATCAATTTTTATCCAAGCATGAAAGTGCCAAAGGACAGAGATTTTATCTGGTGAGAATTCCAATGCATCTTCTCTCTTTTTCCTTTCTCTTTTTTCCCCTCATATTGTTTTTTTTTTCTTTTTCTTTTCTTTCTGATGAAAATCAACAGAGGATAGGCATAATTTCCTACACAGTATATGGATAAATCCATCATAGACAGGATAGGAGAAGAGGGAGGAGTCACAATTGTCTTTCCAGTGTTCTCTCTCTCTCTCTTTGTGTGTGTGTGTGTGTGTGTGTGTGTGTGTGTGTGTGTGTGTAGATATAGATACACAGACAATGATAGATAGATAGATAGATAGATAGATAGATAGATAGATAGATAGATAGATAGATAGATAGATAGATAGATTGACAGACAGACAGACAGACAGACAGACAGACAGACAGACAGACAGACAGACAGACAGACAGACATGGACAAAAGTAGATATTTGGAAAGAACATAGGGATAAGTCTGCCATTTACTTAAATGGTAACTGTGATACTTCATTAAGTAAGAAAAAGGTAGAATTTTAAAAGGATTCCTCCACCAAGTGAAGAAAATATAGTTTTGTTAAAATATGGTTTTAACAGATTGTCTTCATAATATTATCATTCCCTATTGTATGATAAATTTATTTATCTATTTATTTATTTATCAAATTTCTAAACCTCCCATCTCTCCTAACTCTGTACTGTTAACAAACAATATAATAAAATGATATAAAAATGACAATATTTTTATTTTTTTTTATTTTTAATTCCATTTATATCCCGCCCTTCTCCGAAGACTCAGGGCGGCTTACAAGCTTAGCAGTAGCCTTCATTCTATGTATATGCCTGCTTATTAGGGCTTTCACACACACACACCCCAAGCGGCATTATTACAAAGTCAGCTTAATTGCCCCCAACAATCTGGGTCCTCATTTTACCTACCTCGGAAGGATGGAAGGCTGAGCCTGGTGGGATGCGAACCTGCACTAATTGCAGGCAGCTGGTGTTACTTAAGGAGGCATTAGCCCACTGCTCCACCAAGGCTCTTAATATGATGGAATTATTCAACTCAAGTTATTTTTTACAGAGCTTCAATATACACAATAGAACCTTAAACTCTGATATTTCAAGAACACTCATTTTTTATCTTCAAATAAAAATGAAACTCCACAAACCTCTGTGATGAATGACATTTAGAAAAATATCTTCAGAACAATTTAATTCAGGAAATCAAGTGACAGCATGTCTGATCCATGGTGGTTCAGATTTATCAGAGTAAGAAACTGATAACTAACATTGTCTGTCTGTCTGTCTGTCTGTCTGTCTGTCTGTCTGTCTGTCTATCTATCTATCTATCTATCTATCTATCTATCTATCTATCTATCTATCTATCTATCTATCTATCTATCATTTATCCATTTATATCTATATCTATGTATCCATATCTATCTACAGGGCTTTTTTTGTCATAGAACGCTCAGAATGGAGCTCCGGCATCTTTTTGGGATGGAACCTTGTAGGGTAGGCAAGGCGGGTTGTGTGAAATGTGTGAGTTCCGGCACCTTTTTCTTTTACAAAAAAAGCACTGTCTATCTATCTGTCTGTCTGTCTGTCTGTCTGTCTGTCTGTCTGTCTGTCTGTCTGTCTGTCTGTCTCTGTCTCTGTCTCTGTCTCTGTCTCTGTCTCTGTCTCTGTCTCTCTCTCTCTCTCTCTCTCTCTCATCATCTAATCTATCATCTATTTGTCTTTTTACACCTATGCCTATACCTACACACAGTTACACATGTTTGATGGAATATTTTACATTACATTCACTTAATAATGCCTAAAATAATGGTGTCTGCTCTGATTACAGCAGTTTCCCCATAGATAGTATGATTTCTCTATTTTCACTTCAACAGACAGGCAACTCCTACATGATTTCAGAATTACATTTTATGAAATGACTGTCTTCTTCTTTGTAGCTATTTTGGGAATCCTTTTTAAGAATGCTTTATACAGAATTAGACAATGCATGACATTCTAGGTGCTGCTGAACAATCATTCTCAGCATTCCACTTCATTAGGGATTCTGGGAGTTTAATTCAAAGAATCTGGTGTATCAGAGATTCCCCAGCCCTGGCTGTGCATTAATGATCTATATTAGAGGAACAAATGAAAAACTACACATGCTGCTATGACTATTTTGCAAGAAAGAAAGCTTGCAACTTTGCAGTGGGTGGGTAACACAGATGGAAGTCCTTTGTTCACCCTCTAGCCACCCCTCCAAGGCCAGTTCTTCCCTATATTAGAATCTGAGATGCCAGTAAAAATAAAATTAGACAAGATGGAGCTGTGAATTAACCTTTCTCCATCCTACCTTTCTGGCCATTGGATTTCTTGGAGTATTCAAGCTTAGAGGACTCCAGAGGATATTGTTCTGCCCTGCATGTTTGGAGAAGACCTGCTGAAATCAGTGTAATGTAAAATCACCATAGATTTAAGTCATCTTATCTGTGACCATATGAATCCTAGGCAATAAAACTCAATTAGAATAATAGACATTCATTTACAGCCCAGTTCAATTTGGAAATAAGGCCCACCGTTGCAACTTATGTCCAGGCTTGTTCAACCCCTTCACGAGTTGTGATTAAAAAAAAATCATTTAATATTCACTTTAGAAATGCAGTTATATTTCTGGATTTATTCACCATATACATCTGTATCCTTCCTTTTGAACACTTTAAGGTTCCTTCCCCAAATCCTGTAAAGCAGACCAGAATTGCAAATAAATTACTTGATGGGAAAAGAGACAGATTGTGATCTGTAAGTACAATCTCAGGTCATATTCCTAGCATAGGCATCAGTTTCCACAATGAGGAAATGTCTGTTCTGATGTGATGCAAAAGCTCTGCTTCTTTGTACGTGGCTCATGATGTCACACATCATGTAAGAAGCAAAGTTTGCCTTAAAGTTTCACAATACAGCTTTTTTCACTGCTCTCCCTCTTCTCAGACTCTTCATTCCTATTCTTCCCATGTTTGTGAGAAGAATTTTTTAAAAAATGTGACTGGCACTTATATGAAGTAACATCCAAATGTTTCTTCCAAACCTTCAATTCTCTAGGTCATAAGGAATGACACTATAGGGTTGAGTTTTGGTATTCTTTTCCTCACAAATTATAGCATTTGGGTTTTTATTTTTGTTTTAATTAAGAAAAAGAGCGATGGGCAACGCTGAGAAAACTATATAAACTTCAACAAGGTGTGGAGAAAATTGATAAGAAGGGGGCTTTCCTGTCTCATAAATGATTGTAGTTGCCACCTAATGAAAGTTATTGGCAGGCAATCAAATGCATTTGACAGAATACCTAATGAATTTACAAAATGCTCTGCCAAAAAAAGGGATGAGGGCTGGATTTGAAAAGGGCACGGCATTAGACATATTTAGCAAAGAATAAGGCTATCAGTAGCTGCTAGTTAGTTATAATGTCGATATGGCACACTCACTACTGAAGGCAGCATGCTTCTGCCTTCTGTTCTTGTGGGATTTCCAGAGACTTTTGGTTGACTTATTGTAATAGAAGTAATTTGGAATTCTTTGTGTACCCCAGAACCTCTTCTGCCTCAATATCAGCCCCATAATTTCCTATCAATTTGGAAATCCACGAAGTCTCCAGTGCAAGCTCAAAAAGATGCCTGAAATTGTTTTTGAAAAGTCCCCTTCAAAAAAATTAACGAGGGAAAGCAAAAGAACACAAAATTCTGGGTTTGTTCACACCCAGTGCCTCCAACTATGTATTATCTTCCTAGCTAACAAAGTTTTCATAACCCCACCCCCATGTTAACTACACCTCCTGGCCACCAATATATTGTCTGCAGCTACATGCTGGAAGAGAAAGCTGAACCAATTAAGTCTTTATTCTGTTCAAGCCTTTTTCGTTGTGGGTTCTTGAACATTTTTAGATGGGATTCAATTATCTGGTGCATTGACTAGAGTGTTGGACTGGGACTGGGGACAATTTGGGCCTGTTGCAGGCAGTCCTCAACTTACAACCACAATTGAGCCCCAAAATTATGTTGCTACGTGTGGTATTAAGTGAGTTTTGCCCCATTTTACGAATTTTCTTACCACAGTTTTTAAGTTATTTTTTTATTTTTATTTTTATTTTTATTCCATTTATATCCCGCCCTTCTCCGAAGACTCAGGGCGGCTTACAAGCTTAGCAGTAGCCTTCATTCTATGTATATGCCTGCTTATTAGGGCTTTCACACACACACCCAAGTGGCATTATTACAAAGTCAGCTTATTGCCCCCAACAATCTGGGTCCTCATTTTACCTACCTCGGAAGGATGGAAGGCTGAGTCAACCTTGAGCCTGGTGGGATGCGAACCTGCACTAATTGCAGGCAGCTGGTGTTACTTAAGGAGGCATTAGCCCACTGCTCCACCAAGGCTCTAATCACTGCAGTTGTTAAGTAAGTAACACAGTTATGAAGTGAATCTGGATTCCCCATTGACTTTGCTTGTCGGAAGGTCACAAAAGGTGATCACATGACTCCAGGATACTGCAACCGTCATAAATATGAGTCAGTTGACAAGCATCTGAATTTTGATCACATGACCAGGGGGATACTGCAATGGTCATAAGTGTGAAAAATGGACATAAGTGACTTTTTTCAGTGCCCTTGTAACTTCAAACGGTCACTTAAATGGCCTATTGTAAGTCAAGGACCACCTGTATTCTCTTTCAGTCTAGCCTGCCTCCTAGGGTTGCAGACTGATCTCCCATCTCTCTCCACCATTCATATATCATCCAGGACCCAGCCAGCCAGATCAGCACTGATATTGAGGAAGACATCAAGTTTAGAAAAGCAAGCAACTAAAATGCATTCTGAAAAATTTTGGTAATTAAACAATACATTTTGCTGGTGAGTACGAATGCATTTAAGCCCTGTCTTCTAGTGTACTAGGGTAATCTGCTACCTCATCTCTGGTTGCTAAAACTACATAAAAATATTTATTTGGCCCTACAGAGGCCTGAGGATGTAATGCTGGCACATAAAAACTGTTAACATCGTTCACGATCTGCAAAAGAAAATTTCAATATAAGATACTTCCTGGATCTTCTGGAAAATGTAACATCTAGAACAGGGCTTTTCAACCTTTTCACCCATTGTACCACTTTTAGGATATGGCAACATCCGAGTACGACCAGTCGCCTAGCAAGGTGTCAAAAACGTGATGACCAAAAAAAAAAGAAAAAAGTGATGAAGTACAGGTAGTCCTCGACTTACAACACTTCACTTAGTGATGTTTGAAGTTACAATGGCACTGAAAAAGTGCCCCCCAAGCCACAGCCTAGCAAGACACCTGACTGCCTGCCCGGCGGCGCTCTTCCTCCTGTCCGAGGTTTTCATTGTTTTGAGCATTTCTGTTGAGGATTGGCAGTGAGGGTGGGGTGGGGAGGGTGTTTGCTTTTTATTACCCCTGTCTGCTGGGTGGTTGCAGGAGGTTTTGGTCACTTCACATGACCCTGGGACACTGTGACTGTCATAAATATGAATCAGTTGCCAAGCATCTGAATGTAAATCAGAAGACCCTGGAGATGCTGCAACATTCCAGCTGATTGGCGCTTCTTCTGGGCTCAGAAGTGCCAGGATCAGCGCCAAGCTCCAGGTGAAGCCTGGCACTGATCCTGGTGTTTCTGCTGAGCCCTGACAGCCCCAAAGAAGCACTGATCCTGGCACTTCCGCTGAGCCCTGACAGCCCTGCAGCTCCAGCCGTCTCTTGCTCAGGCTTGTGTGGTGCTACCACCGGTTCAGCTCATTCCCCTCCCCCGCTACCACTTTTCTAGGATTGTCCCATACCACCTGCCAGGTGCCAATGTACCACAGGTGGTACCCGTACCACTGGTTGAAAAGACCTGGTCTACAGGTAACATCAGCTTCACTATTCTAAAACAAGGTGACACAAGGTATTCAAGTAACTCTTTGCACAGGGTGGATTAGAAATATTTTATACCTCCAATTACAGTGTACTTACATATTATGTCTAGGTGGGTTGTCAGAGCAATTTTCTCAACAGTCTAATGCCAAAAGTCAACCGGATGGAATTACATTATGAATAAAACTCTGTGAAAGAACTTTTATTTATTTTTGGTACTAGGCTTCCTTGATAAAGCTGCTAACTTTCCAGTCTCTTTTTAACAATATTTAGAAGAAAAACATTCTGCATCTTTGTGGATCTACTGCATTAAATGGAAGACGTGGAAATGAGCCAATTTAAATTTGCAAGCAGCATCTATTCATCTCTAAGAAGCTCATTTTCACTTCCATTTCTTTCTGTTACTAGTGCACAAAATTAATTTTTGCTTTTATATACTCATTCAAATGCTAGCTACAGTGTTTTATCCAAAAATAACATGAAGTAAAGATTTTCTGTTGTGGGGAATGGAGCCTTTTCCTTATTAATTGCACTAAAGGCATAAAAAAGTAACTAAAGCGCCTAAGCAGTTGAGACATTTGACTAGGGCCTGGCAGGAAGAGACCCAAGTGTATGACAGCTGTCAGTCTCCCAGTATTTGACAGAGAGATGTCATCTCTGATTTCCCTTCACTGAGGGAGTTCTTACAGGAGGGGGTGATAGATAAATGCTGTGTCAGAACCTATCTTTGTAAAGAAACAAAGTGCTTTGTGTAACATGAGACCTTGATGAAAAGAAGTACATCACATTCACATCAGATCATTTTGCCTCCCTAGCCAAAAACTGAATGCCATGCTCCCTCACACAAGCTACCGGTACACAGGTTTACCCAGTGGTGGGATTCAGCCAGTTCGCACCACTTCAGCAGAACCGGTAGCTAATTTTTTGTTGCCCAGACCCAAAATGGACTTCCGGAAGTGACATCCACACAGACAACCAGTTGTTCACATATTTGAATCCCACCCCTGAATTTACCAAACTGGTTTCAAGTCCCATGAGAACAGTGCTTCATATTCTTCCTTTCCATAGTTCATTAGGAGAAGCCACATAGTCTGTAGATGCCTGGAAGGTGATTATTCAGTGAAAGATTGCACACTTTCTCATTCCCCTTGGTCAAATCATAAATAAGATAGGTGCAAAAACTGTGCACCCACTTAGGAAAATATTTTTGCTTTGAAAAAAGAAGTTAAAGCCGATTCTATTGCACTAATCTGAAAACAATAGAAACTGGAGAATTTATGGGCTGCCATCAAGCCAAGTGACATTCTAGTTATTGACATTGGGGTTGAAATTGCCTGGTACAATTTCTATAGAGTTAAGAGGTGATTTTTAATTGCAAGAGAAGAGCTTCCAGCAATTGCCTTGTGTCTGCTAGCTGGTAGGATTCAACAATGTTTTACTCAAGTTATAGAATATGCAAATACAATGACAAGCTTCTGGTCGCTTCACTTTTTCAGTGCTCCCATTTGTCTTAATGGCACAAATTAAGCCCTGCTTCATTTTTAATATATTAAATATATCTTTCCTTTCTCACATGCAGAAAGAATAGATGGACACAATTTTATTTTGTGACCTCATTGACACATCTATTCCTACCACTACTATACCTTCTTTCTTTTCCTAATGGCTCCATAGCAAGTATATTTGTTGAGAGGGAAGAGGAGAATCCTAAATACAAGCAACCTATTCTAATCTTATTTTTTTCAGCTGGCAAATGCTACCTTCAAGCATCTCAGATTTCAGTAAACACAGTGACAGCAAATGTAGGCAGGTCAAATATGAATGCAGGATAAAATTAATATGCCCTATGCTACAATTCACTTTACTACCCTTTAATCTTTAATTACAAGATTAACAAGAGTACATAACTTCAACGGAAGCAGACTGTGAATACTGAGGCACTTCCTGACTGCTGCTTCAACATATTTGGAAGGAGCTTGGTTTTCATTTTTAACATGTTTTTTGTTTGTTGTTTGTTTGTTATACTTGGCTTCTGAACCTGCCTGCTTGCAGAGGTGTCAAAGGTTGTAATACCTGATGACCAACCTGGATGTGCTGATGACCTCAGAAACTTTGACATTCAAACAATAAGGAAGAAGGCTGCTAAGGCAAGCCAAAATAAGGATATGTGGAACAAAACAAAACAAAAAAGCTGATGGAGAAATGTAAAGGCAGAAAGTTGTGGTTTTAGTTTATTATTGGTAGTAAGTTGTAGCTTGGTCTGCTTTGCTGTGGGTGGCTAAAAATTTCTGATTTTTATGATTCCTGAATGGCTAGCAATTTCTAAGTGACTTACAAAAATGCTACTCTTTGCCCAAAGAGGGAGTCAAGATGGAGGAGCAAATTATTAGAGATATATTTGAAAAATTTCTAAATAAAATGCACCCAGTTTGTAGATCAGTTGTGCTCCAAGGATGATAAAAAAAACCCTTCTCAAACTACTTTAGAAATGCAAACATGTGTAGAAAGTTACAAACTACGGAGGCATATTCACAAGAAGTTGAAAATGCAGAGGAGTCAACAGCAATTTTGGAATATAAACCTAACACCAACTCTTATTATGATGGTTTAAATATAAATTTCTCAATACAACTTTTTCTTTAAGGATGTTAATAAGGTTGAGAAATCCCTAAGAAAAAGGGAAGCTTATAACTACTTGATAAACTTTCCAGAGAAGAAATTTTTTTTACTCCATGAAGTCAAGCTGGAAGGAGTAGCTTCTGGTTTTGACATCGCAGTGATGCAGATGCAGGAAGGTGGGGCTCTGTCTTTCGTGTTTGGTTTCGCCCTGCTGGGGGACCCTGGAAAGGGTCAAAAGTTGTCCCATACAGGTGGCAAGCAAGGAGGGGACTCTCATTGATTGTGAAGGGGGGCAGCCCTCCTGTTTGATCCAAGGAAGCCCTCCAAACCGGCGGGGGAAATACTGGCTGCATTTGCATAGCCAGTCCAAAGCTGCTGACAATGTAGATGAAACTGGGTGAGATCTGAGATCTGAGATCTTTATGATATTAAGATCTCTTCCTGAAAATCTGCCCAAATCATTCCCCCCAATGAAAGAGGGAAAGGGAATTTCTGCCCCAGTCCCTCAGAAAAGAAAAGTGGTGAATTAATTACTTGGTGAAAATGGGGAAACCTATAAGACTTATTTGGAATTAATATATACATACAATTTGAAAATTTGGGGACTAAAAGTGTTTTAAAGATCTTTTTCTTTAAAAAGAAGACTTGAAAAGTTTACAATATTTGGATCTAAAAACTGGAAATCAGTGTTGATGACATCTAGTAGTGAATTAGGGCACTACAATTTGTTTATGCCTAAAAGAAACCTGGCTTGAAGCCCAGAACTAGATAAGACTTTGGCTGGCCTTGGTAGCTTTTACTATTGAGAATTGTAGCTGAGAAAAAAGTAACAGGCTTTGGGGCTACTTATCTGTGTGGCAGAGATGATAACAAATATTCTAAATTTGGCCTGTCTGAATTTTGAACATAAATACTGACTTTCAGAACTGAATTGTGGATTTATTTTCTTGTAGAAGAAACATATGGAACACTTTGGATAATAAATCTTGATTATTAAATAACCTTCAATGGTTCTGTTTTCTCCCTGGACAGAAAGGATATATTTCTTACTGGACAGAAAAAATTGAATTTTACTTATATCTGCTTAGGGGAGATTCAGGAATGGACAGTTGGTTGGATAAATTTATAAAGGCTACTTTAAAAATGGATGTTTCATACTCAGCTTTAAATAATAAAACACCATCTTTAACATCTGTTCCCAGTAGCCTTAACTTGCCATATCACCAAGAAGACACCGGTGAAACACAGAAAAAATTCTCTCCATGTTGAAATTAGTACAAAAAACAATTACTTTAGCTTGTGAGCAGGTTAAAAATAACACAAAGGAGATAAAAGAACAATTTTCTAATTTAAATATATAAACTCAGAAAACAACTACAGAGAAGGAACCAGCAACCCAAAAAATAGAAGGAAAACTAGAGAATGCTGACACAAACATTGATGATCTAAAGGAAGAAAGTAATGACCAGACTCAGATAAATGAAAACTCAGAAGACACAATGATAATATTGGAAATGGAAAAGACATTTTACAAACCAAGGTTTCAGAACATACTGGATGACAAGGAAGGAGAGCTGATGGAATGGAAGATAAAGTCATTAAGAACTGTGGGGAACTGGAGAAGGAGGGAGGTGGTTTAATGAATATTAACAGACTAGCTCTTCCAAAAACACTTTAACCAAATTGTTTCTCTTGTTTCAAATAATATATACAAAAATAGAGGAAGAATTATTTGATGATCCAAATGTACTGACTTGGATAGTTAGTTGGCAAAGAAAGAAAGCTAGAGTAAGATTGAAGGAAACAGAAGCTTTGGCCTTTAGAGAGGATGCTATATTACTATTTAGAGGTTTGAATATGGTTAAGAATAGATTGTTAGAAATAGATGTATTATTATAACTAGATAGTTAGGATTTGTAATCAGATTATATTATATGAAAAGGGAAATAAGAATATGCTAAGAACTTTGAATAAGGGATGCTTTTGGTTGCCCAAATATAACTTGTTTTCAAATTATAAATGATTGGGATACTTTGAACATGGATGGGAAATTAAAATTGAAAAAGCAAAAAATAGGATATGGATTAAATAAATGGAAATTGAGTGCAAATGAAATTAAGATATGCTTTGGTTAGAAAAGATATTTTAAACTGATATTATTAATATTATTAGAAAAATGTAACAAATGTTGATATGCAATTATATGTTTACTAACAATAATAAGAATTGTATTTATTTAGTGCGGAAAAACAGTTATTACCAGAAGAAGAGAGGATGTATTGGTGGGTGTAATATTGGACTTAGTTGGAAGAAGCTTATATATACCACAGAATCACTAATGGAGTCAGTCATCACGTTGTCTATTGAGCACTTGTTTGTGAAAATAGAAAATTAATAAAACATTTATATAAAAAAAGACAAGCTGGAAGGAGTGACTTAAACTTAACGAGTTAACTGGAACTAGGTTGATATTTGTAACTGAAAGAAAGTCTTAATCTAAAATTTGAAAATGTAACTTTTTTATATATAATGCTTAAGTAATTCCTAAAGTATGTAAAATATTATTGCAAATATATTTGAGAGTATCTGTGTTAAGAGAAAGTTAAAGAAAATGTTATTAGATTAAATAAAAATTTAGAGTTTTAAAAAGGATGTATACAAAAGAAAAAAATATTATTCTGTGAGGGTACCTTGCAGGGAGGGACTTAAATTTTACACTGAATTTCAAAGTATGTATATTAAGAAGTTAAAAGAAAAAGATGTATTAGAAAATTTTGATTTCAGAAGTGCGATTAAAGAAAAGTTTAGCATTTTAAAGGATGAAAAAAGAGTATTTTTCCCTGTAAAGTCAAAGAATCTGAAAGAATACAGTGAACCTTGTTAATACAAATGGTGATAGTTTATAAAGATTATTAGGCGCAAATAGAAATACATACCGTATATACTTGAGTATAAGCCGACTCGAATATAAGCCGAGACCCCTAATTTTACCCCCCAAAAGTGGGAAAAGTTGGTGACTCGAGTATAAGCCGAGGCTGGGAAATGCAGCAGCTCACCTTATGCTCCTCTCCAGAGATCTTCCCTCAGCAGCGGCCGGCAAAGTAGCTCGCACGCGAAACAAGCCCGGCAGAGGAGCCGGAGCAGCTCCGCTGCTGGGGGCGCGTCTCGGCCGGGCCTTGCAGGATCTGGGCCGGGCGCCTCTGCTCGCCGCTCCGGCTCCTCTGCCGGGCTTGTTTCGCATGTGATTCCGGGCCAGGTGCTGCTGAGGGCGAGCAGAGGCGCCCGGGCGACCCCAGCAGCGTCAGGCAAAGTAGCTCGGCCGTGCGCAAGTCCTCGGTAAGTTCTTTTTTTTTGTTGACTGGAGTATAAGCCGAAGTGGATTTTTTCAGCCCAAAAAGTGGGCTGAAAAATTCGGCTTATACTCAAGTATATACGGTATTATTACCACAGCAAGGAAGATAAAGCAGAAATGGTTGAACTGATTATTTTATTCAAAGAGGATAAGTACATTTTTCATTTGGATATCACTTCTGGATTTGTGCTTGTGATGAAAAAAAATGAAACTTTGACTTTGGTTTTGTCTGTTAGATACCTGTAGATAGATTTGTCATTATAAAAATGGGTAGTTGTATACTAATGTGTAAAAGCAAAAGGTTTGGCTGGAGTGTTTCTATCCTGTACTGTACTAAAGAGAGTCAGAAGTCAATGCCTTTTTTTTTTCTTTTTTCCCTTGTACCTTACATTTTTCTTTCCCCTTTCTTTTTCCTTCCCCTAATTTCCCATTTCTATTTCTCTTTGTATCTTATATATAGATAAAACAATAAAAAGTCGTGTGTGTGTGTGTGTGTATGTGTATACAGTATATATATGAAACTCTGAGATTGAGTCAGCAAGCTATCTTAGTATTTAACAAAAGACAGCTAATTTACTGTATAATAAGAAAAGAATAGTTATCTCATGGATTTGTTGAAGAACTCTCCCCCACACACACACTGTATACAAAATGTTTTTCCTATTATATATAATTTTAATGAAATTCTATTGTTTGTTTGCTTTGTTAACCACTACGATCAATAAGCATTTCTGGCACACAGTGCTAAGAAAAAATATAAAAGCAGTACATGAAATCACAACTACCAAAAAAGTTTTAGAACTGGAGAACCAATGGGCCTCTAGATGGCCTTGCAGTAAAATCTTTTTATTCCCAATTATTGGTAGGAAATAATAAAAACTGAGAGATGGGGATCAAAAATATCCAGAAGTTCTTAATGCATTTGCAGAGTTAAGACAAATATATTAACTATATGAGGTGTCAAGAAAATGCAGCATTAAACCACAAGTTGTCTCTTCTAAATACATTGGGGATAATGGGCCCTGGAGTCTAACAATTCTAGATAGGGTCATTTAGAAATGCTATTACATAACCTGTTCAGAATACACAGACACACACACACACACACACACTAACCGTATCCATTTCAAATGCACATCTCAAAAGAAAGAAGATGGTTAAGTATCAAAAGGGTATTTAGAGCAGGGGTCTCCAATCCCAGTCCCCGGCTCACTTCCAGGCCTTGAGCCATTTGGAGCTGAGACAGGTGAGTGTGCACATCCCCACTTGCACGAGCAGTAGGCATGCTTGCCTACTGCTCGTGCAAATGGAGTTGCACATATGTGTGCTTGCTTACTGCTCACACAGAATCATCCTCTCCCCCCCCCCCCGCTGGTCTGCAGAGCTGGAAAGATTGGGAAACTCTGATTTAGTGTGTTTTGGGGAGTGGGATTGGGGCCTATGAGTCAGTCTTGACTCCTAATGACTACCTGGGGTAGTCCCTGAAGTTTTCTTGGCAAGATTTAGAGAAATGGTTTGCCACTGTGTCCTTCCCTGACCTCAGAGAGAGCAACTGGCACAAAGTCACCCAGCTGGGTTTGGGCCTAAGGAGAAACTCAAACACACACACACCCCTAGCCTGGTGCCTTAACACTATATCAAACTGGCTCTCTCATCTCTAATTTAAAGATACAACCAAAAAAAATTACAATGTTAACCTCACTCTGAGGTTATCTCTTGTAATATACTTGGTATCTACAAGAGTGGAGAGTTCTCTGTAATTGCTTCATCTCCTGGGAGTTTGTACTGTTGTTTAATAAGCAATTCATCTTCTATTCATCACTTACTTGGAAGGCAGCATTATATTCTATAGCAGCAGCTAAATTGATTTAAGGGTAACAGAAGTGAAATAATGCTATTTTCTTTTTCTTTAAACACCCCTAAGTTGCAATGATGCCAGATGATGCAAAATCCAGAGCATTCTGGGGTTGTCCACAAGTTTCCACAGGAAATTAGCTGTCAAAATAAGTAATAACAAAACAATAATAATTTTATTATTTAGAATAAAAATAATTTTATCATTACTATAAGAAAGCAGGAATGACAATAGGCAATAAATAGAAGCAATGAAAACAATTGTGATTTCAAATAGCAACATAAGTAAAGCATTTAATAATGGAAATGAATGTAATACAGAGATGGAAGAAAGGCACTGCAGTTCTGAGAACCCTGCTTGGTGACCCTTTAACAGGAAGGGTCTTTTCTTAACAGTCCTTGACACCAAAGTCCATTCCTAGCTATGTTGAGCTTCCAGAAGTATGGGTTTTAAAATTAAGCAGTTGCTACTGTTGCTCAGTGGGTTAGGACGCTTGTCGATCAGAAGGTTGGCAGTTTGGTGGGTTGAATCCTGAGTGCCACGTAACAGAATGAGTGCCTGTTACTCGTCCCAGCCTCTGCCAACCTAGCAGTTCGAAAGCACGTAAAAATGCAAGTAGAAAAATAGGGACCACTCCGGTGGGAAGGTAACAGCATTCCATGCACCTTTGGCGTCTAGTCATGCCAGCCACATGACCACGGAGACATCCTCGGACAAGCGCTGGCTCTTCGGCTTTGAAACGGAGATGAGCACCGGCCCCTAGAGTTGGAAATGACTAGCACGCATGTGCGGGGGAACCTTTACCTTTACCTTTACTGTTGCTAAAAGAAAACTGTAATCCAGAAATCCTTGCCAATTACTGCAAATCACCCGAAGTACTGTCAACAGATCCTGATTTATCTTCTGTCTATCCTTGATTATATATCACTTTAACTTGGTTTTGTCTGCATATTTAAAAATATCGAGAAACAAAATCAACTTGCACATTTTTTTAACTTATACATTTTACAGTCTTCCTATTTTATTCAAGGCAGGATATAAATGCCACAAATAAAATTAAATGATAGGTATAAACTCAAGAGGCTTCCCTAACAACTGATAAAATCTCTTTAGGCAGAACTAAAAAAGAGTCAGGACAACAACCTTCATTTGAATTTATGTTAATTTTGTTATGAAAAATTTGGTTTCGTTAGATAACTGAAACACTGTGGAATTAAAAAACAGTTATTCTTTCTAAAAATTCCTCACATACCTTTATGGTTATTAAACCTGTGAAGCATTATACAGTGAATATGAATAGTGAATTGATGGTGTGTGATAATTGATTCCTTTATTAATAATAAGGGATGTAATGCTCTGTGGATTTAATTCTTCACAAGAAGCTTAAGAGGCAACACTGGGAACTGTTTCCCACACTTATCTTGGTTCTGTTTGAATAGATTTCCATTGCTAAACACTTGCATTCACCTGTTTTTTGAGATTATGATCAGCTGTATCTTATGAAAACTGTCTCTTTAAGGTAGAAATTTACTATAATCTGTACTAAAACTAGTTTTATTCATGTGACATAGACTTTTTTCCTAGGCCTGTGTGCTTTATGAAGGTAATCCACTCTGTTGTTTCCACAAAGGATCAAGGCACTGCTGATCCAATTCAATGATCTGCTTTAATTCAATAAACAATACATTTGTTTATGTATGAAAATACTTGTGTATGCATGGCAGCTGTTGCATCCTATAGATATACAGAGTCTCTACACTTCACAGCTTCTCTTCAAAAGGGTATGTGATGAGCTACAATCAAATTAATTGCCAACAAATTGCAGTGTGTCCTCCATGAAGGGTTGATATGTTGCAGATCATTCTTGGGAATGTGCCTAATCATATTGCTGGTTTACCTGATTCTAAATTGCCATGAAAGCTTACATTAATGTGTACTAATATAACTGTGGATTCCTGAGGAGGCTGATAGCAATGGGCAAGGAAAGCTCTTAAAAGTACTTAGTCTTTGCAGTTCTCCTTAGTGAAGAACTCCAGCTGAGTTTCTGAAGGGAGTTAGCAAGTTATATTTCCAAAATATTTTCCTACTTGTATGTTGAAGTGATTATCCTGAAATGGGACAGCAGAGTCCTTCTGAGATCCATTGCACCCAGGAAAACAGCCACACCATGATTTGAATCTCAGAAGTGACTGGGGGATGCAGGTCACCTGCACCTTCTCCCTTGGTCTCTCTCTTGTTTTCTTTCATTCTCAGCAGGATGCAGGCTAGTGAAGTGCTGTTTTTGAGGAAACATCTCACAAGCTGTTGCATCTCTGGAGATGGCCTATCCAGAACTAGATCTTCAGCATCATCTCCCCCCTTTTAGGTGTGTGGAGGGATTCCAGTTTTATCATCCCAAATGGATTGACTGGAAGTGATGGGAAATAATCTCTCCAGCTTTCAGAGGGCAGTGAAAAAGCTCCACTCAACTGCAGAAAGCTTAATTCTTCCATTTGATATCTATCTAAATGTTAGTAGTAGTCCTTGGGTTATGATAGCAATTGGTACCAGGATTGCCGTCACTAAATAATTCAGTTGTAAAACATAATATCACATGACCCCATCACTTAGCAATGGCAATGATAATGACAGATACATGGGTCATTAAGCAGGAAGTGGTAAAGAGTCCCAGGTGCTGTGGAGGGTTGGGGAGACCCAGCTGTGATGAGTGCCCTGGATGATTCCCCAGATGCCTCTCCAGATGCTAGTTCTGAGGAGGAGGATCCGGAATCCAAGAGTTACAAGCCAGAAGTGGAAGGGCCAAACAGAGGGGAGCAATCAGACAAGCAACCAACTGAGCTAGAGACAGGAGAGACAGAGCTGCAGCTGGCTTTGGATGGAGAGGACACAGAGCTGTAGCTGGTCAGTGGACATGAAGAACTACCTCCTTCTCAAGATTTGAGAGCATGTAGAGCTGAGAGGAGGCAGGCACAAAGAAGGTCAGCCAGATTACTCATGAGGAGGAAGCCTCACCACTCTTGATGAGTTGCAGCAGGAAGCAATTATTTAGTTCAGGAAAGGGAGAGAAATGATGCTGGGAACAATGTGTCCATTTCTTTGCTGTGTGTTCTTGCCTTGCCCTTGCCTTGTGGATTTGCCTTTGCCTTGAGGACTTGCTTTTGCCTAGTGGATTGGCTTGCCTTTGCCTTTGAGGACTAGTGTTGGCTTTTTGTGAGTAGCCTGAGGAACCCATTGGGGCTGAGCTGGTGCTGGCACAAGGGAATACTAATTCAGGCTTGGAAGCCTTAATAAAGATTCCTAACGTCTGTGGTGTATGTGTGTGTGAGTGTGAGTGTGAGGATGAGCAGAACAGCACACCAGCACAGGCTGTATGCATGTTGGGGGAGGTTGGGAGAGGGGGCGTTGCAGCACTGCACAAGTGCAATAAAGCTATAGGATGGAAGGCATGGTGTCAGACAAATACAGGAAACCCAGGGTGAGTTACTGGAACAATTTGCTGGCTTCCTCATGGACTTTGCTTGTGGGAAACTGGCAGGGAAAGTCACAAATGGTGATGAAATCACTACATCTCCCTGCACCCTCATAATCATGAGCATGGGATCCAAATGTCCAGATTGCAATCATGTTCAGGGGTGTTGCAATGATGACAATTCCAGTGATTGGTTGTACATCAATAATTCAACACCATTGTAACTATGAATGGTCACTATGGATGTAAGCTAAAGGACTACCTATATAGTGTCATGCTGGGGATTACACAAAAGTATTATTTTAGAGAATTATTGTACCATAAAGTTTGAGAAGCCCTATTTTAGCCCAAAACTTGGGAGGCAGGTTTTATTTCAATCTCTTTATATCTACCCTGGCATTGTCCCTCAAAGCTGCCAGACTCTCAACAAGTTTGCAACAAAATGGTGCTATGGTACCTAGAGGGCAAAATGCAATTCATCTTTGATATGGTTAATAATTCCTTTACTACTCTACAGAATCTAGCATGTCTTCAAAATCAGCTTGTTGAAAGTTCTGGATTCTTCTATATTCTATTGGAGGCAAAGGGATTATAGCGAGGAAGAGACACAAACATAATCTTGTGAAAGAAATCAACATCTGTTGAGAGACGTCGATAGCCTGTGCCACCATCACTTTTGAGAAGGGAAAAAGTTGAGAGTGTGATTGTCAAAGTGCTCTCATATTTTTAAGTTTCTGGAGGCCTCTATAGTGGCTTCACTCTTCTACAAATAGAGGTGCTGATAATATTGCTAAGCACATTGATTTGTGCTTAGATTGTAAGCCGCCCTGAGTCTTCGGAGAAGGGCGGAATATAAATAGTATTAAAAAAAATGTTATTATTCAAACGTGAAGCCAGGGGAGATCAAATCAGCAGAAGTGCACTGTTTCTGGGATGATTCATTATAACTACTGATGAGCTAATCAAAAGCATTTATCAATAACAATACATTCTTTCAATAGCACTAGTTGCTTCACATAAATGGTTAATTAAAAAAGAAGATTGACAGATATTTGGAAGACTGAACAATTACTCTGTTCTTAGCATGCAGTCACATCTTGGGATTAATGGAGACATTTTGCCTTATATTATTTCCAAAGCTCAACTAAGGAGATGTAAGGCTTTCCCCCAAAATCAAGCTCAAGGGCTATCTACCAGTCCTTCAGCCAGCAGAAAGATACACTATCGTAAATTATGTTACCCTTTGCCAATTCCAACCTCACTTTAGCTGTAAGGCTGGAGAATGAATTGTACTAATTTACAAAAAAAAGAATATGATTACCTGCTGGTCAGAAAAGCAAGTATCATTCATGCTCCTTGATGAGGAGTAGTGTGAGATGAAATGAGTTTAGATATATAGGATCTGGGTTGGATTGTCTCTACACAATCTTTCTCCTTTCATGGTGTATGGAGTAGCTGAGGATGTTGAAGTGAGAGAAGAGACATTAGAGCAGGGGTCTTCAAACTTGGCCCTTTTATGACTTGTGGACTTCAACTCCCAGAATTCCTCAGCAAGGCATACTGGCTGAGGAATTCTGGGAGTTGAAGTCCACAAGTCATAAAAGGGCCAAGTTTGAAGAACCCTGAACTAGAGGGTTGCTGATGCTCTAGTGGGAACTCAACCAGACATAAGTTAGAGCCATGATTAAGGCAGTAAGGGTGTGAAACACCAGTTTTTCTCTCTCCTTACTGTATCTGTAGCTCTGTTTCAATGACATGATCCCTCTTGGGTAGAAGGGGCTTGGAGAACCCTTTGCAGGGCCATGTGAAAGAATTTGCTCAGCCTCTGTCAAACAAAGTCACCCATATTTGCTCACAGTTGGAGATTGGCCTTGTTGTGGCTCCAGAGAAAGCTGCATTGCTTACCAGTTCATTTTCAGGCCTGGTTTTATTAACCTTTGCTGGGTTTGAACTTTAAAGCTCTACATGGCATGGGACTGGGTTGAGGGATTGCCTTTCCTCAATTACATCTTCCTATCCCACTAGATCTAGTAGAGAGGTCATGTTGTGGAGGTCATGTTGTGCATTCTGTCATTTAAGGAGATACATTTGGGAGGCCCTAAGTGGTGAGCCTTCTTAGCTGTAGCTCCCGCATTGTGAAATATCCTCCCTCCCCCGAGATTAGGCTGGCATCATTGCTCTTGGTTTTCCAAAGGTCCTCAAAACGTAGTTGTGCTCTTGGGCTTGGAGACCCCAGGAAGTGGCAAATTAGTGAAGTGGCACTGTTATTATCAACATCCTTTTGAATATTATTTTGTGAGGATGTTTTATATTTTTATTGTTTATAATAATAGTTGCTGTTATTTATGAATTATTGTTTTTAAGCTTTATTGTATGTTGCCCAGAGTCAGTTGTATTGTGAGGTGTGGAGCTATACAGGTAGTTCTCATCTTACAACAGTTCATTTAGTTTCCATTTAAAGTTATAGTGGCATTGAAAAAAGTAACTTATGACCATTTTTTCACACGCATGACCATTGCAGTATCCCTGTGGTCATGTGATCAAAATTCAGAAACTTGGCAACTGACTCTTATAAATGACAGGTTCAGTGTCCCAAGATCATGTGATCACCTTTTGCAACCTTCTGTCAAGCAATTGGGAAGCCAGATTCACTTAACAACATGTTAGTAATGTACCACCTATAGTGATTCACTTAACAACTGTGACAAGAAAGGTCATAAAATAGGGCAAAATTTACTTAACTGCCTCGCTTAGCAATAGAAATTTTGGATTCAATTGTGGTCATAAGTAGAGGGCTACCTATATAAATTTGAAAAAACAACTAATTTTGCCTTGAATAACAGGCTTAGTTGCCTCTCGTGCTTCCTGACTAACATTGGTAACTCAGTTGTTAAACAAAGCGGTTGCTAAGTGAAATTGACGGTGCTTATGATCTTACTTCTTTTCTTCATTGCACAGACCTCTGAAAATCATAAATGTGAGGATCATTACATCTCCATTAAAACCGTGAACAGTTGCTAAAGAAGGCAGTTACTAAACAAGGACTACCTTGTCTGTCTTTCCTAGTAATTGTTGAGCACTGTTATATCTGCAGTCAGTAACAAGACATCTCAAATGCTACCTTTATTCGGTGGGTATAAATATTCCTTTTTTATTGAAAAGTTTTAAGATACATTTTAGAATACAACCCCCCCTCCCCCCTCCCCCTCCCCTCCCCAACCTTCCCCTCCCCCCTCCCCAACTTCCCAGAGCTAAATACAGGGTATAAAAATACAAACAAACATAATCTAAAATATGCAATCAACAATAAAATATTAAATTCTATCGCACTTTAACTCTTAGTAAAATAACTACAAGCTAATTATACATCATATAAATCTGTTAGTTATTCAAATGCTAAATGAAACTTTTTAGTCCCATAGTTATTCTGGTTATAATCAATCCATCTCTTCCACTCCACAGTGTATCTCTGTTGTGAATGGTCTTTCAGATACGCTGAAATCTTTGCCATTTCCGCCAAGTTAGAAACTTTCAAAGTCCACTCTTATATAGTCGGCAGTTCTTCCTTCTTCCAATATTGCGCTACTAAAATTCTCGCTGCCGTAATTAAATTCAACATCAACTTAATCTCTATAACGGTGAAATCTGTAATAATACCCAATAAAAACAGTTGCGGAGAGAACTTTATCCTTTTCTTAAATATTTTTTGCATATTCCACCAAATTTTAATCCAAAAAGCTTTAACCTTTTTGCAAGTCCACCATATATCATAAAAATCACGTGCCTGTAGAACAGTGAGAAGACGATGTCTTGTGCCTGCATACATCACCACCATGCCCACTGGAATCTCCCATCTAAATTGAATATCCCATCTTCTTAATTCTTCTGCCAGAAAAGCAAACTCCTTCCTTCTCCTTAGGATTCTTGCAGGGATCTCTTTTAAAATTAAAACTTCTTGTTCTGCAATTGCGAATTTGTTATTATAAAAAGCTTGAATAACCTCATTTCTAATTGCTCTCTTTGTGAAGTAAACCACCACATCTCTAGGTAGTTTCCTTTGTCTTGCAATCCACGAATTAACACGAAATATTTTATCTATATCTTCCATAATTTCTTCTGCTGAACGCTCCAAAACACCTTCCAAAGCCTCTGAGACTATTTTTTTCAAATTTTCCTTAGAATCCTCTTTTAACCCTCTAATTCTCACAGTGAACTCCATCTCTCTATACTGTACCAAGGTCAAGTCGTCGTCAATCTTATCCACCACATTTTCAGTCTCTGTCATTTTAGCATCTAATCTGATATTATTTTGGCTGAGATCTTCCACTCTCTCGTCCAGGTGCTCTATACAAACAGCCATGCCTTGAAATGCAAGTAAAATGTCTGCCCTCATTTCTGTAAGCTTCTCCTCCATAGGTTCAGCTAATTGTTGAGATTGCTTTTTCAAAGCCTCTTGCAAAACATCCTGCAAATCTTTTACTGTTAAAGCTGGTGCAGGTGCAGGTGTAGGGGGGGCATTAAAGCTTGTAATGAAGATTGCTGCACCGGGGAAGCCCCCGTGCTTCTAGGAACTTTAGAAGATTTGCCAGCCATTTTCAGCCACTTGAAATTGTTGCGCACTTTCACTTTTAACAAACTCCACAAAGTCCACTGAGTTAAAGATCATATACTTGCTTTAACATGATTCTCCTGTACCGCTCTCCCTGCATCCAAGTAATCCAAAGTTAATTCTCGCTGGCAGGGATGGTTGCTACGCCTTGCTCTGCTCCAAAGCCCTGGAGCAGAGGCGTCCCGAGGTCCAGAGCAAACTCAGGCTTCGGGGGGGCTCAATCCTTCAGCCACCAGAGTTTCAACTCTGGCGGCCCGGGAGAGCTCTACCCCTGCCTGGGCGCTCACCCCCTCCTCTTCTCCCAAGGAGGGGGCTTCCGAGCCACCAAAACAGCTGATCGCGCTGTATTTGGCGATTCCACGGAGCGTCGGGGCTGACAGCCTAAATGGCTGCCGGCGGCGGAGCCTTGCCACCCGGAAGTCCAGTGGGTATAAATATTCCATATCAGTAAGAAAAGTACAAATACTGTTTGGATCCTGAGACCAAATGATTATCAACTGGCTCTGTTGAGGTACCTCTGTATAAATATCCAGGCTATGTGATGAGTGATTGCTTCACAGCTATCCACTACTTCTATTCCATAGCACACCTGTCAATTCTGTTTTTCAGTTTCTCATTCTTTAAAAAATATCAAGTTTAAAATTTGGATATTTTTTAAAAAAAAACTGCACTCATATATTTATATATAGCTTCTTATGTATTCATTTTAGTACACCTTTGCGTAATGTTCACACATTTTGCAAACAACTTTACTAAATGTTTCTTTCCTGTACATTTCTGGGAACATATGCATTTTAAAGACTTTCCCTTAGTATACATTTTTGTTATTAACTGCCGGTGAACTGATTTGTAAAACTGGCAGAACTGCAGATGTTAAATAACTTGAATCTGCATTTTATTTCAAAATGCAAAATTAGATCAACTCATGTTGAAATAGAGATGGAATGAATTACCCACTTCTACATGTACTTTCATGTAAAGATGCTGTGATGTGCGTATCTCCAAACATTAGGAGTCCACAACAGTGATTCTGCACCTGCTGTGTTTTATAATAACTTGACCTTGCAGGACTTTCCCTCCCCGTAAATGCCCAGGTTGCATTTTGGTTTATATTGAGACCTTGCAACAGGCACATAATGATTTTTCCCCTCATGTGAGCAAAGAAGCTTGATTATCTTGCTAAGCTATAATGATAGCTTTTCCACTTTCCATATTTTTTCAAGCAGAGATGTTAAAATGCTATTTGGCTCTGGCCATGATATGGAAATTATTATAATTAAAAATAATAAACTCATTATCAACACCTGTGGTGAATGCAGCATGTGCATATGCCTATCTCACTAGCTGGAGATAAATGACACTTTATGGTTTTGGCTGAAAGAGGGGGGGAAATCAGATATATAACTTATGTGAAGAAAAACTTTTTTCTTAGTTATCTTTTTGTTCTTACACAAAGCACCACAGATTTTCTACATATTCTGATTTCTTTAAATAGCTATTTGTCTCCAAGCATCTTCCAAAGCAGGATCCAATCTGGGTTGGTCCTGGTGAACAGAAGTTTAGTCTTCCGAGATTTTGGACTGATTCTGGAGCCCATCCTCAGAGAACTTCTCTCTCACCACAGTGTGTTCCATAGCATCCAAAAGTCTCTGCTTTGGGCCAAGGCAATTCAGTCATGTCTGAGTGGGAGGAAGCTACTTCTCTGTGAGTCTTCTGGCTTTGATTTTATTAGGGGTTCCCACTATTAAGTATAGTCAGAAATCTCACTTCTATTACCAGTCCAATAAATAGGCAATAGACATCACATTCCGCTGCATTACAGCTTGTACGGAGGGCTCGCCTCAGTATGAGACAAATGAAAAATAGCAGCTCCTGGTTACTTACATAATTATATTTGTATATGGCTGTACATATCAGGAAATACCAATGGAAAGATGGCAGTTACCCAGAGTTTTCATTTCTTTTTGCATTGTACTGGGTTTTTAAGGGTAGGAAAAATAACTAGAAGCCACTGAGAAGTGAATCACTAGCATTTTAATGTTTTGATATTTTAATTATTTTTTCTACTTGTTTTATGACTTGTAAGCCACCCAGAGGCACCTTATAGAGGAGATGGGCAGCATAAAAATGTAATAAATTTATTTATTTTAATTTATTTTTAATTTTAATCCCATTTATATCCCGCCCTTCTCCGAAAACTCAGGGTGGCTTACAATTTAAGCACAAACCAATGTGCTTAGCAATAAATAAGTAAATAAATAAGTAAATAAATAAATAAGTAAAATGTATCTTTAAAACCTTCTGAATTTCACAAAAAACAGCTCCCGGTGACAAAATGGTTGACTATCTACCATTTTAGAAAGGAGTGCAAGGGTAGAGCAAAGGTTTTTCTGTTAAAAGCCTCCCACTTCCATTTCATGCTTATTTTACAAAACCAAAATAGTGTCAAAAAATAGTTTTATTGTTGTTGAATTCCACTTCTTTCAGTGGAGTGATGGAGGTCGATGTTAAGATATTTAAATTTAGTAGCTGGAGTAGTAGAGTTGTGCAATGATCCAGAACACACAATTGTGGTTGATTGGTAAGAGTGCTGACTTCTGCATGATACAATCTCTGCTGTGGTTGGTTGGTATTGATATGGAGGGTGAGTTTACCTCCCCCCCGCCTTTTTCTTCTGTAAGCCCTGTATGCCCAGTGATTTGCTAATGATGCTCCTGTTTGCCTGTGTATATAGTTGTAAAATATATTTATTTATATAATATAGGTTTGCACCAGTATCTCTGACTCCATTTGGACACTGGCTGTGAAATTCCCTGACAATTGACGATGCTTGTTCTAAGGGATATGTTTATACTGAAGGTTTAGCTGTGTTGCTGAACACACTCCCCCAAAAGCCAATTAGATACAGTGGTACCTCAGTACTCATTGTTAATTGGTTCCAGGAGGTGTGATGATTACCAAAAACAGTGAGTACCAAACATTTTCCCCCCATAAGGAATAGTGTGATGAGTTACAAGGTAGCCAACACGAACATGCTCTAGCTTGCATGTTGAGTACCAAACAAACTATGAGTACTGGGACAAAATTTTTGTATCAAAATGTATTGAGTACCAAATCTGATGAGTTTCAAAGCAGGTGAGTACCAAGATTCTACAGTACTTTTGAAACACATTATTGCCTGGAATCTGACATGAAAAATGAAGATGCAAAGAACAAAATAGCAATTAAGTAACAGCAGATCAAACTGGGTAGGAAGAGAGAAGGGTAACATATTCTATCAATATTCTGATAGTAGAAAGATTAGGTAAATATTTTTATTTATCATATTTGTTTATTTATCAAATTTCTGCACTATCCATTTCACTGAAGTGACTCTGGGCAGTTTACAATAAAAACATACAGAAGTATAAAAAGCATAGTTATAAAATAGAAATAAAAACAGAATTAAGAATAAAGTTAAAATAAAGATGTTAAAAATACTTTATATGCTACTACCCAGTTTCTTTCTTAGATCACATTGGAAGTATCTTTCTTTTCTCAAGGAGATTTGTAAAGTGGGAAAAAATTCTTAGGTCCATAAACTGTCAGAAAAGGAGAAATTGATGAATGTCACCTTGGAGGATAAGAAAAGCTGACCCAACATTTCAGGTGGAAAGTGCCTATAATTATTTACATTACCATCTGTATCAATCTGACACCTCACATTTCAGGTAGTAGGAATGTAATTACCCTTGACTTTTCTTTAGATCTACTAACAGGACTATAATTTGAATTCTGTCTCAAAAAGAGGTTTCTTTATTTTTTTAGATAGCCTCTGTCCCTGGAGTGTGTCCCAAGAACTGTAAGATTTTTCAGGTCGCCCCTTTGCATGACAACATGAGCGAGTCCACCCTTGGAGAGAAAAAAAAATGAAATATCTCCTTTAAAAGATAGTGGACACATTTGCCTGCAGAGCTCTTTAATGGAATAAGAAGGTGGGGAGGAGAGAATGAGTGGAATATCTGGATCTGCAGCATCAGAATCTCTCACGGTTTCTGCCCGACTGGTCAGAATCAATGCACTGCAGGTCACATCTATTAAACAATGTCATCTACTTGGACCCAAAAAATGTGCCTTCTCTATCATAGCACCTGCCACCTGGAATAGGATTTCTACACACCCATATAAGATTTACATGGCTCCTATCCTAATGGTGCCCTTCCTTCCTTCCTTCCTTCCTTCCTTCCTTCCTTCCTTCCTTCCTTCCTTCCTTTTTTCAGAAGTGGTTTGCCATTGCCTCTTTCCTAGGGCACTCCAAGGTCACCCAGCTAGTTTTATGTCTAAGGCAGGACTAAAATTCAAAATCTCTTAGTCTCTAGCCTGATGCCTTAACCTTTAGACCAGGGGTCTTCAAACTTGGCCCTTTTCATGAAATGGAAAAACAGTGAAATACCAGAAGAGAGTGAAGTGATAAGTAAAATTTGGGCGTGCGCAGAAATGGACAAGTTAACTTTGGAAATTAAAAATAAAGACCAGTCAGATTACTACAAAATTTGGAATACGTTTTACTCATGGTGGGAACAGAAAGGAAGGTCACAACAGGAACACACAGAATGCTGATTTCACATATTACTAGAATAAGGTGGTTGATAAGATTGAATATTCTATAACTGTATATAAATGATATGTACATAAAGTGTATATATGTATTTAAAACACAAAAATGATGTAATGACAAGAAGGATTGTCAGACCGTTATCACCTTGACCAAAGTTTTAAATAATAAAATTTGTTATAAAATTTAAAAAAACTAAAAAAACCCAACAACTTGGCCCTTTTATGACTTGTGGACTTCAACTCCCAGAATTCCTCAGCCAGGAAGTTTGAAGACCCCTGCTTTAGACCAAACTGGCTGTTAATGATGTTCTAGGATCCTTTAAAAACCTAAGTTTTCCCCAGGCTTTGAAATAAAGTAATTTTGAGATCCTTTTGAGTATATTATAGTTTGTCATGTCCATATCCAGTTTCTTTTGTCTTTTACTGTTTTTTACCTTTTAAGAATGTAAGAATCATTGTCAGGCAGCCTTTAATGATTTTTCCTCCATGACCTAAGCACATCTCTACAATGGAAGATCCTAACCAGATTAAGAAGTGGAATTGCTTATCTTCTCCCCATTAAAATAGAAAGGAAAAAATGTTTTATATTATGCTTCCCCCAAACAGAAAGAGAAAAAAAAACTCTTCCCACTTTTCTCCATGCTGGCATAAGCAAAAACAGCAATGATTGCATTCATGTACTTCCTGCCCCTCAAAAAAACATAACTTCTGCATAGCCACTTGCAATGAGTAAGTCTCAGTGAACTATGTGAAAAGCAATAAAGAAATTTATGATTGCGCTGCTCAGCTGGCCAGTTGGCATACATTAGGTACACTGCTGCTCTTGCTCCGGCTTTCTTTTTCAACATGACAGTGTTATGTTTACTCTGCTAATCTTGCCAAGATGTTTTTATTTTATTTTATTTTATCCTTCTTGGCAGAATTCTTTTGCCCCAAATCACTTAATGAATGCCATAAATATGATGGGTGACATTTTTTACTTGGCACACTTCTGTAGCAGAAAGAAACAAACTGTTCACTCTGCCCATTTTCTCCTGTATTTTATTACATAATCTTTATTTCTCTCTTTCCTTCATAATAGGCTTAAAACCTTCAAGACTTTTCATGCACAGTACAGTTATTTCTGCTTAGAATTCAATAATATTGTATAATTATAATGAATCTGTATTCACTCAAGCAAATAGTGTTAGATATTACTATAGGGTAAAAGTTACTCAGGAGTACCACTGTCTTCTTCTCATATACTTTTGCACAGCTTTCATTTATTTATTAACAAAAATGATTATAAAATGTTTTCACCCTCCTCTTCGACTGAAAAAGCTCCTGGGGAGGTTATACACCAATCATTATAATCCTGGCCAATATTCTTACAATACAGAAGATGACATAAAAGGAAACAGACGGGAAAGAGAGAAGGAAAGCTCAGACATCAATTCTTAATGTTACAAAATTCTTAATAACAATGAGCTGGTATGGATATACTATAGGGAGAGAAGGAAATCAAAGGCAGCTAGTCTTTAGTTTTGTTCATGGAATAATCCTGTTTTCCAATTCTCAGTCTTGCAGGCTGGCAGAGACCACTTTAAATACAGCTTTATTATCTGCCGTAAGCTCTTTTTTCCTGGTAGTACTGTAGATAGAAGTTTCTATTCTTGGCATTTGAATCTGAGGCCCAGATAGCTTTCCATGAGAAAATTCTGTGTTTGTTGAGTCTTGCCAAAACAAGTTTTTCTTTCTCAGTAAGAGGCAGAAGAGAGGAAAGGAGAATGTTGACAGTCTTAAGCAAGACAAGAAGTTAACAGTTGGAAGATCATTAAAGAGAGATTCAAGATAGAACTAAGGAGAAATTTCCTGACCCTGAGAACAATTGATCAGTGGAACAGCTTGCCTATAGAAGTTGTGGATCTTCCATCAGTAAAAGATTTTCAGGAAGAGATTGGACAGCTGTTTGTCCAGAATGGTGTAGGGTCTCCTGCTTGAGCAAAAGGTTGAGCTCGAAGACCTACAAAGACCCTTCTAACTATATTAGTCTATGTCAGGGATGTCAAACTGCCGGCCCACAGGCAGGACGCATCATCCAGAAGTCACACCCACCCCACTGCTGGCAATGGGAAAACCGTCCCAATACATTGCGTGATGTCACGTGATGCCGTGGGTTTGACATGCCTGGTCTATGCTATATGATCTAAGCTCCTAGTGAAGTCAGTGCCAAAATAACTCTGGAGAAACCAAGGATTATTCACTCCTGCATGCTAGCCCACAGCAGAGCCTTCTCCAGTGTTAACTTTTCCCCTCACTATCTTACAGCCAGATGTGACTTTTTGTCTCAGATAAATGGGTATTGAGCAGAGTTACCTCTGTACATCAATAGGTGAGGTCAAATCAAAATGGGACTTATTTTCTTTAACCACAATATCTGAGAGCAAATGTGCCCAGATGAAAGTGGTTTTTTTAATCTGCCTTTTTAGTGACAAATCAGAACATCCTTTTTTTAAAAAGGCACCCCACCTGCTGAATGGGCTGGTGTACTGTGACTGCTTTTCCTAGGTTATGAAATTGGACAGGTGCAGCGGTCTGGAACAAGAGCTGCTTTGTGAGGCCATATGTAATATAGGCAGAGGTTGCTCTCTCAAAGCATATCATCAGAGAACACCCTGACATTTTATTAGAAAAGGTTTCCCCTATCCTGTCATTTCCAACTCTAGGGACAGCACTCATCTCTGTTTTTTAGCCGAAGGAGCCAGCGTTGTCCAAAGATACTTCCATGGACAAATGGCCAGTGTGACTATATCCTGAGGCTCATGGAATGCTGTTACCTTCCCATAGAAGTGGTGCCTATTTATCTACTTGCATTTGCATGTTTTGGTACAAGTGATGGGAGCTCACTCTGCCATGTGGCATTCTGTTCTAAACCCAGGCTGACAGCTTTCAAGTTGACAAGCTCATCATCTTTAACTGCTGAGCCATCATTCCTCCCTGACCTAGCAATAGAAAATATACAACAATTTCCTTGGATTGTTTTGCCATCTGTTATGTTTCCTAAACAAAGCTAAACACATTCATTTAATTTCTCACATTTTTTTAATCACATATGTTTGGACTAGAAATCTGAAGCCCATGATCTGACAGATTAAATCAAATCTGGCAGTATGGTAGCTGGCAAGTCACTATCTAAAGTCATCTTCTGCTAGGTGAGTTGCCAGTACCAAGAAGAGAGGTCAAAGGCCTTGAAGTTGTTTCTGGGTACTGAACTTTAGACTAAAAACTGATAAGCACATAGATTATCTTTTCATAGTCTTTCTTGGTACAGTACTGAGATATATCATCTTTCTATTACAATTATAGTTAATATAGTAAATATAGATATTATTTAATTACAATTATTTTTAAATATCCAGACTTATTTATCAATTAAGATATGCACAGCAGATTGCTTTTTTGTCCTCCTTTTGGTGTCAGCAGTGTGGTACAGCTGCAAAGAAAAATGGCAGCATAAGCTGCAGGAAGACAAATTTCAAAATAATGAGAAATAATTACTGCATAATATCGTCCTTTGCTCAGAGTCTACCTCAAGTACTGTATGCAGTTTTAAGCACACACCTTAAGAAGGACTGGGGGGGGACTTAAAAAGTTGAAGAGAAAGACAGTGAGGATACTTTGGGAGCTAGGAAGTAAGACTTACAAGGAGACTGAAGAGGCTGGATGTTGTGTAGCGGGTTCTTGGTGCAGGAATGAAGACGAGGCAAGTGAGTTCAGGAAAGCTCATGGTTTATTGCTTACAAGATCTGAACTGAGAATTGAGCTGTAACTAGCCACAATATATAGTCTAGCCCCTAGGCGGCAGCCAATAGATTTGAAGCAACCATTGCTACCTAGGGACAGCCAATAGCAGCACTGGAGACTTGTAGTCTGGTTTGCTGGAGAGCCGTTAGCTGCTCCGGCAACCCATGTGGTATTACCATTGAGCCCAATACATAACACCCCTCCCCTCTTAGATCAGACAATATTGTAACACAATTTAGTCTTAATACAATTATCAAGATTCATTATCAAAACAATCCGAAATAATAGTAATAGAAAATAAACCCATATAGGTTACAAGGTTAACTTACAGCATCTGAATGAATAGGCTTCATTGACAGCACACTAGACAGTTAACATCATAACTCCCAGTTTCTGTAGTACAGTGGCAAGTTGCAATACAACAACATTATAGATCTTTATTTTACAACGTAATCAGCAAGATATGAAGTGAGGCTTGTGTGCCCTAGTGGAACGTCTCGGAGTTCCACTTTGTGGTCTACCAGCTTACCCAGTGGGCTGGGTAGACACGTGTCCCTTGTTGCTCCTGAGTCAAGGGGATTAGATGCTCTCTGGCTGGCCTCTCCAGGTTGGCCCACCTCAGAGTCAGACTGATCAGCAAAGTAGGCACAGCGGTTGCTGAAGTCCAGTTGGCTTGCTCCTTCAGGGGATCAATGTTGCATTCCTGGACTCGCCACTTCTCCATCTGGTTCCTCATCGGTTATGAAGGAAAAGACCTGTGAGTCCAAGTGAGGACTAGCTTGGCCGCAAGTTTCAGGACCTTGGGAGGGACTTATGACGCAGTCCTCACTTAGTGGCCTTTCTGGAAACCGTTTTCTGAGTTGATCAATGTGGCGTCTGACAGCTTGCCCTCCCTCCAGCCCCACTTCATAAGATAGGGGCCCAGATGCTTTGGTAATTTTACCAGGAACCCACAGATTCCCATGACCATAGTTCCTGGCCCAAACCCAATCGCCCATGTGCAGCCCCCTCAGGGGTTTTGGTCGAGAGTCTTCTGCTGCCACTCTATCTGGGTGCAATCTGTCCAGTTTAGTGATCAATCGCCTCCCCCAACGTAGTACTGCAGGACTTTTGCCTTTAGCAGTGCAGGGCGTAGAATGCTGGCAGAGTAAAAAATCTCCCAATCTGTGATGACAGTCACCTGTTACAATGCGCTTGAGTGATTCCTTCGTTGTCCTCACCATGTGTTCAGCTTGACCATTAGAAGACAGATGAAAAGGTGCAGACGTTGCATGTCTGATGAGATTTGCTCTAAGGAAGGTCTGAAATTCAGCAGCAGTGAATTGGGCCCCATTGTCTGAAACTAAGACATCTGGCAACCCATGTGTGGCAAAGAGTTTTCTCAGCACCTGGATGGTCCTAGCAGTAGTCATGTTAGGAACTGGAATTACTTCCAGCCATTTGGAGTGGCTGTCTACCACTATGAGAAAGAGCTGGCCCTGAAAGGGCCCAGCGTAGTCTATGTGAATCCTAGACCAGGAAGTGTGCGTTTCCTCCCACCTGTGCACTGGAACCTGTGGCATTTCAGGCCTAGATTGTTGGCATGTATAACAACCATGGACTTGTGCCTCGATGTCCTTGACAAGGCCAGGTCACCAAAGGTAGCTTCTTGCTAAAGCTTTCATTCTGACAATGCCTGGATGGCCTTCATGTAATGATTGTAAGACCCTGTCTCTTAGGGAAGAGGGAATTATGACTCTGATTCCCCACAAAATGCACCCTTTGTGGGCAGAAAGCTCATGTCTTCTGACAAAATAATTCTGAAATTCAGAACCTGGGCTTTTATCCAACCACCCTGTGTATACCCATGAAAGTACTCTACTAAGTGTTCTATCTGTAGCTGTTTCAGCAACAATGTCTCCAGCGTGGAGGGGAAATTCAGGCAGGTCCTGTATGGACAGAATTCTGGCAGCAAGAGCTGGATCTCGTTCCATTAGTGGCAGTGGTAGTCTACTGAGGCCATCAGCATGGCCCATTTCTTTGCCTGGTTTGTGAATCAATTTAAAATTGTATGCAGAAAGAAAAATAGACCATCTCAACATTCTTGGGGACAGTATGTGGAGGGTTTGTTTGTCTGTTTTGAAAAGTCCCAACAGTGGCTTGTGGTCTGTAAAGACCGTGAAGTCCCTGCCATATAAATAGTCATGGAATTTTTTTATTCCAGCAACAATGGCTAGGGCCTCTTTGTCAATCTGAGCATAGTTGCGCTCAGCAGAGGACAACGTCTTTGAGTAGAATGCTATAGGAACCTGTCCCCACCCCATAGGGAGATGCATCGCATGCAAGACATACTGGTTTAGACACTTTGTAATGAGTTGCAGTGGACCTTTCTGACAATAGTGCTTTTAAGTCCTGGAAACTTTTTTCATGTAAATTAGTCCATTTCCATGGAGCTTTCTTATCTAAAAGCCTGTGCAAAGGCTCTGCTAATGCTGCCTTATGAGGTAGAAAGGTGTGATAGAAGTTAAGGAGACCAAAGAATGCTTGTAGCTCACCTTTGGATTTGGGCCTAGGAGCCATTTTAATGGCCTTCACTTTAGCAGAGTGAATGCCGTTAGCATCAATTCTGAATCCCAAGAATTGTGTTGAAGGAAAATACTACACTTGCTCTTTTTTAATTTGAGGCCTGCTTCACAAAGCCTCTGTAAAATAACTCTGAGCCTGCTCGCTAACACTTCTGGGGATTCCCCAGCAATAAGAACATCATCAAAATAAGGGCAGACACCCTGAATGCCCTTAAGTGTACGTTCCATTATTCCATGGAAAATGCCTGGGGCAACACTGACTCCAAACTGTAAGCCCCCCTGTGAGTCACGATCTGAGCCTCAGCTGTGGCCTCATCAAATGGCAATTGCTGATAGGCCTATGCTAAATCAAGTTTAGCAAAAATAGTACTCCCTTGCAAGGAGGCTAAAATGTGGTTGACCACTGGAACTGGGTAAGCATGTTGCTTGAGGGCTTTATTTAGAGTGCATTTATAATCAGCACAAATGTGAATTTCCCTGTTGGCTTTAAGTGACTATAGGAGTTTCCCACTCCCCCCCCCATCAACTGGCTGTAAAACGCCCTGTTCTACAAGCTTGTCAAGTTCAGAATCAATTTTATGGTTTAAGGCAAAGGGGACCCTTCAAGGCTTAACCCTAATTGGAACTATGTTGGGGTCTAGCTTGAATGAGATAGGCAGCCCTGTGTATTTTCCTAGGGCAGAATCAAAAACATCAGCATAGTCCTCACATACTGACAAGAGGTTTGCAGTTTGTGTCTGGTTGATACCAGTAATCTGAATACCTGGCTTTCGGTTTGCCAAGTCAGCTGAAATAGACATCTGGAGGATGGCTCTTGTCTTCCACGTCCAGTTTTGCATCGCTGAGGGGTCCTAAAAGGGCCAAAGAGCCACCTTGGATGGGCAACCAGATAGAAGGGGCTTTTGCAGAAACGCGGGGGAGCCGCAATCCCCCCATTAGTGCCTGCGTTCCCTTCGTACCAGCGGATGAAAGATTGGCCATAGTAATATGGCCAGTTACTAGGCTGCAGACAGCCGAAGTCAAACCTACCATCAGGCAACATTAAAGCAGCGTGGAAGAGATGGGGGTAAGATTCCTCTTTTATACCTTAATCTTCTTCTTTTCATGTAAATAAGCTGCTAAGTACCTTCCCCCCTGTGAAGAGGGAGGGGGGAATTCAATCCTCCCTTCAAATAAGCGGCGAGCAAGCCCAGGGGTGTTTTTTTTTAAAAAAAAGTTGAAAAAAGAAACGGACTAAAAGAAAAGAATTTTCAAACTACTTGGGGGACACCCAGTGGCTAAACCTGAAATTGCAATCTTTCTTTTTAAAAAAATCAAGAAAATATTTTAGAAAAACAAGGTAAGATTAACCTTGAACACCAGATGTGAAACTTCACTATGGAAGAGTTTCAAAAACAAATCTATGCTATGTGGGAAATATCTTACCAAACCTATCAGTTCCTTTCTTCAGCTGGCAATGAAATAAGAGCTTTTGGAAAAGAACTAGAAAGCATCTTGAAGAAGCAAACTCAAACTGTGACTACAACTAATATTTTATTGGGACAGAACTTAACAGAAGAAATTGAACAATCAAATACATTGGCAGAAGAATTAAATATTCAACAAATACAGACTTTTGAAGATTATAATGGAAAAAATGTGGAAAAAAATCTATTCAGACCAGGACAATTATATCAAGAGGCGAAAATAATGAGAAGATTTAGTGTTGTTAACAGACTCCTCAATCCTTCAAAAGTAGAGACTGGAGGGCCACTTCAATATGATATAGCAACACAAGAATGCTTTGATGACCCTGAGGCAAAGAAGCGAAAAATGACATGGCAAAGGAAGAAAGCAAGAATAAGATTGAAGAAATATGGACATTCTTAAGTGGCCTGAAATAGATAATACCAAAATAGACAGGATTGTACATGGATTACGAGAGATTGTTTTGATGAGCAGATAAAAATACTGACTAATTAAAAAAATAAAAATAAAACACAGATGTATGAATACTGAAATATTGAAATATTGAGTTCCTTAAATTATATGGATTGAAATATTGAGTTCCTTAAATGATATGGATTAAGATGTATATATGTTAAAAATGATAGAATGTAACTAATATACTTGGATGTAGTGACATGAGAGGATGTATTAAATGTTGAAACGGAAGAAATTTTGGTTAATTTTTAATATGTGAAAACTATAAATGAGAAACAAGAATATTATATTCTCCTCCTCCTCTTTCTCCTCCTTGCAATTGGTATTCTAATGACTACTATTCTAATATTGTACTACTAATATTGATATGGAAATGAGATAAATAAGAAGTGTATTACATTACTAGGTATTGGAGAAAATTGTGTAAAGGGACAGGAGGTTAGCAATATGAAAATGAGAAATTTTAAACATTTAATTTTAATATCAATGTAAAATTAAGGTGTTTGATGTTTTAAAGATGGAATGTTAAAATATAAAATATACTAAAGTATTGATAAATATAAGAAAACTATTAAATGACTGATGGATAGCAATGAGAAGTATGTTAATTTAGATAAGAGATAGTATGTATTAAGGGAAAAAAGAGAGAGGAAGTATTGGTTACAACAATTTGGAGATTTGTAATAATATGTATTTGTCTGAAATGGAACTATTGTAACCCAGACACTACATTGCTTCTTAAAGATACTATTGTAATATTGGAAAACTAATAAAAAAAAATCTGAATACCTAAGGCATCAAACCAATTGAGTCCAATGAGACTCGTTCTCTGTCCCCCTACTACTATGACATCCAGATACCCATAAAACCCCTTAAATTTTACAGTCAAGGTGGCTTCTCCCTTAACTTTAACTTGAGCATTTTGAAAGTCAGTTAGAATTATGTCTGAGGGCCCCAGTTTGGCCCAATTGTTACTGCGCCTACAAACAAAATTAAAAGTCTCTTGAGAAATAATGGAGACTACAGAGCCAGAGTCCAATTCCATTTTACAAGGAACTCCTTGTAGCTCTACCAGGAGTCTGAGTTTAGGTTTGAGGGGGCATCAGGCCCCAGTGCGGCATGTGCTTCTACGGCTTCTGAAAAACCCCACACTAACCGGACCCTGGGCCCCAGTATCTCTCCTAGTCGGTTCTTCTGACTGGTGTTTGAGTGGCCCGTCCCTCTGGCAGGCTCTGCAAACTGCTGCAATGTGGCCTCTCTGGCCACAGGCTCTGCACATGGCTGATCAGAATCTACAATCGGCGCGAAAATGGCTGCCGTTGCACCCTTTACATCTAGGTAAGAGAACTGCCTTGTAAGTGTTCTCTTGCTGCTGGCTGTTGCGGTGTTGCGCATTGGGCTGCTTTTGAAGTTTGTTGATTTCTAGTTCTTCCTCGGAGGACTCTTTGGGGCATTTGGCGTCCTCGTGCTGGACCATTTCTTCATGCTTTGTCGTTTTGGCGGGCTGGACTGCTTGAACTGCACCCCGGTGGCTTTGTCGGCCAAAACTTCATCTTGTGCTTCTGAAAACATTAAATTCAGTCTGGCAAAGAGTCTTTGTTGAAGTGTTCAATTCCGTAGGCCACAAATGAGCCGATCTCGTAGTCTCTCTTCTAAGTTTGAAAATTTGCAAAGGCGTGCAGCCTGCCTCAGGCCTGCAATGAATTCTGAAGCTGATTCACCGGGTTGCTGCACTCTCTGGTCAAACTTGAAATGCCAGGCCATTTCAGACACCTTGGGCTGGAAATGTTCAGTTAACTTCTTCCTGAGGTCTGCATAGGAGACCGATTCTATTGGCTTCGGAGCGAAGAGGTTCTCGGCCAAATCAAAGGTTTCTGGGCCACAGAGGCAGAGTAGCATTGTGGCCTTGAGGCCTTCTTCTGTGATTTGGTTTGCCCGGAGGTAGTTTTCTACCTGGGACAAATAAGATGACCATTCTTCTGGATGCTTCACATCAAATTCTCAAAGTCTTCTGACCTTCGGCATTCTGTTTCTTGCTGGTTCCTGCAATTCCTTCCGATTCTGCTTCCCAGGCTCAGGGAATGAGTCTGCTGAGCACGAGGTCACTAGCGTAGCTTGCTAGCTGACCTTGAGGGGGGGGAAATGCCTTTTCCCTCCGGCGTGCGCTGCCTTCCCCTCTAAGTCTTCAGCTCTTTTTCAGGGAAGTAGGATCCCACCTTCAGCGCCAGTGTTGTGTAGCGGGTTCTTGGTGCAGGAATGAAGACAAGGCAAGTGAGTTCAGGAAAGCTCATGGTTTATTGCTTGCAAGATCTGAACTGAGAATTGGGCTGTAACTAGCCACAATATATAGTCTAGCCCCTAGGTGGCAGCCAACAGGTTTGAAGCAACCATTGCTGCCTAGGGACAGCCAATAGCAGCACTGGAGACTTGTAGTCTGGGTTGCTGGAGAGCCGTTAGCTGCTCCGGCAACCCACGTGGTATTATCATTGAGCCCAATACATAACACTGGATACTGTATGTTTAGCCTTTAGAAAAGAGATGATTGGTGGGAGACTGTAGTAACAGCTGTCAAGCACCTGAAACAATATCACAGAAAAGGTCATTCATTCCAGAATCCAGAAGGCAAACTAATGGATTTAAGTTACAGGAAATCAGATTCCAGTTGAATGTTAGGAGAAACGTCTGACATGTAAGAGCAGTTGAATGTGGAACTGATTATTTAGGTAAGTGGTAGATGTTCAAATAGAGACTAGATACCTGTCTGTCAGGAATGCTTTACCCTAGATTTCTGCATTGAGAAAGAGATTTAATTTGTTGAGCCAATGACCTCTTAGAGTTCAATGATTCTATGAAATTTGTAAATCCTGGCCTTTAATTTTGCTTAATTTTGCTTCTTAAATCAATAAGCTAACTGCACCAATTCTTGTGACTCTCCCTCTAATAATTGAAGCAATGCTGTCTGTATGAAAAAAGAAGGGATCCATCTGGGAGAATATTTTGCCAGCAGACCCCCATTTACAAAATTAAGAAAAGCTTTCTTAAAGAGATTACTGGAAGTTGAAGGTCAAGCAGTAACAGCACCATGGCCCATAAGCACAGTAAAGCAGATGACCGGAGGTCAATACATTCTGCCTGCATGACACTTATTATCAAGTAGGATTACAATTACAAAACCTCAGCTTTGTCTTCTGGTGCCAATTTAAGCAGAGAGGTGAAAAATCTTGTAAATCACACCGAAACTTTTGTGATGGTTAAGATGTCTTGTTGAGATTCATTACTTTCTATTTTCTAGTTAGAAAATAGTTGTATTTACTTTCATTACAAATAATAATTAAATTGTTATTTTAACATTACTTTGAAAATGTCAAGGGCTTAAAGTAGATAAATACAGCCTTTTTATTGCTGCAGTTTATTTGCCTATGTATCTATTTTACAGGAGGACAATAGATAAGCAGACAGCTTATAATATAAGCAATCAAACAAGCTAGGAAGCAAAAAAAAAAAGCTTCACATTAAACATTAGAAGACACAAAAGTGAGCAGAATTCCCCAGAATATAATTATTTTAATTTTAATCAGAACCAATAACCTTCCCATATTTTGAAACATTCTTCAACAGGATTTCAGCTAATTACATTGGCACTCTGGAGTAGATTTTTGAAAATAAAAAATACCCATCTGTGTAATATCTGAAAAACATAAGGATATGTGTGCACATGTGTGTAATGGAAAATCACATTAGGGAGTAAAGTGATAACAACACAAATCTGGGAGAAAATTCACATTTAAAGAAACATCAAATGTAATTTCCCAATTACATAAAATTCTTAAAGGATTTTTGCTTACATAAATACTGGAATGATAAAAATGAGAATGGAGACCCCAGTAAGATAGGCCAGGGTTTTTCAACCAGTGGTACGGGTACCACCTGTGGTACATTGGCACCTGGCAGGTGGTACACGACCATCCTAGAAAAGTGGTAGCGGGGGAGGGGAATGAGCTGAACCGATGACAGCACCACACAAGCCTGAGCAAGAGACGGCTGGAGCTGCAAGGCTGTCAGGGCTCAGCAGAAGTGCCAGGATCAGCGCTTCTTCAGGGCTGTCAGGGCTCAGCGGAAGCTCCAGGATCAGTGCCAGGCTCCAGCTGGAGCTCGGCGCTGATCCTGGCGCTTCTGAGCCCAGAAGAAGCACCAATCAGCTGGAATGTTGCAGCATCTCCAGGGTCTTGTGATTTACATTCAGATGCTTGGCAACTGATTCATATTTATGATGGTCACAGTGTCCCATGGTCATGTGAAGTGACCAAAACCTCCTGCAACCACGCAGCAGACAGAAGGGAATAAAAAGCAAACACCCTCCCCACCCCACCCCCACTGCCAATCCTCAAAAGAAGTGCTCACAACAATGAAAACCTCGGACAAGAGGAAGAGTGCCGCCGGGCGGGCAGGCAGATGTCTTGCTTGGCTGTGGCTTGGGAGGCACTTTTTTCAGTGCCATTGTAACTTCGAACAATCACTAAGCGAACTGTTGTAAGTTGAGGACTATCTGTATTTCATCAGATAGGTTGAAAAGCCCTGAGATAGGCAAGTATCTATCTATCTATCATCTATCATCTATCTATCTATCTATCTATCTATCTATCTATCTATCTATCTTGCCATTGATGCCTCTTTGGCTTTTTGATACGAAAATAATTACTTTGTAATTTTAAAAAAAGCTCTCTAAAGGAACACTCAAACACATCCCAAATTTCAATGTATCCTTATATGCTTGATCCATTTCTAAAACTTACATTAATTTGAGAAATATTAAGATTCTGTAAACACACAATGAACAATTTATCGGTACCTTTTAGAAAGCTGTTTTGTAGCCAAAGAAATATCACAGTCCCCAATATTTCTTTATAAAAAGTCTATCCTTATTAGTTATTAGTAATGTTGTGCTTGTAGCTTATGATATCTCCTGTGTGCTTTTCTTTCAGAAGAGCATTTTATCTTGGTCTGTGTATGCCCATACACACACACACACACACACACACACACACACACACACACACAAATATCCATCCATCCATCCATCCATCCATCCATCCATCCATCCATCCATCCATCCATCCATCATATTTGCTTTCAAACTAGTTCAGCTGTCAAGACCACAGGTGTTTCATTTAGCATCTCCCCATCCGTTTCCATTTAAGCATCATTTGGGAGGGGGTGATACCCTCAGTCTTTTCATATACTTCTTGTACTGTGGGACTGAAAAATGTCAATATATATTCTTCAGATTCCATCATTTCAGATATCTTTGCCTGACCTCTCTGCTGGATATCAGATTCATTCCTTTTCCCCTGCACAAATTCTGTTTTCTTGTCACCCCCATGATATATGGTTCTCATATTTTAAATTAAGCCATTGTTACTGTGATAGAGGTTATACCTCTTTTTTCCAACCTGTGGTACTGCTATGGTTTATTTTCTCCATTCCTTTTAGGAAGAGTAAAGACCAAGCATCCATTTTGATCATTAAAACAAACATCTAGAGAACTATTCAGTATGTTGATTTATTACTCCCCAACATATCCACTCCACATCCACTCTTTTTTGTTATCTGAATTCCTGAATTATTCAGCTAAACCTTTTCACTTAAGAATTTCACAGGGTGAAATGGGAAATAATAATAATAAAAAAATCAACATAGTGGAAACCCCACAGAGATATATGGATATCTACAATCTTCTCAGAAATTACAATGCATGGCTGTTCCGTTTTTGCAGCAGAATGGAATGAACAGTGTAGAGAGGAGAAAATGATGAAATATGTGGTACTATGTACACATGTGATAATATGAAGGGCTGTTCTATTAATTTATTTGTAGGTTTACAGGTAGTCCTTGATTTATAGTTGGTTATTTAAGCAGTCACAATGCCCTTGGAATGGGTACTTTATGGCCTGTTAAGCATATCCATCTGCCATACAATGTCACATCACCATTACTGAGTCATGTGATTACATTTCAGGCATTTGGCAACCTGTTCACATTTACAACTGATTGCCAAGTGCCCTGAAATCATATGATTGCCATTTGCAATCATGTCTGCCAGCTTCCCCAGAAAGTCAATGGGGAAGCCCACAGGAAAGGTTGCAAGTGGAGGGGACTGTCATGGTTGAGTTGCTATACAGCCTGCTCACAATATGACCACAATAATGGGAGGGGGGAGGGAAGGTATCAGAATGTGAGGGTGGTTTGGCAGGGAAACTCTGGAATGCAAACGTGCCATCTGGAAGCCTGAGACAGTTCCAGCCCTAAGGTCACTGGCTCTGGGAACATCTGAGGCATTTGGATTTGAGGTCCATTCTCCCAGTGTGCTGAGAGATTTCCCCTCTTCTCCATGAAGGGAGGGGAAATGCTCCCTCAGGCAGGAAGAACAGACCTCAAATCTGGTGAAAATGCTAGGAAATACCACTGTTCTGAGTTTTCCAGAAAGCTCAGAAAGGTTCTGGAGGGGAGGAGAAAACGCTAGCTCAGTGTATTCACTTAGAGATAAATCCCATTGCAATTTGCTTTATGTTAATAACAGAAAAATGGAAATAACATGTCTTGAATTTTCAAATAGCACTATGTTGGAGCAGATCAACTGATTCTTATTATGACAGCCTATTGGTTAAAGAAAGATGACACTGATATACAAATGATGAAATAAGTGCAACAGAAAAATCGTACAAATTAGAAGTATTTTTACTGCCTCATATTCTCTTTATTTGCTTAGTGCTTCTAACAGTTCTGAAATAAAACATTATGGGAGAATGCAGGAAGGCACAATAAAGACACATAGGTAAAACTATTAATTTAAATATTATTTTGGTATGCCAAAAGGCATATTGTTCATTCCAATTTCTTTCTATACAGAAATATGAAAATATTGATAACCAATTTGGTAAGCAGAATTTTACAGAAGATAAGATAACCTTTATTGTCATTTTTAGTGTGGGCATACTGGCACACATCAAAAATGAAATTCTGTTGCCTGCTCTCAAAAGTGTACACATACACATATAGACATGCTATATACATACATATGTATATACCTACACCCTTACATACAAATACATATAAATATTAATTATCCTCCATCTTAAATACATAGCGGAAAGAAGAAGCTTGAGAGTTCACAAGGTTGATTCTGTATGGAACAAAATTATAACTGAATCTGGATGTTCGGATACCACAAAGCCTCCTCCTAGAAGGTAACAAGGAAAACAGGTCGTGAAGAGGATGTGTAGTGTCCCAGATAATACTGCAGTCCCTGCTCAAGCAATGCTTATATGCTATGTCCTGGTTAGAAGGGAGTGAACTGCCCATAATCTTTTCAGCCATCCTCACCACTCTCTGCACCGCCTTCCTGTCTGAAACAGTGATGCGTCCAAACCAGACTGTAATGCCATATGACAAGATGCTCTCGATTGTCCCTCTATAGAAAGTGGTAAGGATGGGGGAAGGAAGATGTATTTTTCTCATGCAGCACAGAAAATGCAGGTGAAAAAAAGAGGTTTATTTCCTGGCAGATCAGTGAAAATGGTGAAGCAGTTGGAAATTCCTGCTTGGCATTCTGTGGGAAGCAGTTTTATTTCCCAAAACATTTACTGGGCAGTAACAGGAAGCTACTATTATCAGTTACCTTATCAATGTTTGGACTTCTGCAGTGAACCAAATAGATAATCCTGCCTTCCAATGTCAGCAAAGAAAGCAAATTGCTGTAACTCTGACTTTGCTTCTGACTTTAATATGATTTTACATGAGTTACCCAATAATGTGTTTAAGACTGCCACAAATACTTCTAGCAGAACTGCATGATCAACATCTGATGGGAACTAATTCTGCCTTCCAAGATTGCAGACACAAATAAATATAGAGAATATGCATTTTTTACTTTATGTACATGTGATTTCATTTTAAAAAAAAGAATTCAGCCTATCCGAGTGCAATAGAAAGAAGGGAATTGATTCCAAAGAAGTCATTTATGAGATGTTTTTCAATTACTACCCTGTGAAGGTAGTGGGGAAGCAAAATTGCAAGGTAGTGATTGCTCCTATTTTTGGATGAAATATTTGATGATTCTGTTTTAATATAAAAGAAAAAATGAGGAAGATTAATATAGATTCATGCCAGACATCTTCTGTAATATAGGACGTGATCAGATGTTTCATTAGGACTCAATAAACTGCCTTTTCAACATTTTAAAGAAGCTATCAAGGATACATATTGCTAAGCTAGGTAACACCATACAGACAAGTTTTTTTCTAAAGCCAGTAGCCACTCCAGCAAAGCTGACTATTTCCCAAGGTACCTCTATTCCAGTTCTGCTGAGAAAAAGAGGTGACAAACTTTTTAGAGTTCATAGTAAGCATTTATGAAATTTTATACCCCAAACAGGCAGAAGTGCTTTATATTAACATGTGCAACATTAACAGGAAGAAGTATCTTTTCAAGTAGATGAGAAAAGCTCACATATGGTTTTGTCCTCCAGAAATGATTGCCTGGCAATTTCTGGAGGGGAAAAATAGAGAGAACAATTGGACAATACAGACAAGCTCTTCAGTTCACTGGAACCTGGTTGAGACAAGTAAATCTAGAATTTCATGGTGAAACAATGAGACATAACTGAAAACCATACCTACCATGTTTTCCTGAAAATAAGACCCAGAAGAGGCACCAGGTTTTATTTTCAGGTGGTGTCTTTTCCACTCACCTCACTATGGTGGCACCAACAAGCTCACCTAGCCAGCCCATTTCTTCTGCAGCCGAAGGAGCAGCTTCATTCTGCAGCAGAGAATCGAGCGTCGGCCTGCATTTCACAGTCAGAGGCCCTTCTGGAAGGCCTCTGCCGCTGAAAACCAAGAAAGGCCTCTGACTGAAATGCAGGCCAGAGCTCCATTCTCAGCTGCAGAAGAATTGGGCTGGTGAGACAAGTGTCGATTTATAGGAGGCCTGGATGCAATGGTAAGCTCCAAATCCCCACCCCCATCCTAGCTTGATTTTTAGGCTTGTGTTTCACCTCAAAACTAGGACTTATTTTGGGGGTAGGGCTTATATTAGGCCCACACCCAAAAATCCAGCTAGGGCTTATTTTGGGGGTAGGTCTTACTTTTGGGGAAACACTATCTCTCTCTCTTTTTTTTTATCCTAGGGCTTATAACACTTCCCTATGGATTTCAGTTTGGTTGATCTAAGACAAGATTTTAGTCCTCTGAATCAACTTCTCAAGGAAATAGAAGTTTTTATAAATTAAAAACAATTCCATGCGGGTTGGATCCTGAATCGATCTAGTCCACAGTAGCACTTTGTGTGTGGTTCTGTCCAGAATATTCCCATGGATGGATAAATGAAAAAAAAATCTACTTGTCTCCCTTTCTCCTTATAGAGTCCTTATTGATGAGATAGGTGGCACATAAATTCAATAGACAAACAAACTTCCTGCATTAGCCTAGAAAGTTCTCCAATCCCTAAACCTAGGAGAGCGTTAGAAGAGGTTTCTGGGAGAAAAGGAAATCTTGGAAATTGCATCCTGCATTCTGTCATTCTTCTGCTGGATCAGACATCTTTCATAGACAAAAGGATGTCTTCTACCAGCAGAAGGCAAATTCTGGATCCAGTTTATAAGTCAGAAACTCTTGGAAGTTTTTCTTTTTCTTTGATCCCATACAGAGAAAAAAGTTTATTAGTGACAAAGTTCATTTCCCCATTGAAAAGAGGAGAAAATTACATTTGTCTAAATGAATTACTTAAATAAAAGATGCACAGTATTATAGAACTGTGTAATTTGCCTCAAGATGGTCTGCTGTTTCTAAAAAAGATCCGTGTATAACAAGCTCTGTTCAAGGATATTCCAGCTTTTGCTGAAATATAAACCAGTAACACTTGCAACTGGACATAGATTTAGAATATTTTATTTATTAGATTTTTATCCCATATTTATTACTTTATTGGACATAGATCTAGAATATTTTACTTATTAGATTTTTATCCCATGTTTATTTCCTTATAACTAACTCAAGGTGGCAAATGAACATAATATTTGTTCCTCCTCCTCTTTTCCCCCATAACAACAATCCTGTGAGATACATTAGGCTGAGTGAGAGAGTGACTGGCCCAAAGTCACTCAACCAGCTTTTATGTCTAAGGAGGGACTATAACTCACAATCTCCTGGTTTCTAGGCCAGCATCTTCAACACTATACCAAACTGACTCTCAAGACAATTAGGTAAGATCTAGACTGTTCCATCTCTTTTTATGGGGGGTGAGTCTTTACCCCCCGTGGATAGGGCGCGCAACTTGGGAGTCCTCCTAGATTCGCGGCTTACCTTAGAAGATCATATAGTTGCCGTGACTAGGGGGGCTTTCGCTCAGGTTCGCCTGGTGCGTCAGTTGCGGCCCTATCTAGACCGGGAGGCCTTGTGTACGGTCACTCATGCGCTCGTGACCTCTCGTCTTGACTACTGCAATGCTCTCTACATGGGGCTTCCCTTGAAGACCACTCGGAGGCTCCAACTGGTACAGAATGCGGCCGCGAGAGTTGTCTTGGGAGTTTCCCGGTACTCCCATGTTACACCTTTGCTCCGCGAGCTGCATTGGTTACCAGTTGTCTTCCGGGTGAGGTTCAAGGTCTTAGTGATGGTTTTCAAGTCCTTACATGGCATGGGTCCGGAATACCTCGGGGACCACCTGCTGCCGGTGTCAACTCCCCTCCGCCCTGTGCGTTCCCACAGAGAGGGCCTCCTCAGGGTGCCTCCGGTCAGAGAATGCCGGCTGGTGGCCCCCAGGGGGAGGGCCTTCTCTGTGGGCGCCCCGGCTCTGTGGAATCAACTGCCGGTTGAGCTCCGGATGGCACCGGATCTCCGCTCCTTCCGGCGCGGGTTAAAGACCCACCTATTCGAACAAGCTGGCCTGGCCTGATGGGGAGTTAATTTAGGGTTTTAAATATTTGTATATTTTATTGTTTTATTTTGGGCATTAATTTAATTCTATTTTAACTTTTGTATTTTTGTATTTTTATTATATGCCCTGTTCACCGCCCTGAGTCCTTCGGGAGAAGGGCGGTATAAAAATTTAATAAAAACTAAAAACTAAACTAAACTAAACTAACTACTGTGTTCACCTGTTCTCTCCTATAATAGATCAATACACAAATTGGGGAATAATTAATATGAAAGTTGATCCTCATGGTTATCTTTCTTACTATGGTAAACCATATTTTATTTATTTATTTATTTATTTATTTATATTTTTATACCGCCCTTTTCCCGAAGGACTCAGGGCGGTGTACAGGGCAATAAATACAAAACAGGATACAAAAGTTAAAAGCGATTAAATAAATGCCCAAGGTTAAAACAATAATTAAAATGTATTTAAAACCCCAACCCTAACCCATCAGAACAGGTCAGACTGCTCAAATAGATACGTTTTTAGATCGCGCCGGAAGGAGCGAAGGTTGGGGGCTGTCCGGAGCTCAACCGGCAAGCGGTTCCATAGGTCTGGCGTGCCCACAGAGAACGCTCTCCCCCTGGGGGCCACCAATCAACATTCTTTGATCGGAGGCACCATGAGGAGGCCCTCTCTGTGGGAGCGCACTGGACGGAGGGAAGCTGATGCCGGCCGCACTTGGTTGGAGATTGATAAGGAGAAAAGAGACAGGCGCTTGTGGCGCGTAAATGAGAATTTGTTTAGAAATCAGAGAAATGTGGAAGAATGCAAACAGCGGATGAAGGATTTTTTTGAAACTAATATGAACAAAGGTACTTCTATGGACATGGTGTGGGATGCTAGCAAGGCATATATGAGAGGGGTGTTGATATATATGAACAACAAACATAGACGTGCTGTGGAAGCTAGGAGGAAAGAACTGGAGAATGAAATAAAGGAAAAAGAAAAGGCTTTGATTTTGAATTCAGAGGATGTGAAGACTAAGGAGGCTATTAAATTGTTAAGAGGACAATTTGATAAATTAATGGCTGACCAAGTGGCAACCAATCTGCGGTTTGCCAGGCATAACACTTTTTGTAACGCTAACAAACCAGGCAGATGGTTAGCTTACAGATTGAGGAAAAAACAAAGGGCTTCTAATATAGACAAGATTGTGCATGAAGGAAGGGTTGTGTTTCAACAGGACCTTATCAAGGACGCTTTTGTGGATTTTTATTCTAAATTATATGCTAAGGAGAAAATTAATGAAAAGGACATTGATATATATTTGGAAAATGCTAGCATCCCGGTTCTTACGCAAGTACAAAAAGAAGGGATTAATCAACTGATCACAGAAGAAGAAATTTTTACAGCAATTAAGGAATTGAAGGTGGATAAAGCACCAGGTACGGATGGCTTGACTGCGGCCTATTATAAAAATTTACAATTAGAAATGATAAAACCGTTAAAGGAACTGTTCCAGACAATCCAGAGGGGGGGAAAGGTGCCACCGTCTTGGAGAACAGCTTTTATCTCTTTGATTCCGAAGGAAGACCAAGATGTTACTCAAGTTAAAAATTATAGACCGATATCGCTTTTAAACACAGATTATAAGATATTTGCTAAGGTTTTGGCTAATAGACTGATGAGGGTTCTGCAACAGGTGATTCATGGGGATCAAACAGGGTTTATTAGTGGTAGGCAAATGAAAAATAATGTGAGGCATATAGTTGATGTGTTAGAGTTTTTGGAAAGGAACAACCAGATTGCTGCGGTGCTAATTTTTTTAGATGCTGAAAAAGCTTTTGATCAATTGAATTGGAAATTTTTGTTGAAAGTTTTAGATAAAATGGATTTTGGGGAAAATTTTTTACAACCGATTAGGGCATTATATCAAAAACAAACTGCCCGAATTATAGTTAATAATAGCTTGACAGAAGCATGTAATATTGAGAAGGGCACAAGGCAAGGGTGTCCGTTATCGCCCTTGTTATTTGTGTTAACATTAGAGATATTATTGGTTAAAATTCGGAATTCGGAAAAAATTAAGGGGATTCAAATTGGAGATCAGGACTATAGATTGAGAGCATTCGCAGACGATCTGGTTGTTACAGTGACCCAGCCAGAGAATTCTGTTGTGGACCTGATGGAGATAATAACACAATATGGGAAGGTTTCTGGATTTAAGGTTAATGTACAAAAAACAAAAATTTTGGCCAAAAATATGACAACATCGCAAAAGGCCCTTTTAGAAGGATTAACTGGATTTGAGATTGTTAAAAGGGTTAAATATTTGGGGGTGATTTTGTCGCCCTCTAATACAAAGCTATATAAAAATAATTATGAAAAATTATGGGGGAAAATTCAAAAAGAATTGGAGAGTTGGAAAAAATTGCAATTGTCTTTGTTGGGACGGATTGCAGCAGTAAAAATGAATGTCCTGCCTAAATTTTTATTTTTATTTCAAATGATACCGATTCTTAAGAAAGATTCCAATCTGGAGGAATGGCAGCGAGGTATCAATAAATTTGTGTGGGCAGGGAAAAAACCACGAGTTAAACTTAAGATTATGCAGGATACTCGTGAGAGAGGTGGCCTTAAATTGCCTAATTTTAAATTATATTATGAAGCTGCTGCATTAGTAGGAATAAGTGACTGGATTAATTTGACGCAAGGGAGGTTATTAAATCTTGAGGGCCACGATTTGTTGTTTGGCTGGCATGCATATTTGTTGTATGATAAGAAGGTAGACAACGTGTTTAGGGTGCATATTTTAAGACAGGCATTGCTGAGAGTTTGGAAGAAGTACAGACATAAGTTAAGTTGCAAGATACCATTGTGGGCAATTCCAAAACACGCAATAGAAAATATTCATGCTGGCTTCAAACATGATTTGACTACGTACAAGGAGATTCTCAGTTTGGAAAGAAATGTTTGGTGTTTGAAATCATAAAGCCTCTTGCGAGAAGAGAAGGTTGTTCAAAATTGGTTTCAATATACTCAGTTACGGGCCAGGTGGAAAGAAGACCAGAAAAATGGATTTACAATGACTGATGAAAATTTGATAAAGCAAATTAGGAATCAGGGACCAGCACATATCAAACGGATATATCTTGCATTGATAGAGATTGACTCGGAAACAGAGCTTGTTAAGGATTGTATGATAAAATGGGCCCAAAATATCCAGGAAGTTATCACAATGGACACATGGGAAAAGATTTGGGTGAGGAACGTAAAATTTACACAAGCTCAAAATTTAAGAGAGAATTTTTATAAAATGTTTTATAGATGGCATTTAGATCCCAAAAAGCTTGCAAGTATGTATCCGAATTATCAGCCTAAATGTTGGAGGTGTGGTGATGAAGATGCAACATATTTTCATATATGGTGGACTTGTAAAAAGGTTAAGGCTTTTTGGATAAAAGTCTGGTGGAATATGCAGAAGATTTTTAAACAGAGGATAAAGTTTTGTCCGCAATTTTTTTTGTTGGGAATAATTACAGATGTCACAGTTGTGGACACTAAGTTGATGTTGAACTTAATTACGGCGGCAAGACTTTTGATAGGCCAATACTGGAGGAAAGAGGAACTGCCGACCATAGAGGAGTGGACTTTAAAGGTTTCCGACCTGGCAGAGATGGCGAAGATTTCGGCCTATTTGAAAGATCATTCGCAAGAACGCTATATTATGGAATGGAGAAAATGGATTGATTTTATCCAGAACAAGTATAGGGTTAAGAAGTTTTATGTAGCATTTGAATAAGTCTTCTTTCGTTTTTTTTTTATTTTAGTTTCTTTTTATACATATTCAATATTATTATTATTTGTTTTATCTTATATAAGCTAGAGAGTGATGGATTTTAGAGTTTATAATTGTTAGTATATGATTGTTTATGATTGCTTTATATATATATACCTTGTATTTAGCTCTGGGAAGTTGGGGGGGAGGGGGGGGAGGGGGGGAGGTAGGGAGGGGGGAGGAGGGAGGGGGAAGGGGGGATTTTTAAAGGAAAACTGTATTTTAAAACTTTTCAATAAAAAAAAAAGGATATTCCAGCTTTTGCTGAAATATAAACCAGTAACACTTGCAACTGGACATAGATTTAGAATATTTTATTTATTAGATTTTTATCCCATATTTATTACTTTATTGGACATAGATCTAGAATATTTTACTTATTAGATTTTTATCCCATGTTTATTTCCTTATAACTAACTCAAGGTGGCAAATGAACATAATATTTGTTCCTCCTCCTCTTTTCCCCCATAACAACAATCCTGTGAGATACATTAGGCTGAGTGAGAGAGTGACTGGCCCAAAGTCACTCAACCAGCTTTTATGTCTAAGGAGGGACTATAACTCACAATCTCCTGGTTTCTAGGCCAGCATCTTCAACACTATACCAAACTGACTCTCAAGACAATTAGGTAAGATCTAGACTGTTCCATCTCTTTTTATGGGGGGTGAGTCTTTACCCCCCGTGGATAGGGCGCGCAACTTGGGAGTCCTCCTAGATTCGCGGCTTACCTTAGAAGATCATATAGTTGCCGTGACTAGGGGGGCTTTCGCTCAGGTTCGCCTGGTGCGTCAGTTGCGGCCCTATCTAGACCGGGAGGCCTTGTGTACGGTCACTCATGCGCTCGTGACCTCTCGTCTTGACTACTGCAATGCTCTCTACATGGGGCTTCCCTTGAAGACCACTCGGAGGCTCCAACTGGTACAGAATGCGGCCGCGAGAGTTGTCTTGGGAGTTTCCCGGTACTCCCATGTTACACCTTTGCTCCGCGAGCTGCATTGGTTACCAGTTGTCTTCCGGGTGAGGTTCAAGGTCTTAGTGATGGTTTTCAAGTCCTTACATGGCATGGGTCCGGAATACCTCGGGGACCACCTGCTGCCGGTGTCAACTCCCCTCCGCCCTGTGCGTTCCCACAGAGAGGGCCTCTTCAGGGTGCCTCCGGTCAGAGAATGCCGGCTGGTGGCCCCCAGGGGGAGGGCCTTCTCTGTGGGCGCCCCGGCTCTGTGGAATCAACTGCCGGTTGAGCTCCGGATGGCACCGGATCTCCGCTCCTTCCGGCGCGGGTTAAAGACCCACCTATTCGAACAAGCTGGCCTGGCCTGATGGGGAGTTAATTTAGGGTTTTAAATATTTGTATATTTTATTGTTTTATTTTGGGCATTAATTTAATTCTATTTTAACTTTTGTATTTTTGTATTTTTATTATATGCCCTGTTCACCGCCCTGAGTCCTTCGGGAGAAGGGCGGTATAAAAATTTAATAAAAACTAAAAACTAAACTAAACTAAACTAACTACTGTGTTCACCTGTTCTCTCCTATAATAGATCAATACACAAATTGGGGAATAATTAATATGAAAGTTGATCCTCATGGTTATCTTTCTTACTATGGTAAACCATATTTATTTTATTTATTTATTTATTTATTATATTTTTATACCGCCCTTTTCCCGAAGGACTCAGGGCGGTGTACAGGGCAATAAATACAAAACAGGATACAAAAGTTAAAAGCGATTAAATAAATGCCCAAGGTTAAAACAATAATTAAAATGTATTTAAAACCCCAACCCTAACCCATCAGAACAGGTCAGACTGCTCAAATAGATACGTTTTTAGATCGCGCCGGAAGGAGCGAAGGTTGGGGGCCGTCCGGAGCTCAACCGGCAAGCGGTTCCATAGGTCTGGCGTGCCCACAGAGAACGCTCTCCCCCTGGGGGCCACCAATCAACATTCTTTGATCGGAGGCACCATGAGGAGGCCCTCTCTGTGGGAGCGCACTGGACGGAGGGAAGCTGATGCCGGCCGCAGGTGTTGCCGTAGGTAATCCGGACCCATGCCATGTAGGGCTTTGTAAGTCATTACTAACACCTTGAATCTCACCCGGAGGGCAACCGGCAGCCAATGCAGCTCGCGGAGCAAAGGTGTAGCATGGGAGTATCGGGAAACCCCCAGCACATTCTGCACCAGTTGGAGCCTCCGAGTGGACTTCAAGGGCAGCCCCATGTAGAGAGCATTACAGTAGTCTAGACGAGAAGTCACGAGCGCATGAGTGACTGTACGCAAGGCATCCCGGTCTAGATAGGGTCACAACTGGTGCACCAGGCGAACCTGGGCAAAGGCCCCCCTAGTCACAGCTCCGATATGCTCTTCTAAAGAGAGCTGTGAATCTAGAAGGACCCCCAAGTTGCATGCCCTATCTACGGGGGGTAATAGCTCACCCCCCATGGCCAAAGATGGGATAATCGGAATTTCCCGGGATGCCGGCACGAACAGCCACTCGGTCTTGTCAGGGTTGAGTCGAAGCCTGTTCCTCCCCATCCAGACCCGGACCGCCTCCAGGCAGCAGGACATCACGTCGAGGGCATCACTGGGGTAGTTTGGGGTCGAAATAAAAAGCTGGGTATCATCAGCATATTGATGATACCCAACTCCAAAACCACAAATGATCTCACCCAGCGGCTTCATATAGATGTTGAACAGGAGAGGCGAGAGAACTGATCCCTGAGGAACTCCACAAATGAGAGGTCTCAAGGTCGATCTCTGCCCCCCTGCCAACACCGACTGCGAGCGTCCCAGAAGGTAGGAGGAGAACCACTGGAGAACTGTGCCTCCCACTCCTAACCCCCTGAGACGTCGCAGCAGGATACCATGGTCGATGGTATCAAAAGCTGCTGAGAGGTCTAAAAGGACTAGGACAGAGGAGTAGCCCCTGTCCCGAGCCCGCCAGAGATCATTCACCAGCGCGACCAATGCCGTCTCCGTGCTGTACCCGGGCCTGAAACCCAATTGGTACGGGTCTAGATAATCAGCTTCATCCAAGAACAAAGGGAGCTGTTGCGCCACCACGCTCTCAACAACCTTCGCCAGAAAGCGAAGGTTGGAGACCGGACGAAAGTTGTTCAATATTGCTGGGTCCAAGGCAGGCTTCTTGAGGAGGGGTCTCACCACCGCCTCCTTCAAGGCGGCGGGAAAGCTACCCTCACTCAAAGAGGCAGTAATCACTGCCTGGAGCCAGCCTCGTGTCCCATCCCGGGCCGCATAAGTCAGCCAGGAGGGACACGGGTCCAACAAACACGTGGTGGAGCTCAGCTTCCCCATGATCTTGTCCACTTCTTCAGGAGTCACAGGGTCGAACTCTTCCCAGATTACATCGACAAGGCTGCCCGTATCCTCATCGTCAGACTCTGCCCAGTCAGAGTCCAGACCGGTCCGGATCCGAGCGATTTTGTCTGACAGAAATCGACTAAACTCCTCGGCTCGACCCTGCAAGGGTTCCTCCCTCACCTCCTGATTAAGGAGAGAGCGAGTCACTCTAAACAGGGCGGCCAGGCGATTATCTGCGGACGCGATGAGGGTGGCAAAGTGGTTAGACCTTGCCACCCTCATCGCTGCGAGATAAGTTCTCGTAAACGACCTTCGTCGTAACCGGTCGGATTCGGATCGGCTGGATCTCCAACAGCTCTCTAGGCCCCGTCTCCGACGCTTCATCTCCCATGAGAACCATGGAGAACCGTGGAGCCCATTGGGATCTGCGCCGGGTCAACGGCCGCATGGGTACAACTTGGTCGAGTGCCTCTGTGGCTGCCCTTTCCCAGGCTTCCACTAGGGCATCGACCGAGCTGTGAGCAAAGGAGGCAGGTGGGGGCCCAAGCGCTGTCTGGAACCGCTCAGGGTCCATCAGGCACCTAGGACGGAACCATCTTATTGGCTCAGCAACCCCATGACGGGGAGTGGCAAAACAGAAGACCAACCGCAGGAGATGGTGATCGGTCCATGACAGGGGTATAATAGTTGGGGAACCCCCCCTGAGATCATCTAACCACCGTCCGGTTAGAAAAACCAGATCGAGCGTGTGACCCGCCCCATGAGTTGGGCCCTGAATAACCTGCGTCAGGTCCATGGCCGTCATGGAAGCCATGAACTCCCGAGCTAACTCAGATGATCCCCCCAGGGATGGTAGGTTGAAGTCACCCAAAACTATAAGTTTGGGGAACTCAACCACCAACCCTGAGAGAATATCGAGAAGCTCAGGCAGGGCTGCTGCTACGCGACTAGGCGAAACGTACACCAGCAGCAAGCCCAACTGAGTTCTAGGGCCACATCTCAGGAGGAGGGACTCACACCCGACTATCTGGACTATGGTGGCCTCCCGCGGACATAAGGTCTCCCTCACAACTACTGCCACTCCACCGCCCCTACCCTGAGCCTGAGGCTGGTGCAGCACCCGGAAGCCTGATGGGCAGATCAACCAGGGGGACCCCGCCCTCTGGGCCCAACCAGGTCTCCGTAATGCAAGCCAGGTCCGCATGCTCCTCCTCAATCAGCTCACGAATGAGAGGTGCCTTATTCATTACGGACCTGGCATTGAAATACACGAGCCTGAGCTCAGGTGGCTGCTCATCCTCGCTCCCGGTACCACGGGCTGAAATCAGAGGGTCGGAGCGCATCACCGCTTGGAGACAGCGGGGACGCACTCCCGGATATTGATATGGCCCTCTGTTCATACACCTGCGGCCATTCCCTACCGCCGTGGGAATAGGCAATCCCACACCCCGCTCCGGGGCCCCGTAGGCCCCCAGCCCAACCCCCACCACGACACGATCAATCCCCGACCTGGTCTGAGAAACGGTTGGTGGAACCCCCCCAGTTTCCAACCGAACCTGTAAACCCACCCCCCTCCCTAACCCCACAAAATATTTTGCTAAAAAACACACCAGGGGCCTCTTGTTAAATTTGGAAAGGAGGCTCCTGTCCCTGCCCAGCCATCTCTCGGGGTCCCAATAATTGGGCCCATCCTCAAGAGGAACGATGGAGAGGAAGGCGGGTCGCGCCCAGGAGAGGGGGGCACCCCTGAGCGCCAATAGGGCTGTGCTGGAGTAAGATAAAACCATTAGTCCGGGGGAGTCCAGTCAGGCAGTCCATCAGTCTAAAGTTGAAAAGCTGGAAGGTCAAGAGTGTGCAATTCACCAGCTCCCTGCCACTGAGCTGGGTACCAATCAGATGACTTCCAAAATAGAACAGGCACCTCCCTCTCACGAAGGGCCCGGATCTATCATGGGATGGACAAATACCAACTCAGGAAGGCATACCTCCCTAGATCTCTCACCTCTAGGGAGGCAGCAGATAGTAATTGGTTGGTATCGATGATAACACATACGGGCCGCCCTCTCACGGAGGCTCGTCCAAGACCTTCTTGCTTCAGTAGGGACCACAGAGAGAGAAAGAGAAGAGCAGCAGTTATCAGGCATAACCTGAGGGTAACCATAGTTAGGTTGGAGAGCACGGTTCATCTCAAGGCGGGAAGAGCAAAGCGGGGAGAGCAGGAGACGCCGGACGGCAGATAGATGGACCCCGATGCAGGGAGCTGAAAACCGGAGGCAAAAAGCACGTCGCCCAGCCAGCCACACACAGCACCAGAAGTCAGGCAATCCCACGCCAGCCGCAGGTCTCCCCGGTCGAGAACAGGCAAAAGTAACGAGCCAGCAAAGCGCTCCCCATTCCGCTCGCTGTCGATCACTCCACCGTTCTATCCCAACGCCGAGTCAACCTCCATTACAAAGCATACGGGAGTATCAGAGGCCACTCTAGGCATACCTATCGGCCCCGAGGATCCACCATTTGGAGCCCTCCAAGCCGCAGCTCCTCCCAGCTCCACCGGGACCTCCGAGATGAAGACACCGAAGCTTAGATGGAAAATGGAGGGCTGCAACTCCAACAACATGCCGACTCTTCTTCTCTCTCAGTTCAATCAACTCTCCGAGCCACGGCACAGAGGAAAAACATCTCCGCGGGCTCGCAGGAACCCCAGAAGACCGGTAAGGACGCCAAAACTGGAAACACTCCACGGAGCTCAGCCCAGCACATCCGCCATCTTGGGCATGCGTAGTCCTGTAGGACCTCTTCCTATTTATCAGCTGCATGTTGAAACGATTGATTGACACCTTAGAGATAGATGTTGTTTTACTGGATGACATTTTATGGGATAATTATACACAGTTCTAATTTGCTGATTTTTTTAATAAAGAAAATTAACTCCCTAGTTTCTCAGTTATCATAGTTAATCATTGTCCTCCCCACCCCCAATGAATATTTTATTGCTAAACAATGCTTTAAAATGGAAAGTGTATCATGATGCATTTTGTCTATCTGGTAATTTATAGTTTGTTCTCCCTGTGAATGCTGTAATGCATCATTCATTCCTAAGCTTTCTTGCTGTGCTGGACTACAACCAGTGATGGGATTCAGCCAGTTCGCACCAGTTCAGCAGAACCAGTAGCTAATTTTTTGTTGCCCAGGCCCAGAATGGACATCTGGAAGTGGCATCCACACAGAGAACTGGTTGTTCACATATTTGAATCCCACCACTGACTACAACTGCCAGGATACACAGCTAATATAGCAATTGGCCATTAGTCTGAAGATTCTGTGAGCTGATAACCATTATAGCTAGAAGGCCCAGGAATGGTGGAGTCTGTTGCAGTGCATAAAAGAGAATGTAGCTGACTAGGGAGTGACTAGGGCCTCTTTTTGCCAATAAAGATCATATTTGAAATGCAATATAATATACATACATACATGCTTCACTGAAATTGCTGTATGTTGAAAGCTTTATGACTTGAATTATGAATATATTATATTGTGCAAGTGTAACATGGTAAACAATCAAAGAAATAGGATTATATGGTCAAGTTTGAGGTGACATTTGCAAAAAGCGGTGTTATTAATCAGACAGACAAAGATAGATAGATAGATAGATAGATAGATAGATAGATAGATATTAGTATCAGTTAAGCTTTTTAAAGTTTTATTTTGGCTCTTTATTCTCCTAACCTTTATTCTCCTAGCCTTAGCCTTATTCTGTGGGCTAATTCCATCATAATGAGAACATTTGGGTACCAAGAAAAATCACAGCTTTCTCTTCTTTTGAGAGCAAGTAAATTATCTATGAAATGAGCGAGAGAGAATGTTATGACTCAGGCCTTCCCAAAGCTATCCACTTTTAATTATAGATGTCTTTTTTCACCCTCTTAGTAACAGAGTGTCTGTTAATGGGGAATCGGTCTCAGAGCTGTGCCATAAATTGTGCCCATGGAGAGAATGCTAATTAGATTGCTAGAGACATTAACTGGGGTTTGGCAGTTCAGCAGCTTGGTGGCTTTCACTCTACATAAATGCCACACATTTCAGTTATAAAATGACTAGAAAGGCTACACAATCAATGTCCTTTCAGATCTGTTTAGATATAACAGTTCCGGAATTACTTGCTGTGCTAGGAAAACTGCATATAAAAATACTATAAAAGCGTGGATCTATACTGAAACCACCTAAACATTAATTATGTTGGTTTATTTGGCACAATGCTGTTAATTCTTGCTAATGAATTTAAATACTTTGGGAGGGAAAGGACTGGGAGGAAATAGAATTATTCAAAATACAATGAGATATTTTTGTTATGATTTTTTAAAATCCATTTTAGCATTTATTTCAGAGTATATTTTTCCCAAGTCAGTACTGTGATGTATTCATCTGTTAATGTTATCAACTGTTACGTTATAGTTATATCAAGTTATGATTAATTGTTAAAACGCTACGTGAGGTAAATCACCGCTGACAGTAAAACACGCGGCAATTTGACAGCTGTCAAATTGCCGGGAGCTACTACGCAGGCGCAACGTTTGACAGCTCCACACGCGGACCCGGGCTGTCATTTAACTGACGCAGCCGATTGGCCCATCCGACGAGCGGGAAGCGGCAGGTCCCGGATTGGCGGAGCCAACTGACAGCGGACTATAAAAGGAAGTCAAACCCTCATTGTTTTGCCTAGTGTGTGTGTACCTCAATAAACCGGAGTAGCTGAGCCTGCTGTCTTCGCGTAATCCTTGACCACTGTATACTCGACTGGCGACTAAGGTGGGATCGGCTTGCTAAGCTGAAGTCACTGAGCTTAGGAAGGCATTCTTCTGGAGGCTCAGAGCTGGTCACTGGGAAGTTGTAACTTCCACCTCAAGCAAGCCGAGGGGAAAACCGAGACAGCATGGCAGCTTTCGGGCAGATACGAGAATTCGACACGCGATTTCCCGAGCGCTGGGAATCACACCTAGGCCAAGTTGAGGGGTTCCTGCTGGTTAGTAAAATAACCGATGACCGGGCTAAGGCGGCAGCTCTCTTATACCTGAGCGGGACCGCGGTGTACGACGTAGCCGTCGGTCTATGCAGCCCGGAACCGGTCGCGCAGGTAACCTATGCTGAGCTCACCGAAAAGCTCAGCAAACACTATATGCCGATGCATTCCGAGACCTACTGGAGAGTCCAGTTCGCGAAGCGACGCCAAAGACCCGGGGAAACGGCAGCCGACTTCGTAGCGGGAGTAAGACAAGCCGCCAGATGGTGTCACTTTCCGGACTTGGAGGACCGGATAAGGGACCAGCTGGTCCTCGGTCTCCGAGACGAGCACCTCCAGAGAAAAATAATGGCGAAACCAACCCTGAATCTAGCTGAAGTCACTAGAGAGATTCAGGCATACGAAAACACCCACTCTGAAGATTTCGCCAAAGTCAAAAACGGTCAAACCGGGGCCGTAAACCAGGGGGAAATAGTCCCCAGAGACCAGGGAGAACTAGAAGACCTCACCGACGTGGACGCCATCCACCGCCGGTTCAAAACGCTCCAAACACGGAAAGCCGAAAACAGAGAAGGGGCGAGACCCAAAAACAACAACCGGGAACCCCGAGTCGCTTGCGCAAGCTGCGGAGGAAACCACATCAGATCCTCCTGCAGGTTCAGGAACGCCAGGTGCCACAACTGTGGAAAATCGGGCCACATCAAAACAGCATGCAGAAGCCGCAACCGCGGAGAGCTCCACGAGGTCGAGGCAACGTCCCCAGGTATGACACCCCGGCCCAGGCCAAAGGCCAAGCCCCCCAGACACCTAGTACAGGTCATTAATAAGAAGGAAGGAGAGGGGGGGAGCCACAGTCTAACCCCTAAGGTAAAAATTAAAGCCAGGTTACAAGGGGTACCGTGTGAACTGGAGGTAGACTCCGGCTCAGCAGTCACCCTAATTTCCGGGGAAACCTTCAGAGAAATTTGCCAAAAGAGCCGGAAACAGATCCTTTTAAAACCACCCCAGGTGATCCTGGCGGACTACCAGAAGTCCCCAATACCCCTGAAGGGCCGAGCGAAAATCCTCGTTGAATTCAAAAAATTCCGAGGACCACTTAACGTCCTAGTGACCCAAGAGAACAGGTCCAACCTAATCGGGCTGGACTGGTTCAAGGCACTAGGCATAAAACTAACAGGCATCAACAAAGTACAGGCCACAAGCCTTGAAGACGTCTGCAAACAATTTGCAGACGTCTTTGATGGCTCTTTAGGGACTTACACAGGGCCCCCGATCACCCTTAAACTGAAGCCGGAGGTGCCACCCATAAGGATACGGGCACGAAGGGTCCCGTTCGCCCTCAAACAGAAGATTGAGGACAAACTGGACCGCCTTGTCAAAATAGGAGTCCTAGAGCCCACCGACGGAGGGACCTGGGAAACTCCTATAGTGACACCTATAAAACCTAATGGCCAAATTAGATTATGTGCCGATTATAAAGCTACTCTAAACCGGGCACTCTACGCACATGCTTACCCGGTCCCCGCGGTGAAAGACGTCCTCTCCTCTGTCCGATCCGGCGCCATCTTTGCCAAGCTTGACTTGGCGCAGGCGTATTTACAGCTTCCAGTAACTCCTGAAACCGCAGATGCGCAAACGATTGTAACTCACCGCGGGGCTTTTAAAGTCAAATGCCTTCAGTTTGGCATCTCGGCAGCCCCAGGAATTTTCCAAGAAGTAATGGAAAAGACATTAAAAGGGATTCCTGGGGTATGCCCCTATTTCGACGATGTCCTCATCGCCGGAGAAAATAAGGAAAATTTAGCGGAACGCCTGTCAGCTGTTCTGACCAGATTCAGAACAGCAGGTCTTAAACTACACAAACAGAAATGCCAAATAGGTGTTCCCTCAATGGAGTTCTTAGGCTATAAAATAGATGCCCACGGGGTTCACCCAACAGATGCAAAAATCAAAGCTATCAAAGCTGCCCCCACACCGAAAAATAAACAAGAGTTACAAGCGTTCTTAGGACTCTTGAACTTTTATCACGCATTCTTACCCCACAAAGCTACCCTAGCAGAACCGTTACACCGCCTGTTAGACAAGGGACACCCTTGGCTCTGGACATCAGAACACGATGCCAGTTTTAACAAACTCAAAAACGCCCTGTGCCACAGTTCTACAGTCACCTTATTTAGAGAAGACCGTCCCCTCTGCATCGCCTGCGATGCATCTCCGTACGGCATAGGAGCAGTACTAAGTCATCTCCTGGACTCAGGGGAACAAAAACCTATAGCGTTCTATTCAAGGACCCTTACAAAAGCAGAGAGAAATTATGCCCAAATTGATAGGGAAGCCCTAGCCATCGTTGCCGGAGTCAAAAAATTCCACGACTACCTATACGGTAGGAATTTTACTATTTACACCGACCACAAGCCCCTTCTGGGCATATTCACGTGGAACAAACTAACCCCGCAAATACTCTCACCTAGAATACTGCGATGGTCGACCTTCTTGTCGGCCTATTCGTTCCAACTAATCCACAAGCCAGGGAAAGAATTAGGACACGCAGACGGCCTCAGCAGGCTGCCCCTGCCGAATGCTGACCCAGACCCGGCTCCAGCAGGGCGTATTTTGGCAATCACGGAGCTTCCAGATACCCCCGTAACAGCAAAGGACATCTCCTCTGCTACAGCCACAGACAAAATTTGCAGCCGAGTATTTCAATGGGTCTCCGCAGGATGGCCAGCCACTTGCCCGGGGGAGGAATTTAAACCATTCTTCACTAGGCGACACGAGCTGTCAGCCCATCTAGGGTGCCTCCTTTGGGGAAATAGGGTGGTAGTACCCCAGAAACACAGGGAAAAAACTTTACTGACGCTACACGAAGGCCACCCCGGGATCGTAAAAATGAAAGCCCTAGCGAGGAGTTATGTGTGGTGGCCTAACATAGATAGCAACATAGAAAATTACGTTGCCGGCTGTTACCCGTGCCAATTAACGAGATCAGCTCCAACTCAGAACACACCACACAGATGGGAGACGACCAAAAACCCTTGGTCCAGGGTCCATTTAGACTTCGCAGGACCATTCCAGGGACAAACATTCTTAATTGCAGTAGATAGTTTTTCAAAATGGCTAGAAGTAGCCCCAGTCCATAGCATCACCACTGCCACCACAATCCAAGTTCTGCGGGGGCTTTTCACTACACACGGCATCCCAGACACCCTTGTTACCGACAATGGACCCCAATTTACCTCTCGCGAATTTCAGATATTCACGAGGGGCAACTCTATTAAACATATTACATCGGCTCCCTTCCACCCCTCCTCCAACGGGATGGCTGAAGTCATGGTGAGATCCACCAAGGACGCCCTCAGAAAAATAGTACATGGCAACTGGCATCGTCGACTCTCCCAATACCTTCTCGCCCAGCACACCACTCCATGCACCACCACGGGAAAATCGCAAGGCGGAACTGCGATGGGGACGGCGGCTTATCACTCGTCTGGATAGAATGCACCCGGACAGAGGCAACATCGAAACGGAACAACCCCTGCCCCCGAGAACATTTTCCATAGGTCAAAACGTATGGGCCCGTAACTACACAATTGGACCAAAGTGGCTGCAAGGCACCATCATCGACCGAACGGGGCCACTCTCATACGTAATACACACACAACACAACGGACAGATCCGCAGACACATAGACCAATTAAGGAACCGGCAACCCCAAAACATTCCTCCACCAACCCCAGCCAATACACCGGCCCCACAAAATGAACCCGGGACCCGTCACCTCCCCACAATCAACTAACCAAGACTGGGGGAAGGGGTACAAGAGAACGGCGAAACCCCGCGACGCTCCTGCCGGAGAAGACAACCACCAACATATTTAAGAGACTACGAATGGCGGGGTAACACGCAACAACAAGGAGAGAAGAACAGCACCAGTTCGGGGGAGGGGTAAGGGGTGTGATGTATTCATCTGTTAATGTTATCAACTGTTACGTTATAGTTATATCAAGTTATGATTAATTGTTAAAACGCTACGTGAGGTAAATCACCGCTGACAGTAAAACACGCGGCAATTTGACAGCTGTCAAATTGCCGGGAGCTACTACGCAGGTGCAACGTTTGACAGCTCCACACGCGGACCCGGGCTGTCATTTAACCGACGCAGCCGATTGGCCCATCCGACGAGCGGGAAGCGGCAGGTCCCGGATTGGCGGAGCCAACTGACAGCGGACTATAAAAGGAAGTCAAACCCTCATTGTTTTGCCTAGTGTGTGTGTACCTCAATAAACCGGAGTAGCTGAGCCTGCGGTCTTCGCGTAATCCTTGACCACTGTATACTCGAAGTACTAAAAAATAAAATAGAAAAAAAACATTACAGTTTTCATGTTAGTTTAAAAGCCATCAGCATACTTTCCTTCAGTTTTACTTTTTTTTCATAGAAAGGAGAATTCCAGCAGACAGCTGCAAGTGAAATGATCTAAAGGGGCTTTTTAAAAAATGAAGAGAAAAAAAAATAATTATCCAAAGTAAGGTGACTTTTACTGCTCCTTACTGCTCCTTTCAAATTCTAGAAGACTCCATGCATTCATCTTAGATACCTTCCTACTCAATGTTTTGATTATGAAAAATATTGGTTTATTTTTCTAAAATTGGAATTTTCTTCATTGAAGTATGAAGTTGGACTATTTGTGCACTGAATTGAGACTTACCAAGTCTCCCAAAAAGGTTTGTATGATCCCATTCATAACTAACATAATTCAACTTTCAAATAGGGGCCTGGATGGCTTTAAAGTAGGTTGCCAATATCTTCCCTCCCATTAGTTAATTAAAACAGTGTTCTAATATGTCGACTGGTGAATGTCGACTGGTGGCCCCCAGGGGGAGGGCGTTCTCTGTGGGCGCGCCAGACCTGTGGAACCGCTTGCCGGTTGAGCTCCGGATGGCCCCCGACCTTCACTCCTTCCGGCGGGATCTAAAAACCTATTTATTTGAGCAGTCCGGCCTGGTCTGATGGGTTTGGGGTTGGGTTTTTTAATATGGTTTTAACTATTGTATATATCGGGCATAAATTATTTAATTGTTTTTTAACTTTTGTACTTTGTTTTTTTAATATTTATTGCCCTGTACACCGCCCTGAGTCCTTTGGGAGAAGGGTGGTATAAAAATTTAAATAATAATAATAATAATAATAATAATAATAATAATAATAATAATAATAATAATAATAATAATAATAATAATAATAATAATAATAATAATAAGGCGGCATAATATTTACAATGGCTTTCTTAACAATGCATTTGGCATGTCAAGATCTCAGTTATAGGTGTAATGGAAAACCTGTGAAAAAGTAATTGCAATGACTAATTGTTTTCAACACTAGAATATTCTTCCAACTAAGGAGACATACAGCAAATATCCATTTGTAATAATCAAACAAAACCAAACTAAAACACACAGACAAAATAAAAATGATTTACTTATACCTCTGATGTTAGAGGAAATCAAGATTTGTAACAAATTTCCAGATATATAACCTGATACCCAATTGTTATAAAAGCAATAGAGTTCTTCTTAGTAATGCTAATCTCGAACATTTTTGTAGAATCTTTGCTGGAGCAAAATTCTTGCAAAAGCTTTAAGTTATCCTTCCATATGCCAAACATATTTGACATAGCTTTCTGCTCTGTGGAGTTTTTTTTCAAGGGTTATGAATACAATTATGTTTCTCCACATAAGTTCAATTAACACTGATGCCAACATTATCATACAATCCTCAAGATAAATGTACTGCTGTTGATCCACCTATTCTTAAACATTTCACTGTTAATGAGGAAAGGATCAGACAAGCTAAGAATACATATTATGAGTCTTAAAGAATGCAATGTTAAAAAAGTCACAGTGCAAGGAAATTGAGCTTCAACGTGTGGCTAAATGGAAATGATAAAAGTATGAAAGGTTAAAATGTGATAAACAGAGAGTGGATACAATAGTGCCAGAACTAGAGAAATTTGCATGCTTCATATACACAATTCAATAGACATAGGCTTTAAGGTTCAGAGAACCAGTCTGGGGTAATTCACCAGACTAGAAATTGGGTGATTATGAGCTCTAGTCCCACCTGGGGCACAAAGCCAGCTAGGTCATCTTGAGCCACTCTCTGTCTCTCTCATCCCTATATATATATAACTCTAGGGTTGAACAATCATAAAACAATGCTAAAGCAATTAAAAAGTTACAATATAGTACAACATTAAATACTCCAGAGTCATTTGTTTGAGATAATAATTGAATAAACCAGTAAACATTTTCCAAAAACTTGTTAAGAAAACTTCAGGGACTAGTGCAGGCAGTTATTAGGAATCATCATTGACTTAAAGCACGGGTGTCAAACTCGTCACATCATGTGACGTGTCGCGACATATCACAACTCTTTTTGTATTGCCAGCAATGGGGTGGGTGCGGCTTCAGTATGATGAAGCCGGCCCATGGGCCAGCAGTTTGACACCCCTGAAAGAAACAAAAAATCCCTATAATATATGGATCTTATGCACTGTATTTATCCTTCAATGGTGCCAAGAGACACCCAGCCCACCTGAATGACATTAGGTTCAATAGAAAAAACAACTAAGTGCCCAAAGAAGGGAACATAAACACAAAAAATCCACAGAAGGCACCAGGATGTTGAATGCCTTGGCAGGCAAATCAGGTTTGGCCAGTCCCAGCTGAATGAATTTAACTCAATACACCTGGCTGGCCTTGTAGCCAGATCAGACTTAAAAGGTATCAGTTGCAGAAATATGAGCTATGGTATCTAGCTATAACCACAAGCTGCAGTCTCTCAGTTTGAAAGCAGATGTTTCTTGGAATTCACATTTGTTGCTTATGGGATGAGTTACCCTTGTGTTTTCAACTCAGAGTGCATATTGGTTTCTTTTGGTATAATGATTCTTTGTGGCTGTTGCCTTTGCCCACTGGAGATTTTCTTAGAATTGGACTGACTACGGGCAACCTATTTTAGCCCAGGAGCTCAGTTCTGAATCTACCTATGCTTCTGCTATTTGCAAATTAAGAAAAGACAGCCTGGAAATTGGAAATCTATCTCTAGAGAGAAAACCCGCAGAATGTCTACAGGTTCTTGCCCATGTAGGAATCCTGACTTCAGTTCTTGAGGATTCTGTTCACAGTAAAGTCCCCAATGTGTTGTACACTAATCTGTAAAGTTGAATGTGATGCCATACCAACATGGCTAGGTCACCACAGGCAAGACATGAAGGTACCCTAGGCAAATAATATCAGATTCATATCCCAAACAAAAATGTGATTTTAAATGCCCATTTGAATCGGGCTGGAGATTCTAGAAATACTTTTCAGAACTGAGAAAATTATTAATCTTTAAAGCTGGAGGTTTCCTTGGAAAAATAGTTGTAGTTGCAATTGCAACTATTTTCTCCCTTACTGTTAAGGTTTTTCCTACTGCTGTTGCAATCAGTGAACATTTTCTCACTGGTAATTTATAGCATCATCTGGTTCTCACTGTGGAGATATATCACTAATGAAGACAGGTTTTATACTGGAAAGGATGAGTGATGTCATAAATTGCTAGTGCGGAAGTGTTCAATAACCTGCTTTGGCCATGCTTCTCCCAAATACCATTTTCAGAATAGTCTGCTATTAAATTCCACAAGCAACAGTTAAGAATGTTGGTTTCCCACAGATAAATTTTGGCGTTGTTATTATACATAACATCATATTGCTGGTAGTTTTATTAGCCAAGATTTTTTAAAATTTGTATTGTGATTGTTTATATTTCAAATTTGCCCAATAAATCTCTGCAATCAAGGCAAAAGGTACAAATTGCTTTAACAGTAGCCATGATAGCTACTGCAGCTAGGGATGGGGGAATCACGTTCTCTCAGTAGTGAATGTGGTCTGGCTAAAAAATTAAGTGGATAGGTCACATCAGTAAACTTTTATTTTTGAAATAAAAAATTAGTCCATGTGTATTATATATATGTGTGTGTGTATATACTATATATATATGTATATGTATATGTGTGTATATGTGTGTGTGTATATATATATATATATATATGTATGTATATATAAAATTAATTTTCATAATGGCTAATCCAGAGTTTCTGCGCAGTCTACAATGTAATGGGGGCATCCCAAAATTTCTGGAATTAAAGACATGATAATATTACAGTAAAGTCTCCTAACAGAGCTATGTATTGAAAGCTTGTTCAGAAAGGAAAGTTTTAACCCTCTTCCTGAATACCAGATATGAATGAGGCGTGGCTACTCTCTAGGGTGGTATGTTCCATAAAGGTACCTTCCAAGGGGAAACCTTCAGCAGACTCTCTTGAAAGTTCTCACAGGCAGATCAGCATTTTCCTGGATGAAGCAATTCTTTAGGTCAGCAATCCCCAATCTTTCTGACACCAGGTGCCGATTTCATGAAAGACAATTTTTCCACAGATTGGGGGGCGGGGGGATATTTTTGCATGCAACCTAGATCCTGCACATACACAGATGATACTTTGCTCACAGCCTGGGTCATAACAAGCCCTGGACCAGTGCCGCTCTGCAGCCAAGGGGTTGGGGACCCCAGTTTACATAACCTGTCACTGTATTCTTTAGGGTTTTCAGTAACAATCAGCAGCTTCAAATTGTCCAGAAGCTTCTGGAGAACCAGTGCAGTAACCAAAAAATAGTTGTCATTCTGCAATTGACAAACAATAAAATGACACACACACACCCCACACACAAAGGTCGGGTTGTTTCTAGGTCACCTTTAAAGGCATGCTCACATGTAGCATGTTGTATAGGTCCAACCATGTGGTGATAAGGGTGTGAATTAATACTGCCATGGCTTCCTGGTTCAGGAAAGTTTACATCTTTTCAGTTTAAAACAGGGGTGTCAAACTGCCAGCCCGCAGGCCGGATGTGTCATGCCGAAACCTCTGATTTAATAGGTCTACTATAGGACATTCATTCAGTGGCAGGTGGTAGTCAGGATAAAGGGTTCAGGCTAAGTTTCTTAGCAGGACTTCTTCATTGTTGCAATGTAACTATAGCTACTTTCTCACTGTAAAATGATGGTGAAAGTTGGGACATGTTGTGAGAGGCCAAATTGATTGTCTGAATCAATACCATTCTCTTCAGTGCCATCTGTACATTTCTTTCTTGCACAGAATATGTGGAGGGTAAAAGAGAATTCCCAGTGTTCTCAAAGAAGATTTATTGCCTTCTGAAATGGCAATTTCCTTTCCTTCTGACTTTTCCTTTTTCCTCAAACCTTAAAGCTGAGGAGAAGCCTTTCAAAGGAAGTTTGAGTATGCATTTTGATTTATTTGATGCATTCAGATACTGTTCCTGTCAACAAGCACTGTGTGTTTGCCAAAGTAATTGCTCATTACTGGGGAGTAACAAAGCAAATTCATCCACGCTGTGACTACATGTATCACATCTGTTGGCTGCATGAATATTACATTTGGAGATGGAAGAGGATGTCTCGTTCCTTGAGTGCTTTACAAATTTCATTATTTTTTATCTGTCAAATCTTTTGCAATCTGGACAGCAGAGTTGAGCTTTGTGTTTTCCATCAAGTAAAAAGTTATTTCCTCATATGGGATAAAATCTAACTGGCTGAATTGCCGAAGCTAAACAATATAAAAAGCACCATGTTCCCCTGATGGCAGATCATTCAAGGCCCAGCCATAGAATTTTATGGTATATCATGGGGCCTTGCTGTAGAAGTGGAGCTCTGCTGAGCAATGAGCAACTATTTATCATTGCCAATGACTAGTTCAAAACATTTGCCAAGGGCTAAATTAAATTCCATGGAAAAATAGGGTGAAATAGTCTATGTATGGCTTGTAATTAGGTTGGTAGAGTCTAATAAATTGATATTTTCCTCTTCAACTTGCTTGTCTACTCTACTTTTGTTTTAGGAAAAATCATTTAGGGCAATTTTAAAAAGTGAAACTTTTATTTAAAATCGTACAGGAATCAATGGATTTCAAGTATATACATCATCAGGTATTGCCCTCTGTCTGTTGTAGTTGTTTGTGGTATGCCATATATAACTTGCAATATCTGTCTGCTCTGATTTATATTTTTCACTGTATATTCTCTTGATTTATTCTCTTGAAATACGAAATAAACTCTATTTTTATTTGACTCGGACCACTGCACAGTGCTAAGAAAACATTTGAACTGGCACACCCTTTTCCTCTAAAAGTATGTAATTTCAACTATAACAAGGTCCACATGGATACAGAAAGCCATTGCAGTGCCTATAGGCTCTGCTATAGTACTAAGGGAAAGAGGGAAGGAAAAGGAGAGAAATTGACAGAAGTCTTCCTTCTCATCACTGCTCATCTGGGAACTATTGCAATATTTTATCTTTGAGATAACTGCCATCCAGCTCTGTCCAAACCCACTTCTTTTTTTAGAAAAAGGAGCCTAACTTCAAATCCCTGCCCTTTTTCTCTTAACGATAATAGGTCTATCAGATTTGGACTGCAATAATCCAGTTAGCCATAAGGTGGCAACAAAGATACACAGACAATTAACTCTTTGCTGCCACTTAGTGGTTCAAATTTGACAGATTACATATCAAGCTATAGTATTAATAGAGTAATTATAGTGCATAAAATCTATGCATTTTCCATAGACATTATGTTGCAAAGAAATGGGGGAGTTGAGGATTTAAAATCTTTTTTTATTACCTCTCCACCCATTTTGTCAAAGGTCTCCAGGCACACATGCCCATGAGCCCACACATACACACAAACCCTGGTGAAGCCTGGTAAGGTTTGTGCAACAAAAGATGCAACAATGTCAACAAATGATATCCATTGTCCCGAAGTAACTAGTACCTTTTTTTCTCTTTAAAAATAAATAAATTGCAATCTGTCCCCCAAACCCTGCATTTCTAGCTCTGTGCACATTGGGGAAGTTTCTGTCAAGTGCCAAATCAGTTCAAATAAGTATACAGCTTTATTTCAAGCTTAAGCTCTCTATAAGAATCTGAACTACTAATGGTCCAAGCAAATTGGTGGTAGATAAGAGTCATAGGAATTCAAGGTAGGCTGGACTTGTGGGTGTGAAGGGACTTGAGACTGATGATGCACTTGACCCCTCCCTTGGGTTCAGCATGGTCATCTCCAACAGCAGGGTGTCAAACTGGCGTCCCACAGGCCAGATGCCTCACACACAGGCCATACCCACCCTGGCTCCACAAAGGCAAAAAAAGTCATGATACGTCACAAAATGTCACGTGATGCGATTAAGTTTGACACCCGTGTCCTACAGTTTTATCCACTCAGAAAGGTTTACTCTGTTTCAGCTATTTATAGATGTTCATGCTAGTCAATGAAATGGCAACACTTCAGCTTTCCAAAGCTAATTTCTAGTTTAGGCCCCATCACTTTCTGATCTGGTCTAAAATTCAAAAGCAACCAATTTCCAAAATTCAAACTGGGTCTGAATCAAACTTTCCTGTCAGACAAGAGCTAGTATGATATTAGATGGAAACAAAAATGTCTATATTATTTTTATATTTCATACTTCACTGGTTTGTAAACTATTTTCTATTTTATTATTTTATATACTGCTTCCTTAAAAAGAACTAGGTCTTTTCTTCATACCAAATCATGCGATCTGTTTAATTTTGCCAATAATCTTTATTGGGTGAATAATCCATGAATCATGGAAATGGGTTGGCCACATAGAAAGAACTGATGTCAGGTGTCATAGAACGGTTTCCGCTCATCATCATTCCAGGCATCCACAAAAGAGACCTAAAACAAGATGGATTGATGACGTCAACAAGTATTTCGGGCCCAATTGGCAAAAGAAAGCTCAGGACCATATTGCAGAAGAGGCATTCATCCTGCAGTGGATAGACAATGATGATGATGATGGTAATGATGATGATGGTGATGGTGATGATGATGATGATGGATTCAGCAGTCTACTTTGAGCTCTAACACCCCAAGTGAATACAGTGGCAAAAATGCTGATTTTTGGTGATGTTATTTTTGTTTGCTCAAAACTAAAAGTGAAAAGTGAATAGAAGGCAATTTGTTTTATTCTTTATCCTTCAGAGGCCTGAGATAGTATATTTGTAATTTGGAGGTAAAACATCTGAAATTGATGCCAGAATTTTAGGCAATATTTCAGGTTTCTGAAAGGATAGAAATGGAATCCTTGACCTGTACAAATCTTTCCACTATCATTCCCACCCTTAGAACCCCTCAAATACAAAAAAAAAATGAACTAAAACGAATCAGCCCCATAGTTTCCTATGGTTCCTCCATTAGTTTGGGGAACACATTTCAGCCCTCAACTTGAAGAAAAATACTCATTCCTATTGTGGGCCATACTTGCCCAACATAGCACTGTCCAATAGAACCGTCAACTGGGACTTCAAATCCAGCACATCTGGAAGCCTCAAGTTGGAACATTGCTAATAGACATTGCTCATTGTTTTGAAATAATTTGCTATTCACAGTTAACTTTAATTTATCCTCCTAAATACTGTATCCTCTCCTTTCTGAACATCATTTTATCTTTCTGAACTCTGATTATAGGAGTTATCAGTGCCTTTTATTTCCAGTGGAAGCTTACTCAAGGAAATAGTGTACACCGCATATAATCCATGAGCAGGACCCCTCCCAGTTAAAGCTCTTCATATCTTGTGGTTTTCAAAGGGAGAGATTAAAGTAGGCCCTTAACTTTTTCCCTGCATACCAAATTTATCCAGGGCTAAAAACATTTTGTTATGGCTAGACAGTTTCCACAATGGTCTTTTTTTACACAGAGCAAAATAAAATGAAAATTTCCAGTAGTTTAAACATGTCTTTATTTCAGTCTCTTGTCATGTGTTAGTTTGTGTGACAATAACAGTGACATTTTTATTTGTCCCCTGAGATGAATAAGTTGCTTTAATTTTATTATTTCCATTCATATTTGAAAGTTGTTCCAAATACTTAAGCTAGCTCTTTTGCATAAGTCTTTATATCTGTTTTACTGCGTGTTTTCAAAAGTTTAAGATACTTCAGAGATATTTGATGGAGCTCAGGCCACACACTATTAAAAAAGTATAAAATATGAATGTCCTGTTCACAAGATTAAATTTAACCGAGCTTTCCAGATTCTTTGTAAATGTGGTCATGAATGAACTGCCACGCCTTAGCATCTCTGTTCTTAGATATATAGGCTGTCAGATATGCTGGATATGAGAATATTTATTTTATTTATTTTATTTTAATCCCATTTATATCCCGCCCTTCTCCGAAGACTCAGGGCGGCTTACAATTTAAAGCACAAACCAATGTGCTTAGCAATAGCCTTCATTCTATGTATATGCCTGCTTATTAGGGCTTTCACACACACCCCAAGCGGCATTATTACAAAGTCAGCTTATTGCCCCCAACAATCTGGGTCCTCATTTTACCTACCTCAGAAGGATGGAAGGCTGAGTCAACCTTGAGCCTGGTGGGATGCGAACCTGCACTAATTGCAGGCAGCTGGTGTTACTTAAGGAGGCATTAGCCCACTGCTCCACCAAGGCTCTTTATTTATTCCTTTGAGAAAATTTCACAGATGACCAAATCTTTAACCCACTTAATAGGTCTGTTCTCAGGAACACCTCATTTTCTATCAGGAGATTTTGAAAAGAAAAAAGGGGGAATAAGACTCATGGAGTGCCTTATATTTCTGCTTCTCCTTTTCAAATTTGAGCCAAGGAGAATTAAACCTTTAACACACAATTCTGATACACACACACATACACAGATCACTTTGTATTTTACTTCCTGGTAAATACTATTGTGACCTAAGTTTAACGCAGAACATATTTATTTGTTAGACTGACGGACGAGGGGTGACATGTAGCAGTATTCCAATATCTCAGGGGCTGCCACAAAGAAGAGGGAGTCAAGCTATTCTCCAAAGCACCTGAAAGCAGGACAAGGAGTAATGGATGGAAACAAGTCAAGGAGAGAAGCAACCTAGAACTAAGGAGAAACTTCCTGACAGTTAGAACAACTAACCAGTGGAACAACCTGCCTCCAGAAGTGGTGAATGCTCCAACACTGGAAGTTTTTAAGAAGCAACTGGCCAGCCATTTGTCTGAAATGGTATAGGGTTTCCTGCCTGAGCAGGGGGTTGGACTAGATGACCTCTAAGGTCCCTTCCAACTTCTTCTTCTTCTTCTTCTTCTTCTTCTTCTTCTTCTTCTTCTTCTTCTTCTTCTTCTTCTTCTTCTTATTATTATTATTATTATTATTATTATTATTATTATTATTATTATTATTATTATTATTATAGTTACAATGGTGGAGATGAAAAAGTAATGTTACAACCAATTTTCGCATTTTCAGTCTTTGCAGGTCTGTAAAGCAAAGGAAAGCTGAAATAAGATCATAAACACAATTACAATTTTACTTAAGTGACTGCTTCACTTAACAACTGAGTTTCCAGTCCCATCTATGTTTGCTACTGTGTTTCCCCAAAAGTAAGGCCTATCCCTAAAATAAGTCCTAGCCTGATTTTGGGGGGTGGGGCTAATATTTTTATTTTTTATTTTAATTCCATTTATATCCCACCCTTCTCCGAAGACTCAGGGCGGCTTACAAGCTTAGCAGTAGTAGTAATATAAGCCCTACCCTAAAAATAAGCCCTAGTTTGGGGGTGAGGCACACACTTAAAAATCAAGCTAGGACCGGGTAGGGGTGTGGATCTGCCCCACAGCACCTTGTACCCACTTACTTTGCAGCCAGGCCTCTCCTCGCTGGCCCCCTTCTTCCATGGCATCTTCTGAACCAGGCCTGCATTTCTCAGTCACAGGCCTTTCTGGAAGGCCTCTGCAGCTGAGAACCGAGCTATGGATTGAATCCATAGCTCAGTTCTACAAGACCTATGCAGCCAAGGACCAACCTATGGATTTAATCCATAGCTCGATACTCAGCTGCATAGGCCTTCTGGAAAAGCCTGACTGCAAAATGCAGGCCAGAATGTAGCTGAAGAATGAAGCTGCTCCTTCGGACGTAGAAGAATTGGACCAGCTGGGCCGGGCTATCGGAGCCAGACGTAAGACATTTCCAGAAAATAAGATCTGATGCCTCTTTGGGGGGCAAATAAAAAATTTAAAAAAGAAGACGTGGTCTTATTTTTGGGGAAACACGGTAAATGAAGACTACCTGTAAAAGTATACTGTGAACCCAAAACTTACAAGATTGAAAGTGCACAGAACAAAAAAATTCAAGCAACCTTTGGGGGGGGGAAACCCCCACTAAAATGAAAAACAAAATAGAGATAGTTCCACATAGATCTATGAGGTCAGGGAATCCCATAACTAGATTTTTTTCTTAATAAGAAAATGTACAACATTGAACTTCTGGGGAAGAATGATTGCAGCTTAGAATAAGGAACCGAGAAGTAGATCAACTCCTTCCACACTCTCTGGACAAAAAGAAGATGCAAGATTACCCAAGCTGCACTCCATATGGTTGCTTCTCACAGGGACACAGTAATTCAGTGGTCACCAGAGGGTGGGAGAATTGGGACCAAGGGAATTTGCTATACTTGCTCCAGATGCAACCAGAGTTTTTCAAAGGATACTAAGTTTGCACATTGCTGGTTCAGAAGTTGCCTATTATTTGTTTTAAAGAAATTAGACACCTTCAAAATGACAAGGCTGGAAGTTCAATGCCTTCCATTCTTAATATAAGAAAATGAAGCTGTATCTTTATAAGCGTTAAGATTTTAAAATAAACAGCAAGGTTTTGGTTGTAGAAAGTTTTAAATGGACTAAGCTCAGAAAACATTGGAATATTCGATTTTGAATATTAAGACTTTGAAATTAATTTTAAAGAATAAATGCATTTTGTTTGAAAGAAAAACATATTTTTGATATTGAAGACATAACAAGACAAGCAACAAATAATGGTGTTCAGAGTCATTTTGAGGGATTGCATTGGGACTTTGAATCAATAATGGCACTGTGTTGTATCTTTTTGGGAACAATCTGGTCCCAGAAGAAGCTGTTATAGAAAAAGTTATGAAACAAAGTCTATCTGAGAACAATATGAACAAGAATTTGTTACTAGACATACAAAAAAAATCAGATAAATCTTTAGAAAGGAAAAAAGAAATAAAAATGGCAATCCCAGAGGGGATTAGAATTATTTCTTCTTGTTGGACTTAGAAAAGAAGCTTTTTGAAATTTTGAAGAAATTTTAAATAAAGATCAATAATTCTCTGAATGGATTAAAGAACAAAACTGTTTTATGTAAAAAGAAGGAACACAAAGTTGGTTTATTAGTTGGTGATCAGAATTAAAATGGAATATGTTATTTTTGGTATGACACCTAGAATGGAAAAAATGTTGTATGTTGGATTAACTTACAGTTAACTTAGTGTTTAGACCTTTTTCCTTACAGTTATTTTATGTATTCTAATCTGATAACATTTAAATTGGTTTTGTATCTAATTGCTCTTCCACTTAAAGTAAGGATTTTTGTGAAATTGTTCTCTTTAAACGAGAAATTGTCATGTTAAATTTAAGCCTTTTGTTCATACTAGGAAACTGAGATCGTTCTATGCCTTCTAAATGTGGGTTTGCTTATAGTTGAGAGTTGAGATATGGAATGATGAATTTTAAATTGGTTAATTAATATTATTTTAGGATTCCCTTTGGACATTATGTTGATTGGATTGAAGAAGGCATTATTGGATTTTCTTATAGTTTGAAAGGTGAATTATAGGATGAAGAGTTTTATATCTGCTAATTAAGAAGAGATGAAGAGATAGTGAAATTGTTTATTCTGTCATGATGGTGGTGTAGAGTTGCTTTCTTGGGATTTTTTTCCTCTATTTTTTCTTTCTTTTTTGTTTTCTTGGAGCCTTTATTTTCTCTTTCTATTTAAAAAAAGAGAGAGAAAATGTGCAACATTTAGGGTTTTTTAGTATAGGGGAAAAAAGGGACGCGGTGGCTCAGTGGGTTAGGACGCTGAGCTTGTCGATCAGAAGGTCAGCAGTTTGGTGGGTCGAATCCCGAGGGCCGTGTAACAAAGTGAGCGCCTGTTACCCGTCCCAGCTTCTGCCAACCTAGCAGTTCAAAAGCACGTAAAAATGCAAGTAGAAAAATAGGGACCACTACGGTGGGAAGGTAACAGCGTTCCATGCGCCTTTGGCGTCTAGTCATGCTGGCCACATGACCACGGAGATGTCCTTGGACAAGCGCTGGCTCTTCGGCTTTGAAACGGAGATGAGCACTGGCCCCATTTTGTTGGAAACAACTAGCACGCATGTGGGGGAACCTTTACCTTTACCTAGTATAGGGGAAAAGACAATGGTGAGGAATGTTGGAACTTGTAGGGCAGCAATGCCAGAATTGTGTAGACTCTTTAGCTCTACTTTAAATTACAAAGTTGAGTTGCTGAAAATTCAGGACAGGTAAAAGGTGACTTTTTTCATGTAGAATAACAAAAGTATAGAATTTGCTAGGAGAAGATGTGATGATAGCTATTTTCTTTCTTCTTAGACAACTTTAAAAGTAGATGAGACAAATTCCTCTGTGATCATGCTTTCAGAAGCTATTTCCCATAAACAATATATATTATACCTTCAGGGTCAATAGCATATATTCCTCAGTAGGGCCTTGCCCAATCAAGTCAAAATGCATAATATCTGATGTAAACCATTCAGAATAGCATCTAAAGGAGGAGACTTCACAGTCTCTTCCCTGGCAATGATAAGATGATAATAAATTAAATAACTTAGTAATTTACAGCATCCAAAGTCTGCTGACTTGGCTGTGCACTATAACGATGATTACATGCCATCGAATTGGTGTCAACTCTTAGCAACCACACAAATGGATTTTCTCTAGGATCATTTATCCCCAGCCTAGTTCCCTCTGATTTTTCAATGGCACACTCATTATCACTGGAATCAAATCCATCCATCTTGCTGTAGGTCATACTGTTTTTTCCTGCTTCCTTCCACTTTTTCCAGCATTGTAGAAAGTTAGTCTTTGCAAAAAGTCTCCAAAATACATTAGTTTAAAACTGGTCACTTGTACCTTGTGTAGAATTCTGGACTGATCTATTTTATGATCCATGTGTTTGATTTCCTAGATGTTCATGGTGTTTTCAGGAGTCATCTCCTACACCAAAGTTCAAGAAATGCCAATATACTTTCTATCTTGCTTCTTTCAAAGTCCATTTTTAACTTCTGTAGGGAATACAGGCTGCACAGGTCTCGTCCTTGTAGGCACTGACATTCCACAACATCTGAATATCTTCAGATATTCATGCTACCATATCAAGAGAACATCTGCAGTGATTTCTTGACTGCTGGTTCCTTTACTGTTGATGATCTAGCAATTCTAAGGCTGTTTCCCACACTTGTTGTCATTAGTTTGGTCTTCTTTAAATTCACCAGTGTTTCATGTTTTCCTCATATTTCATTGCTAGAATTTGCAAATTATTACATTTTTCAGCTCTCAGAGTAGCTTGCTCTGCGTAGTGCAGATCATTGAAGTTTCTTCCTCCAGTTTTAAAACCATGCTTATCTTCTTCCATTCCAGTTTCCCTCAACATATATTCTGCATGTAGACTGAATAAATAGATAGAGAGTAAACAGCACAGCCTTGTCTCACTCCTTGACAACCTGGAGCTAATCTATTTTGTCATGTTCCATCCGGACTAGGACTTCTGAGTATAGATTTCACATTAGGACAATAAAATGTTCTGCAATTTCCATTTTCCTGAGAACAGTCCGCATTCTTGACACAGTTGACACCACCAAAAATTAAATTTCATCTTTTCCTGGCAGGCTGGCAGACTTTTAAATGAACACTGATGGGTTTTTTTATTTTTTTTCCCCACAGTGAACTATTTATTTAGTATATGAAATAAAAGACATGAACTGAAATATCTTGCTCAATATTTGGTGTCATTTGTGTTCTTGATATATACTGATACTAATATTTTGCATTAGTTGCAACTTCATAAGCTTCTCAAATACCTTCTACAGACAAAAATTCAGCTACACTATGGGCTCAGCGGTGTCCCCCATTGTGACCAATCTCTATGTAGAAGAAGTGGAAACCAAAGCCCTAAACTCCTTCACAGGAATTCTACCCACTCATTGTTATAGGTATGTGGATGATGCTTGGGTCAAGTATTAAAACACGGGAAGTGGAAGCCTTCACCAAACACATCAATACTCTGGAGAGGTATATAAAATTCACAAGGGAAGATGTTAAGGAAAATAGTCTGGCTTTCCTGGGCTGTGCAGAGCACATTAAGGAAAACAGAAGGCTCAACATTCAAGTATACAGAAAGCCCACACAGAGTTCAGTATTTACATTTTGATTTTCACCACCCAATAGAGCACAAACTAGGAGGGATTAGAGCCCTACACCACTGGGCTAAAGGTTTGCCTACCAGCAAAGAGGAAAAAGAAAAAGAACAAAAACTCATCAAAGGAGCCCTCAGAATTTGTGGCTATCCCAACTGGGCCTTCATCAAATCCAGAAAAAGTTCCAGCAGGAGTTCCTCCATAACAGATAAAGAAGAGAACAACAAACAAAGCAACATTGTCGTTTCTACATTGCAGGAATATCTGAAAAGCTCAGAAGGATTTTCAACCAACATAACATATGTAATTTCATATGTTGCAGGAATATCTGAAAAGCTCAGGAGGATTTTTCAACCAACATAACATACATGCACACTTTAAATCCAAGAATACATTCAGGCAGAAGCTTGTTCATCCCAAGGATAAAACACCCAGACACAAACTGAGCAAAGTGGTATTTGCAGTGCAATGCAGTAAAATGTGTTCTTTCAGCAGTCCTAAGAAGTTTCCACACTCATTTGCATTCTGATTCAGGTGACTTTGAGGGTACAGATAAAACCCCCAAGTGGCCTCAATAACTGTCAAAAAGCTCATGACTGACCCTCAGAGTACTAATGACCAGATGACTGCAAAGAATATAAAGCCTACCAACTTCCAGTTTTGCATTTTAGTGACGCAGCTGAGGGATTGCAGAGCTCCACACCCCATGGCTGGTTTCACCGTGCCTGGGGACCCTAAATGGGACTAATGTCACCCCAGAGAGGCAGTGAAGAAGGAGGGGCACCCTGATGATGACGGAATGATGGTGGTTGATCTGTTTGATTCAGGGGAAGCCTTCCAACCCAACAGGAGAAAGGCTAGCTGCACTCCAGTGACTAGCCCAAGCTACTGGCATCCAAAGTCCAAAAGCACCAACTAAGACCTGTAAACAGCGTGTTGGACCTGAGTGAGAATATTGATTTTCTCTTCTCTATTTTGAAACTGATTTCCTGGAAAAGATCCCCAAGAAGCAAAAAAATCCTCTGAAAGTGAGAAGGAAGGGGACTATAACCCCACCCTTCCATTTAATTTTTATGGGGGACAGAAATAAATTGAAATGGACTAATGTAAAGCTATAATTTGAATAAAACTGAAAATTATGGAAATTGTTAAGATTTTCTAATTAAAAGAATATTGATGGAATTACAAGAAAATAATCATTTTGTTTTAAAAGCTGAAAAATAAACAGACACTGACATCTAGTGGTGGAACAGAGTATAGAATTATAGCCGTCTTGCCTCAGAAATTGGCAAGATGCCCAGACACAGAGTATTTTTATCCCTTTGATCCTCAATGACTCTTAGTCAAACAGAGAACAGCTGGGAATAGAAGAAAGAAAACACACTGGGCTATCTATTGCAGAATGAGAAATATAATTGTTTATGAAAACTGCTGACCTTCTTGGATTGTAAATACTTACTGAGTTGTGATATTTAAGTTTAAGAATAGTCTGCAGAGAAAGAAAAACTTTGTCCTCTTGGCTATTCTCCTAGCAGGTAAATTACTGGATGGTTTTTAAATGACTGAATGTGTGTGTGTGTGTGTGTGTGTGTGTGTGTGTGTAAATTATTCAAATTGCTAATAAATAATTTAGGGAGGCTGATATGGCCATTTCGAACTTCTTATGTTCTCATCAGTCAGTCATACCCTTTATCTGAGATTCGAACCTGGGCTGGTTATATATTAGGCAGTTGTTTTAACTCCTGAGCCACAGGTTCTTTCTCTCTTTATTAGCTAGGAAGCAAGGGAGATATATGTGTTAAGTATTGTCAAGTCTTTTGAATGCACCTTGCTAATTAAATCTTTCTTTCTTGTTTTGGCCTAACCCAAGGCTATCCACAGGATATAGTCACAACTTATGATAGCTCATTATTTGTGTAAATTATTCAAATTGCTAATAAAGAATTTAGGGAGACTGATATGGCCATTTCGAACTTCTTATGTTCTCATCAGTCAGTCATACCCTTTATCTGAGATTCGAACCTGGGCTGAATTAAAACAACTGCCTAATATATAACCAGCCCAGGTTCGAATCTCCAGAGGAAATTTATGCTATGTTACAACTAATTCAAATGACAATGGATTCAAATCATAATGGGATTAAAAATAACTTTGATGATATAAATGAACACATTTTTTGTCTAAGCTTACAATTAAGAAATTCTCAGAAAATGGTGATGAAGAATGAACAAACAAATCAGATAATAGAACAAAAACTAGAGAAAAATGATTCAAAAATGGAAGCTACAAATGAGAAAAAACACAACTTAACACAAAGACAAATTTACAAGATCTTGCTATAATATTGGAAACAGAAAAGATATTTCATTTTTCAGAACATCAAAACAAACCTGAAGACAAGAAAGAAGTTTTGACAAAATGGACAATGGGAAGAGAAATTGAGGGAGAAGAAAAGTGGAAGAGTCTTAATGAGTATAAATGGGTGAAACTCCTCCTCAAAACCACCTTACTCAATTTGTCTTTCCCATTCTTAACAACACTTATAAAAATACAGGAAGAATTACATGGCAAGCTGAACACACTGACTCTGCTAGGCAAGAGAAGAAGGTGAGAGTCAGACTCAAGAGATATGATTTGACTTATCAGATGGAGTATTACATGACTAACACTTGTTTGAATATAGTTTTAAAAATAGTTAAATTTTGGATACGAATGGGTTCTATAGTAAGGGAGACGTGTTTTATAAGTTGTATAGTATTGGTTTATGATATGGGAAATGTAAAAAACAATGAGATGATTTAAACGAATGAAATGTTTTGGATATTCAATTTTAATCAACTTGGAGAAAATTATAACTGATAAGAAATGTTCTGAATACTGAAAGGAACCTAAGCTTAAATAAGAACAGGCAAGAACTAGATTTAAGAGAGATGACTTGACATACCAGATGAAATATCATATGACCAAACATTTGTCTAAATATGGTCACAAGAATAGTTAAATCTTGGAAATGAAGGGGTTTTATAGTAAGAGAAATGTGATCTATAAGTAGTATAGTATTTTTCTTTCTTTTTTCTTTCTTTTTTATGATATGGGAAATGTAAAAATATTGGGATGATTTAAACGTATGAAATATTTTGGATATTTAAATGTAATCAATTTTGAGAAAACTATAAATGACAAGAAATGTTTTGACTACTGAGAGGAAACTACTGAGGCTTAAATAAGAGTTCTGAAAACAGGACCTATAGTGATTTACATAAAATGATTTTTTGCAAATGCAATTGTAAAATAAGCTGATTAAAAAGACATTACATGCTGATGTTATTGTTAAATATTAGAAAAAATGTTCATATTTAAATCTGTATGTATTGATAGTATTAAGAACTATATTTGCTTAATGTTGGTAAAAGGAAAACCTATTGGAAGAAGAGAGGACCAAGGAAAAGTATTTCTAGTTAGTATGTTGATTATGAAAATATAGAAATTAATTACTATTCACTGTTGTTAAATACATGAACCCAGACAACATGTTGTTTACACTAAAGATTGTCATTCTAAAAAAATCAATAAAATCTACTTTAAAAAAAAGAATATAAAGCCTTCCATTCCCACCATGCAGTCAGAACTGAAGAATCTTCTTGGATCACAAGCAAAATGTTTTCAAGAAAAAAACCCAAGAAACTCCCGTTGCCTTTTGGGAAAGCACCTTTAGGTGTCCTTCCTACACTTTTCTCTGGAGATGAAGCAAGCTTTCCCCCTGCCATTCTCCAACAATTCTCAAGTTAGAAGGAAGTCTGAATACAAACTGTTTATCATGTCAATTCATAGCACAAATTACAAGAAAGCACCATAACATTTGTTAAGTAGCAGGTTCTTTGGCGCAGGAATGAAGACGAGGTAACCGAGTACAGGGAAACTCATAGTTTATTTTGTGCAGAATCTGTACTGAGCAAATGGCTGCAACTAGCCGCAATAGCCTATAGTCTAGCCCCTAGGCGGCAGCCAATAGGTTTGAAGTAACCATTGCCACCTAGGGATAGCCAATTATAGCGCTGGAGACTTGTAATCTGGGTTGCTGGAGAGCCGTTAGCTGCTCCAGCAACCCATGTGGTATTATTAATGAGCCCAGTACATAACAACATTACTGGTAAATCTTGTAGGATGGGAGAGATTTTAACTGTCTCTCCAGTGCATTTTTCCACACAAGTTTATTTTGCTTTTACAGCACCTGATTCTAAATAGTTGATGTACAAGAACAATAATGATCTGCCTTGACATGTGGTGAGCTACGCATTTAACATTTTGAATGTCCTTTCAGCTCCTCAAGTGCAAGTGCCAAATAGTTTTAAGGATGGACATGTAAGCATTTACTACCATCAGGTGTCCTAAAGTCAAAGTATTGATTGGGAGGAAAAAATCACAAAACTAGTACTCCCCATCCATTATTAATATTTTATAATAGCATGCTGAACTTTACAGCCAAGATAAGAATAACAATAAAATGACTCATACTGAAACATGGAGGCAGATTAGTCAGTTAGTTGGTGCAAAGCAGGAAAACAAAGAATGCTGTTCCTTTGTGCTTAACAGTGTGGCTCGGTTTTTTTATCATTATTAAAATAAAAATAGAATTGTCTTTCAATCTAATTCTCCGGTACTTAATGGGAAATGGTACCATTTTCCACCTTGTCTGTATTTTGTGTGAGCTTTTAATGGCACAAAAATGCCAGATGTAACTCGTAGCAGAATTAGCCCAAAGCAGATAGCTAGAATGAAAACAAGCCTTGATAAAAGTAGGTATACATGGATGAAAATTTGTCACAAAGGCTGGCTTTGAGAAGATCAAAATCAATAACAGCATAAAATTGAAGAGGGAGTGATTACACCCTGCAGATTATACCAGAAAGATTAGGTTTATCGTCAGTATCGTAACAAGTAATTTTAATAGTTTAATAAGTTTTCTATGCTTTACTCAGCTGATACCAGTATCACTGATCTCTTTAAGAGCTAATCTGATAAATAAAAGATTGAAATTTTGCTTCTGAAACTAGACTTTCTCTTTCTATCCACATATTCTTTCAGCTACTATTTTGGGTATGGTGTCTAGGTATGTTTATATGTATATACTGTAAAAGGGAAATAAGAATTTTGTGTTCCAGATGAGTACATTCTGTTAACTGAAGGCCACCTTGGAATATAAGTAGAAGGTACCTGTGGCCATGATTTACAGTAGGTTAGAGAAGAGGTCCCCAACCTTTCTGGCACCAGGGACTGGCTTCAGAATTAAAATTGTCTTCCATTGATCAAGAGGAAGAGATGATTCATGTGCAATCTAGATCTTGCACATCCGCAGATGAAGTTTGCTCACCTCCACACCCGGGGGGGGGTGGCATGTTGGGGACACCTGGGTTAGAGGATATGAACATGATTCCCACATGAGTAATAAGATAAAGAATTCTCTTTTTTCCTGCTTGTGTTTTTATTTTTCTTTGGATCATTGTTCTGCAATAATTCTTGATCATTTTGGCTTACTGACTGTATTATTCCAAGTGGCCCTACTGCAAATGCTGCAATGCATTCCCCCCCCCCTATGATCTTTTACTGTAAATGCCAGAAAACAATCACCACCACCCCACCACCACCCCTTGGTTCAGATTCTGTCTTTTTTAATTTTTCTTACAATCTTTTCTATTCCACAGTTACTATTGGCTGGATGTTTGGATTTTGTGTTCTTTCTACAATCCTATTTTGTTTTTCAGTATTAAAATTTCTTATATATTGGATTTTCCCTGAACATAATTATAGTATCTTCTTTTCTCCCCCCTCCCCACAAACATCTGCATTTTGACTATAGGTCTGGTGGCACAACTCCTAAACTACCTAGTAGAAAGAAATGATGTTCACCCATTTGTTAGTTTGGAATAGGTTGTTTTGCTTTATTCTGTCAAATAAATAGTCTTTGTGGCATATAGTTTATACAAGTTTACTTCTTTGGGTGTAACTGGAAATCTCCTTACCTTCACATGAAAATACCAATCCAACACTTGGTCACCTAGAATCTTCCAAATCATCTTAATATAAGATGGAATATAGAGATGACCAGTTTCTTTTAAAACTTCATCCTGTTATTTTCCCAACCATTATTTCAGGCAAAAGTCACACGTTCTCTTCCTCCTCAAATGACCAAATCTGGACTAAAGCAAATCAGGACAACCAGTAGATGACAGAGAAGAGTTTTCTCTGAATTTCTTTGCTGTGATCTACTTCCTGTCTGGAATTTGCAGCCAAGGTTCAATAGCACTAGTCCAAACTACATATATAGAAGGAAGCAGCTGGTTATGTTCAGGAAGAGAAGAAATCAACATTTATCACCAAAAACTCAATGCCATCACTTGGCATGGATTCAGTCCATTTCACATAGGAAGCTTTTCCTCTTACTCAAACTATCCCGGAGTGAAGGGCGAATATTGGGGATTGCATTTTTAAATCATCATCATCATCATCATCATCATCCCTCTGGTATGAGATCTGATAGGTCTCTGTTTGGGGCCAGAAGGCGTCAAGGTCGTTGCCTTTATCCTGCTATTGCTGCCATTTTGATCATCCTGACTCCTTGTTTCCTCATTGGTTGATTTCACTTGCTGGATGGATCTAGGACTGAAATGCCAGCTGCTGGATCAAGCAGCAAATGAAAGCTAGACAGTCTCTGAGACTGTTATGAGTTCTTTTTCAGACTGCCATGACAGGATATAATGGGATGTGGAAAACTCATTAGATGGTATTATTTTTTATATTCTCCTATGAAAATAGCAGCCATGGGTGGAACTACATTAATCAAATAGGTGGAAAATAAGGACATTAATTAGAGGGGAAGTATTTTTAATTATATATATAAAAAATCAAAATGTGTTTCAACTGAATATCTCTGCCAGGGGAATGAAAACCAATAAATGAAAATGTTTTCAAAATACATTGAACAAAATTCCATTTTGCATTATTTTTCCCAAAATTAGATTAGCCCCCAACTCTGCTGGCCTTTCATAAAGCCTTGAAGAACTGGTTTTTCTCTTAGGAATGAAAGTCAGGAGGAAATTGAACCCACAAATTGACTGTATTTGTTGTTTGTCCTCAGTGGCCATGTTTGATTTGTTACATGTGTGCTATATCCTGTCATTTTATTGATATGTCTGTTGTGTCAGCTTACCAGAATTGCTGATATTTGATATACATCAGAAATAATACAAATTACATAATGTATTCAGAAAGTTTTTGAGAATTTGCTAACAAGCAGCGTAATGTGCACTCCTTTTAAATATAAATGAGGAACAAAAACAGGAGAAAGAAAGCACTATGTACAGTGCCTTGAGCTCCTGAATGAAAGGCAGAGTATAACTCAAATAAAATCAGAGTGTAAATTTGATTCAATTCTGAGCTTATTGAATGACTTAAACTGCTCAGCTGTATGTAACCCAGTGATTGGTTGCTAGAAAGTCTTATCTGTTCCCCCGCAACAAATAGAATCGTTTTTGTCAGACTTACATGTGAAATGAAGGAAAATCTTTAATTAAAAATGTCAGAAGTGGATAATCTATTCTGAATACAAAAAGTGCATGGGCTAGGCTACTTCATCATCAGACTCTGCATCAATAATCTTGTCAACATAACATTCACTTTGTGAGATACTTATAGATCATTTTTAAATATTTTAAGTCTCAAAGAAAGACCACATAATTTCACTGGGCCTTACCTTCTAGCAGGTGTATCCAAGACTATAGATTGATTTGGCTAAGTGCCTTCTGATCACTTTCAATGGATAATTAGCACATTAAAAATTGAGCAAAAAGAGTAAGGCAGAAATGCAGAGACAAAATTACATCTCAGCGAAACACAAGAAACATGTTACAACTGAGATGCAGCATGGAGTCTATATAACTTTAGATTAAAAGTATGACTAATTTTCACAGAAAATACCATACGTGATTTTTTTTTGTAGGAAACTCTCTAACCAATTGCTAAAGGATTCCAGCACTAAAATTTATTTCAGTCTTTTTTTAACTTCTACCTAGTTTGACTACAATGTCCATGCTGCCTAGGGATGAAGGGAGGTGTAATCTAATTCATTTGGCAGATGTGGCTTGGAGGAAACTGTCTCATACTATAAAATGATAAAGTAAAAGACATTCCTTCTGTGTTAAGTGTAGTTGTAGCCCTTTCATCTCAGGAAATTGTAGAAAAAGAAGAAAGTTTGTGCACTTAGGGTCACTTAGGTAAGATGGGCAGTATAGAAATTTGATAAATATAAATAAATAAATATCAGAAAATACCCTGGCATATAGCACAGTGGAGATAAAAACTGCTAGGTGCATATTTTTCTAATATGCATACTTATCTTACCATGTTTTCATAGATCTCTTGAGGTAGAGTCATTTGGCACCTATCTTTCATCCAATAATGTGGTTGATTTCTGAGTCCCTTCAACCAGGTATGGGTTGTAAAGGATTGTAAAGAGTAAAAAAGGTACAGCCTGTCCATCAAATAATTTTGGTTCTTCTGGCTGTTCTCCAAGGAACTTGCATGAAATAGAACACGCTGTCACTATTCACCTGGATGGCATGCATGTACCCCTAGAAGTTGGCAAGGTTGTCCATAAATGAACAGCTTGACTATAGTCTATGTGTGCAGCCCTGTCACTCTTAGAAAACTCGTTTCTAATGAAGCATTGCTTTAAGGGAAAAAAAAGGAACTCCCATCTTTCCCTCTAGATTGATAAATAATACATTCCCAAGTCCTACTCTTTTAATTACTCACTTCTCCAGTCATCAAATTTATGTTATCTGCTTTCTTGTGCCTCTTTTAAAGAAATAAATTGCTGCCCTTTGTCAGGATGACAATGGAATGGAATTCTGACTTTGTCCAGAAATCACTGACACTTTGGAAAATTTGCTCAGTAACTGAGGGGGCCTGTTCATTATTAGGAGTACAGGGATTATGTTTGAACTTCAACCATTTTATTTCTATCCTTGGAATGCCTTGGAGGGAGTTTGAATCAGTGCTACGAATGAACCCTCTTTATAATAATTAACTGCACCAGCCTTCATAGAAGAGATCAATTTATAGAGATAAATGAAAGCTGCTTCAGACACCACAAAGGCAATACGAATTGATGAAGGAACTCAATTAAACATTAGCTACCTTATGACAGGGTATGATAGACAGCAATGAAAACGTGCAGGGAATGAAAACTAATTTGTTATTCTATTTCCACGGTTTTCTTCACTTCCAGAACTGTGTGTGTTCTGGAAGTGCTTTGCACTCACGAGCCAAATGAGGAAAATCTTACCTCTGGCCCCAATGATGAACTGATAAATGGGATTTAGAGTTGCAGATGACCAAAGACTTTGACAGAACAATGGAGGTTTTCTTTCCTCCATACTGAAACTTTTCCCACCGATCTACAGTACATGACATCTCAAAGTCTGATTTCTCCATATGTTTCTAGAAAATGTTTCTATGTAAGCTCTAGAGTAAACCGCCCTGAGTCCTTCGGGAATAGGGCGGTATAAAAATCTAATTAAATAAATAAAATAAATAAACTAGTGCTATGGGGAAAAAATGAAATAAAATATACTATGATTGAAATAAAGAAACAGTGGCCTGGTTCACAGGAAAACAACTTTCCAAAAATTGGAGGACATATTTCATGTTTTTGATAGCTTTCTGATTTACGTTAATTTGCATCTGAGGCACATATTTTTCTTTTTATATAAAAAATAGTTTTTCTATTTTCTAATGGCACTTAATAGATATTACTGGCATCTGTTCAGATATGTAGTTGCCTATTTCTAATGTGAAGTAGGCATTTCAGTTATTATAAGCTCAGTCATAATGGTCTGACAATAATAACTGCTGTTATTCACCCACTTCTGAACAATGGAACTACAGTAATTATATTCCCTAAGGCAACTATTCTACACAAAGTTAAGTAAACTGGTGGATTTGGATGAAAAGTTTCATATGGGTATATGATTTTCTAAGCATTGGGCAGCATTGCTCCAAATGCAGCAAGTAAGCATTTAGCCATATGTTACTTAGAATACCTAATGAAGCAGGTTCTAAGCAGGTTCTAAGATGGCGGCGCCTGGAATGGCTGCGGCTGCATTGGCTCTTGAAGGCGAATAGTTTTGGGAGGGATAGTAAGGGCTATAGGCCACATGATCAGGAAGATTTTAATGTGTTTGAGCAACATGGTGGAACTAAGGTAACATACGACATACGACCGACAATCTTTGCTGGCCTGGCGAGTTTCTAGTTGTTTTGGAACTGTTGGTGAGACCATTAAAAGTCGTTGGCGCTGTTTGAATTTGTTCTACCAGCAGCAAGATCTGACTGCTGGCCCATTGATGGATTGTATTGCAAATCAGGACTGTTTCCAGGACCTGGAGCTTATGGAGCGAAGGAACTGGATGAGGCTGTCGGCAGGCCCAGAGGAAGAGAGAGAGGCTTTTGGAGGAGTTGGTGGTGGCGGCAGCAGTGTGCTCCAGGGGCAAAAAGAGGCAAGGCCTCTTTAAGGAAAGGGTGGAAGAGTCAGCATCAGAAAAAGGAAAGAAGGCGAGGTTGTCAGAATACAGGCTAACTTGAGGGCTAATCCACATGGAGCCCCATTTCCATCTGTCCTGTTTGCCATCGTTCACTCCCTAGAGACTAAAATGGACAATGTGAAATTTGAGCGGGCCCTGAACAAGGAGTATATATTGGAGGTGGTGACCCTTTGAGAGCTGTATGCAACGAAATTTCATTTTGATGTATGCCGATTGGTGTACATTCAAAGTGACAATAAAGTTATCATCATCATTTAACTTAAAAACTAAAAAGTTTTGGCGCCTGCTTTCTGCTTTTGCTCTGATGTGAATTAGAGTTGAGGTGGCAATTATTAGAACATTTTATAACAGATATCACAAATTATCCTCCAGGCTTAGGAGGTGAAGTTAATGTGTCACATTTCTGTATTTAAAATTCTTGCTTCTTATTTCCACTATTCTTGGAACCAATAGCATATTCATAGCAAAAACTGACTAATTAGATCATCTGAGGTGAAAGATTGCATCTAAGTAGCCACTTATACAGGAAGAACATATGGTCCAACTACAGTAGATTCTATTACATGCCAGAAGGATATGGGACAGAACAGCCAAAAACATACTGAATTAAGTAGTAGTAAGTTGGTAGTAGTCTTTAACTATGTTTGTACAAGACATTAAACTGCATTTAACAGTTTGGCAAGGTATTTCAAATTAGAATATTGTGTGAACCTAGCCCATACGATCGTTTTACAGTTCATCATGTCACATGAACCCCAAAACTGGTTTAATTTGGTAAAAGTATGTATAAACTACTCATAAACCATTTTGTTTTAGAAAGCAATGTTTGGAATAAGGCTTAGTCTTTTGGAAGGAGAGGAGAGCTCTGCCAGAGGAAGATATATATATACTTTGCATAATTATGAAAATCCTTAAAAAAAGACTGATGCAGTTAGACGTTTTAAGAGGTAGAGACCTTTTTCAACAAAGGGCCGCCATGGCTTGGGTAGGGCATCCGTGAGGGAGGTACTGGTTGAGAAAGGTACATGGGGTTGTGGTGTGTATAAGAGGTGCCACATGGGTTGGTGAGGGCACATGGGCCATGCAGATTGAGAGACTATGGGAGTGCACAGAAGGGGCCACATAGGTCAAGAAAGGCTTGTGGGGGTCAGTAGATGTGCTTGCAGTATATGAGAGGTGCTATGCCTTTTGGGGAAGACATGCAGGGGGCAGTATGGATTGGGAAGGGTGCATGCACATACACAGAGAGTACTGCATGGGTCATGTACTGTAAGGTATGGTAGAGCAGGGTCAGTTGGGAAGCATGGCAGTGTGGCTTGGGAAGTATGTGGGGATTGTGTGAGAGATGCTGTGTGGATTGGGAAAGGCACGTGTGGGGTGGCATGAGTCATGAAGGGTCTGACTGTGTGCAAGAAGTGTGCAAGTGCATGGCAATGTCCAAGAGGGTAAGCTATGGAGACTTAAGAAGGAGTAAGAAGGTCATATGCACTGCATAGGTCAGATAAGGTATGAAGGGGGCCATGATAGTCAAGGAGAGCACATGGGAGGGTGATATAGGCCAGGAAGGGTGTATGGGGATTCCTTCCTCCCTGTTTTTTCCTCCCTCCCTCCCTTTCTTCCCTCTGCCATCTTGCCCTTCCCAGCAGACAGGTAAGTAGTTACTACTGGGAAGCGGGGAACAAAAGATTGCACAGGTGGCTGGGAAACTGTCACAGAATGTTGAAAATGAGGGTCACATGAATGCACCAGCCTGGCAGCACTGAAGAAGCACTGAAGCATGTTTCCCAAACTTCATTCCCTTGGGAGTAATGGATTTCAGCATTCTATATGTTTGACAATATTTTGCCCTAAGATGCACCATTTTGCCCATTTCAAGGTTAGAGACACAAGACTCTTAGCAGCACATTGGACAACCCGTGTCCAACTGGGCCATTGTGGACTTGAGATATTTCCTTATCTAAATAGAGAGAGAGAGAATGTCTAAGAACAAAAGAGCATTGCAAGCAGCAGCAACTTTCAGCTTCCTGCCAGCTTGACTGTAGCTGACTGCTCTTTAGCAGCTGATGGTTCAACTGGTCTACCCAGCCTTCAGAGGGCCAGGATAGGGGCAGTCTACTCAACTTCTGTGTGGCAGTATGCCAGCATGGCAGCACCGAAGCAATAACAATTTTGCCAAATTTCAATCCCATGGAAGTCATGTATCCCAGATTTTGGATGCATTGTGTAAACTAGTCCATTTGGGGTACCTTGGTTCAAAAATAGTTGCCTTCTGATGCATTGTTTCATACAGATAAAAGTTACAGACATGAGAGTTTACTAGTATATAGATAGATATATTGCAGATCAACCTTTTGATCTATCTTTTAAAATACTGTTTTGTGAGGAGTTGATTTGGGGTATAAAAATTTCCCAGGATCTTGGAAGATCTAATCCTAAAATAGCACGATTGAATTCAGATTGTGATTTGAGATTCAAAGACAGCAAGGTTTGATTGAACCTATTGTAAGAATGAGTGTAAACTACAATAGAGAAGCAACATGCTCTTCTTAAACTTTCCCCTGTAGTATTTCTTCAAAGGAGGAGTTAGTGGAGGCGAGGAAAGAAAGGGCAGAATATTAGTACCCAAAGTGTCCTACAAAGACCTTATAGTGAAGTTGTGCTGAATTAGCACACCAAAAGTCTCTTCCTCTAACCTAAAAACTTTTTTAAAACTTCAACATCTGTTTAAAAATGTAAGTTCTTATTAAAGTTTGGAAAGCGCACCCTTCTGTGAACATTTACTTTTTTTAGAACTTTTAGGCTTGCTGGCATGACTCACTAGCAAATTTCACCACTTCTAGGAATGAAGTGATACATGCTGTTTCTGCTGTTATTATTTAAAAAGTCTGTCTTATAGTGAAAACCTATTGCTTGCACAAGAGGTCTAGGTAAAATGTCTTGAACTTACCTCACTAATAGATCTGTGCTGTAGAGACAATGCAGTTATCTTTGTTAAGGCAAAGATGTGGCACAATTTGCCTTAGCAGGACATTTTTGTCTTATTGTCCTTTCTCAACCAGCCCTTACAGTAGGGGAGTAAAGCAGCATTTAGGGGCAGTAACCTTTCCTTATGTAAGTTCCAATAACACAAGAAGTGCTGAGTGAAAGCGTAGGAAGACTGTAAGTTCAGAGCCCCCCCCCCCCGGCTTTCACAAATGCAGATCAAGGCAGTCAAAGGAAAGAGGTCCATCCACTTCATTTTTAGTCCATTAAGATTCCCACCTAATTTATGGGGGGGGGGGTTTGTGGAAAAAAAGGAAGGGAAAATATAATGTTGGCACCGAGTTTCAGCAGGACAAATCCTCAAGGAATCTTGGAGATACAAAAACGAATTGGGGGAGTTAAGTGGGTTGTTCAGAGCCCTGTGGTTCTTTTCTTCATGACTTTTTGAATTTAGAGTTATTACTTATTATGAACTCCTCTTCCTTTCATTTTTCAAGACCCAGAAACAACAAGAACTTGGAAGCGGACGTCTACAGGAGAGAGATCCCAGGGTCATAACAAGGTACTTCTATTGTAATGTATTGGGGGTTTTGCTTGTACTGATTCACGTGTCTGTTTAAATGCTGTATTAATGGTTGCTCATTGGTGTGTATGTGTAACGGCTACTGACTAAGCCAGACTTGTTGTCTCCAGGACTATCATTGGTAGATTTGGGGCAGGAATAGCTTCCTTCAAATCTATTGGCCGCCGCCTAGTGGCCAACCGTATAAATAGCTGCACAGCAGCCACTGTTTCAGTTCTGTTCGGCTTTACTTCAATAAAGCATGTTTCTGTTTGCAACTTTCGTCTTGCTTATTGCCTGCAACGAACTGACTACACAACTTCTGTAATGATTTTAACTGTGTTTATGAGATTTTAAGTGCTCGCACTTTATTTTTTATTGGTAGCCCTCCTGAAAGCCCAATAGGTAGAAAGATAAAAGTAAATAATGAGCCAATCCAGTAGAATTGCCTTGGTTAGCAAAAAAAAAAAAAAAGAAGTAAAAATTGCTGCCCTACAGACTTTTGAAACTCCAGATTATAGCCTCTGGCTATGATCTCAAGCAGATTTCCAAATTTGGTTGATTCAGAGAATAAAAACATCCAGGCTACCAAGTCACACTTAGATGGCTGCCAAAACTAAAAGAAATATGACATATTATAGGATAGCTGGAGAAAGAAGAAAGCTTTGTCTTTTTGTTCTAAAATGTTCAGTTTTGCTTAAAGCATTGAATTAAATATAACGGATTTTATTCAGTGCAGTAGCAGGAAGTGTTTCCACTTGTTCGTGACAGGTTATCCATATTTTTCTTCCTGCCCTTTCCCCAAAAAACTGCTTTCAGCACCCAGAGGAGGATCGAATATGGCATAGAATGGTGTTTTACAAAAAGAGGGGGAAAACAGGTTAAAGCCACGTATTTACACCATAAATGATTTTCTGCTAATATAAAATATGTTCCTATGCAAGATAATGATAGTATTAGAATAGTAACTGTATACTAAGTTACTCAGTCAGAACTGCTGCCTAGATTTCTTAGGGATCAAGCAAAACAGAAAAACCTTTTCTCACAAAACTCAATAATTTTTGGCAAGGCCTGCCAGAGTAGCAAAAAGTTCCTATTGAGGGACCAGCATTTGAATTGGAAAAAACACGAACACCTTAACTGTCAAGAAGCTTCTATCAACCCCAAGTTTATAGTTAGTTATCTGACAATTATCATTGGCGTAATTGCAATTATAATTCCACTTTTATTCTTATCTGATAATTATTATTAGCATAATTGCAATTATTCTACTTTTATTCTGGATGTACTCAATCTGATGGAAAGAAATAACTTTTTTTAAAAAAAAATAGTAGACAATGTGATTTAATTCCTGGGAATGAAGTCTGGGGTTCTTGTAGTAATCTTTCTTATAAGGTGACCAAGAGGGTTATGTGATTGTCCATTTTCCATAGTACTGTCACCACATTGTATGAAAGAAGACTTCAAGATTAGTGTTCCCTCTTCCCCTATTCACCGTTCCTTCTTCCCATGACAGTTTTAATGAAGAACAAGTCTTTGCAGAGATAATATAACACTACCTTAGCTCAGAAAATATCAATGTGCACTCTGAAATAATACTCAGTAGGTTCAATTGCATTATTCCCAGATAATGTGTATAGAAATGTATTTTGGGATCAATTCTAGGAAATAAAGGGGCAATATAGCTTAGTCTTTGATTAACAGCCTAAGAGGAGACATATTCTCAGGAGTGTCTGCAACAATGATCATTGGTTTCAAAATGGCAGACACAACCAGGAGACCAAAGCCTGCCCCTTTTCATGCATATTCAATTCAACTCTAGAAGAGTCGGGGCTTGGATCACCCAGTTCACACCTGTCTTTTAAAAGCCAACCACCATCACTGCAGCCACCCCTACATAATTTACTTCTTTTTAAATTCCTCCCCTTCTCAAACGAAAGATTTATTTTCATCATCATCACCCCCGCCCACCCCAAAATGGCTAGGACTTACAGATCTGACAATAGAATAGAATAGAATAGAATAGAATAGAATAGAATAGAATAGAATAGAATAGAATAGAATAGAATAGAATAGAATAGAATAGAATAGAATAGAATAGAATAGAATAGAATAGAATAGAATAGAATAGAATAGAATAGAATAGGAGTCTGGAAGGGATCTTGGAGGTCTTCTAGTCCAGCCCAAATTTAACAGTGACAAGATCATAAAACACATTTTTTGCTTTGTTCAATCACCCTGTACTGTCATTGTAATTAAATCCAGTACTTCAACTGAAATAATTTACAATGACACATTTCCTTGATTATTTACTTAGGTGTTCAGTATGCGGAGCCTATACAACACCCCACACAGAGGCTTGTTTTACTATAAACTCCTTAATGAGGTGCCATGTACATGGTGCCTCATTAGGGAGTTTATAGTAAAACAAGCCTCAAGAACAAAAACTGACTATCAATAACACAAAGCCTTGGTGTTCCTGGACAGCTGGGAGAGTTACTAATCCAGAAGAGTATCCATATCCATATCAGGTACGTATACGCTAATTCAAGTATTTTTCTTTTGTCAGAGGTTTAATGGGTTAATAAAATGTATTTTGCCAGCATTGTCACTTGCGATGGAAAAGGCTGGGGGTTTTTTTCTGTTTTGTTCTTTGTTAACAGCAGCTGTAGCTGATGTTTTTCCTTGAAAAAAGCAGGAGTAGAAGAAAAAACATTCTGTATACAGAATTCCGTCCCCTATTATCAGGAAATGTATTGTATGCCCTAATCATAAGGGAAGGTACCAGGATGCCTGTGACTGCCTAGGCCAGGGGTAGGCAACCTTGGCTCTTTTATGACTCGTGGACTTCAACTCCCAGAATTCCTGAGCCAACTGGCTCAGGAATTCTGGGAGTTGAAGTCCACGAGTCATAAAAGAGCCAAGGTTGACTACCCCTGGCCTAGGCCAGTCCCTCCATGAGATTGCTTAGCCTCTGGCCCCAATTCCTTCCCCCACCTCTCATTGATGGATCTTGCACAACCTCATAGCCACTCAAACTCTTGCCTGATCCTGCAGCAACCCTAGATCTGGTGGCTTTTTTCTGGGCTTCTTGGTCTTGTAAATATTTCTTGAAAACAAAGACAAATCAGGAAAGGGCAATAGATGTGCATGGATGTTTCTGTATGAATGAGCAAATGGCTGTGGACAGGGTATTATTTATCTGTGCAAAAGTGTATGCTCATGGAGGTAGGGATGCCTTCAGGGAGGTTATCTGCATAGAGGAAAATATTTGTCAGTGTGCACACATGCATAAACTGGCAGGTGTTGAGGTAACAGCTTCTCTTACAACTCTTACCCCTCTAGCTTCAAAAGGTTGCCTGCTCTGCCATAGCAGTTTACTTATGGCTGTTTGTGAAATGTTAATTATAAAGTAGCAGATTTCCATTACAGGTTTCATTTTTGCAATTATTGCCTCTCTATATTGCAGGTGTGACTAGAAACCAGGCAACCCAGCTGAAAAATATGTTGTGCGGTCAGGTGTGTTCAGGATTGTTGTTTCAACAGATCACAAACCTTGTGAATCCTCCTCTCCCAGCTGTTTCCTCATGTTGGGTCCTTCTCAGGCCCTTGAGTACTTGATGTGAGTTCTGATTGAATGAAAATTAGATGAGCTTTAAAACTGCCAATTTCCTTCTACAGTACAGGGCCTTAAAATGAGAGTGTGAATGAAGCTAATTACCAAAGCTGAATATTAATATTTAAAATAAGTACATGCATAAATAAAGTGAGGGGGAGGCTGAGTTTGCTTTTCTCCTCTTCTTTCCGAGGCCCATTTATTTCTGTGCCTTGTCTTTTATATTCCAATCAGGGTAGTTCTTGTGACCCCTTAAATATTAATAACATTATTGATTCATGGTGTACTTAGCATACCTGACACCTGGAGCAGATCATTTTTTTTAATATTCCCTCCTTCGTTGCTAAGAGCCAGTTTGATTTAGTGGTTAAAACAATAGACTAGAAACTAGGAGATGTGAGTTGTACTCCCACCTAACTCACTAAAACAGCTGGGTGAGCTTGGGCCAATTGTTCCTATCATACTTAGGAAAGAATGCGCCTCTCTCAAAAAAATGCTGCTAAGAAAGCTGCAAAATTGGCTTGAAGGTATATTTTTTCCCCTCCAAACAGCCCATCCACACCTGCCATTAACTTCTCATATCTTCACCCAGACCATCCGCTTTTCCCACCTGGTATGCCACAAAGTTATGCAACCAAGATTTTCACCTCAGCCAGATGTTGACAACTCAGTTCAGAGTATCCTGTGATTGTCCGGACTACTGTTATGCTTATGTTGCCATGAAATAGCTATATGCTGGTCAGCATTCCCACCAGGTAACTGACAGGGGACTGCAGTGGTAGTCATTAGAGGGTCCACGCGCAAACTCACCTGCAACCTAATTGTGCACTGGATTTGTTATTGCAGCAAGTAAGAAAAATATCAAGCGCTGTGGGAAGGTAGCAAAAGCACCCTCTATTTACTTGAACAAGATTAATGGGTGGAGATCTTTGGGCAATAAAATCCACACATCTGGAAGTTAGGCTTTAGGATTATGTCTGCCCTGGGTCATATCCTCCTGATCACATATATGATTGTTGGATAGCAAGAGGGATGTTGGCAAGGGAATTGATGGGGTGTTTTTTATTGGCCTTGAAATTTTATTTTTAAATGAATGATCACAGTCATTAGAGCCTGTTAATTTATAGGCACATTGAGAATCTGGGTAAGCATGGGAAAGCAAGTAAATAACAGTAAGTGGGAACGATTAAAAGGATGAAGGGAAGTACAACTGAAATACGCATTTAGAACTTTTTAAAAAGATGGGAGATGACATTTCCTTCTGTTGAAACACTCCATTAGGTAATGATGGAAGTGTTGTGCACACAGAGGGGAAATTAGAAAAGGATGCCAAAACTGAGGTATAATTTCATTTATCTGACCATATAGGAAAATATTTTCTTCCACTGCCAAAAAGAAAGCATTCAGCAGTATTGACACCCTAATTTAATGCAGTTTAACAAGTAAAGCAGATGGAATTGCAGTATGACTGTTTCTCCCACCTTCCAAGGTCACTCTCACATACCACAACAACCCTTGCTGATGCCTAAACTCTGCAATTATTTCCTGACTTAATTTCCCTCAAGCAGTCTAAGCATTAGGAAGGGGAGGGAGTGGGGGAAGGGCTATAAAACTCACCCAACAAAGGCAGCCTGTTGCCAAGGCTAGCCTTTTCTGACATTCTTTGCACCCACTGCAGGTGACTGGGAAAGGAATTTTCTGTAAGTATGAAGAACTGATCAATAAAGCTTTTCTAATTTTGTCCATTCAGGCACCTGCCATTCATTCATTCTTCAGAATCTGAACTATGTCCACCCACCTCAGCTGGCAAAACAAGGCAACATAAGCCATATGTTAAAGTGAATGACAGCATGTCATCACAAGATTATGGGTTCATAGGGAGGCATTATTTTAAAAATAGACACTAGGTAAAGTAAGGCAGTATCTTTATTTCTGAGGCTCCAGGGATTTAAACTTCAAGGTGGGCTTGGCCCCAACACTGTTGAAAAGTGTAATGATTTCTGTTTGGCCTTGTTTCTTGACAAAGAAGGCTGAAACTGAACTGGAGTAAATTTATCACTATCTGATTTTTTTTATATTCAACCTAATAGCATAAGAACTGCTGTGATGTATGGTTTTTCCACTACTATCAAAGCTCTTTAAGCAAATCAGAGCTTTTTATTGTTATTATGGTTCATTGTACAGTCAGCCAGACATTTAACTGGATTTGGCATTTTTATCCAACTGAGTCCTTCCCTGGCATAGGCACATGTTGTTTGATGGTGTTAAAGGTATCATACAGGATATAAGCTGTTCCAATTAAAGCTGCCTTTTATAACTGGTGATTTTGTCAATGCTGAAGATATTCAAATGATGCTCTAGATGTTTTAAGATTGAACCAAAGGTCCCTATTGTTTTCCATGTTTATATATTTGCAATGGATAAACAATTTTTTCTTGCGGGAGTTGGTCCTGGTTGTTCAGCCAACAATCCTAAGTCCTGTAGCCCATTTGTCATCAGATGTCCAGAAACTCCAACATTTAGCATGGTCCTTATTGATTATTATTATGATCGTTCCCACACTCATTCAGATTTTAGACTGGGTTTGGCATTTTTATCAACCCATTGAGTCCTTAAGGTCCTGGGATATATAGGTGTGGATTTTTAATGGTGTTAAATGTATCATCACAAGACGTAAGCTGTTCCAAGTAAAGCTGCCTTTTACAATTGACCAATTTTGGTTTTGTCAATGCCAATGGTGTTCAAGTGATGCTCCAATTGTTTTGGGATTGCACTCAAGGTGCATGTTACTATTGGTACTGCCTTTGCTTTCTTTTTCCATAGTCATTCTATTTCTATTTGCAGGTCTTTGCATTTTATTATCTTCTCCAATTCTTTCTCTTCTGCTGTCTCTAGATATTGCCATGTCCACTATTCAGATTTTTTTTTGTCTTTCTTATTGACAATTGCTAGGTGTGAGGTATTATGTGGCAGGTGCCTGTCTGATTGAATTCTAAAGTCCCAGAGCACTATAGTTTTTTTTTTTTTAGTTTTCTATTATTTTCTCTATTTTGTGGTCCTACCAGTTCTTGCTTGCAGAGAAATGGCACTTCTTGCAGATCTTCCAATGCACCATTGTTGCTACTGTGTCATGCCATTGTTGGTAGTCAGTCTGTCCGATCTTCTTGCAGCAGCTAATTATTTTTATGATTTTCAGGCATCCATGGCAGATTTCATTACAAGGTCTTTACCATTACCCTTTCATTCTGACCTGGCTCCCCTGTAGGACTTCTGGGCCACAGAAGTCATAATTTTAAACAATATCATCTTTGACTCCAGCCTGTAAAAAGGAATGCCGGTACAGTCATCAATGTTAAGAAGCTATTTTCCATCATGCTCCTTCGCTGAGAGGCTGTGACATTTGTCATTCTTGCTGCCAGTAAAAAAGCATGACTAAATTATTTATTTGTCCTCTCTTTCTTTTTCACATCTTTTTCATCTGAGCTTCATCCTGTCATCTGTGTAATGGAGCTTAGGGACTCTCTTGGTGTTCAGTCAAAGAACCCCTTTTGTGAACAGTTTAATAATTCTAGGAACGATAAATAAATCACCATGATGAATAAGCTGGTGAAGAGGAAAGGAACAAAAGAATAATCCTCAAAAAGTAATTGTCCAGTCAAAAAAAGAGAGCATTGGGATATAAGAAGCTGGGTATTAGAAGGACAGGCACTTCAGGACATTTAAAGTAAACATTTACTGCCTCAAGACAGTAAAAAGACAAATCTGTTCTTCATCTTTGGGTGGACTTGCCATTTTGATGTATGGATTTCAAAGTAAATGGAAGCTTGGAAAAATGCATCTTGCTGTTTGCTGTGAGGATATATTGAGTTGTTACAAAATACAAGTGAATTGGACACCTTTGGATGGGATGGGCTAAGTGTTAAGTCTCATTTTCCACTTGAGGCCTAGTTTCTCATCTCTGCACATGTGAAATCAGGCCACCGTCTTAATATAGGTCAAGAATTTCCTTGCCAGGTATGACTCTCTTTTTTTAATTTTCTCTTATGCTTCCTGGTAACTAGGCTTAAGAGGACACCCAATAAATTAACAGCACCTCAGACATCATATTCTTAAGAGTGTTTGGGTCTAAACTGGTAGAGCTCAATACTCCTATGAGTGGGGCTTCCTTTTTACCAAGTCCAAAATAATGACCAGGAGAGGAATTAAATAGTCTTCTTGAGGGCATGCAAATGTTTTCCTGTTCTTCCTTGAGGCTCAGGAAAGAATTTGCCAGAGGGACATTTTGTATGAAGTCATTTTTCCCAATGTCAGTTTGAAGCATCTAGAGCAGGTTTCTTGACCTTCGTACATATCTCTTTGTTCTTGACACATATCTCCATATCTCCATACATCTTAATGTTGCTGAGATTGAGAAACACTGCTCTAGAGTCATTCAACCATTGTAGAGGTGAACAGTAAAGTGGAAAGACTTCAAATCAAGGATGCCTGTGTGATGTTTTGAGGATGCTGCCCATCCTAAGTGCAGGCGAGAGAGACTATAAGACCTGTTCCAAGATATTTCAAGGCTTGGGGAAAAAACCCAGTCACACACATCATTTATTTTATTTTATTTTTATTTTTATTCAAGTTTTATTGGTTTTTCAGTATTTACATATAAATGTATTTGTGAAGCAATATGGTGGTTGGGTAGTGAAAAGTAACAAATAACAAGTTGTTTGTAAATAGTTCAGGTTGCATCAATAAAGATCCCCTCTCTAATTCCCTTAGTTTTCACATAAAGTGATCAAGTTAGTACATTTCTAGATATGACCTAATCAATTAAGAAAGTTTTCAATGTAATTAGACTAATACATATCAAAATCCTGTTTTTAAGTTTTACCTAATTGCAATAAAATACTCTAAAGTGGCCTATAATATACAGAAGAAAGCTTACTTTTTGGGTAACCTACAATTCCCTATTTCAGTAAAGAATAATTCTCTTGTCTACAAAACTTACATTGTTCATTACAAATTATTCTTATGATTTAACAGTAAATTCTAGTTTTCATCTTAACAAATCACCAATTGTTAGAAAAGAGTTTTTGTCTTAACCATTCAACACTTATTAAAATACTATCTTATATTATAAGTTTCTAAATTCTATAGTATAATTCAAAGTTTTATTCTAAAAGCTTAATATTGTTTTCCTTTAAAAATCTAAAACCTAAATATGAAATCAGTTTATATATATTTTTTAAGATTCCCCTTAGTCCGTCAAAAAAGATTTTTTAAGTTCTGTCCTTACAAATCCCCCAAAAAAGACAAGTCTAAATCTTTAAATCTAACTCTCGCCTTCCTTTTGTGCCAATCAGGCTTCCATCTTAGTGTCTTTAAATTCTCAAATGTGTCTCCCTTTCTTCCTCCTCTTATTTGAATCCACAGAGACCATCCAAATGACAGTTTTGCAAAGCTGATGTCCCCTTTATAATCATTGAAATATTGCTTTAATAGCTCAGTTTTTGATGTTTGATGTAATTCTTGTTCCATTTCCATCTGGGTTAGGTAGAATGTAGTAGCTAATGTTGTTATCGTTTGATTAGCTGAATCCTCAACATACTGTATTTGAAGGCCTTTGATATCTTCGCTCTTAATGTTGCTTTCTTCGGGTGTTCTTGTTTTTTGAACTGTAAGTTTTGTAGTTAAAGTTGGAGTTTGGACTTCAAAGTTCTCTGTAGGCTGCATTTGTTGCTCTTTGAAGTCTCCTATTTCAGTGTTAATATATAGTTCTTCTATTTGTTTTTGGGTTGTCCGTTCATCATTTAAGGTCAAAGTTTGGTCTGGTGGCTTTGAGTTGCCAGGTTGATCATGCAATTTGGCTTTTATTTGCTCAGTTATAGCCAAGATTGTGTCCGATATCAATTTGTAGTTAAGTGGTGGGATATAGTCATCCATTTCATTAGTGTTTACAGGTAAGTCTTCCATGGAGGCTATTTTAATAGAAGTCAGTAATTTTCCACCTCCAATGCTCCTAAAAGTTGTTTTCAGTGCCAGGTGTTCCCACACTTATCTTTGAAGATAATATCAAGGACAACTCTCTTATTCAGTCAGCTGTCAGAATAAGCAAAAGGTTTACTTGCAATTCCAAGTTTAGCCACAGGATGTTATCAGTAGCATATAGAATAAGTTGTAAAAATCTTTTTTTTTTCCAAATTAATATAAAGCTTTTATATAATTAGTCCATTCTTTTTTCCTTAGTTCACATCTTAAACAGAAAATAGGGTAGTAGATCCCCACAAAAATATGAGCTTTTTAATAGGTAGGAATTAGATTGCTTAGTTTCTTTGCTTAATCAGATGGTGTTTTTTTTCTTCACTTTAAGGCTTAAAATGTTATTCCCCCAAGTATACAAAAGCTGTTTTTTCAAAAAAAGGGGGAAAGAAAATTTTCAGAAAAGTCCCACAGGCAGGCAGTTAGGGGGATAAAAAAGGAAAAGTCTCACCCAAGTCTTCCAGATTGCTTCGTTGTGCTAGACAGTGCTTTTGACTTTCAGCAGGGAACGGCTTAATGATCGGCCATGTTGATGGCCGGTCTCTTCTTCGGGCCAAAAGGAGCTGCTCCGGATTCAAGCGGAGGGCTGCTGCCCTTCCACGATCACAGGATGGCCTCCTTGCGGTGGTCGCCCCTGCAGGGCGACTTTTGACCCTTTTCAGGGTCCTCCAATGAAGAAAGATCGGACGGCAGGGAGGGAGCTCTCTCTGCGTGTCCGAAAGCGCCGCATGCGCAAACCGGAAGCCTATTTTCTTTTATTTTGATATATTCAAAGTTTGGCTCAGTTTCTTTCACAGCTATTGTCCATGAGCCTCAATCTACATTTTTAATCAAGATTGGGTGGCATTGGGTGGCTACTCTTTTGCTCACTGATTACTTTTGAATCCAGATTTTTTAAAAAAAATAACTTTAATGTACTTCCGTGTTCTTTCTGTGGTTGTGCATGCCCTCACAAACCCAATCTTATTTCAAACGGTCATTTTGTGTACCAGCTTGAGCCTTGGGGTTTGTTATCTGTTTTGCTCCAGTAAGTTCTTTAAAGTTACTGTTGTGTACTGGGTTTCTTGCAAGTAGGAGGCGAGACAAGAGGGTTCAAACAGGAAGGTGTTTTCCTTCTCACAGTCTTGTTCCTATCTCCCTAGTTTGGGTTTTGGGGAGGAGAGGAAGAAAGAAGATGGTGCCGGGAAATTAAGTATCAATGAAGGCTATCACTGTTGAACTGATTGGATAGAGTAGACTCAGTTGTGGGAGGGAGGGAGGGGGAAGGAGGGAAGGAGATAGATAGATAGATAGATAGATAGATAGATAGATAGATAGATAGATAGATAGAATATTTGTTTATTTGTTTGTTTGTTTATTTATTTATGCCATCCAACTCCCAATTACAGTATTCTATAGCAGTGTTTCTCTTTTTGTTCTCTGGAAACCCTCACCCCTTACATTTAAAAATTATGTTTTGTTTTGTTTTGCCTTATATTTATTGTTACCATATTAAAAATTAAAATGGTTGAATTTGTAGATATTTATTAAAAATGTAAAAATAATGTGAAATTCATTATACATAGCATAAAATGTTTTTTATTATTATTTTATTTCATGGTTTATTAATAACAATAATCTTGTGGACCCTTGAAGGAGTCTTAGGGAATTCCCAAAGACCCTCCAACCACACTTGAAGAAACACTGTTCTAAAGTGACAGACTGTAGGGTTTCACTTGATAAGGAAATTTGAATTGCTGCCATTGTCCTGGTAATGATGGCCAGCTGAGCCAAGGGGTTCTTTTTTAGGATTCAGAAGCAATAAGCAAAATTAAGGAATGTAGACAATGCAACAAAAGTTTATTTGCTGCAAGACTGAAAGTACAGAGAGACGCATAAGGAAATTACAGTATTATCCAAATACATGCCAGTTCTTCGAGGCAGCAGATGATGCTGCCAGCTGGTCCCATAGAGCAGGGGTCTTCAAACATGGCCCTTTTATGACCTGTGGACTTCAACTCCCAGAATTCCTCAGCCAGCCCTGGTTGGCTGAGGAATTCTGGGAGTTGAAGTCCACAAGTCATAAAAGAGCCAAGTTTGAAGACCCCTGCCATAGAGCATAAGACTTTTTCGGATGGTCTACACTGAAGTCCTGCAAAATGCAATTGTCCCCAACTGCTTTTTAAATTTTAAATTTGACTATTTTGATCATGAGCTTGTCCTTGGGCAAAGTATGAAGGACAACCTTACCTGGATATGTCTGAATCTTTGCAGGTATGCTATCAGAGAGCAACTTGATGCTGAGCAGAAGAATCATATACTTAGCTTTGTGTCAGTTTTCTAAATTGGAGGAACTCCAAGTACAAATAGCTAAGCTGGAAAAGAAGTAAATTACTTTCAGCCTGTTAGTTTGAGGTGAAAAATCTGACACTCTACTCTACTTTCTCACCCAATCTTCCCAAATGTCAATACAGCCAGAGAATGTAGCATCTCTTCTTGACCATTAAAAAGAACCATTGCAATGTTGAACAAGAGTGTTTCATTTGGACTGAAGGCTATTCTGTAAATCTTTACAATAAGTGGGTAGGTAAGCTGAGCAGGTGTCCCTAACTACCTGATAAAGCACATCTGTGATGAGTGATATTATCAGGAAGGAGGTCTGGCCTTGATCAAGACAAGAGAGTCATGGATTATACTCAATTTACATTTGTGTAGAAACAACTGATATAAAATCAGTGGAAACTGATGCCGCATTCATACCGCTGAGTGTTTACTTTATTTATGTAATCCAATTTGGACTCTGAGTAATTCATAAGTAGTAATATAAAAGCTGGTGCAAACCAAAAAACAAGAGGGCAACTAGGCACAATATATAAACAGAAAGCAAAAAAATAAATAAATCAGACATACCCAAGGAGCCTCATTTGTCACATCGTAAGGTCTGGAAGAACAATCAGATCTTCAACGTTTTATGGAATGCCAACAGAATGGCAGCTACATGGATCTCACTCCAAAAGGCTCTAGGAATATTTGGGCATTATTACATCATTAGTAACAAATGCAACAAATCTTCAAAAGTTGTGGCAATCTTAACCAAAGGCTTGGCTTGGCTTGATTTTGCTTTAAACCATGTGTTTTATTCTATTTTTTTGAATACTGATCAACTTCCCTGGAAATATATGGAATATTGTTATATTTTAAATGTCTCTAAAGGAAAAGTCATTGATCCTTGGTCTTCTGAAAAAACAGTGAGAAATCCAAAAGAAAGCTAGCAAGAGTGATCCTCCTCCTCCTCCTTCAGTTTCCTATGCAAAGGTCTTTCTGCAAACCAGCTGAGCTACACCAACATTAGGGCTCATACTGACATCCACTGGCAAGTAGGGTTTCTAGCATCAGTTTCTCTGATACAGTCTGCCCAGCTTTCCAAGGAAGGAAGGAAGAGAGGAAGGATGCGTTTTTGCCACAGTAGGTTTTTAATTAAAAGGCAGGGTATAAATTTTTTTGAGTAATTAATGAAGATCCCACCATTGTTAAATAAATTATGCTCTACAATTAATCAATTATGCTCTACAATTAATCAGACAATCTGGCATTCCACCTGGCAGTGTTGTAATGACTATACATCCTTTATCATGTTTCTCTTTTGCAAGGAACATGCATGAACCATGACCGCTAGAAACAGCACCTTCCCACTGAAAGAGCAGCATCTCCCCAGAAATTTGCACAGCAGCCATTCTACAAGAGTTCCACCAGGTTGTTGTTTTTTTGAAGACGTATCTGTGCTCGCTGCAGCGAGACTATTAAGTGGAAAGGTCCAGTACTACCACAGTGGAGGAATGGTGGTTGGTGAAGGTGATGATTATTTTTAAAAAAGCAGAATACCATCCTGCCTCCCCCTCCCCCCAATTTTCCTAACTGAGGTTTGAAAGAAGAAAAAGCAGTATGTGAGTTATGAATATCATGGATGTGAAGTTACAGCATGATATAATACATTCTAATATCCTTTAATTCGGCAATTTTAAAACCAATATACGGTACTGCTTTCAACATTATCTGCATGTTTGTGCATGTGTGCATATGTTCTGAATGTGTACATATGTGTGGGTATGTCTCTCTCCCACCCCTTCTCTCTCTCTCTCTCTGTGTGTGTGTGTGTGTGTGTGTGTGTGTATCTATGTGTGTATATATATGCTGTGTTTTTGTGTGGGTACATACACATAAACACACACACACCAACTGTGTGACCCATTGGGTCATTGTCAGGTCCAAAGAAATCAGGAACCACACAGTTACTTCTGAATAGCTCCTCTATTGTTGCTCACCTAAAGATAGAATCTGGCCAGCTAAAGCCATTATCTGCAATAACTATAGAGGTACTCTGTGAATTGCTAGGGAGGGTCCAATCTTGCTCTCTTCCTGCCCACCAGACATTCCAATCTCAACTGTCTCTTTTCCCTCTGGAGGGAGCCCCTTCCTCCTGCAACTCCAGACTACAGTCCATCACAGTCATCCTTCAAAGGGAAGTTAGTGTTGTCTGATGTGAGCAGAATGAACATTATGTTTTTGACTAACCATATATTTTTTATCCCAGTGCTGGACAATCCCATGATCATCTGTAAGTATGAATCCTCCCTTGGGCATTAAAGCCACTGGGTAACTTGCGGCCGGACACACTGACTCAACCCAGCCCATCTCACAGGGTTGCTGTTGTGGGGAAATAGGAAGCAGGAAAAAGCAATGGCACCTCCTTGATTTATATATAAAATAGGTGGGACAATTATAATAATAATAATATTGATAGATTATACCTGCCCTGCAGAAATGGAGGCAAACAAACTGTCAAAGAAGAAAAGCACGAATTGGCTGATTATGTAAAAGACAGCTAAGCACAAGCAGTGGTTCAAGTTAAAAACTGGAACTTACATGAATACATAAAGTGGCTGAGGGGGTCCCAGTGGTCATTGACACATTGGGAGCCATAGCAAAAAAAATCTTGGACAGCACTTAGAAAATCTGTGGATTGACAAAATTTCCAGCTGTCAATTACCAAAGGCCACAGTACTTGAATCTACACATATCCTAAGCCAACACATTAAGACATCCTAGTTATTATGATAAACTCAATGTGTATGAAAGACAACACCAGCTAAAGAGCTAGCAGTTGTAATTTCACATTGTTGTATATAAAAAAGCAAAGGTAGTACCCATAATTAATTAATTAATTAATTAAATAATTAGAATAGAATAGAGCTGGAAGGGACCTTGGAGGTCTCCTAGTCCAGCCCCCCACTCAAGCAGGAGGATCTATACCATCTCAAACAAGTGACTGTCTAGCCTATTTTTGAAGATCTCCAGTGATGGAGCACCCATGATTTCTGGAGGCAAGGTGTTCCACTGGTTAATTGTCCTCACTGTCAGGAAGTTTCTTCTTAATTCCGGGTTGCTTCTCTCTTTGTTTAGTTTCCAACCATTGTTTCTTGTCCTGCCCTCTGGTGCTTTGGTGAATAACGTGACCCCCCTCTTCTTTGTGGCAGCCCCTCATATATTGGAATACTGCTATCATGTCTCCTCTATTTCTTCTTTTCTTTAGACTAGCCAAACCCAAGTCCTACAACCGTTCTTCATATGTTTAAGTCTGCAGGCCTTGGATCATCCTAGTTGCTCTTCTCTGACTTTTTTCAAGACTCTCAACATCTTTCTTGTCATATAGTGACCAATATTGGCTGCAGTATTCCAGGTGTGGTCTTACTAGGGTTTTATAAAGCAGTAATAATAGGCACCTTGGATGTGATCCCAAAACATCTGAAGCACCACTTGAACACCATTAGCATTGACAAAATCACCATCAGTCAATTGTAAAAGGCAGCTTTATTTGGAACAGTTTACATTCTATGATTATAATTTTAATGCCATCAAACAAGATCTACCTATCCAAAGTCCTTGGGGAGAACCCAATATGCTGATAAAAATGCAAAATCGTGTTGAATCATTTGGCTGACTATGCAATATATTTGGAGACAAGCATCAAAAGAAAAAGAGAATTATACCCTCCACGAGCTACAGGGTTGATGAGTCTTATTAATCCTTTGTTGACATTTAGCAATCAGTGCAGCATTTGTTATGATCTTGGCAACAGAGCAATAAATCTTGAGAGGAAAAGTAATCTCTTTCACAAATAAGTTGGATGTAAATAAGATGGATACATGCACAGAATTTTACTAAATTTTAAGGGAAAATTGTGCCTACAAGAGTTTCTCTCTACCACAGGAGATAAAGTTTTTGTTTTCCAGTTCAAATCCTTTCTAATTGAGTCCTCACTGTAATAAAGACATGTAAATGCAAGTTTGGACTATTCTTTCCATAAAATTCTAGCAGACTGCATATTATCCAAGCTTGTCATAGATTAGAACATCTTAAAAGTAATCAGTTTAACAAACAGTGCCATCTACTGAAAGAAAAGATATTTTAGAAGTAGCAAAGTATTTCTATACCTATGCTTACAAAAATATAAAACTTGGATCATATTTCCTTTGGGTGATTCACATCAGTGAATGGAAAGTTGAGAAGAAAGGGGTTAATTCTAGGATCTAAGGGCCATAGATGAAACTTTTCATCATCTTAAGCAACAATCTAATCATAAAGCAAAGCAGAGCAAAGCAGGAAAGGTATCATAAGTCAGAATGTTTGTTGTGCATTTTTTAAACTATGCTGCAATTAACTGGCAAAATGAGGCCAAAGGTAGGTAAAATTAAGGAAAGAGAAATGTGAACATGCACTAGGTGAAAAGTTGACTTTGTCTACTGTATATACCTCTATCAAAAGCCACATAAATTTCTAGAGCTACTGAAAACAATACTATGGGTTAATTATCATGGAATGGAGGTTTGGTTATTTCACCTGTAACTCTTTTACACAACAGCAGCAGAATGGAGATAGCAAGTAGGATCCTGGGTGATGCCTAATTTATTCTGCACCAAAAATCAAACAACCTGGCAGACTCAGAAGATGTATCCAATGGGTTTATCATGCGTGGATATATTTGTGGAAGATTTGGGAAGCTTGGATTAGCACAATTTTATGCAGAAAGGCTTCCTCTCTGTTATTGTGGAGGGTAGTAAGTCAAACAATAGGACAAAAATTACATAATATAAAATAGGCCAAAATAACTCCATAGTTTCCTGATAGAGGTATACTAATTGTGCATAGCCAACAAAGCACAGTAATTGCACATAGCCAATGAAAAGAGAGCTGATGTGTGAGGTATGAGCAACTATTATTAGAGAAATGATTAAAGGAGCTTTCTGAGAACAAAGAGGTGGTTGTTAATGGTTTGATGCATGCTGGCTTTTGCATCATCTTCAAGCAATGTGCAAATAGGTATGAGACGGTCAAGTGCAAAAGAACTGGACCACACATTTAAGTTCCAATTAAGGTGATTTATTGCACATGCCTATGCACAAGAATCTAGTCAACCAGCGGTCAGCAGTATTTTGTCACTTGATTAGGGTTAATGGATTTCAAGAGAGGTTGGATTTGGACTGCTTGTGGAAATGTAGTGACTCAAGGCTGATTTCTCTTTTGACTCTGCCCCCCCGGGGGGGGGGGGTTTCTGCCACTCCTTCTCCTATAGAGATTGTGCAACCCAAGACATGCTAAATTATAATGCTTATTGAAAAGGCTTGTTGAAAGATGCTTTTGTCCAGAACTCTCAACCATCACTTCCTGGACCTGTCCTAGGGCTCAGCCAACTAGTGGTGGGGACTAGAATGAATGGCAAGTGAGTGTGATTGCTTTTGACTTGCTTGGAATCAATAGAGCTTTGTTGCTGTTGAGTTTTTATGCTTATTTTTTCACTGCAGAAGATCTGCTTACTTTTCTGAAGAAGACAGTTACGCATCTGTGCTGGCTGGGCAAAACCTGCTTTCCTAGCAATTGAAGAGGGGAAGGACTTTATAGTTTGCCAGATGAATTCTAGTGCAACATTGTGCAGCCCCCAGTTTGGGTATTCAGACATTCTGCATGATCTAGAATGCCTGAAAAGTGCTAAAATCCTCAAGGGCTGCCAAATGGCAAATTTGTACTATGAATCTCTCTTTTCTCAGAGCCAAGGGAGTCTTAAGTGAGCTTGCATGTCATACCAAACTGACACACAAAATCCAAGACACTATGATCATCTGAAAATCTAAAACCTGGGCCCTTTGCAAACATAATGAAACACAGGCTTTCCCTTCCTCCAGGTTGGAAAAGATTATAAGAATTAAACACAAGAAGGTAATGAACTATAAAATAAAGTTTCAAGCAGAGGTGATGATTGGATTCATTTCTAAATCATTATTGTAATTCTCCACTATGAAACCTATCTCGCAGCATCCAGAACAAGACAAGAAATTCCTAGAAGTTGAGAGTTTCAAAGGCATCTATGACTGGAGGAGGAAGAATGAACCCATCCAGAGCAATAAGGCAGGCTTCAGATGCAGCAGACATTCAAGGATGGTGAGGTCCTCAGCTTAGGAGAGATTTTTCCAGTAGAAGGTTGGGATATGTGTGTGTGTGTGTGTGTGTGTGTGTGTGTGTGTACACATAATCTACCTAGAGATTCAGCTATAAATTCAAAGGCAGCACACAAGCATCCCTATCTTCTTGTTAGTGGAAGTGGAAAACATTTCCCTTTTAAAGAAACATATTCTTTCCCCATATTTTATGCAGCCTTTCTGCATGCATATTATGCACCTTCACATTTCTGAACATTTCCAGATTAGACCTTTGTCTAGGCCTCTGAGGCTTCCATAAAATCCTTCTGCACACCTTTCAGTGCTATAAAACAAGTCCTCCAGCAGTACCAGACCCCCTAAGGTGCTTTATACAGTAGAGACGGTGTCATATGCACTGCAATAACTGCAGGACATGGATCACTGCACTCGGAGATGACAGATCATTCCCTTTGGGCAGGAAGCCAGCTTGTTTTATGACAGCGAGGTGCCCTCTACAATGTATGAGGAGGAGAAGTGGTGGGTAACTTTACCCACTGTAGTCAGAGTGGAATAAGGAAAGGTCACCGTAGACTTATTGTGTTTTAGCTCACCTGGCAAGGCTAATGCTACCAGGTGAAAAGAGTGAGACCTTAATAGGAGCTATTTTTTCTACTCACCCCCATCAAAACCTCTACATTCTACCCTCCCTGGGGGTTTGTATGAGAAATCTACAAATGAAAGTTCCTGCCCCAAACAGCCAGCCCAAGACTACTGGGAATCACAGGTCAGCGATACTTGGAAAGTCACCACATGTAAGGACAGCAAGAGGCCATTGCTCTTCAATGTAATAGGAGGGAAAATGGAGGCAGGGCAATGTCCCTCCTGCCTTGACCTCATTTACAAAGCAGCAGCTATAGGAAATCTAGTTGTTGATCATGACTTTACCTCCAAATCCTCTTTGGATATTGTTTTTAGAAGTAATGTAAGAAATCCAATAATGGAGCTCAATAGAATCAAGGCCAGCTGCATTGTCTTTTTTGCCCTGCTATATACAGTAGGAGGGAGATGCAACCTGCTTTGGGAGGAACTGGAAACTCCTGGCCCTAAACACCTCAGTTATGATCTACCTCCTTGTAGGTTAGCCACAGACTGGGGCTATGCACTTTCTGTGGACAAACTACCACACTCCAGAGTCTCTGCTGAACTGCTTCAAGTTGGATTGGCACCACCAAAACCCAAAACGCTTTGGGTGTTTTAAGTTTCAGACAAACAAAATTATAGACTGGGCAAGCAGGGCAAGTTCGATGTGAGTCACCCTCCTCACTTGGCTTCCTTTCAGCAGCTCTTGGAGCAAGGTATCCCTCAGCCCCTTCATTTCTGATCTTCCCAGAGTCTCCCCCTACAGATGATGGCTTGTTAAAATGACTCGCCCCCAAGTGACTTGTGGGTTCCAGAGAGTTCCAGAGGAAACTTGGGCTTTCACTCAAGGATCTGATGAGTAGTTTGGCTGAGGTTTTAGTCACAGCCTGGAATGGGTGGGGAAGCCTTGAATCCTATGGCCCCATATCAGGGGTAGGCAACCTTGGCTCTTTTATGACTTGTGGACTTCAACTCCCAGAATTCCACTAGTCATAAAAGAGCCAAGGTTGCCTACCCCTGCCCTATATGATTTCTTCCAGGAAATCAATCCTAAGCTGTTCCTTGGTTCTGAATTCCAGAATGAGGAGTGCCAGGATAGTTGCCTGGAGCACCACTGGAGGAAGACAAAAAGTGAATTTGACTGAACATGGGAATAATTGGGATTACACAGAGGTGTTAAGAATGGAGAAACAGAGCTATTTTTCTGCCTTATTTCCTCTGTTAATAGCTATCTAGTCATTCCTTACTAAGTGGGGTGGATGAGTCCCAGAAATCCCTTCAGGGCCAATGTGCAGAATATTCTACTTATCTGATAGATAAAGTATGCAGGTTTTCTCAGAGTTGGACTCTCTGATTGAAATGTTGGTTGAGGTACCTGTGGCATAACCTTCTGGATTTACCTGGAAGAATTTGAGTGTGTGACTTTGGATGATGTTGACAGGATCCTTTAGACTTAGAGCCAGGCATCTATCTATTATTAGATCTAAGTCCTTCCTGGGTTGTCAAGGCTGCCCAGGAGGTGATATGAGGCTTAAATCCATCTGGTGATGTCAGCTTTCCTGAGGATGTGTGTAATACCTCTGGCCTTTGTGTGCCCCTGCCTCAAGAAGCCGTGACTGGTTCCAACAATTCTGAACAATTTTTGTCCAGTCTCCAACTTCCCCTTTTAAGGCATCTTGTTAGAAGATCAGACAACAGCTTCAGAGGATCCTGAAGAAATTAAATATTATCTAGACTAATTTCAGTCAGGCTTCAGAGCAGTACACGGAATGGAGGCAGAATTTTTTGCTGATATTTGCTGATAGCCATTGGCAGAACTGGCATGGGATGGTGCATCCATCCTGGCTCTCCTTAATCTTATATCAACTTTCGAAACCATTCATTATGATATCCTTCTGGACTGACTGACAGAATTTGGAGTTGTCACATAGAATCACTATGTGACAGTGATTCTTCTTTCTCTTTGGTGAGTTCCAATCCATGTTAACAGGGCCAAAGAGATTAATCCTGGGCCCTTCACTTATGGGATGCCTCAAGGCTCAATGTTCTTTCCCCTTCTATTCATATTATCATGGATTTGCTGAGTGAAGTCATCTGTTAGTTCAAGACTCAGTACCTTATTTAGAAATTTTATTTATTTATTTAGAAGATTTGTATTGCTGCCTACTCGCACATGATGACTCAAGGTGTCTTACATAAATAAAAAATAACCCTATAAAACCCTATAAAAATAACAAGAGGAAAAATAAAAAATAATATAATAATCCCCCCTCCTCCTCCAGCGACAACACACATTAAACTAGCCATTTGATGGGCTCTATCCCTCTCTGGGTTCCCCAGGCCTGCTGGCAGAACTAGGCCTTCAGTGCCTTCTGAATGAGTGTTAGAGTGGGAGTCAGTCTAATCTCTGAGGGAATGATGTTCCAGAGAGAGGGAGCCACCACTGAGAATGCCTTGCTTCTGATCCCGCCAGATGCATCTCCTTAGGGGATGGAACCCACAACATTCCTTGCCTCCCTGTTCTAGTGGGTGAAGTAGATGTGACCGGTGACAGTCCCTCAGATAACCTGGTCCCAAGCCATGAAGGGCTTTAAAGGTGACAACCAGTACCTTGAATTGTACCTGGAAGCAAATTGGCAGCCAATGCAGCTCCTGCAGGAGAGGTTTCACATGTGCACACAGAGGTCTGCACATAACCATGCAGACTGCTGCATTTTGTACCAACTGGAGCTTCCAGATGCTCTTCAGGGGCAGCCCCATGTAAAGCGTGTTGCAATAGTCAAGATGGGAGGTAACTAAGGCATGACTGACTGTGAGTACGGATTGTTGGTCCAGAAAAGGGCGTAAATGGCACACAATCTGCAGTTGTGCAAAGGCCCTCCTGGCCATGGCTGCCACCTGCTCTTGAGCCATGAATCCAGGAGTACCCCCAGGTTACACAAAGGGTCCATTTGGGGCAGTGCCACCCCATCCAAGACCAAAGATGGCAATTATCCAGGGACCAAAGAACCCCAAACCCAGAGCCACTCGGTCTTGCCAGGGTTCAGTTTCAACCCGTTGCTCCCCATCCAGCCCCTAACAGCCTTCAGGCACTGCAAGAGGGAGGTCATGGTATCGCTTAACTCATCACGGGCTGAGACATACAGCTGAGTATCAACAGTTTGCTGATGATACTTGATGGTTTATCTTGCTGCCCAAGTGTTGCTGTTGATGTTTTATCCTGGCATCTGGAGGCTGTTTAGGTCTGGATGGTAAGAAACAGACTTAGGCTTAATTCTGACAAGACTCTGTGGTTGTATTTAGATCTGGGAACTCTCCGTCTCTACTCTGTATAGAGTTGTACTTTCCCCATTGCGACTGATGCAGAATCTGGAGTTATTCCTTGCATTCATAGTTCCTGCTGAAAAATGGTCTTCCGTACAGTAGTTCTAATTATGCATATATCTAGATTGAGAGCCTTCCACACAATTATGCATGCCCATTTCTAATGAATTGCACAACTGCAATGCCCTCCTAAAGGGACTATCCTTAAAGGTAATGGTGTCCCTATGGGTTTTACTCCACTAGTCGGGGCTGACCTAAGGAGTCAGTGCTTATTTTTGTTTCTTAAGCCTAAGAAACATTAGCATTATCCAGAGATCTTTCCACAGTCATGTGACCAGCACAACATCATGTTGCAGCACAGAGCATACAGTAAAACATAGAATGGTGTTATCTTCCTGCATGCTTATATTCAGTGCTTTTTTAAAAAAAAAAAGGTGCCAGAACTCAGAAGTGCTATCACTGGGAGTGATGCCGGTGTCTTGCTACAGCATCACTGCCCGTCCTTTGCACCCCTGCCCCTGAGGCTCGGAGCCACATGCCATGGGGATTCCCCTCACCACAGTTGCCACGCCACGGCCTGTGCTTAGCCCCCACCCGGAGCTGCTCTGAACCCCGACCCAGAGCTGTGTTCCTCGTGGCAGTGGTCTCCGGTGCCAAACAGCTGATAGCCTCAGGCACAGGCACTTGTTCACTTACTGCCCCGTCGCTTCCAAATGCAGTAAGTGAGTGAACGAGCAAATGGCATTTGGAAGCGTCGGGGCAGTGAGTGTGTGAACGACAAATGGCGTTTGGAAGCAACGGGGCAGTAAGTGAGTGAGTGAATGAGCAAATGGCATTTGGAAGCAACGGGGCAGTAAGCAAGAGGCCTTTGAAAGAGATGGAGTGAGTGGGGGAGAGACTGAACAAGGTGCCTTTGAAAGAGATGGAGGAGTGAGTGAGAGCAACTGGAGGCTTTTGTGAGCAAAGTGTGAGCAAGTGGGGGGGCTTTTGCAAGCAAAGGGTGAGAGAAAAAGGGAAAAGTGAGGGAGAGAAGGGAAAAAGAAAAGGCACTGACTTCTGACTTCCTCTGTTACAGGAGTAGAAGGAAGCATTAACATTGAACCTCAACTTTTTGCTTTTCTATAATATTATAAACTAGCCATTTCTCTCAATAAATAAATCTAACCAATGAAACCCAAAATACCCCTCCCCTTTTTTTTAGTCATCAAGTTTTTGACACCTTCTTAAGCACTGGTGGTGCTTGAATATTGTCATGTTCTAAAAGTGGTACAATTTCTGGAAAGGTTGAAAAGCCCTGATGTAAATGCAGCCTAAATTGTTTATTGCCATCCTATTTGCAAATAATATCTTACTTACCTAGCTGAGATGGTGTAATCGGGCAGCAGGGTGGGGTGCAAAGTTCCTGCCTTCGCTGCAGCCAACTTGCCTGTGCAACATTTGCCGGCCGGGTCTTTTGGCGCACTCAGCAGCAATTCATATTGGCTTTCAAAAGCCAATAGGCCAGGCATAGGCAACCTTGGCTCTTTTATGACTCGTGGACTTCAACTGCCAGAAGATGTTACATAACATAACATCAACTGGAAGATGTTAAACTGCCCTTCTGTTTCTTTGCTTCCCAAAAATTGTGTTAATGAGTCCTCTCTAAGCTCTGCTGATCAGCTTGTCCTGGATTGTTTTGCCACAAAATGGAATGGTTTGCAAGTTGCAGTTGAGACAGCCCATCTCATTTTAGATATATCACATTTAATTGAAGATTGTAATTAGTTGTGTGTGCACGTTCAGCAACTGTGATGTATTTGTGCTGGCATTTCTTGGCCTCTTTCCAACCACATCCAGAAAAATTTGTAACAAACATTGGAATTCTCAATGCCATGTTTGGTATTTCCCAGCAATCTGTTACTGGAAGGAAAAAGCAATCCCTGCTGCATTACAGATCCCAGAGTAGCATTTGCATGTATACAGGTATCCTTAGGGTGCCATAGTTATGGATGAGAAATATTGGTTGCAAAGTTGGCATTTCTGGATGTAATACAGATATTTTGGACTTATTTTTGTTTCTTTGCATGTTTGATATTTTTTAAAAAGGCATATGCTACTGACTACACTTATGCACATATGTAACATCTTTTGCTAGGATACATGACCACTGCTTGTCCAGAATGTGAAAAGTGAAAGTTTGTGACTAAACAAAATTTTAATGTACAGATAATACCACCAGAAATTATTTTAGCCTTTTTAATAAATGTTGTTATTGATGTTAAGCTCACAATGGAAAACATCGTATATTGGAGCAGTGGGCTAATGCCTCCTTAAGTAACACCAGCTGCCTGCAATTAGTGCAGGTTCGCATCCCACCAGGCTCAAGGTTGACTCAGCCTTCCATCCTTCCGAGGTAGGCAAAATGAGGACCCAGATTGTTGGGGGCAATAAGCTGACTTTGTAATAATGCCGCTTAGGGGGGGGGGCGAAAGCCCTAATAAGCAGGCATATACATAGAATGAAGGCTATTGCTAAGCACATTGGTTTGTGCTTAAATTGTAAGCCGCCCTGAGTCTTCGGAGAAGGGCGGGATATAAATGGGATTAAAATAAATAAAATAAAATAAATAAATATTGTTATGTATATACTAGGTTAATTCTTTAAAGACTGAAGTGCAACATAACTAGATTCTAAATAATCTATTTTTCAAAACACACAACAGTCCAAACAGTAAAAGTAAAGTCCAAATTAAGAATATTTCATTCTTAAGAATTGTTTAATTTAAAGTGGTTTAGTTGTAATAGATGGTTATAGATTCAAAATAGTTTTCAAGAGTATATACAAAAGATACTATTTTTTTCCTAGCATTAGCTAATTTAGACATATTACATTGAGAAAAATGTTTCTCATTTCTTTCCTGTTACCTTTATTGATTTAATTGCAGAGATGTTAACATAGGAAATAGATTATTTTGTTATCTAATTTTACCTTCCAAAAGACAGAAGCAGATGAAAAATGTGAGGTTCTTTCCTGTTGGCTTTTTTGAATTAGCTGTTTTAGATTCTAAAAGTTTAGTTCCTAAAGAAGTAACCTTGTAAATAATTTTAATGTCCTCCTCTAGTGCAGGGTAGGCAACCTTGGCTCTTTTATGACTCAAGGACTTCAACTCACAGAATTCCTGAGCCAGCATGGCTCAGCTTGGAAACCTCTCTCTTTCCCCTCAGCATGGCTGGCTCAGGATTTCTAGGAGTTGAAGTCCACAAGTCATAAAAAAGAGCCAAGATTGCCTATCCCTGCAATAGGCTTTCGAAAGCCAATAGGGGGAGCTTTTTTTTTTTTTTTGCAAAAAAAGGTGCCGGAACGCCATTCTGAGCTTTCTATGAGAAAAAAGTCCTGCTTATATGTGGTACCTATTCATCTGCTGGCATTTATATGTTTTCAAACTGCTGGGACAAGCAATGGGAACTCAGCTCTTAGGTCTCGAATGCTGAGCTATAGACCTTTAGTGATCTAAGACTAAGCGTCTTAAACCTCTGAACCACTATGTCCCTATTCTTAAAAAAACTACTTAAAAATACACATGCTCCAGAATGTTGCAGTGCAGAAAGTAATGGATACATCTTAGTACATGTACATGTCAAACTCAACTTGAGTTATAATGAAATTAGAGTTCTAATTCTATGTAGATTTTTAATAACATGCAATAATCTGCATTTTATCCAGGAAAATACACTTTTTGCTGTTGATTTCATTCTGTTCTCTGATCATCATTTATACTAACTTTCATCTATAAAACATGCCTGTACTTTTGTTTTCCCTTTCTTCTTACATGCTAGTAGCAACTTAAGGGAAAAATAAAATTTTCCAGTGCCTACTCCGAATTATTATGCTTTATTTACCTGGAAAGAAAAATGTATTTTCCCCATCTTTCTACCACTTGTTCATGCACATTGTCACATCAAACCCATAGGTAGATAACAGGAGGGAGAGAGTCTACAATGCCAATATTGGTACATGTTCAGTGTACATGCACTGTTGGGGAGGTGCATGTTTTGGATGGGTTATTGTTTGTTATTGTAAGGTATATGAATCAAATCACCTGTTTGAGAAGCAGTCAAAGCTTCCCTCCCCTCATCTGGGGACTCCAATTAGAGAAATCATTCCAATGGTGCACTATGTTTTTTGTGTGCAATGAATGGTACCAAGAAAGAATCATCCTGCATAAAGAACTATATTGTTAATCAGTACAGTTTTAATGTAGTGACCTGTATTGCTTGTGTGCCAGTGAATGCCTTTTTAGGCATATCAGGACTTAGCAAACGTATATACCAAGTTTCCCCGAAAATAAATTAGACATATTACATTTTTCTCAATGTAATATGTCTAATTTAGCTGATGGTAGAAAAAACAATAGTATCTTTTGTAAATACTCTTATTTTCGGGGTAGGTCTTATATATTTTTTGCCTCCAAAAGAGGTACTAGGTCTTATTTTCAGGGGATGTCTTATTTTTACACACACACACACACACACACACACCTGTCTCGCCTCATGGCAGCAGCCCACATGGCCACCACTCTACTTCTTCTGCAGCCACTTTTGCTCGCTCGCAGCAGGATGGTGCCACTGCCATGAGACTTAACAGTTGAGGGGGGAATCTCCTCCAGCTCACGCTGTCAGAGGCTCCCATAGCCAGGCCTCCCACACTGCCCCACTTGTTCTGCAGCCGCTTTTGGTCACTTGTGGCAGGACGCGCCATTGCACATCATGTGTACCAATGTTGCTGCCATGAGACTTGGCAGATTCCCCCCAATCTGCCCTACGCATCACCTGCTTTCCAGCTCCATCGCATTTCCCCACCACTGTGGAGCTGGGCAGTTGCTGCACTACTGCCCAGATGCCCTCACTTCCCCCAAGCATTTCTTTGCTTACCTGATTTCCAGCTCCATCACGTTTCTCACTTCTCTCTCTCGCACACACACAAATCTCATAAGTCGGAAGGTCTGACTGAACTTTTTTTTTTAGTCCCACAAACTTTTCTTTCCCTGCACATGGCAGTGGAGAAACGCAATGGAGAAACGCAATGGAGCTGGAAATCAGGCACACCTGATTTCCTGTTTCTCTCCAGCAGCTTTGGTGGCTATGTGAGCAGAGCTGCGAAGGGGGCCAGATGGCTGAAAGTGCTAGCAGTCTGGCTTGGAAAGGGAAGAGGTGGGCAAGTGGGTGAGGTCTTAATTAGGACTTATTTTCGGGGTAGGTCTTATTTTCGGGAAAACATGGTAGTACCTATTTCACGAATTTGAGACTTTTAACCAAGACCATGGCTGTTTCCTCACCTCATATTTCTTATCTGGAGAGGAATGTTAGAAATTTTGCTGCCTGAACCAAAGCTTTCCTCACCTCATAAATTCCTTACTAGGGCCAACAGTTTTAAAAGCCTCATGGCACCATTTAGAAACCTCTTCCTTCCTTAACTCACTCCTGCTTTGGTCTCCTCATGGTTATAGCCAACCCAGAGGCCCTTCAGTAAAATTCATAGACCTTGATTTTGCTACTTCATCTTATTTACCAACTGTAAATGTCTTGACCAGATTACTATATAAAATGCCAGATAAGCCATGCAACCATTGTAAAGTAGTATTCCAAAGGCCAAAACATGCCACATAGACTAGAAAGGTATCATGGCTGTTAGTTTAAACAACTGCCAGCCAAAATACCCAGGAAATTCTTAATCATGAAGCCAGTTCCAACCTTGCCATATTTATCAGCCAAGTAAGGTCAATTGGACTCTGACTGGCATAGCTGGCTGAGGTTCCAGGGGCAAAGTCTCAGGGTGTCATCTGGTCTGAGTTTGGGATGGTGACTTCCATGGAAGGAAACAAGAGTTCTACGTGCTGTCAGTTTGACCATCTGTTTACTGTATCTGAGCCCCTCTTAAAAGTCGCCTGGTAGGTTACCTATGGTTGGGTTGATACTGTGCTGTTAGCCTCTCTGAAGGAGAAAGTGGTACCACCTCCTTGAAAGTTGTAATCAAGTGCTCCATCTTCAAGAGGCTGACCTTGAGCCTAGCAGTTTTTCAAACACTAAGTCTCCAACTTCCTTTTTCAGGAAAATTCTTGAGAGGGTAGTCAATCTGAAGCTGATCAGGAGGAAATGGATTATCTAGTCCCATTCAGTCAGGTTTGAGGCTAAGATTTAATACTGAGATAGCTTTGGTTGCACTTTCATGACCTGGGGTGAAGCAGGGATGAAGATAATACATGCACCCTTGATCTCTTAGTGGTTTTAAGTAATGGTGGCCACAGTATCCTTCTGACCTTCTCCATGGGTTCGGAATTTGGGGCATTGTATAGTGCTTCTCTTAATTCTTGGGTTAGTTCCAGTCAATATTAGTTGAGGTGAGTTACTGGACAGCCAAGTGAGACTGTCAGAGTTCTGACCCAATGGATTTAATTCGGTTTGCAAAGGAAATGAATCTTGCTTACAGAAAACCTCTGACTTCTCTCCCACATTCTGCTAGAGGTGATGCATTATCAGCCTGTTCTATGTAGTTGCAATTGAGGCAGAGGAGTAAGCTCTCCTCATGGCACTCATGGTCATGAATGAAAATTCTGGAGAGGCCTTAAAACATGTCTTACTCTTTGTTTGACCTGACGGCTCCTAGGAGTTTCTCTATTTCTATATCAGCCCTTTGCCTTTCCTCTCATTGCTCTCTGTTCCCTGCTAAATCAAGGTGATGCTTTAACTCTCCTGGAAGGAAAAGGCTTTTTTTTTTTCAGATCAGCTAGTCAATTGTGTCACTGACAAATGAGGTGCTAAGCCTGTTCAGGAAACCATTCAAATCCATCGGGACAATTTATTTATTTATTTATTTATCTATTAAATTTTTATACCGCCCTTCTCCCGAAGGACTCAGGGCGGTGTACAGGGCAATAAGTATCAAAATATAAATACAAAAGTTAAAAAAGAAGTTAAAAAGAATTAAATAATTATGCCCAATATAATACAATAATAAAACTGTGTTAAAACTAAATCCAACCCCAAACCCATCAGACCAGGCCAGATTGTTCAAATAAATAAGTTTTTAAATCGCGCCGGAAGGAGCGAAGGTCGGGGGCCATCCGGAGCTCAACCGGCAAGCGGTTCCATAGGTCTGGCGTGCCCACAGAGAACGCCCTCCCCCTGGGGGCCACCAATCGACATTCTCTGATCGGAGGCACCCTGAGGAGGCCCACTCTGTGGGAGCGCACTGGACGGAGGGAAGTTGATGCCGGCAGCAGGTGCTGCCATAGGTAATCCGGACCCATGCCATGTAGGGCTTTATAGGTCATTACCAGCACCTTGAATCTCACCCGGAGGGCAACTGGCAGCCAATGCAGCTCGCGGAGCAGAGGTGTAACATGGGAGTATCGGGAGACCCCCAACACCACTCGCGCGGTTGCATTTTGTGCCAGTTGAAGCCTCCGAGTGGTCCTCAAGGGCAGCCCCATGTAGAGAGCGTTGCAGTAGTCCAAACGAGAGGTCACGAGCGCATGAGTGACTGTACGCAAGGCATCCCGGTCTAGATAGGGCCGTAACTGGCGCACCAGGCGAACCTGGGCAAAGGCCCCCCTAGTCACAGCTCCTATATGATCTTCTAAGGAGAGCTGTGAATCTAGAAGGACCCCCAAGTTGCGAGCCCGATCTACAGTTGGACAGTTTCAATTGTTTCTCCACCTCTGGAAATGTTTAGAGCAACCACCAGACAAAAACTGACCAGAGAGTGATCTTCCATGACAGCTCCAGCTGCACAAAAATGTAAAATCCAGTTTGTATCCTCATATAGTCCCAGAGTTAGCAAGGATTCAAAAAATGACAGATTCATTGAATGGAGTTTGATCAAATGCAACTGACCTGGCATTGAAAAAGGACCTTTAGGTTGGAGAGATCACCTTTGCAGTCCCTTTGATTTCATTATTCAGATTGAAACCTGAAAGGAAGAAAGGTCAACCAACAGTCTGACCTTCTTTCCCTGCAATGGCCAGGTTAAAGCATACTGATAATGTCTCCAAACTAGTTCCAGCATCAAAGCACATCAAAGTCATTTTACATTCCTAATTCTTCCTCTTCTTGTTGATCCATTTTGGGACACCAAAATTCAATTGAGAAAAACAAGAAACTGAAGTAATACCTTCCCATCAGAGCTACCAGATTCTCACTTCTCAAGCATGAAGATGCTTGGGTGACCTATCCAGAGAAGTAAACCTCTCCTCTAGAAATCGCCCCTGTGGAAGCAAACCCATCATCCCAGGCAACAAGTGATAAACTATCTGTAGAGTAACGTCAGTTGGGCATAACTTCAACAGGTCTGGTGAGCATCTCCTGGTATTTCTGTTGGTAAACGACTTATAAAAAATATTTTCAACACCCAAAAAGCAGACTTGGCTGAAAAATTTCCAACTTAAGCCATTCTCTCTCCATGAACATGACATTTTATGGGAATAGATAACCTGTGCATTCCTTGCCTTATTCCCTAGTCTCCTGTGAGCTTCACCCCACACTCGTCACCTGTTGGAAGTCAGATGAGTGAAACCTGCTGATTTCAAGTAGACTGTCTCAATGTTCATCTACTTTAGATATGAAGATAGCCTATCAGCTGCTATCAAAATTCCAACTTGACTTCTCTTCAAAAAAGATTGGGAGCCCTGAACTACTAATTGGCCATGGAGCTCTAAGAACAACAAAAAAAAAATGATTTCAGCAGTTTGTCCCTCATAGTAAACACTGAAAGGAGGAGCAAAATTTGGAGGCCTTCCACAAAAAGCCAATTGCACCCATTCCTGGATCGGAAGCCTCGTTCATAATCAACCATGCCTTAATCATTCCCATTTGGATTTCAACAATGTGCTCTACATGGGACTGTCCTTGAAGATTATCCAGAAGCTGGAACTACTCCACAATGCAGTAGCACATGCAGTTTTGGGTACCCCATGGTTCATCCAAGTAACATCACTACTTCAGGAGCTGCATTGGCTCCCAGTTGCTTTCTGGGTGCAATTCAAGGGCTTGATTATCACCTTTCAAGTCCTACATGGCACAGGGCCACGTTACTTGCTGGACTGTCTCTCCTTGAGGGTATATACGTCCTACTAGTTAGATAGTGAGCAAGTTCCAGATGCCCTCTCTTAAGTACTGGCATTTGATGGGACCTCAGAGTATTTTGGGGTGGCTGCCTCAGCACTTTGGAACAGCCTCCGACTGAAGATCTGAGGGACTCCTATCCTTTTAGCCTTCCAGAAGGCTGTGTAGGCCTGGCTCTTCCCCAAAGCATCAGATGGGATTGAGTTGTGAGAGGTCTGGCACTGGAGGGAAAAGATGTCTTTGTTTTTAATGATACTTTATGGATTGTTGTGAGCTGCCTAGAATAAATAAATAAACAGCAAGAAATAGGGAGGAATAAGAAAAAAAACAAATAAAGAATTTACAAAATATTGGACTTCTGGTCCCAAAAGGACAACCTTTGGGCCTGGGACCTTTTGGGACAACTATGACCTAGATGGCTGAGAATCTCCATAGACATTGGACTCCTGGGAAAGCAATGAAGGACTGAAGACAGTTCCCTGAGGTTGGAGCTGATGATCATAGCAAAAAAAGGTGCCAGTGAATGGATCAGCTGCTCAGAATTCCTTTCCAGATTAAGGAAATTACTAGGATCATCCTCAAATTTACTCTCTTCAGGGCCTCCGTGAGAAGAGATAGTAACATAGCTATCTCCAGTGCTTTTGGGGATTCCATGATCTGGAACACAAAACATCCTAATTAAAACAAACCTTCAAAGGGACACTGAGTTCATCTACTCCATCTCTTAATGACTTTAGAAGGTTGCTTGTTATTTAGTTTCTGGATATTAAGACCTTTCAAAAAGATAAGCTGTATTACCCCAGGAGCTTTCCCTTCTACCCTGGATGAAAGAAGCTCTAAGTAAGTTTAAGGATTAACAAGAAAGGCCTTAATTTATAGAAAACAGGAAAGGGGGAAATAAAATGTTGATTTTGGAAAGTTAAAAGACTAGATGTGTTTGAAAGAATATTTCCTGTGGGGTGTTTAAACATTTATAAAGGAATAGATGAAGTCTTTGCAATTAACGGTGGGAAATCCTCCTGTGAGAAAGCTTTGTTGATTTGAAAATAAATAGATGATAAGAGGGGATTTGAAGGCTGGCTTGAGGAACCAGGAGTAAGAGATTACTCTTGAAGGAAAATAGACCAACTAATATAATAAGATAGCACTATTTGACGATACAAGAAATTAAGGCCTTTTTTGGATCAATAGACTCAGAAGTTACAATATTGTTTGATACTATGGCAGAGGACATAGAAGAACAGTTGACTAAAACAAAGATTGAGGTTGATTTGAATATGGATTTCGATTTTTTAAAAAAGGCAGATTATAAAAGTGATGTGGATCTGAAAAGGGATTTCAAAATGCCAGAGCAGACAAACAATATGGAAAATTATGCCAAAATGGATTTTACAAATTAAACCAGTCAATGTTTTAATAATTAAGAGGGACATGGAAAACTCTCTCATCTTGGATTTACAAAAGGAAGGTGTTAAATTCACTAAGCTGTTCCTGAAAGGAGACAAAGAGGAAAAGATAAGAAATCATCTTCTGGGTCATTATTTGATGGGATCAAAGATCAAGCTTTTTAAAAGAAAACAATGATTTATAAAGTGAATTTATCTCACCAAGGTAAAATGTATATGTTGCAGTTTCTGGTAGATATTAATGGGATTTCACTTTTTTTTTAACCAGGATTGAATGACAAAGCTTTAAAGAATGGTTTATAAATAGAGAGTTCTTTTGTTTTGTTTTAGAGGAAGTAATAAATTGGATAAAAATTAGATTTATTTGATTAAGGGTAAATATGTATGCTACTATTCCTGATAGTTCTTAATAAACTTTCCCTGAATAAGATTTTTTTAATAATCTGATTATTCCCAAGGGATGAGATATGGGAAGAAGAGATCTTTTTCATTGTTATTATTGTTGAAATACTAAAGGCAGTTTTCAGTTGCTGAAATTGCTTATACTTGTCTGAAGTGAGGGCGAATCATCTTTTATGTATCTTATTTTCTTTTTTCTTCTCTCAATTTTTTTTGTATTTTTTTCTTTTTCATATTTTCTGTAGTTTGCTTTATATTTGTAAACTTTGAATATTTTTAAAAGGAATGTAAGAAAAAAAGGAAAATATCCATTATTCTTCTGTCATACTAACAAATATAATAATAACACAGTTTAATGAAACAGTTTAATAAAAGAAAACATGAGAGAGATTTTAAATAGTTCATATTCCTACTTATTTATTTATATCTCACCTTTATTTTCATAAATAATTCAAGGCATCAAACATACCTAAACCCCCTTCCTAATCCTATTTTCCCACAACAACTCTGTGAGGTGGGTTGGGCTGAGGGAAAGTGACAGGCCTAAAGTTACCCAGCTGGTTTTCATGCAAAAGGCAGGACTAGAACTCAGATTTCCTGGTTTCTAGCCTGATGGGAATTGGCCAACATTTTTTCCTGGTGTGTTATGCTAGCAACAGATTGTTCAGAGTTCTGATTTGCATGGCAAGTATCTGTTTGCGTATTAATACTGGACTGGACTACTATTTAATACGTATTAATTCTATGTGGTAACAATCCTCTGGAAATCTACCTTTTGTCTAGAGAGATTCAAGGATTTCAGTTGGTTATCACTAGATGGCAGCAAGAAACCACTTTAGATTTAACTAGAGAACAATCAGGGAAAAGCCATTAGCAGTTTATGCCCATTCTCTCCTCTCTGTCTTTCTCTCTCTCTCCAGAAAGAAAAAGAATAAAATATAAGATGCAATAACTGATGATAAAAAGACTCTCCCCAAATATAAAATAAAAAAAGAAAATTATATATCTATCTATATCTCTACCTCTATACCTACCTCTATCTATCTATCTATCTATCTATCTATCTATCTATCTATCTATCTATCTATCTATCTATCTATCTATCTATCTATCTATCTATCTATCTATCTATCTATCTATCTAATCTTGACCAGATAGGATCAAAATGATCAGATTTCTATCACAGCCAGAATGGGCTAGCGGTTAAGGCACCAGGTTAGAAAGCAGGAGGCTGTGAGTCACCGTCTCTCAGCCTAACCTGCCACACAGGGGGGGGGAATCAGAGGAGGAAGATGCATTAAGTTAGGATAAAATCTAATAAATAATAATCACTTGTAAAAAAAAAATATATCTCTTCCGTCCAGGACTCAAGTCAGGTCTAAAAAAAGTTTTTCCCCTGGAGTAAAACAGTCTTCTCCACTTCTGCCTAAATCCTAAGCTTTTCCTACATCTACAGGTTCCGTATTTTTGGAATATAATTCAGTGTCGCCATTCACATCTTTGCCCCTTATTTCTTTTCTGAGCACCTTATCTCCAATGCTATGTACTGTGTAGCAAACCACAAGGTGTCAACCTAGAGCAGGCTCAGAATATCTTAATACATTTTTCTGCCTCAGGTAGCTTGAGTTCAGCATTTTTTTAAAAAAAATATCATATCCCCAAATGAAGAGGCAAGGGAGCGTTTGGTTGTAATAAAGGATTACACCTTCTTTGTAATGGAAAATTATCTGAAATCGGAGATAACTGTCCTCTGAGCAGGGAGGGATCAATTCAGACTACAAAGGGTGCCTAAAAGAAGAGACTTGACAGAGAGCAGGGGTGGGGAACTATGACAACTTTGTGATTTCAACTCCCAAAATTCCTGAGCCAGCATGGAATTCTCAGGAATTCTGGGAATTGAAGTTCACAGATTGCAAAGTTGTTATAGTTGCCCACTCCTGGCAGAGAGTATCTCCTCACTTGTGCCTGATCATGACCCAGTCATGTTCTAATGATAGTTATTTCTCCCTCTGTCCTTTATGTTGCCTTCCCTTTGTCCCCAGCCTATTAGTGACAATTGCTGAAGTTGAAAAAATTGACAGCCATATTTTCAGAGAATTACCTATATCTGCTCCATAGAATAATTGAATTCCTGCTTGTGGGTTACATTCAGCTCAAGAAATAAACTGTCTAAGGGCATCTGCGATGCACACACTCCCAAATACATACAGCACATGTGTATATGTTCATGTTGTAGCATGTCAGTTGTGGGACCTATCAATCATGCAATCTTGACTCACTGGAACCCTGCACCATCTTCTTCAGAATGCTTTAAATGTTTCCTCTGTAAATTAATTATCTGCAATAACTTAGGAAGGAAATGGTGCCTTCAATAGATTTGACCTGAATAGTCTGTGCTTATTTTCTTTATTATTATTCTGGAATTCGACAGATAAGCGAAACATGTAAAAAAATCATGATCTTGCAATTCAGACTCTTGTTTTTAGGATGGCAAGCTTTCCCCCTTGATAACTACGGTGAAGGTACTTAGGGACATCTCACCTTTGGCTGAGAAGAAGGGAAGAGGCTATAGCAATCAAACAATGTATCTCCTCCTTTTGTGTCCAGCTGGAAATGACTTTTGCTGTCATTTAATTTCTGCTTTTCATGCAGTCTATACCTAGACTTGGAAATTATATTATCCGTTGTGCAAAATAATCATATTAAGAGGAAATGCACTTCAGGGACATCTTCATTTTTCCCTTACATAGATATATGCATGTCCATGTATGTGTGCACACACACACACACACACACACACACACACACACACACCAGAGAGAGAGAGAGGGAGGGAGGGAATTCTAATTTTGAGGGAGAAAAGCCAGAAAAGAAAAGTTAAACAAAATGTGTTTTATTGTTTCGAAAAATAGTATAACTTTCCAGCAAATTAACATGTATGAGAATGAAGACTCAATTACAGCAATAGCAGTAGCACTTAGACTTATACACCACTCTATAGTGCTTTACAGCACTCTGTGAGTGGTTTACAAAGTTAGCATATTGTTCCCAACAATCTGGGTCCTCATTTTACTGACTTTGGAAGGACAGAAGGCTAAGTCATCCTGATCAGGTCAGGATAAAACTCCTGGCTGTGGGCAGAGTTAGCCTGCAATGTTGCATTCTTTTTCTTTTCTTTTTTTGAAAAAAAATTATTGGCTTTTATAGGGTTGGGAAAGGGAGTGAAAGAGTGGGGATTAGGGTTAGGGTACAGGGAAGGTTGGGGTGAGGGTTGGGGTTTCCCCCAATAACATTCAATATTTGGCAAAGAGCATATTGTCTGAATAAATATATATCAATAAGAATAATAAAACTAATGATTGATAACAATAATAAGTATAGTAAGTTATCATAGACAATGTTAAGTTTTCAATCCATAGTATTTTTCTTACTAAAATAGTCAAAATTACATATCACATTCCTTTCTCTCTAATTCATTTATCTAGCCATTGATAAAATTTATTCCAAGTTCTATAGTAAACTGAATGCTCTTTCTCTTTAATCTCTACAGTTAATCTATCCATTTCTGCACAATCTAATATTTTCTTAATTAGTACTTCTTCAGTCAGTAAATTTTCATTTTTCCAATATTGAGCATATGTAATTCTCGCTGCTGTTAGTACATGTAATATTAAATATCCACTCTCCTTATCATAGTTGGGACCTATCATTCCTAAAAAAAACAATTCTGGTTTAAATTCTATTTGTTTTTTAATCATCTTCTGCAACCATAAGTGTATCTTAGGCCAGAACCTTTTAGCTTTAGGACATATCCACCAGATATGATAATAAGTACCTGGTTTTTTATTGCATTTCCAACAAACATTTGAAGTATTTTTAAACATTTTCGCTAATCTCACTGGTGTGATGTGCCATCTCTAAAACATTTTATACATATTTTCTTTATATGATACAGCTTTAGTTAATCTAATATTTCTGTCCCATAATTTTTTCCATTCTTCAAGCTCTATATAGCATGTCCAACATTTTTTGCCCATGTTATCATTGTTTCTTTGACTTGTTCTTCCTCCATCTTTAAATTAAGCAGAATTCTATAGAGTTGTTTAATCAGCTTTTCATCTGTTTTTAACAATAAAAGATCAAATTCTGTCTGTTCCATGTAAAGTCCCGTTGTTTTCACATCTTTTTCATATCTTGTTTGGACTTGTAGGTATGGCCACCATGCTAGGCCAATACCATCTTGTTGTAGATCTTGTCTAGATTTCAGTCTTCCTTCATTGTCCAGTAAGTCTTTATATGTTACAAGTTCATCATAGTTAATTAAGTTTGGGTAAGCAAAGGCTTCCATTGTTGAAAGCCATTCATGTATCTTAATATAATTTTTTTCTTTTATTTTTTCCCATTTTAAGAGAAGCGCATGGCGTGGTTCTGAAAATATCTATGTGCTTTATTCTTACCATACCACAGAAAGGCATGCCAGCCAATCTGCAGGTCATGCCCCTCTAGGTATAATAGTCTTTTATCTCTAAGTGTTATCCGTTCTTTAATCCATGTCAAAATAGCTGCTTCATAATATAACTTCCAATCTGGGAGTCCAAATCCTCCCCTTTCTCTAACATCCTGTAGTATTTTCACTTTGATTCATGCTTTTTTTCTGTTGCCAAATAAATTTCAATATTATAGTGTTCAATTCATCAAAGAAAGCTTTTTCTAATTTTACCGGAATAGTTTGAAATAAAAAAAGTATTTTTGGTAAAATATTCATTTTAATTGTAGCTATTTTCCCCAACATTGACAGTTGGAGATACTTCCACTTTTCTAAGTCCAGTTTTATTTGTTTTAATAATTTTATATAATTATCTTTTACTGTTATACAGCTTGCTGTTAGGCAAATTCCCAGATACTTAACTTTTTTGACTATTTGAAGGTTTGTTTTTCTTGCAAGTTGTGTTTTCTGTTTTCCTGTTAAGTTCTTTGTCAAAACTTTAGTCTTTTCTCTATTTATTATCAGGCCTGCAACATCACCATATTGTTCTATTGTGACTAGCAGTTTTGTGCTTGTTTCCAGAGGTTCTTCCAATATAAAAACCAAGTCATCCGGGAATGCTTGCAATTTAGATTTTTCACCCTTTATCTCAAGTTCTTTAATTTCAAGGTCTTAATATTTCTATTCAATACTTCCAAGGTTAATATAAATAGTAGTGGGGATAAATGACATCCCTGTCTTGTGCCCTTTTTAACATTAAAACTTTCTGTATAGTCTCCATTGACAATTATTCTAGCAGTCTGTTTGTCGTAAATTGTGTGGATTGCATTCATAAAGTTTTCCCCAAAGTCCATTTCAGCAAGTTGCTGAAACATGAATTGTCAATTTAAATTATCAAATGCTTTTTGTGCATCAAGGAATATCAAAGCCATCTGTTTCCCTGGATGAACTTCATAGTACTCTAAAACATCCAGGATTGTTCTTAAATTATTTTTTATCTGTCTTTTAGGCAAAAAGCCGTTTTGGTCTGTATGTATAAATTCAATCAAGAATTCCTTAATTCTTTCTGCCATTATCGAAGCAAAAATTTTGTAGTCTGCATTTAGTAATGAGATTGGCCTATATTTTTTTATCTGTGTCAAATCCATATCTTCGTTAGGTATTAAAGTGATATTGCCTTCAGTCCATATCTTTGGTATTTTGGTTTCCAGGAGAATTTCATTGCAAAGTTCTCTCAGGGTCAGGGTGAACACATCTTGTAGCGACGTGTAAAATTCTGCAGGTAATCCATCTGGCCCCAGTCTCTTAACCTTTTTTTGTCTTTTTATAGCTTTCGTAATCTCCATTATTGATATTGGTTCATTCAATATATTTGGAACATTCTGGGGGATTTTTGGTAAATTTGCTTTTTTAAAGTACTGCTGTATTTTTTTTCCTTAGGGATTTCCTTTGCCTTGTACAGTGTCTCATAATATTGTTTAACAATTTTTTTCATCGCATCATTTTAAAATTGTATTTCTCCTTTTGTATCTTGTAGTTTCTTTATCATTTTCTTTTCTTTTTCTTTTTCTTTTCTTAATCTATATGCTAGCCATCTTCCCGGCTTATTAGCATTTTCAAAAAAAAAATCTGTTTAGTCCATTTAATCTGTTGAGCCATTAATTCCATCTCAGCTAAGTTTAATTTATGTTTTATTATTTCCATTTGTTTCTTGAGTATTACTTTATCTGGATCTATTTGTAATTCTGATTCTATTTTCCTAAGTTCCTCCTTCAAATTAAATTGTAATTAGTTATTTTCTTTATTTTTCTTAGCAATATGGCCAAGCCTCTAAAATATGCTTTAGCAGTGTCCCAAACATTTTGAAGTGATGTTTCTTCTTTCTTGTTTAATTTAAAGAAAAATTCCATTTCCTTTGTCGCTAGTTGTATGAATTATTTTGCCCTCAGTATCAATTTATTTAGAGAGCATCTAGGTTTCTTCTTAATTCCTTTCCAAATCTTTTTTATTGGATTGTGATCTGCCCAGTCACTGGTTTCGATTTCCGCCTCTTGAATCATCAATTTCAAGTCCAATGAAATCCATATCATGTCGAATTCTTGACCATGATTTGTGTCTATTTCAGTAAAATGTATATTGTAGTTTCTCTGGGTTTTTCTCTCGCCATATATCTAAAATACTGAGTTCTTCTATCATTTTCTAAAACCCTCTAGTTAGCAAATTTCCTCCTTTTCTTTCTTGCTTAACACTTTTATAGTCCAAAGTTCCATCCACTATTGCATTAAAGTCTCCCATTATACAAAACTGTTGGTAGTTTAGGTCTAATATTTTCTTATGTAGTTCAAGATAAAATTGTTCTTGTTTATCATTAGGTGCATATATTCCAATCATTAATATCTGCTTTTGGTCCATCATAATTTCAGCCATTAAAATTCGCCCCTCTTCATCCGCATAGATTTGTTTGGGACTCATTTTCCTTTGATGTAAAAAGCTACTCCTCTTTTGTTTTGAGATACTGACACGAAGTAGAGTTTGCCAATGTTTGGTTGCTTTAAAATTTTAAAATGTTGCCTCTTAATATATGTTTCTTGAAGAGAAATTATGTTCATTTTTAATTTTTGTAAAAAAAATTCCTTTTTGAGGGGGAATTTAAGCCATTATTGTTTATTGATAAGATACCAGTCTCCTCCATCCTTTTCAATTATATCTAGGTCTTAATATTCTAGTCCAATGATGGCGAACCTTTTAGAGACCGAGTGCCCAAACTGCAACCCAAAACCCACTTATGTATCGTCAGGTGCCAGGTGGGCATGGGTGTTGCCAATTGGGTGGGTGTGGCTGAGGTGGTAATGGCAGACTGGGTGGGACTAAAAAGTTCAATCAATTAATTCCAACTTTGGAGATCTTTTTTTTTCTCGTGAGAAGTTGAAATTGATTGATTGATTGAACTTTTTTTTGCACACAGAGAGCAAAAAGGTTTTATAAAAGCCAGCTGAAGGCCTAGGACTGGCACGACAGCACGCATGCCCAAAGAGAGAGCTCTGTGTGCCACCTGTGGCATGCATCCCATAGGTTTGCCACCATGGATTTAGAGTTATCTATGTTTCCTGGTAAAATACATGGGAAAATCCCATTGGAGGAAAATTCCACTTAGGGTTAGGGTTAGGGTTAGGTCACCATGAACTCATAGAGCAAAATGGACATTGCCAACAAACTCAGAGTGCTTGGGTATGGTTAGGAGAGCACTTACTTTTCTAGGCTGCCCTATCTATGTTTCCTGGTAAAATACAAGGGAAAGTCGCATTGGAGGAAAATTCCACTTAGGGTTAGGGTTAGGGTTAGGTCACCATGAACTCATAGAGCAAAATGGACATTGCCAACAAACTCAGAGTGCTTGGGTATGGTTAGGAGGGCATTTACTTTGCTAGGCTGCCCTATCTATGTTTCCTGGTAAAATACATGGGAAAATCGCATTGGAGGAAAATTCTACTTAGGGTTACGGTTAGGTCACCATGAACTCATAGAGCAAATGGACATTGCCAACAATGTTGGAGTGCTCGGGTATAGTTAAGAGGGCACTTACTTTTCTAGGCTGCCCTATCTAGCTTTCCTGGTAATCAGCCATGTAATGTTCACTTCTTTTTCAACAAGTTTCTTAGTTCAAAATTGCTTGTTTCTTCTATCCTCTCTTATCCTTCTAGGGATTTGTTTGAGAGCCACGATTTCTTTTTCTTTGTATTTCAGTGGTTCATCTTTTACTTTTCTCAGAATCTCATCTCTTGTAGCTCTTTTTTAAAAATGTGACATGCACTTTTCTGGGCACCTTATTTCTTATGGCATAGTTTGAGTTGACACTATTTGCCTGCTCTATTTCCCCTTCCATTTGTGACTTCCCAAATCCTAATACGTTTGCCAGCAGCTCTGTTATCAATTGTAAAAGATCCTCTTCCTTATCTTCCTGTACATTTTGAAATCTTAAAAAGTATGACGATCGCTCCAGTTCTATGACCACCAAAGAGTCTTCCAGTTCTCCATTTATTTGCATCAATTTTTGGTTTTCATTTTTGAAGTCTTCTAATTTCTGATCCCCTTCATGGATTACTGCCTTGTTGTGGCGAAGGGGCTTGCGTAATTCAATGAAGCTATGAGCTATGCCGTGCAGGGCCACCCAAGACGGACAGGTCATAGCCGAGAGTTCTGACAAAACGTGATCCACTGGAGAAGGAAATGGCAACCCACTCCAGTATCTTTGCCATGAAAACCCTATGGACAGTACCAAAAGGCAAAACGATATGACGCTGGAAGATGAGCCCCTCAGGTCGGAAGGCATCCAATATGCTACTGGGGAAGAGCAGAGGGCTAGTACTAGTAGTGCCAGAAAGAATGAAGCGACTGGGCCAAAGCCGAAAGGACGCTCAGCTGTGGAGGTGTCTGGTGGTGAAAGGAAAGTCCGATGCTGTAAAGATTTTTTTCCATAGGAACCTGGAATGTAAGATCCATGAATCAAGGAAAGCTGGACGTGGTCAAACAAGAGATGACAAGACTGAACATTGACATCTTAGGTATCAGCGAACTAAAATGGACAGGAATGGGTGAATTTAATTCAGATGACCATCAGGTATACTACTGTGGGCAAGAATCCCTCAGAAGAAACGGAGTAGCCTTCATAGTCAATAAAAGAGTAGGAAAAGCTATACTGGGATACAATCCTCAAAATGACAGAATGATCTCAGTTCGAATCCAAGGCAAACCATTCAACATCACAGTAGTCCAAGTACAAAATGAATTTTGTCAAGAGAATACGATGGTCATAGCAAACACTCTTTTCCAACAACCCAAGAGACGGGTTTACACATGGACATCACCAGACGGTCAACACAGAAATCAGATTGACTATATGCTCTGCAGCCAAAGATGGAGAAGCTCTATACAGTCAGTAAAAACAAGACCAGGAGCTGACTGTGGCTCAGACCATGAGCTTCTCCTTGCAAAGTTTAGGCTTAAACTGAAGAAAGTAGGGAAAAGCACTAGGCCAGTCAGGTATGAATTAAATCATATCCCAGTTGAATATACAGTAGAGGTGACAAATAGATTTAAGGAATTAGATCTGATAGACAGAGTGCCTGAAGAACTATGGACAGAGGTTCGCAACATTGTACAACAGGTAGCAACCAAAACCATCCCAAAGAAAAAGAAATGCAAGAAAGCAAAATGGCTGTCTGAGGAAGCTTTGCAAATAGCTGAGGAAAGGAGGGAAGCGAAAGGCAAGGGAGAAAAACATAGATATGCCCAATTGAATGCAGAATTCCAGAGAATAGCTAGAAGAGATAAGAATGCCTTCTTAAACGAACAGTGCAAAGAAATAGAAGAAAACAATAGAATAGGGAGGACCAGAGATCTTTCCAAGAAAATTGGAGAGATGAAGGGAACGTTTCATGCAAAAATGGGCATGATAAAGGACCAAAATGGCAGGGACCTAACAGAGGCAGAAGAGATTAAGAAGAGGTGGCAAAATTACACAGAAGAACTATACAAAAATGAGCTTAACGTCCCAGATAATCACAATGAGGTGGTCACTGACCTCGAGCCAGACATCCTAGAATGTGAAGTGAAGTGGGCCTTAGAAAAGCTGAGCAACAACAAAGCTAGTGGAGGTGACAGTATTCCAGCTGAACTATTCAAAATCTTAAAAGACAATGCAGTAAAAGTGCTACACTCAATTTGCCAGCAAATTTGGAAAACACAACAGTGGCCACAGGATTGGAAAAGATCAGTTTACATTCCAATTCGAAAGAAAGGCAGTGCCAAAGAATATTCAAACTATCGCACCATTGCACTCATTTCTCATGCTAGTAAAGTCAAGCTTAAAATCCTACAAGCTAGACTTCAGCAGTATGTGGATCGAGAACTACCAGAAGTACAGGCAGGATTTCGAAGAGGCAGAGGAACTAGAGATCAAATTGCCAACATACGCTGGATCATGGAGAAAGCTAGGGAGTTCCAGAAAAACATCTACTTCTGCTTCATTGACTATGCTGAAGCCTTTGATTGTGTGGATCATAACAAACTGTGGCAAGTTCTTAAAGAGATGGGAGTACCAGACCATCTTATTTGTCTCTTGAGAAACCTATATGCGGGTCAAGAAGCAACAGTGAGAACTGGACATGGAACCACTGATTGGTTCAAAATTGGGAAAGGAGTCTGGCAAGGCTGTATACTGTCGCCCTGCCTATTTAACTTATATGCAGAGCACATCATGAGAAAGGCAGGGCTAGATGAATCAAAAGTTGGAATTAAGATTGCCGGAAGAAATATCAACAACCTAAGATACGCAGATGATACCACTCTAATGGCAGAAAGTGAAGAAGAACTAAAGAGCCTCTTGTTGCGGGTGAAGAAGGAGAGTGCAAAAGTTGGGTTGAAACTTAACATTAAGAAAACCAAGATCATGGCATCTGGCCCTCTCAATTCCTGGCAAATAGATGGGGAAGAAATGGAGGTAGTGACAGATTTTATTTTCCTGGGCTCCAAGATCACTGCAGATGGGGACTGTAGCCAAGAAATTAAAAGACGCTTGCTCCTGGGGAGGAAAGCCATGGCAAATCTAGACAGCACACTAAAAAGCAGAGACATCACCCTGTCAACAAAAGTGCGTATAGTCAAGGCTATGGTCTTCCCAGTTGCAATGTATGGCAGTGAAAGTTGGACCATAAGAAAGGCTGAGCGCCAAAGAATTGAGGCCTTTGAACTATGGTGCTGGAGAAGACTCCTGCGAGTCCCTTGGACTGCAAGGCGATCAAACCGGTCAGTCCTAGAGGAGATCAATCCTGACTGCTCTTTAGAAGGCCAGATCCTGAAGCTAAAACTCAAATACTTTGGCCACCTAATGAGAAGGAAGGACTCACTGGAGAAGAGCCTAATGCTGGGAAAGATCGAGGGCAATAGAAGAAGGGGACGACAGAGAATGAGGTGGCTGGATGGAGTCACTGAAGCAGTAGGCGTGAGCTTAAATGGACTCCAGAAGATGGTAGAGGACAGGAAGGCCTGGAGGAATGTTGTCCATAGGGTCGCGATGGGTCGGACACGACTTCGCAGCTAACAACAACAACAAAATTTCTGATCAACTTCAGTTGACTTATGTTCCATTTTTTGAATTCTTTGCTGATTTTCTGCAATCATCTGTTTGAAATTTTCCAGTTGGGAGTCTATGTTATTAATTTTTTGATTCATTTTGTCTAAATCACTTTTGAACTCTTCATGATCTTTAGTTGCTGTAGCAGACTGGGCAGCGTTAGTATCATAGATTGCTTGTAGAATTGCTTGGGTGTCCTTCTGTTGGGTGTCAATCTTTTCCTGTTGTAGCATTGTAGTAATTGATTTCTGGTAGACTGGGCTTGCAGAAGTCAAAGCAGGAGCAGAAGAGCCTTTTTTTCCAAGTTTGGATATATTAGAAATGCTCATCTTTGTCTTCAAGTCGTATGGTATCTCTGCCTAATGACCAAGTTTTGTAATCCAAAGGGTTGCTAATGATTAGGAGAAGTGAGCCATCAAAAATAGTAAAAATAGTAAAAAGTAAAGGAACCAAAAAATAAAAATCAAAAAAAGTGGAAGGGGAATACAGAAAAAAGAGAAAAAAGAAAAAGAAAAAGGAGACCAGAGAAAAATAAAAGGAGCAAAATAGGGGATGTCTAGAAAAGTAGTGGGGCAAAGAGAAAAAAGATACCCCCCCCCAAAAAAATGGAGAGAAAAAGCAGAGAAAAAAATAAAAAGTGAAAAGTGAAAGCAAAAAATAGCAATAAAAATGATAATATTAGGTAATAAAAATAAGTAAAAGGTAATACAAATAAGTAAAATAAGTAAAAGTATTAAAATTATAATCCAGAAAGTTGAATTCAAAGGCAGATAATAATAATTCCAAACCTCTTTGAATTTTTAATCCAGAGGAGATAGCTTCAAAGACAGACTTGTTTAGGTAACAATCTATCTTAAAAAACCAGACAGGCCAAAAAGACCAAAAGGAGTTCTTTTTTCTTTCTGAAACAAACTTTCCAAGGACCTTCAAAGGAATGTCTGGGCAAACAGCCAAGTTCCAATCAGAGAGGGTGGATGAAATTTTCAGGTTTCACCACTAGTTGGCATTAGCTATCTATTCCACCCTATTTGCAGGGAAAGTAAAAGGAAAAAATAACTTTCGAGTTTAAAAAGTTTTAAAAGTAAAAATAGAAAGTGAAAGTTATGATGGCTTTCACACAAAACGCACAGGTCTATAGAGACAAAAGCTTTCCCAAACTTTTATGCCACAGACAGGCTTGTAGTAAAATAACGTTTTCACTTAGCTGGAAGTTTAAACCACCATTTGTAAATCGAGAGGGGAGGATACAAAGGAAAAATTTCACCCCCCTCCCTAAAACCAAGGGCTTCGCTCTCAAAGGCTGAAAAAAGTGCTATCCACTTAGGGTCTTGACTTGTAAAGAGAGTAAAAGGAGTTTTCTCACCCAGCTCAGCTGTTTGCTTTCAGGTTAAAGTTCTTTGTCTCCACCAAACAGCTGACAATGGTGGATCGCATAAATGAGGTCCACCTTTCTCCTGCCAGTTTCAGGGGCTCCGTTGGGACCAGCGGTCCAGCTGCTGTCTAGCCGCGATCCTCAAACATTCGCCCTTTGTGGGCCGCCTCTACGGGGTGGCTTTCAGTCCTTTCAGACCCACCAGCTGGTAGAATTCAGACCTGGGGAAGAGAAACATTTTCCTGAGACTGTCTTCAGCGACATCAGTGGAAGCACATCTTCAATGCTGCATTCAAACCACTGCGCCACCAGGGCTCTTGATATTGATAACCATGTGTGTATTTAGCAAAGGATAATATCTTAAAGGTTCTCTTAACATTTCCATGGTGTTTGCTGAATGCTTTCTTAAAAAAATCAAAGAGAAGCCTACAGGTAGTCCTTGACTTATGATTATTCATTTAATGACTGTTCAAAGATATGATGCTGCTGAAAAAGTGACTTAGGTCTGGTCCTTGCACTTATGCCCATGCAGAGTCCCCACAGTCATACGATCAAAATTTGGGCACTTGGCAACTGGCATGTATTTACAAAAGTTGTAACATCCTGAAGCCACATGATCACTGTTTGCAATTTTCCCAGGAAGTCAGATTCCCTTAGCAACTGTTTGATTTGCTTAACGACCATGGCAAAAAGGTTGCAAAATTCGGAGTCACTTAATGATGGCATCACTTAGCGGCAGAGATTCCAGTCTCAATTCTGGTTGTAAATTGAGGACTTTGCGTAATTACAAGGAGCCGTTTACAACACCGAGCCCAGTGGCCCCCTCAGCACCAGAATCAAATGAGAAGACCCCACAGGGTTGGCTGCCTAGCATCCTATGAACACAGCCACTGATGTGGATGCCAACTCCTTCTTGGGTCACTGAACTAATCTTATTTTAGGATATTTTTGCCTGTATTCTGCTAGAATCCGCCTTCCTATAACTTAAGACAGGTACTGCATTCCTAACTGGTTGTGGTTTCTTCTTTTTCGATATTTTTATTAAATAGGCTGTGGGTTCCTTCAGTTTGACAGCCTTCAGACTAAGCTCTTATTCCACCCTCATTTTTATTTTCTTCTCAGGGCTAAATATACTTAATAATGCTGCTGTTGCTAAAAGCTGCTGTGCAATTCCTCAATCCCCACCCGGATGAAACTATTTTCTTTTTTTCTACTTTGTTTTCTTGATGCTTGAAAATTAGATTTGGATTTCTCTTGGGATTAACTTTCAACTGATGTTATTGTTGTAACTGCCAGAGAGCATGACTGCTGACATGGATCTTTTCTGGTAATCCATCTCTCTAAAGTCTTCTACCTGCCCACCTTTTCAAAGCTAAGCACCAATGGGATTGTTTGTGGCAATATAGAAAGGAAGGAGAATTGCAGACTGTTGGAGCCATAATGGCACAATGAAAGGTAGAACACTAGCATGGAACCTCCTTTCATCTTGCAGCTGAATCAGTGCAAGATCACTGCACTGCATTCTGTAAGAATATCATTAAAATTATCTTCTCCCTCAAAAGTATTTTGAATATAAAGTTTCTTTTATTAAACAAAATTGGGGGGGGGGGAAATGCATTGCATTAAAATACGTTTTCGTTCTTTCAATCTTTCCTTATAAGATTTACTGCCCGGTTTCCTGGTCATTCTCTAAAGTTTTAAAATGTTTATCTTTCATATAGTGTGTGGCCCAAACTACAGACAGCATCAAGATATCTTTGGTCAGTCACCAAAGATCAGACTTGAAAACTAGTATCAATAGAGAATATCTGTACCTCAGGGTTGAATGGTGGTGTCCTTGATGCTCTCTGAGCTTAGCTGTTTTCTTGAAGACCTTTCTATACCCAACTAAGTAACATCATCAGCACTAGAAGGGTATGGGGTTTGCTCTATGTGTATATAGTAACTTGTTTTGTCAGTATGGCTAGAAGTGTTGTTCACTACTCGGTCATTTGTCTGAGTTGGTAGTTCTTTTATATTAAAGGCAATGACAAATTGCTTTCATATTATGGCAAGGAAACTGTATGGTTGTATCAATACAGTGAACCAAAGCCAAGTTTGACTTAAGAGTGTCTTTACTGTATTTAAAAGAATAGGAAAAAAATTACTGGCAGTGTTAGCAAAGAAGATAAGCAAGGAGATTAGAATAGATGAATGTAACTCTGCTCAAGTCCCCATTGAGAATCCTGATTGGAGATTGTTTCAGTAGATATGCTCAACCCTAGCATTAAATACATGCATGCATACTGCTAGATTTAAGTGAGGTAAGCTTTTCCAAATGTTTTCGAATAACAACTACATACATAATATTAATAAAGTTAGCTCATTACATTTAAAATTGTGTTACACTTGTATGGTTTTCATTTTAAAAAACTTTTATTTTTTATTATTGGAATATAATAAAATATAAAGAATCAAAGAAAAGATAAAAAAGAAGAAATTATAGCATTATGATTTCTGCCCTTCTTTCTATTGAGTAGTTACTATCTTATTCTTCTCTGGGTTTTTTTCTTACTTTGTAACTCAGTTCCCTTCCTTCTTTAACCCTATTTACTTCCCATAATCATCAATTCAGTCTTTTCTTCTTCCAACAAAAAGTCCATATAAGATTTCTAGTCTTTCAAAAGGGTCTTTATTGCTTTTTCCCTGACCAAACTGGTCATCTTCGCCATTTCCGCAAATGTTGTCCTTTTTATAAACCAATCTTCCACCGTGGATACATCATTTGCTTTTCAGATAAATGACAACATGATTTGGGGAGCAAATATATACAGAAATACAAATGCCAAAGAATCCAAAATTATTAGATTTGATGTTTATGTTATATGTCTTTTTCTAACTGTCAAATCAGGAAAGATTTAAGTTAATCCTCAAGTTAGACAGGGAGAAATTTCATTCTCGATAAGGTGTGTTTTGTTCCAATTTAACTCTAGGTTCAGTATATGATTACAGCCTTAAAGAAGACATGCTAATAGGCAGCTTGCCCTGTTGTTAACTGATAATGTGTGCTGAACATGGAGAAGATACTTCTAGTTAGCATTAGAGTAAATCCATGCTCTATTGAGAATCTCTTATAACATGTCTCAACCAATTTTTGAAGTCTACAAGACCAAAGGAGAATCCCTGTCCTTTTCATTCACTGAATGGCATTTGCTTGATTACACTTATTATATGTGGACTATTATACGTGGACTCAAAGACATCCTGATTACCTTACCAAAAATTGAAAAAAGGTATAACTCACTTGTAGATTAAGGAATAGGAGAATATCTCAAAGCATGCATTCCCAGCCCAGATGCCCACAGAATTCTCTACAATGACCTTACTAGCTGGGGACTTCTGAATCAAACAGATCAGAGCTATTCAGCCCATCAACATCCTCTTGCCTCTCCTCATTCCTCTTTCTTTCTTCATCCATCAATTAGCACTCTTCTTGCACAAATCTCAGTTTTCCACATGAAAGTTGCACAAGAGTATAGCTGTCCTGCAAACCGAAATGATTTAGAGTTGCACAATCACGCAGCTGTGTTCCTGCCTGGGAGAAGTTTCTTCCCCCACCCTATAAAAAAAACACTTTTTCCAAACAATTCTAAATGAAATCTCTTATTCACAATTTACTTGTTTTTTTTATTCATGCACATGATAAACAGATCATTGGAGATATTATAATAGGAAATCAAAGGCATTTTTCTATGCTATCATACATTCTGCTCCCTAAGTCTCATTTCAAAGTTCTTTTGCGGACAAAAACATCTTATGGAAATACCGTTGTTTCCTTATACGGACAGTTGTAACAGACACTAATCTATAACATAAAACGCATTAGAATTCTGCTTATTCTTACTTTGGTTAGTCTTATACCGTGATGTTCTAACTGTCATCCAGCCTGAAAACCCACTCCAAACACCTCTGAATGACAGAAAAATTGTGGAAATGAGAAAGAGTTCAGTTGACATGTGTTGCTGAAACAAAGCATTTGAACTTAGGTATTATTTGTCTGGAATCATAAGGTAGAGGCACTTCATCAGGTCAAGGTCAAGGACTTTTGAGAGTAAATTCAAATACTGTTACCTTTAATTTTTTTTTCTTCATTAACTATCAAGCCAAGCAGTGGTGGGATTCAAATACCTGAACAATCAGTAATCTGCATGGACACCACTTCCAGAAATCTATTCTGAGCCTTGGAGGCCTGGTGGGCTGTTCTGGGCCTGGGAGGCTTCCCTGGCTCAGAACGGACTTCTGGAAGTGGCATCCATGCACTACTGGTGGGCCATTCTGGGCCTTGCAAAAAAGAGCTAGGGCATCAGCTGGTTTGCCAAAATCAACAAAATGTTAGCTACTAGTTTTATCGAACTGGTGCGAACCAGCTGAATCCCACCACTGAAGCCAAGCCAAAATCAGGTGTATCCACAGAAATAGGGTTAAAAATAATCAAGATGATGGCAACAGCCGTGTGATTAAACCCCTGGCCAACAATACATGCATTGTGATATACAGGAAAAAGAGAGAGGCTTTGATCACATGGTTGTTGCCACCATCTTTATTTTTTGACCCTGCCTGCTGATCCTTCTGGCCAGAATGATTGACTTGAACATACTACAGTTGCAAGAAAAAGTATGAGAACCCTTTGGGATTACGTGGAGTTTTGCATGAATTGGCCATAAAATGTGCTCTAAACGTCATGTAAGTCACAACAATAGAAAAACACAGTCTGCTTAAAATAATACTACACAAACATTAGCTGTTGTCATGTTTTAATTGAACAGTGCAGGGTGGAAAAAGTATGTGAACCCCTAGCCTAATGACTTCTCCAAGAGCTAATTGGAGCCAGGAGTGAGCCAACCTTGACTCCAATCAGTGTGATGATATTGGATGCGTTGCTGACAGCTGTCCTGCCCTTTAAAAACACACACCTGTTTTGGGTTTACTGGTCTCAAGAAGCACTGTCTGATGTGAACCATGCCTCGCAGAAAAGAGCTGATTGGCACTTCCGGGAGCAGTGCGCAGCCCCGGGGAGAGGAGTCAGCTAGAGCTGCACTGAAGAAAAAAGGAGGAGGGGGGGAGAGAGGAGAGGATATAAAAGGAGTAGATTTTGGCAGGGAAGGGAGATAAAAAAAGGTGATGGGGAAAGAGAAGGCGACAGAGAGACGGGGAAGATAAGATAAGAGGGAGAGAAGGGGATAGAACAGTGCAAAGATTAAAGTCAAAGAAACAGGCACAAGTTTCCCATTAAAATGACTGAGGAACAAGTTAAAGAACCAATGTTGATATGGGCTAAAAATTTGGGACACGGTATCGATCTTGATATCTGGCAAACTCTCTGGGATAGAAATAAAACGATAACGCTGGCCTCAGCTTATAAAGAAAATTTATATAACATGTTTTACCGGTGGCATCTCCCTCCAGCTCGATTAGCTAAGATGTACAAAACTATATCCCCTAGCTGTTGGAAATGTTCTGAAGAAATAGGCACTTATTTTCATGTTTGGTGGTCCTGCAATAAGACGCAAAAGTATTGGCAAAGGATATGGATATGGATAGAAGAAATATTAGGATGGAGAATAGATTATAGACCAGAATTTTTCCTATTTGGCATAACAACAGAGAAATATACCAAAGAAGAGTTATATATAAGCATACACATCATCACGGCAGCGAGAATAATGTTTTCCCAAAAATGGAAAAATAGTGAAATACCAGACAAGCAGACAAGAGTGAAGTGATAAATAAAATTTGGGCATGCGCAGAAATGGACAAGTTAACTATGGAAATTAACTATGGTGGTGATGCACGAAGGTAAAAGACATCGTCTGGTTACTGTGGCCCAGGCACATGATTTTTACAGCAATGTGCTAAAAGCAACCCCCCTATCACTTCTGGAAGCTGCAAAGGGATATGGTGAGGGAAAGCCTCAAGATGTTGCAGGTAGACAGACAGAGGAGAATGGTGCTGGAGGGGATCAAGTTACAGTTTCATCGGCTGCTGCTGGAGAGCAGAGGATGACGCGTGCTGCCCCAAGACGAGCAAGACGAGAGCAAGAGCAAGACCAGCAGAAAGTTATGGAATCTCCAAAGCGTACTTACAGTGAAGCTGTGGGAGGGGCACGGTCCAAAGAAGTTACAGGGGCCATTTCAGACGTGATCCAAAAGCTTTGGGGCGTCAAGATTGGTGACTAAATTTTTAATTTAGAATGTCAATGGATTAAATTCATCATAGAGGAGAAAGAAAGTTTTTCAATATTTAAGACTGATGTTATTTGTTTGCAAGACACGCATATTAGGGTTATGGACCAAAAGGATTTATTGAATTTAAGATGGGGTACGCAAGCTCCTAATCAACAATAAGTTGACTTTTTTTTAACTTACTACACATAAAGGTTACCTAATTGGATTATAAATTTTTTAAATTTTTTATTTTATTTTCATTGGAGATTGGAATGGTGTCCTAGACGTACAGATGGATAAAGCTGGTTTGTTGTTTTTTTAGCGTGTCCTGAGTCATGCTAGATTGCCTAAATCTTTTTTTTATTTGTACTCAAGGATGATCTGGAACTGCGAGACATTTGGCGTGACATATGCAAGAACTATTTTTGATTATAGTTCAGTTTGGTTGGAGATTAATAAGGTTAATAGAGATAGGCGCTCTTGGCGCGTAATTGAGAATTTGTTTAGAAATTAGAGAAATGCGGGAGAATGTAAATAGTTGATGAAAGTTTTTTTTTTCTTTTTTGAAATTAATATGAATAAGGATTGGGACTAAGAAATTTCATTTAGCATTTGAGTAAAGCTCCTTTTCTGTTTTCTTCCTTTTTTTTATCTGTAATATTAATATTGTTTGTATTCATTTTACATGAGCTAGAGGGTGATAGAATTAATAGTTTATTGTTGATAGCATATGGATGCTTATGTTTTTTTTTCATTTTTATACCCTGTATTTAGCTCTGGGAAGTCGGGGGGGAGGGGGGAATGGGGGAGAGGGATAGGGAGGGTTAGATAGGGGTGGGGGAGGGGGGATTGTTAAAGTTAAAATGTACTGTAAAACTTTTTAAATAAAAAAAATTAAAAAAAAAGGATACACATCATCACGGCAGCGAGAATAATGTTTTCCCAGAAATGGAAAAATAGTGAAATACCAGACAAGAGTGAAGTGATAAATAAAATTTGGGCATGCGCAGAAATGGACAAGTTAACTATGGAAATTAAAAATAAGGATCAGTCAGATTATTACAAAATTTGGAATAAGTTTTACTTATGGTAGGAACAGAAAGGAAGGTCTAAATAGAGATACAGTATACAGGATGCTGATTTCACACATTATTAGAATAAGATGGTTGATAAGATCGAATATTCTATAATTGTATATAAATGATATGTACATAAAATATATATATATATATGTGTATAAAATACAAAAATGATATAGACAAGAAGGAATGTCAGACCGTTAACACTTTGTCCAAAGTTTTAAATAATAAAATTTGTAATAAAAAAGGGAAAAAAAGTGTGGCAAGTGGGTTTACAGATAGTCTTCAACCTGTGACCACAGTTGAGGCCAAAATTTATCTTGCTAAGTGAAAAAATTGTTAAATGAGTTTTGTCCCATTTTACGCCTTTTCTTGCCACATTTGTTAAGTGAATCACTGCAGTTGTTAAATTAGTAACACGATTGTTAATCTGGTTTCCCCTTTAACTGCTGGTCAGAGGGCTGCAAAAGGGGATCACATGACCCAGAAACACTGTGACCATCATAAATATGAATCAGTTGCCAAGTATCCAGATGTAAATCACCTGACCCTGTGGCCATGCTGCAATGGTCATAAGTGTGAAAAATGGTCATAAGTCACTTTTTTCAGTGCTGTTGTAATTTTGAAGTCACTAAGTGAACTGTTGTAAGTCGAGGACTACCTGTACTTTATCAGTTTATTCTTTTTTGGGGAGCCATCAAGTTTTTGACACCTTGCTAGGCAACTGGGGGTACTCGAATATTGCCATATCCTAAAAGTGGTACAATCGGTGAAAAGATTGAAAAGCCCTGCTATAGTGAATTGAATGTTCTAACTGTCGAGTCTACCTGCTAGGTTCCCACAACCAAGAAAGTCATGTTGAGAAACTTCAAAGCAGTTTCTTTTATTATTTTTCACTTGCCAAACTAAAGTAAACTACTTCCATCATTAAAAATAAACTCTGAGAACTCCTAAGAGGAGTTGTCTTGATTTTCTTCCTCCCAACCAAACTGTCTAAGCTTCGATGTCTCTTGCTCCTCTGGAATGCAGCCCCTCCCTTCTGGGAATCCAGACTAGATTCCTCCAAACAGATTCTGGTTAGATATGTAGATTTGTCCTGATTAGTGAAAAGAAGGAAGATATGTGATGGAGTGGGATTATGGTTTGAATGCCACAGAGTTCCATCACACAAAATCCTCTTAGAGAAAAGAAGGATCTAAGCCGCCCTTAAGACCATAGAATAGAATAGAGCTGGAAGGGACCCTGGAAGTCTTCTAGTCCAGCCCCCTGCTCAAGCAGGAGAACCTACACCATCTCAGAAAGGTGATTGTCTAGCCTCTTCTTAAAAATCTCCAGTGATGGAGTGCCCACGATTTCTGGAGGCAAGCTGTTCCACTGGTTGATTGTCCTCGCTGTCAGGAAGTTTCTCATTAATTCAAGGTTACTTCTCTCTTTGATCAGTTTCCAACCATTGTTTCTCATCCTTCCCTCTGGTGCTTTGGTGAACAACTTTCCCCCACCTCTGCCTTGTGGCAGCCACTCAGATACTGGTGATACATGTACTGTAGGTCAGAGAGGGTTTTAGAAGAAGAAGAAAAACCACTTTGCAAATGGCTGGTGACAGCTCAATGATGCGATCACGCCAGGTAGTTTTAGGAAGATGAGCCCACATACTTAGCATTGTCCAGCTGCACTGTTGCTCTAGGGAAATCATTTGAAATTGGCAATTATGTGTTTTTCTCTTGGAAAAATCATTCTAAAGAATAAGCAATATAAAACCCTCCTTTTTTGAAAAAAATGGAACAATTTTAAACCTCAGCAAAATCATTTCTTCATGAGACCACATCTATTGTGTACCTGACTGCTAATTTTAACATTCCATAATAAAGGTTTGTTGGTTAATTTAAATATAGTCTTTTAATTATATCTCAGCTAAAGTATGGAGATATAAATATAGTTTGAGAGCTGATATCACATAGGGGATGGAGAGCTGAACAGACACCGACTGAAAGCCTGCGTTGCAATAAATCTCACTAGTTATTCCTATATCACATTTAACTGGGTCAATAGCAAAAACATTTCTTTTGAGAATACCAGAAAGGAGTTGATTGACCCAGGTGGTTAAATCTAGCCACAAAGAAGCTCATATATACTGTATACACAGGGTTAAACTAATTCCTTCCAGTCAGTCAGGTTGCGGGAATGCCTAAACCCAAGAAATTGACGCATTTTGCTATTGAATCTTTCAAGAAACAGGCGGAGAGAAAGAGAAGCTGAAAAAGCACCCTTTATAAAACACACTGCCAACTCAATGCACAGGAAAAATTCTTCAGAAACCCTGAGTGGCTAAATCACCCAAGCCAAGTCCAACTGCTGCCTCTATGGCAGAGTTCCCCAAGGTTTTGGGCACCAGGGACCAGTTCCATGGAGACAGATTTTTCCTTGGACTGGAGGGTGCGTGGTTTTGTGTGCTACCTGCATCTCACGGATGGGGTTTTGCTTTGTTTGTGCAGACCGGTTGCTGGCATGCCGCAGCCCAGTACCAGTCGATGGACCAGGGGTTGGGGACCCCTGCTCTATGGTCAATGAGGAAGGAGCTAGTGGTATCATGAAGATTCCTCTTGTGAAAGAACTCATGGACACTCAACCTTTCTTGAAGAAGGTGAGTTGGATCTCTGTGCCTCACATTGTGACATTTGATCCATTTGGCATGATTGTGAGCTACCAAAATCACTAGTAAAATAGATTTAACTGGATCTGAAACCGAGTTACATGTGTGGGAACAAGGACCCTTTGGACAGATTTCTACCCAGCCTGAAAATAACATGGAAATTATACCTTTGCCTGCTCCTCTTTCCTTTCTGTCAGAAGAGTGATATATGTAGGATTGGTAATCTCATTCAAAATACTGAATAATCCATACAGTATTTAGGGCATGGAAGTAAGCCCTTCTCTAATGCTTTTTTTTAAAAAAAAATCTAGTTAGACAAATTCACCCTTCTGGATGTTTTGTAGGTCTTAGAGAAACCTTCAAAGTACTCAACAAAAGGAAATCACATCAGAATACAGTATTAGCATAAGGTAAGTGTGTTCAGTGTAAAAGAGCTGGCTGACATTTTATAGCAACAGGAATAAGGTAATCAGATTTGAGGACGAATGGAAGAGCATCGAGAAGAGCCAAGTCTGGTGTTTATTTCTTCTACTTGCTCATGTTTCTTGGCCTTCACATGCTTCAGAAATGTTTATGAAGAAGCTCTCTGGCTCTTGCAAGATGTAGTGCTCTTCTGCTGTTTACTGGAAAAAAAACCTTTTAGGGTTCTGTGCCAACCTGAAATTGAGCTGTTTTAATGAAGAGCAGACCTTTGCAAGGACCAAAGCACTGCTTTGAAATCATTTCTTAGCATTGTCCAGCCCTAGTGATTTCCCCACTGCTCATTTTCATATTTATTTGCTGTTTTTTTTTACCCAGGAAGAAAGAGATGATATTGAAAATGTTGTATTTACTTACACACAAAGAGCAGTCTGACCTATTTAAGCAGAGAAAGTACACAATTTACTAAACTCCATTACATCAATAGGAGCAAGTTATCTGCTGAATCACTTGCCTCCGGAGACACTATTCTGGATCCTCTTTGATCCATTTTGTCAATAGGGGGAGAACATCTATTGCATCCCTGCTTCTCAACTCATTGAAGGGTTTCAATTATGTACGTATTTAAAAACAACAACAAATGCATCCAATAATACTTTGGATAAGAACAAAACAAAACTAGAGAATGAATTCATTTAGTTCTAACTGGAAATGAGCCTTATACAGTATCACTGTATTAAGAAGCCTATAATCACCAATATTTTTCTCCGTCATCTATATCTACCTACCTACCTATCTATCTATCTATCTATCTATCTATCTATCTATCTGTCTGTCTGTCCGTCCGTCCGTCCGTCCGTCCGTCCGTCCGTCCGTCTGTCTGTCTGTCTGTCCGTCCGTCCGTCCGTCCGTCTGTCCGTCTGTCTGTCTGTCTGTCTGTCTATCTGTCTATCTGTCTATCTGTCTATCTATCTATCTATCATCTATCTCCTCTCTTTTTGGATTATTTTCTTATGTCAAGTGAAAATGTGATGCCAATTCTTGAATATAGTCTCTATCAAAACAGGGAACATACCCAATGGAAATATTAGGGCTATATAAAAATATTTATGGGGGAATTTAGAAATTGATCAAAATGATTCTAAAATCAAGTAATGTCTTTTAATTGTGTTTTTATGGGATTTACCAAGATAATCCTATTTAGAAACAAAAATACATGAAATTACATGTTGAAAACATCTGAATGTGACAGATCACAAGAAAAGATTACCAATACTCATGACACTTAAAATTAAACCATTTGTTATATTCTGAATAGTTGGTCTACTTTTAAAATGTCTGTACTTCTTCCCAATGATGCAACATGTATTAAATGTAAGCCATAAGCAAAGACTTTTTGAATTAAGATTTGTATGGGAGGGAATCTGTCTGCCTATAAACATGGATGGTTCCGGAGATTTTTAAGAATCTGGACAAGCAATTTGTTTTCTGGTATATTGCAGAAGGTTGGACTCTGTTTGAATCTTTGTGGTTCCTTCCAACTTCACAATTCTACAATTCTAATGAATTTTTCATTTTCCTTCTCTTTTTTTTACTATAAGTTCTAAGGCCAGAAAAGAATCATTATATGAATGTCAAGAGGAATAGAAGAAGGAGAAAAGGTTTTGAATCTGAAGGGCTTAATATATCAGAAAAGCCTACTTGTTGGGATGAAGCAATAATTATTGTACATTGTGTCTCAGTATATCTACTCTACCGCACATACACTGGCAAACCTGTAGCAGCCACATCTCAATTAGCTGGAATCAAAGTCTTTATTTCTATGAGGTCCTGACACTGTTTGCCACAAATTAAGAGTAGCGTGTCAGCTACCACCCCCATATTTCCTAGCTTAGATCCTTGGTACCATCAGGGGAATTTAGCTAGAAATGGTATTTTGACATGATTTAATAAAATAAAAATGAATGGCTCTTGTCAAGGCAGGGTTCAGATTAATAGCGGCCAAGTGGTTAAAAAAATAATTCTCATTCAATTCCTTTCATTTGACTTATTTTAAAAAGGGCTTGGAGTTTTGTACTCAGATGTCAGTGGGGAATATTCTTTTTCTTTATTTAGCTGTTTGATTCAAAGTGTTCGATAAAATTTTATTGCATTGGCTGTATATTACTCTGATATGACAAGCAGGAAATTATGGCAGAAGAATAATAGCCAACTTGCCAAAGACCAGACATGAATCTATTATAGCACTGTACTAAAACCCAAGTATCCAGTTCCTTAGTTCAGAAAGGTTTTAAGACAGATCACAATGTAGCTAACTCATCTCAGGTTAGGAATGAATAACAATAGTCTGAGATGTTGCAATAACAGAGTGTTGTTACAGAAATTAGAATATCAGAATTCTAGAAAACTCTAGAAAACAGAGTGTCAAAGTGAGATTAAGAAAGATAGAAAAATAAAAAGGAGACTAATAAAATTGGGTTCCTTTTTTTAAAAAAAACCCATGTAGTGATTGCATAAGATGTTAAACTGCATAAACCAAGAATTGTAGTCAATTAATGTCTTAATGGTAAATATTTCTATTTGTGGCACCTCTTGGTGATAGCCCATTCTACCTTTTCCTATTTTCTGTTCCAGAAATCCTATAAATTCAAGGAACATGGATGGGGTTCAGTAGAGGAACCCATGCAAAGTTAAAAGTCTTATTTTGTACAGGTAGAAAGCTGTAATTAGTTACAGTTAGAAAACTCCATACAGTTTTCAAGACCATTTATATAGGGCATGTTTTTAAGAGTGAGGAATATGCAGTGACTGAACTATCAGTCTACATATGGAGAACCAATTTTTAAGTCCCCGCTCAACCAGGGACAACATCCTTAGGGAGCTCTTGACCCAGTCAATTTTTGAGGTAACAAACTAATAGGATATTAAATAGGATATTAAGATAACCTTAAGATATTAAGTCACTTAAGACTTAAATGACCAACTTAGTCTTCTTTAGAGTACTGTATATGTATTCGCCTGGAATTTCTCTGGCACAAACATCTTCACGTCCAACCTCTCTGTCCACCCTATATTGAAAGACTAATAACTGCCATGGTGAGTCTGCTAGACAGGTACATGGGACACCAGATGGCTTAGAGCCATAGAGGATGATGGGCCATTTAACGCATCCTTCCTGCTTTGGAACCCAGGATGGTGTCATATACAGTATTTTGGATGCTGACTTTAATATTTGCTAGGAAAATAGACAGTTAAATAGAATGACAAAAAGTGAAAAATATTTCTACCTATTGCTTCAATAGATGTTTCATTTCAAGACTTCAACAGCATAAAATTGCTCTCCAAGGAAAACGGCTCCATTGGAGGAAATGACTTCATCAATGCTTATTCAAGATACCACTTATTCTGATATTACTTTTCTCATTTGAATCCAGGTACAAGGCTATTTCTGAGGAAAAGAAAAAGAAGAAAATTGGGTTGGGCTAGGGCAGGGGTAGGCAACCTTGGCTCTTTTATGACTTGTGGACTTCGACCTTCAGAATTCCTGAGCCAAGTTGAAGTCCATGAGTCACAAAAGAGCCAAGGTTGCCTACCCGTAGGTTAGGGAAAACAAGAAAAAGATGTGCAACACATATTTTGCATAAAACATTTTTTTTTCCTAAGGAAAGGGATTGATACTGAGCTCTTTAAATTTTTCAGTATCACAAACCTCTAAAATATTTAATGAATTTATGTGACACCCCTCCCCCTCCATGAATAAATCTAATTATTTCATGGGGGATACAGCTGGGCAAAAATATATACACTATCTATAAGAATAACTATATTTTAATCCATATATCACAGGGGTTCTCAAACATTGTGGCACTCCAACTTCTCACTGCCAGCTCAAGCAAAACCAAGAGTCAAACCCACAGGGCGTTTTGACAGAGTTTATATTTTGCTTGTACTATCCAGTTCTTCTTCTTCTTCTTCTTCTTTAAAATCTAATCTCTCCTTCTAATTTTCTACCCCCATTCCTACTCCTACCCACCCTTTGGGAATTCACGAGTCACCTTTTGAGAGCTCATGGGTTGATAAACAGACTTTTACTTCAAGAAAAGAAAACAAGCAGGCTTGTCACAGAAGTGAGTGGCAAGGGAGGAATGACTAATATAGGTTTTTAAAAACACTGATATAATAGCAGAGATTTCATCAGAAGCTTACATGCATCAAAGATATTTTAAAACATTAGCTATCACTGTTGTGCCGGGGAAAATAGGAATATAAGATTTTAATGTAAAATGATATACTGTAAAAGCAGCTCAGCAGAAGAACGGCTTACTCTTTAAGAGTAAGTTCCTGTTCAATGAATGTTCCCCTTCAAGCTGATGCTTAGCAGCCATTTGACAGAAATGCTTTAATATGGATTTCTTCATTGAGTTGGGAGTTGAACTCTTTGGCCCCTCTTAACTTGTTATTTTATGTAGTGAATTTTTAAAGGTTTTGTGAAGTGAATACAAGATGTTTTAGAGTCTACTAATTCCAACCTGGAGCTCATATAATGTTCATTTTCATTTCATAGAACGAAGGACATTTGTTATAGTATCTCAGCTACAGTTTGTGAACAATTTATTGGACAGAAATATTTTCTCTGATTTAAACACCATCTATCAGAACCATTTCTAGGGAATATGGTCTGTTTTCTGGAAAAAGCTAATTCTGATAATCATTTTTGATGCTAAGATTTGAGTTGAGTGAATGCAGCTCTAAATTCTTTCTTCTTAGAGAAGTATTTAACATGTGATTGCTCCAGTAAATCATGAGTTATACATTTTCAAGTTTTAAAGCTGATTTTAAGTGATTTGTTTGAGAGTAGCATGTAGTGAGGACCAAGGTATATTGTGAATACTTGTTATGTAAAATGAACTGTTTTGTATAAAATAAGAGGCAAATGACTAATTGCTTTTCCAGAACCCTCTAATTTAAAAATGCAAGAAAAAAATCCTCTTTTGTCAAAATCAGTTTTTTTCCTGGCAGTTGACAGCTTGGAGACAACAGATTATTGGGTTGGGAATATTAGATATATATTTAAATATGGCTAACTCATCTTCTATTAAACTGAATTAGGGAGCATAGTTTATACTCTCTCTCTCTCTCTCTCTCTCTCTCTCTCTCTATATATATATATATATATATATATATATATATATATATATATATATATATATATATATATATATATATATATGTAAAGGTAAAGGTTCCCCCGCACATGCGTGGTAGTCGTTTCCGACTCTAGGGGCCGGTGCTCATCTCCGTTTCAAAGCCAAAGAGCCAGCGCTTGTCCGAGGACATCTCCGTGGTCATGTGGCCGGCATGACTAGACGCCAAAGGCGCACGGAACGCTGTTACCTTCCCACCATAGTGGTTCCTATTTTTCTACTTGCATTTTTACGTGCTTTCGAACTGCTAGGTTGGCAGAAGCTGGGACGAGTAACAGGCGCTCACTCTGTTACGCGGCACTCGGGATTTGACCCGCCAAACTGCCGACCTTCTGATCGACAAGCTCAGCGTCCTAACCCACTGAGCCACCGCGTCCCTTATATATATATATATATACACATACACATACACATACACATACACATACACATACATACATACATACATATGAATGAATGAATGAATGAATAGAATATCAAATAAGAATGAGTGCATTAACATGTACGTACATGCACAAGCACACACACACAAAACAGAAGGTTTCCTGGGTTAATGAATAACAAGTTTTATTAAGAATAATACATTTTACTAACAAACTATCTTGGAATTGGAACATTTGGTGCTCCTTATATGTGAAAGGATTAAATATTTAAGATATGAACAGGAGGACAAAGAAAAAGGACATTGCATTATTTATTTTTTTATTACTGCATTAGACACACACTCATTTTCAATTAGCTAATCATTAATCTCCTTTTCTGTATTCCAAGCATTTAATTCTTTAAAGTCCTGTTTGGAAACTATTTAAAAATCTGTATAGCAAGTGCAAATCTATATATTTAATATCTCTTCTTCACCTCTCTCTCTCTCTCTCTCTGTCTCTCTCTCTCTCTCTCTCTCTCTCTCTCTCTCTCTCACACACACACACACACACACACACACACACACACACACACACTCATATACATGTGGAATAATTCTTCATTTATTATATAAAGGGAGTGTAGTCTATCCTTTTTTCCATCCTCCTGTCTCACCAAAAAAAAAGGAGGTAGGGTGGCGGGGGGGGGGGAGAATGCTGATTAAAGAGTCAGAAAAGAATGGTTCTGACCTGGTTCATATTTCTATTCAATTGTAAAGCTATCTGGGTGACCTTGGGCTTGTCAAAGCCCAGCTGTCTCATGCAATTGTTTTGAGAGTAAAATAGAAGGTGAAAGGGTAGTGTTAAAAATGGAAACAAATAATAATCATTTCAACACCTGCCTAAAGAGAAAACATCAATCAAATAATATCCTGGTCTTGCTTCTCAGTAATAGGGAAGACAAAAAATTGCTGGCATTGATAGGACACCATTTCTAAATCTTCTGGAGAAAATCAAAGCGTTTTGACTTGATTTATTTATAGACCCATTCCTGTTGTAGAACCTGAATGTAGATTCTAATGCTGAGATGGAAAACTGCAATTTCAAATTCATTTCAATCCAGTGCAATTCAATTCAGTTGGTTGTTCTAAAATACCTGTTTCGATTCCTTTTTGTTTGGACTGTTTTACTGTACGCCAACAAAGTTTGGCTGCTTGTTTATTAAATATGATATGCTCTTAAATATTTTTATGATACCTTTCTGTAATATGAGCATTAGGACACATGTTTTCAGAAAGTCATGAAGAAAAATCTAAGATTTTAAAATTTTTCAGCTGGCTTCATTCAGCCTAAACCTAAGGACCAGAGGATTGCTATCAAATGATAAGAAAACCACTTACCTCAAGGTCTGAATCCACTCACAAGCTCATTCCGCTCTGAAGAAATTCTAATGTTCATTTGTGGAATGACATACCGCATTTCTGTTGTCTGTGAGAGGGAACCTCTTTATGAGGAGACTATTTAGGTAGAAGAATCTAGTCCACATAATTCAAAGGAGAAAGTCTGTTTCTGGATTGGATGAGGTTTATTTAAGAGCAAAGATCTTTATAAATCAAAATTCATAGCTCTAAAAATTACCTATCCCAAATAAGTTTGCTTATAGCACTACAAAATCAGATTATAGATAGACAGACAGATAGATAGATAAAATATGCAAGAGAGAAACACACACACACACACACAGAGAGAGAGAGAGAGAGAGAGAGAGAGAGAGAGAGAGAGAGAGAGAGAGAGAGAGAGAGAGAGAATGGAGAGTTTCTTGCACACATGACTATAAAGCTATATCAGAAAATTTGAAGTTAATCCGTACTCTCAAAAAAATTACTGAATAAATTCTAAGAAGTTGAAGCTCTCAAAAGCCTCAGCCTAAGAAGTTAAAGCTCTCAAAAGCCTCAGCCTTATACAACAGAAATATGTACACATAAATAGGGCTATATATAATAGCCATAGTAGAACTGTAATGTCATATTGATGGCTCACAAGTCAAACATTCAAGCAATAACAGGACTAATATGTATCTTTCCCTCCAACTTTTGGGAAGCCTCTTGCCTCCCAAATCACTGCTTGGATGCTCGTTTTTTTGTTGCTGGCATCAGAATAAAGGATAAAAGAGGGCTTTTTTGATTAGGATTAATCAAAGGGTGGACCAGGGAGGACTAAGAATCCAAAGTATTCTAGGCCTTCCAAGCTCTTCTCCACATCTCATGGCCCTTGAGAATAGCTACAGAAGTGGTGTACCTTACTTCACGTCCAACATTTGCCAATATAAGTGATTAAAAAAAATAAGCAGAGCAGTGAATGTTGCCCCTCCTATATCTCTTATTATTAAGGCCAGCATTGCTCTAGTCCTGGGCTTGTAAGATGTTTTGAGGAGAGATTACGTCTGCTTTATTGTAGCACCAGGGCTTTAGCATCTGAAAAGACAAAAAGAATGGAGTTTTTCGTGTCATAAAAATTTGAACTATAGTTTTTAAAAGGGACAGGGGGAGGGGGGGAAAGGACGAAATTATGTCTATTAAACAAACATTTGTACTACCTATTTTTTTCTTCTTCCTGATCTTAGGGCAAAATCCACCACTCTACCTACACATTTGAAAGACTAGTCGTGGATCAGAGCACCAACGGGATGTAGCAAATTGATGCATTCACGGACAATGGCACAATATTTTATCGTTTGGGTTGGTTTTTAATTTGGTTGGTTTTTCTTTGTCTCCTCCAGACAAACCAGACAGCTTTAGGAAGGGGGAAAAATGCTTGCCTCCTGCTTCGTGGACTACTTCTCCAGGGATTCCATTGAAGAGAGGGAGGAGGAGTCCCAAATACAGTAGTAATCTTTCAAAACCCTCCGTTCTTATTTGTTTGAAAGGCTGCCTGAGAGCAGGAAATGGAAATTGCTCAGGGAGGGAGGGAGGGAGGGAAGGGGGGGGAGAGAGAACTGGAATGAGAAAGTGTGACTGGGATGAAGGCAGGGGAGAGAGAGAGAGAGAGACAGAGAGAGAGAAAGTGAGTGAGAGAGAGAGAGAGAGAGCTGAAATGAGAAAGTGGCTGGGATGAAGGCAGGGGTGGCCCAAGAACAATAAGAAGGGATCTGGTAGGCAATCATCAATCAATACAAATGACTAAAGCAGCAGGGAGCCAAGAGTTTATTAGTGCACTCCTCAGCGCTTGTAATAAGTTCACAACTTGCTTGCAAATTAATTAAGAGCCAAAGGAAAATCAGCAGAGATGATCAACTGCCTTGATTGATTCAGTCCCTAAGCATTGGTTTTATGTAGCACTACTTGCCTGCACAAATTCAGATTTATCTCAATTAAAGGAGAGGAGCACCTCTTTGCTGGACAGCAGATTTCAGCCTCGTTCTTCTCCAGGAAGAATAATGCTCAGACTGCTAGAATATGGCAGTTCCTTTCCCTACTGCAAATTTTCCATGGAGCAAGCATTGCTGTCGATTTTGTGCTTCAGTCAAGAGTGCCGATCAATAAAGCTGACTCAAGGCACCCAAAAAGGGTGGTTTCTCAAACAGGCAGCCCCTTAATAACACCAAAGCATGAAAGCATGGGGGTGGAGGAAGCGTCCAAGAATAATAAATACTCATCACCAGTTGACAAAATCAATAGCTTGTCACACAGGGGCCTTTTACAGCCCTTGATGATCGGTCTGTGCAAGGTGTGTTTCTCCCTTCCCTCTTAAATAATCAAGTTGGGAATTCTGAAGCAATTTATTCAGTATTAGAAATTCCCACAGAATTTCTGATGATACAATGTTTGATTATTATTTTTTTCCTTCTGAACAGTTTGCACAACCTTTTGTGTTTCAGTATACATTTCCAAATTATATATTTCCTTTTAAAAACATTTGAAACATTATCCCAAAATGCATATTTTTATAAAGATAATGGTACATTTTGGAGTTGATGGGAGACTGCCTAGATTCTGACCCGTTCAGAATCAAAGGAAAACTCAATAATCTACCAGCTTCCCTAGTTACTTGTCAGCTTTGCTCTCTCTTTCTGAAGCAAGCTTTTTTGGCATGAAAGGCTCTCAAAGTAACCTTCAGAATAATAAATCCCAGATAAACCCTGCTGTCATGTGGGTGATCTCACAGAAACACAACACAGAAAGAACAGATGGTGGAAAAGGGAAATACAAAACAAAGTCAATCAGTTCCCTGTTCTTAATGTTTTAGGACATTTCCAATGGCCAAATGTGATAGAAATGACACCATATCACTCCCCAGGGTAAATGATTCCCTAACTGCTTTTTACAGATGCCATAGACTCTGTGAAAGAGGGTGGGAGACTCCCATTCACACAGCTAATGGCAACTGGGAGTGGAAATAGCAGTTTCTCATAGTCTACTTCATTCAGTCTTCCTATCAATCCCTTGTCAGTCCAGCTTGTTGGCTGTGGATTTTGCAGACTGGATGAAATCTTCCAACCTATCCTGCAAAATTATGTAAAATTAGTGATCTGCTCTTTTTATCACTTGGTGGTGCTACAAGATTATTTACCTTGCCATCCTTTTTAATAGCAAGTTCTCTGTTTTCCTTTGTCCAAGCACAAAGAAATTCAAATGCTGATTGGATTACTTTTTCCATCAGTACAACCTTTAACTTTGTATGCTAAAGCCATCCCTGATCAACATCACTTCTGACCAAACTCAGCCTCTGTATCCTGAAAGTATTGATTGATTGGTTGATTGGTTGGTTGGTTGATTATGCACCATCAAGCTTTCTTCAGTTTCTAGTGATCACATAGATAGATTTCCTGCAAAGATGAGCTATTCCTAATGCAGTGTATGCCTCCCAGCATACACAAAGGACAGCACAGCAGGAGGCTGATGGTGCAGATCAGCAGAGGGGCTGGACAGCTCACTCAGGATAAGCCTAATGACTTAAGCTGTTGACAGCCCCAGGCATGGTCAGCCTGGTGGGAAGCCAGGATCTACACCCATTGTCACCTGCACTGGCAGGAAGCCCAGGTTTGAACTGATTGGATGCCATCCACCTGGGCAGGTACAAATAGACGCCAGGCTTCCCTGTTTCCCCAGTTCGTTCTGTTCAGAATAAACTCATCTTTACCCCCAGCTCTGTGTCCGTCTCTATGTGAAGCACGCGACTTTACACCTAACCTGTTCTTTCAGGACTCTCAGTGGTGCACTTATCAATTCTGTAACTGAGTTCATTGACCTTGTTGCTCCTTATCCTCTTCTTCCCTTTCCTTCTACCTTTCCCAGCATTACACTCTTCTCCAGAGAGCTGGGTCTTTGCATAATAGATCCAAAATAGGATAATTTGAACCTGGTCATTTGCGCCTCAAGTGAGAACTGTGGGTGGACCTATTCAATGATCCATCAGTTTGTTTTCTTGTCTGTCTACAATGTTCTCAGGATTCTTCCCCAACATCAAAGTTCAAAAGCATCAATACTCTTCCTATCCTGCATCTTTAAAGTCCAACCTTCGCTTCCATAGTGTGTCACAGGGAATATCATAGCTTGCATGTTTCTGATCTTTGCAAATGTTACATACAACATGGCATTTCAACATCTCTACCAAGGCTTTCATGACTTTTCTACCAAATGCTAGTCTGTGGGGGTGTGTGTTTTTTTTTCCACAGCTTGTTTCTTTATTGTTGATAGTTGATCCTAAAAGGGCAGAAGCTATCCACCACTTCAATATTTTCATCCTCAGTTCTAAGGCTGATTGCTCTATCTTTTGTCATTAACTTGGTCTTTTTTATATTAAACGTTAGCCCCATTTTTCCCCTCTGTGAATTTTTAATTCTAGAGTTTGCATTTTCAGCTATCAGGGTAGCATCATCAACATAGTACAGGTTATTGATGTTTCTTCTTCCATGCTTATTTCTTTCACTCCAGCTTCCCTTAATATATATTCCACGTGTAGGTTGAATAAATAAGGGAAGAGTACGCAGCCTTATAACACTCCTTTGTCAACCTGGAGCTAGTCTTGTTCTGGCTTCAGGCTTCTTGACCTGTATATAAATTTCTCATGAGGACAAAGAGATGTTCTGAGATTCTTGATTTTCTGAGCACATTTCACAGCTTGACATGATTGACACAATCAAAGGCTTTTCTATAATCGATGAAGCACATACTGACTTCTTTTTGGTATTTATTCTTTGACTTTTTCAATTATTGAGTGTGCACTGGCAATAATGTCTTGTGTTCCTCGGTCTTTTCTAACACCAACTTGAACATCTGGCATCTCTTTTTCCTTGTATGCACTGGATATTAGTATCACATGCTACCATGTGATACTAAAGATATTGTGTGATAATTTGCACACTCTGTAAAGTCTCCTTTTTTGGTCTTGGAATATAAGTAGGCTTCTTATTTATTTTCTTTATTTATTCATCTAAGTGACTCTGGGCAGTTTACAATAAAAAAAGATGTCATACTATAAGAGCATAAATAAGGACACGGTTAAAAAAAAGAATATAAAATGTTAGGGTTAAATATGAAAAGTTAAGGAGTTAAGGTGGAGAGAACACCCTCACAACACCAACTATCCTCAAGGTAGCATATCACTTTTTGGCCCCCATGCCAGTTGGCAAAGCCAGGTCTTAACCCTCTTTCTGAAAGCCAGAAGAGTGGGGCCTTACCTCACTTTTGGGGTGAGGTGCTCCAAAGAGTGGGAGAAATGGCAGAGAAGGCTCTATTCCTGGATCCATTCAGAATTTTTTAATTGATGGGACCTGCAATCAGCTAGGATGGGATGATCTAACTGGGTTGAGCTAGTTCCTCAGGTCCCATGCCATGAACAGCTTTAAAAATGATAGCCAGCACATTGAATTGGACCTGAAAGCAAACTGGCATCCAATATATGTTGCAACTCTAGGAGCACCTGAGGCTGCTCACACTGCACCAATTCCAACTTCCATATAATCTTCAAGGGTAGCCCCATGTAGACAGCATTGCAATAGTCCATACAGAATATATGACTGAAATAAGGACTCCTTGATCCCAGAAAGGGCATAACTGGCACACAAGACAAAGTTGAGCAAAGGCTCTCCTAGTCATGGCTGCTACCTACTCCTTGAGCAGAAGTTGTGAATCCAGGAAGACCTCCAGAATATGCACAGGGTCCATCTGGGGCAATGCAACCCCATGCAGGACCAAACATGGTAAACCCTTATCTACAGAGGAGCATCTTACCCCTAGCCACTGCATCTCATCATTCACCTGAACCCTGTTGTTCCATATCGAGACCCGCCCCCCCCATAGCTTCCAAACAGTGCAAGAAGGTATCCACAGCATCAGTTACTTCACCTGGGATGGAGATATACATCTGAATACCATCTGATATTACCTCACCTTGTGGCAATGAATGATCTCCTCCAGTGGCTTCATGTAAATATTAAAAAAGGAGTGGAGAGAGCACCAAGCCCTGCAGCATCCCACAGGGCTGGGGCCCTGGGCTTCCCCCCTCAGATCTCCTTGCTCTTGCTCTGATGAGAAAACTATGTCCAAGGTGTGGCTACTATTCTGAGTTCAGCCATGAAATTACCTAGGCCAACAAACTCCCAAATGACAACTGCTACCCCCGACCCTATCCCTGGAGTCTCAGCTGGTGCCACACTCAGCCCATCTCAATTTATTGATGTCTGAGATGTTTATTTGTAGTACTGTAGTTTCATTCCATCTTTTACTGTGTTTTGCTTTCTGGTAGTCATACGTCTTTCATTCTATCTTTGCAGCTTCAAGTTTTCTTTTCCTGAATGGCAACATCAGCAATCGGATGTCTCAAAGGCTTTAATCTAGCCACATCATAAACACCATTAGTACTTTGAAAGATCCTCAGCTCTTCCTCCGTAGCATGTTGAATGCCATCCAACCTTAGGGGCTCATTATCCTGCACTATATTGTCAATCATTTTATATTTTCTCTCTGTGTGGTTTTCTTGGTAAAAATACAAAAGTGCTTTATCATTGCCTTCTCCTGTGCAGTATGAATTGATGCCTTTGCCACTGTCACTAAAGTGATTATCGGCTTTCAGTGTCTTCCTATATCACTGATGCCCCAAATACAAGCCATTTGTTTTAGCTGGGCAGCTGGGATGACCTTCATGCCTTGGATGACCCTGCTGAGAGTTGATACTCTTGGCATATATTCCCAATTTCTTTGCTCATCCCTCCCCAGAAACCCCCTCCCTTCCACCATCATGTTGAGGCTATAGAGCAGAATTTGGAAGGGGGAAGAGGATTCCGGAAGTATACATGGTGATTATAATATGCAAGTGGTGACAGGAATTAAGTGAAGTGAATGTCTTGGGATTCTATACCATACAAGGCATATTCAAAAAGAGGAGAAGGCCAAAGAACAGACCCCCAAAGAAGATGCAGAGAGAACATCAAAGATATGCTACAACAGAATCAAATTACAATAGTTGAGGCCACCAGAAGTGCAGGAATGAAAATTCTGTATCTCCCTCGACACCTGAAGTGGTAAAAGAGAAGAAGAAAGAAGAATGACTATTGTGAACATCTATCTCTGTCAGGTCTCAGAATAAACTATTGTGCTCCAACTTGGTACTTTTTCTAAGTCTTGGACCACAACATCATATTCTCTCACCCCCCACCTCACCTTTTAGAGGACACTAGCACGGGGAAGACTGTTTTATAAAGCAATGACTCTTTCTCCTTACATTGATTTGGAATAAAATGAATTAGTTCTATCACTCATAAGAACCAAACAAAAAATTCTTAAAAACCAACAGTGGGACTGTCTATGCACCTAGGCAGCTTAGCTGAGTTATATTAATCAAACTCTTACACACACAAAAATATATTTAAAAGCCTTTCCCCCAATGACACCACTTCCAACATCTGTGAACCAGCTGCACAGGCATTCTAATTTATGGCAGGGAAGACATTCAAGGGGCACATTTTTATCTTGTATTTTGGTGAAATTCCCCAAATCAAGCATGATAACATTTGGTAGTTTCTGTAGTTATAAACATGTTCCCTTGTTGTTTGTTCTATTGGTCTTCTATCCTTCCTTAAATTAAAATATCTATGGATAATGTTGCTTTTTACACTTTGTGTATGACAATATTCTCAGATGCTTATTAAATGATTTTGATGGATAATGGCTATACCGTATACCAAGTCTAAGGAATGTATATTATACTGGAGTTCTTGAGGTGTGAATGATGAAACTTTACAGTTTTTATGTAAAGCCTCATCGTTTACACCTCAAGAACTCCAAGGAGTTGGACTGGAACATGTGAGATAGGTTATTGTCTAGACCAGGGGTAGGCAACCTCAGCTCTTTTATGACTCGTGGACTTCAACTCCCAGAATTCCTGAGCCAGCTATGCTGAGGGGAAGGGAGAGGTTTCCAAGCTGAGCCATGCTGACTCAGGAATTCTGGGAATTGAAGTCCATGAGTCATAAAAGAGCCGAGGTTGCCTACGCCTGCTCTAGAGAGACTGATGCTTTTTTAGGCAAAGTATCCCAGTGTCCTTATGTTTGCGTTTCTCTCCCCGCCATCACTTCATCTGCACACCTAGCCTAGGTAATGAGGCATTGGAGATGTTGCTGAAATACAAGTCCCAGCATCCTTCACTATTAGCCATCCTAACTGGGACTACATTCAGCAGCTTCTGGAGAGTCAAAATGTTGTTGCCCTTTCTGTACTCATTGGCTCTGTCCAGATTCAAGGAAACCACAGGCAGAGGACCCTGGGAGAACCCCCAACCAACTGCCTGTTACTTCCCCTCTCCTGTTTGGTCTCTTACTAATTTGACTTCTGCACCACAGCTTTAAATTCCTTGCCTGACACAATGAATGTTTTATGTGCTATTTTTTAAAAAAAAATTCCTACAGGACGATCACCTGATTTAGTCAGATGCTATATAGGAAGCAAACAGTCAATGGCAAGAAGCTGCTCTGTTCCAATGTCTTCACTAGCCACATAACTACAGAAAATGAGAACTGATTGAATGCTATAATTTCCTTTTCCTTTTAAATGGTCTGGGTATGTCTATCAGCTATCAGTGTTATTGAAGCTAAGTTCTAGCTGTCATTTGGGGTTCTTTTGACTTATGGCTGCAGGCCAAGGCCCCGTGATCAGATCCCAAATGTACCAATGTTTGTGCATTTATAAATAGTAATAAAAGGCACATGATGTCTCTGGAACTCTTTCCTCAAATTACTTAGAGAAGTGAAGAATATGAAAACAATATGGAAGAGCACTTAGTAATGTGCCAAAACCTGATCTCATCACTTAAGTTTTGCAGCCTCCCTTCACGCAAAGTGAGTACATTTCCTTAGTGCATCATAAACTACTTTGTCCATAGTAGAAATGGTAGAGAGCTGACTGTACAGGATGTGTGCTGAAATCCTTATATTTCAAAACTTGCATGGAGAACAGGTTGTAGTCCGAACCAGATGATTTCATGGATAGAGTCAAAACACCTACACATCTGCAGATGCCACTGGCTCCAGGCAAATAGCTATTTCTAGATTTTAGAAACTGCTTTACAATACATTCTTCCTAGAAACCATTTCTCGATGGCACTGCTTTGGTTCTGGAGCAAGTATAAATGTTAGGTGTCTGAAATCCAGCTTCATTCAGTCTTCACCTTTTCCAAGGGCAAGTAAAATGCAAAAGAATCAATGTTTTAGACCAGGGGTGGGGAACCATGGCCCCTTTTATGACTTGTTGACTTCAACTCCCAGAATTCCTAAACCAGCATGGCTGGCTCAGGAATTTTGGGATTTGAAGTCCACAAGTCATTAGAGGACCATGGTCCCCCACCCTTGCTTTAGACAGTCCCAAACTGCAGAACCTATAAGTGTAACCTGCTCCAAAACTCTTTTTTTTGCGCAGTCCTCAGTTTTTTCTGAAAAGGTAAACAAGGTTAAGCTCTGTTTCAAGGCAACCTGGAGCCAGACTGAGTAGGCCAGACTTTCACAATATTTCTCAGTTGCAGTATACCAAAGAGGCCTAAAATCCAGTGGTGGGATTCAGCCGGTTCGCACCACTTTGGCAGAAATGGTAGCTAAATTTTTGTTGCCCAGGCCCAGACATCCAGAAGCAGCATCCACACAGAGAACTGGTTGTTCACATATTTGAATCCCACCACTGCTAAAATCATATTTGCAAAGGTACTATGAATAAGGCCAGAATTTGGGGTTTAGGCATTGTTTGTTCTGGCTTTCCTGTTACGGGGATGTCTAGTGACATTTACAGATAGCCCTCAACTTATGACTGCTTGTTTAATGATGATTTGAAATTACAATGGCTTTGGAAAAATGATTTATGATTGAGCTTATAACTGTCACGCCACCCTTACGGTTATGTTAATGTAATTTGGTTGCTTGGCAAATAGTTCATATTTACAACTGGTTGCAGCACCCTGTGGTTACATGATTGCAGTATGCAACCTTCCTAACCAGTTTTGAACAAGCAATGTCAATTGGGGAAGATTGTTATTAAGCAAGTCGTCACATTACTGGAGCAGATTTTAGAACTATTTTTACTGCATTCATTAAGCGAATCATGTGGTTGTTAAGCAGCCACAAATCTGCTTAACGGCCACATGATTTGCTTAACAACCACATGGTTCGCTTAGTGAACATGGCAAAAATGGTTCTAAAATCAGGTCCACTCATGTGATGAGTTGCTCAATGACTACAATGACTGCTTAGTGACCAAAATTCTGATCCCAATTGTGGTCATAAGTCAAGGACTACCTGTAGCTATTTAGAGAGCCATAATAGTAATTGCCACCTTTATTCTCCTAGACTGCCATGCATGAGTTCTGATACCTGGTACCATATTTCTATGTTTGATTAATTCACAAAAGAATGTGTGCATTTTTGAAAAATAAATTATTAGATGTTCGGTGAGGTTCAATATAGTGTTGCAGCCTCAGCCTAAACTCAAGGATTAATAACTGAAAATTATCCTCAGTCATTAAATTACGTTATGGATGCTGAAAATGAATACCACTGAACTTTTACAGCTATAAAATTTCTAAGTAGAAAAGCCCAAACCAGACTTGGTCTTAGCCATGGCAACGCATTAACTAAAAATTAAGAACAAAAGAAAAAACTTTGTTAAATTAGACCAAAGTCCTTTGTAGTCTAGTATTCTGTGTGACAAACCAAGAGCATTTGAGAAGCTCACCAAGCAGGACATAGGAATAATCATCCCTGACCTTTATTTGCTCATTATTGTGTGGTTCCTTTGATTTAAAAGAGATGTAGCCATCAAGACTAGTAGCTATCATTAATTCTGTCCTTCAAGATTTTATCCAGTCCTTCTTAATAACATGACTGAATCAAGACCCATCATTATATTTAGTAATGATACCAAATCCCGCAATTTAATAACGTTTTTTATCAGTCCAAGATCTCTTTTCAGTGAATGGCAGATAGCATGCACAATGGAGAAAATCCTTTTTTCTAATTGGCTGACCACTAAACTAATAAAGGGACGCGGTGGCTCAGTGGGTTAGGATGCTGAGTTTGTCAATCAGAAGGTCGGCAGTTTGGCGGGTCGAATCCCAAGTGCCGCGTAGCAGAGTGAGCGCCTGTTACTCGTCCCAGCTTCTGCCAACCTAGCAGTTCGAAAGCACGTAAAAATGCAAGTAGAAAAATAGGGACCACTCCAGTGGGAAGGTAACAGCGTTCTGTGCGCCTTTGGCATCTAGTCATGCCGGCCACATGACCACGGAGACGTCCTCGGACAAGCGCTGGCTCTTCGGCTTTGAAACGGAGATGAGCACCGGCCCCTAGAGTCGGAAACTACTAGCACGCATGTGCAGGGGAACCTTTACCTTTACCTTTAATTAATTGTCAGTTTAGCATGGGGCAATTCTCATTCTGAAGTCCTTATTGTTGTTCTTCACAAAATCTTTCTAGTGGCGTATCTGCAGTCTTATACATGCAAAGCACATACAGGTGTCTCTTTTCATTAAATCTGAGCCATTCTCTCCAAAACAGTTATTCGTGAACTAATAGAAAAAGCAGTAGTGATATTGTCTTCTTCAAAGAGCTCAAGAAAAGCCTTGAATGAATATCTATAGAGGAAGCTTGATATGGAGGATCCTATGCCAAGAGTTTCAACTTCATCATCTATTGGAGTTCTTCTGGCTATTTCCATGAGTAAGCTTGTCCTCATTCACTTCCTGACTCCACCACCATCTCAGCCTCTTGATCCCCATCCAAAAATACTCTGGCAAAACTGTAATTCCTAACCTTTCAGGCATGTCATTGAGATGTCTTCTGATCACCTACCATTCAAGGATTTGGTAACTTTAATCAGGTGAGGCCTGAAACTTCCTGAATGTGGGCGTAAATGTTGCTTTTCTATGTAAGGGTAACAAGTTTCATCTTCTGAATTAATTTATTCACTGCAAAAAATATACATTATTAATGGGGTGAATTTATCCTGCTCCTTTTATCCTTATTTTGCGGGGCAGGTGGAAGCCCAGGTAAATGTGTAATAAAATGTTGGGACAACCAGCAAAGGAAATCGTTTTGGAGTTTGTTTTTCTTTTTTAAAAAAACTGCAGCAATACAGTGGTACCTTGGTAGGCAACTGCTTTGAAGCTCATCAAATTTGGTACTCAATGCATTTTGACGTGAAAATTTTGTCCCGGTACTCATCATTTGTTTGGTACTCAACGCACAAGCTAGATCGAGTCAGTGTTGGATGCCTTGTGACTCACTACATTATTCCTTATGGGGAAAAATTGATTGGTACTCATCATTTTTGGTACTCATCATGCCTCCCGGAACCAATTAATGATGAGTAGTGCTAAGATACCACTGTATAAGCAGATGCAATATGCAGCTATTTAGTTCAAAACTTTTCTTAGATCTCAAAAGAAGAAATGGGATTTAGATCAGGATTTGGGTAACTATCTGGGAGCCATGAGGTTTATTGCTGTCACCAACTTTTACAGGAAGAAAAAAAACCTGTTCAAGTGGCCTCTCCCAGAAACCTGTTGGATTTGTCTGATCTGATTGGTCCCAAGCAGTCTCTCCCTCTTCATTATCACCCCCAATATCAAGATGCTCTAAAAAAAATGAAACAACAGAACAGCAGACTGGAAAGACATTGGCAAATAACAAGGAAGAAAGACAATCAAACATGGGTAGGAACCCAGATTGAAGCCTGTAACATGTTAGACCAGAAGGGAAAGTCTCATTATTTCTCTGCTCTTCTTTCATCTGTAGAAAGCTGACAAGCAACTATATTTCAAAGGACCCAGATATTTTTGCCAAAAGATGGCCTGGAAGAATTTCCACCAGGACATTGTGATGCTTTTGGCACACATTTTGTGGATAAACTCTTATATTTTCAGAGCTGGATGCTGGCAGAGCAATTCCAATGAGTTGACATGGTAATATCACCTGGGATTCAACTGAGCCTTGGATTTGGATGCAGTGAGGTGAGTTATACCACCTGTGGGCTGCACCCTTTCCTCCTCCTGGCTCATTTACGCAGACAGAACAAGAAGGGAGAAGCTGAATGAAAAAAAACACCCTGAACATTCTTTGAGAGTTGGTGGACAATTCCATCTTTAGCTCTGGATGGATTTGTATTGCTCCAAAAAGAGCTGGTCTACAGTTTTGGAACTCTTAATTACAAGTGTTTCAAAACTCTCCAGCAAAAGGTGAAGGCCAAACTAGGAAAGGCTGTGTCCAGCTTTGACTAGGACATCAGCTGTAACCATTTTTGGAATTGGGTGTGCTAACCACACAGCTGGGACAAAATACAACTGCCCACTGGGTAATTCATGATAGTCACTATAGCTACAATTACAGTATATTTGCATTGGAGAAATTATTATTAGCTACCGTACTACTTTGTTTCTGGATGCAATTTAAAATGCTAAGTGCTATCTATAAAATCCTCTATGGCTCAAGTCCTGATACCTTCAAGACTTTTTAGTCTTTGTAGAATCAGCTCATCCAGTACAAACCAAAGAAGCCATGTTGTGCATCCTCATTGAATTGATCGTAGAGAAGGCTAGAAATGAGCCTTATCTGTGACAGCCCTCTCCCCAGATATTCTGCCCTTGAAGTCAAGATTCTCTCTGTGTGTTAATATTCAAGAGGATACTTGAAATGCTATTCTTCTACAGGAAATGAATTATTTTCTCAAGAGCTATGTGTTATGGTTAAAGGTTTGCAATGATGATGCATTTTGATTATTGATATAATTATTGGGTTGGTCATCAATGGCTCTTATTGTGGTACAGTTGTTTTATTGCACCAGTTGCAAACTGCTTACAGTCTTTGAAGAGGAATACACATTACATATTGCCTGAATAAATAACAATAATAACACATTTTGCAGACTGTAGGACATCACTGCAATTACTTGGTTTAAAATACTGGCACTCGGGGAGTCACTCATCAGTTGTAACAAATGCAGTAGATCTAACGTATATTGCAGGGGTGGCAGTTTGCATGGAAATTAGCACCTGAAGGAAAATCAAAATTTATACATTCACCGCTCGTAATTAGCTACTTGGGGTTTCCAGAGAAGAAGTTATGATCAACAATTATTTTTAATGCAGCTTCTGAAAATTGTTTTTAGTAGAATTTTTTTGTTCCGTTTTCAAAGTAGGGCTATGACATTGAAAGAACCTTTCCTTCCCAATCCATGCCATGCTGTGTGATAATGGCTCATTTCTACATAGCCCTGGGTGTCCCTGTGATTCTACCCCAGGAGTGGAGCCAGAGTTATGTAGGAGGAGTCAGACTAAAAGTGAAGGAGACCCAAGGTTAGCTCTGTTTTCTATCATGGAAACCCACCAGCTGACTTGGAGCCAGGCGGCGTCTCTCAGCCTGGCCCATTTGACAGGATGGTTGTTGGAAGGATAAGAGGAAGGGATATCCCTATGCAGACAGTCTTCAGATCACAAAGGAAAAATGATCAACATTGTTGTTGTTGTTGTTACTGTTATTTGTATGCCACCCAACTCCCGTTGACTTTGGATGATTCCAAAGACACTTGTGAAAAAAAAGTATCTTGCAAACATTGCTAGTTAGGTCTTACAACAGTTCATTTAGTGACTGTTCGAAGTTATAGCGGCACTGGAAAAAGTGACTTATGAATTTTTTTCATACTTATACAACCACTGCATCCCCACAGTAATGTGATCAAATTTGGATGCTTGGCAACTGGTTCAGATTTATGACGATTGCAATGTCCCAAGGTCACATGATCACCTTTTGTGACTTTCTTACAAGCAGTGAAAGATTCACTTAACAACCGGATTACTTGAGCCTTGGTGGAGCAGTGGGCTAATGCCTCCTCAAGTAACACCAGCTGCCTGCAATTAGTGCAGGTTCGCATCCCACCAGGCTCAAGGTTGACTCAGCCTTCCATCCTTCCGAGGTAGGTAAAATGAGGACCCAGATTGTTGGGGGCAATTAAGCTGACTTTGTAATAATGCCGCTTGGGGGGTGTATGAAAGCCCTAATAAGCAGGCATATACATAGAATGAAGGCTACTGCTAAGCTTGTAAGCCGCCCTGAGTCTTCGGAGAAGGGCGGGATATAAATGGAATTAAAATAAAATAAAATAAAAAATACTAACTTAACTGCAGTGATTCACTTAACAACTGTGGCAATAAAGGTCATAAAGTGGGGTAAAATTCACTTAACAAATGTCTCACTTAGCAACATAAATTTTGGGCTCAGTTATGGTCATAGGTTGAGGACTACCTGTAGTTTCAGACATACAACAATTCCTCAATTGATGTTTTCAGGGGGGGAAAAACCCCGTTCAATTCTAATTCTATTTTTAAGTGTTAGCTACCCAGAGTCATGTACAACAGATGGGTGGCCATATAAATATAATAAATAAGTAAAACAGAACAAATATAAGGTAAATCTGACAAATAAACACAACTTGGCACTGGGCGTAGAACTGACTGACACTAATCATAATCCTCAGACTTGCAGACAAGTATGTTTTTGGAAAACAATTAACAGAACATCCAATGCCAAAGGGTTGACAAATACGTTTTTCCAGTTGTGTGACAGTGATTGATGGAGCTTTATTAGTAGCCATAATGATTATGGATGTTAAGCATTTTGGCACTTGTGGTTGAGTTTATTCCATGAATAAAACTCTGTAGTTACAATGGCTATGAGAGTGCAACTACCAGGTAAGGCAGAGGTCATTTTTTCTAACACCTGGTCCCAGAAGAGCCCAACAATAGTCAAGATGTTTTATGTTCTGATAAATTTAGTGAGCACTGCATTAAATTGTGAAGGAGATATGACCACAATTGAGCCCAAAATTTCTATTGCTAAGTAAGACACTTGTTAAGTGAATTTTACTCCATTTTAAGACTTTTCTTGCCACAGTTATTAGGTGAATCACCACAGTTCTTAAGTTAGCAATGTGGTTATTAAATGAATCTGGATTTCCCATTGACTTTGCTTGACAGAAGGTTGATTGCAAAAAGTGATCACATGATCCTGGGACCCTGCAACCATCACAAATATGAATCAGTTGCCAAGTGTCTGAATTTTAATCATGTGATCCTGGGGATGCTGCAAAAATGGTCAAAAGTCACTTTTTTCAGTGTTGTTGTAACTCTGAATGGTCATTAAATGAATGACTGTAAGTTGAGGACTACCTGAATTTATAAGAAATGAAGGAGGGATAAAATAACAAAAGCGGTAGCGTACAAAGAAAAATTATATAAAATGTTTTACAGATGACATTTAACACCTTTGGGGTTAGCAAAAATGTTTAAAGATGTATCATGTAATTGTTGGAAATGTAAACAAAATACAGGCACTTATTACCATCTTTGGTGGACATGCTCTAAAGCTAAAAGATTTTGATTAAGAATACATACATGGTTAGAGAGCATGACAAAAAACATATAGTTTAAGCCAGAATTATTTTTGTTAGGCATAATTGTAGGTAATTATGAGAAAGAGTGTATATATTTAATTTTACATATATTAACTTCAGCAAGAATTGTATTTGCTCAATATTGGAAAAATGAAGATCTACCATCAGAGGAAGTGTTAATTAAAAAAAATCTTAGAGTGTGCAGAAATGGAACCTTTGACATTGAAAATGAAAGAGAAAGAAGATTCAGTTTATTTTAGAACATGGGATACTTTTTATAACTGGCTAGAAAAAAGAGGTAAAGAGAAAGGAACTTAATATGTATTAGTAAATTAGACATTGACACTCAGACAATATGTTGCTTATAATATTTTAAGCACTTGTGACTATAAAAAAATAATAAAAATCTATAGAGAGAGTCCTTTTTCCTGAACAATGTAACTTGAATAAATGGAAGGGAAAGCTAAAAAAAAATGAAGGAGGGATCAATGAGACAGCATTTAACTTAGTGTTTATTCAAGTCAGCTAATTTAGACTTAACTCAATAGACTCATTAATGATTTCAATGCGACTGCAGTATGGCAAAGTCTCGATCCAAACCAATATTTTTGCTTTGGAGTTGTAGGAGCTGAATGAATATTAAGACTAAATATGAGCATTAGCTCTCCTGTTGGAATGAGAGTAGTGTAACAGATGAAATACAAAAAGGTTAAGGACCAAAGCAAAAGAAAATCAGAGTGTTGAAATTTCAAAAGCTATTGCTTGCTCATTCTCAGTCCCCCCTGCATACCTGTTGAATCTGTGACCTTGGTCACAATATGGAAATGGTTGGCCAGGTTCTCCTTCTAAAGCATTTTGCTTTGGATTTTATTTATTTATTTATTTATTTTAATTCCATTTATATCCTGCCCTTCTCCTAAGACTCAGGGCGGCTTACAAGCTTAGCAGTAGCCTTCATTCTATGTATATGCCTGCTTGTTAGGGCTTTCACACACACCCCAAGCGGCATTATTACAAAGTCAGCTTAATTGCCCCCAACAATCTGGGTCCTCATTTTACCTACCTCGGAAGGATGGAAGGCTGAGTCAACCTTGAGCCTGGTGGGACTCGAACCTGCACTAATTGCAGGCAGCTGGTGTTACTTAAGGAGGCATTAGCCCACTGCTCCACCAAGGCTAGCTTGCCCTGGGATTTGCTGGTGGACTCCCATCCAAGTACTAATGAGGTCCAAGTTTACTTAGCTTTTTGAGATCAGCCAAGGTCATCTATATGCTGCCATCTGCTGTGATTTAGAGACATAAGCTCAGCTAAATTAAGACTGCAGAATGATTTAGCATTAATGCTATTTATTTAGATTCTGAAAACTGGCCTAAATCTGCTCCCATTTTCACTTAAGGCTAACAAGAATGTTACATAGGTAATAAATGTCCAAGTTTCTTTTTTTTTCTCCTCTCTCTTTTCAGTTGCTTCTAGTTTTTAGGTTTTCTTCTTGATTCCATATTTTTTTAAAGCTTATTCCCTTTGGTTCTTCAAAATTAGGAAAAAAGGATCTTGCAAATATTGTTGGCTAGGTCTTTATTTCTAGATATATGTCAATTCCTGAATTGATATTTTCAGAAAAAGTACGAAGAAAATTAACAATTAGTTCATAGACAACCAAAAACATCACATAATCTGCTGATAAGATAATATCATGTGCCTCAGTTAGAAGTTTAGTATTGCAATACTAAACTTCTAACTGAGGCACATGTTCTTGTTCTGTACCAGCCTGCTACCGGCCCTGCAGAAAAGGCAGGGACAACCCCTTTACCAGGGGTCGGCAACCTAAAAAAGGAAAAGAGCCACTGGGAACCGGTTCCATCACAAATTAAAAAAGTGGGAGCCGCGTGCGTGTGTCCATGCACGCGCATGCGCAAAAAAAGTTTTGCGCATGCGCAAAACTTTTTTTTGCGCATGCGCGGACTCACGCAGTTGCCATTTTTTTAAAAAAGTGAGATGGAACCGGTTCCCGGTTGCCCGACGGCGACGGCCCGTCTGCAAAGCTGCCGCTTTCAGCAGCTTTGCAGACGGGCCGCGGCAGCGCCCCTGCCCATTCTGAGAGGTGCGCGCGCACCTCTCCGAACGACCGGAGCTTCGGCAGCTTCGGAGACGGGCCGCTACAGCTTCCTCAAAGAGCGGCATCTCTGCCCGTTCGCGCGGAGGTACGCGCGCACCTCTCCAAAGGTTTGGGGAGGTGCGCGCGCACCTCCGGTCGTTCGGAGAGGTGCGCGCGCACCTCTCCAAATTGGTGGTGCCACTCTCCATTTGGAGAGGTGCGCGCGCACCACTGCCCGTTCAAAGAGGTGCGCGCGCACCGGGCGGCTGGGAGCCGCAGGAGACGGCTCAAAGAGCCGCATGCGGCTCCGGAGCCGTGGGTTGCCGACCCGTGCCCTTTACAAACGGCAAGAGGCTGGAATTAAGCCTGACAAATTTATTAACATAAAACAGAGCAAAACAAGACACCAACCATGAAACAGGAACTATGAAACAGGAACTAATCAAGCGGTTGCCTTCAGCAAACCAGCCCTCCCATGCATTCCCCTTTTATACAGTTCAGGGCGTGGCTTCTCTCTGCCTCCTTCTGAGGTGCCCCATTGCCTTCCTCTGTTTACTTCTGATTGACTGCCTTCTGCGTTGGGCGTCCTTGAACAGGGCCAGCTGTGGGTCATCTTCATCCACGCTGTCAGACTCACACAGCTGGGTCTCCGTCGTGACCAGGTGGGAGGGGCCTGGCTGAGGGCTCTCATCAGCAAGATCTTCAACCCCCTCAGCAAGCTCTTCAACACCCCCCTCCTCCTCTGAGTCATCCGACCCAACTGCCGAACCCACAGGCTGACCCTGAATCACAACAGTTCTAGCTATGAAGTATTCCATTAAAAAAAGCGTTATTAAGATTGGAAGTTATCATTGGACAAAAATAACTGAAAAAGAGAAACAAAATGCAAGCATTGTTTCCAGCTAATGTCGTTTGATTTCACTGTCACTGTTATAAAATAAGCCCAAACTACTAACATTGAAAGATGCTAAAAGAGACTGGCTAGACCAGGGGTGTCAAACTGGCAGCCCACGGGTCAGATACATCATGTGCAGGCCACGCCCACCCCGTCTCTGCAAAGGCAAAAAACATTGTGATATGTCACAATACACCATGTGACGTGATCAAGTTTGACACCCATGGGCTAGACCCATCCATCAGGATCTCCATACTTTCTTAATGGCACTGATGGGAATCAATTCCCTCCTAATCTTGCCCTTCCTAGATGCTCACTTTGATTCTGTCTTCTGCTTGGGTCCTTTCTCTCATGTGCCACAGAACCATAGAGACAGTATAATCTTCTCTAATAGGTCATACTGTCTCCTAGACAGCCTCAAGGCTGTCATTCATGAGCATCATGCAATCAGTACACCAAAGCCTCATTTCTTTCTTTCAAATAAAATCATTTTGTGGTTGACCCTACAACACACACACATACTGATGGAAGATAATATTTGTAGCTCTGGGGTTGAACTATGGATCTTTGGTGCTCTCTGAGCTTGGCTAATTATAATGGCTGCTAGCACTGATGCTGTTACCTAGATTGGTAATGAAATGGCTACAAGAAAGCAGCCAAGCTCAGAGAGCACCAAGGATCCCATAGTTCAGCCCTGAACTATGGACCACACACACACACACACACACACACACACACAGAGACAGACCACATATACATATTTTAATATTATGATGACCACATTTTTTGGAAAAAAATAAAGGATAAACCTGAAAAAGGGACAAATCTGAGAGGACAAATCATAAGGACAATAAAGTTTAATTGTTGAATTACAAATCAAATTTTACAAAGCAAAATTCAAAAGCAAGAGCAAGAAAACCTTTTACAAAATCACATATTCTGATAAAAATACCTAAAATCAAATAGTATATGTAAATTTATTTTTAAAAGACAACTCAATTTCCATATTTTTCACATGAATGTAAAAGACTGTGCCTTACGTGATACCATTTGTACTGTAAAGGTTAAATGATGAAAATAAAGGATAAAAAAGAGCTTTCAAAAATGAATAAATCTTAAGGACAGTTTTCTTAAATAAAGGATTGTCTTTCATAATAAAGACTGCATGTTTACTGTAAACATCGTATTTCTACTTCATTATCGGTTTCATTTCCTAAACATTCACTACAAGGGATGCCCTGAGCAAATAAATTTAATAAATTAAAAATAAATTATTATTGCCAACATAGCTCATCATCCAATTACAGCATCAAAGCAGGTTTCCCCCCTTAAATCGGCCTCCTTTTGGGGGTATACACACCTGTCTTTCTCTCCCTCCCACCCTCTACTGCAAGGGGAATGAGAGGAAAGCATAATGAATGGTGCTTTGGTGTTCAGCCAAAGTATCAATTTACTAACCCAATATCTTGTCAACCCTGACACTCATGGTTTCCACCCCCCACCAAAGAACACAACAATAGAAACAGGAAAGGGGGGCTCCTGCCAGTCACTCAAGCCCTTGGAGAGGTGAGGTTGTAGAACATGAGATGAACCAATAAGAGAGACCAGAGGAACAAGTCACTTCAGCTTCCTCCCCAACAGATATCAACTTGGCTTACATTGTCCAATTGCTATGATATAAAGCTGAATGGAGAAAAAACATCACCTCCACTACCCAACACAAAACTTGACTTGGGGGCAACCACACCAGAGGAAGCAGCAAGCAAAGTAATTAGATGGCTTAGGCCAGGGGTAGGCAACCTTGGCTTTTTTATGACTCATGAACTTCAACTCCCAGAATTCCTGAACTAGCCATGCTGACTCAGGAATTCTGGGAGTTGAAGTCCACGAGTCATACAAGAGCCAAAGTTGCCTACCCCTGGCTTAGGCCATTGATGGTGCAGTTTTCCAGTATATTTTGTGGATATGTGTCTCACTGAGTTATATTTAAACATAATAGAGTTACAATTGAGTAGACACATGCTGTTAATTATCTTCTTAATTCCTTCCACAGAAACAATTTGTGCTGTCATATTTTTGAATCGTTCTGACTATAATAAGGTACAATCATAAAATATGTGGTGACATTTTCTGTGCAGCTTCAATTCCACTGTCCTGGCATTGATTCCTGTTTTGTTGGCAGCCTTGGTGTAGCATGGGAACCCCACCCCACATTCTTGTCTTTGGGCCAGCAAGTCTTAGGACTGGGCACTTAATGTTAAAGCACATTAAAAAGTCCTTTGCTGAACCCCAAAAGCTTTTTACTGGAAACCTCCATAGAAATGTACGATGTCCACATTTGGCCAAAGATTAAGGCCATAAAACAATTTCATTCTGAAAAGGATGGTCATATCATCTTGAAAATATTTCACCTTTTGATCCATTGAATAACAGGTTTTCTCTCCAAATTTTAAGGCGTTGTTTGGTGGTGGTATTTTTTTTCCTGCAAGATTTTGGAGAACTGCTTTGTTTACAAGGCGGCAAATGATTTGCAGATGATAGTGAAGTAAGAGAACATATAAATTCTTTTTCCAGGAAGCCCTCAGCTAGAAGGGAGAGAGGTCTAATCCTGTTACTCAAAGGTATTACCATTCCAAGAGTATATTTCATAACCATGGTCACTGTCCTGAGACTTGTTGAAATAATGTGTTAAATGCCAACAGAAACTTGTGTTGCTTTGGAAAATATAGCATCGGTCAATTGTTTATGATGGAATTTTATTTGAAATGTGTTGATTTAGAATTTAATTAAATTTGATTTCATTCCCAATTGGATTTTGAGTGAGTTTCAGAATTAGAGGAGAAGGTGAGGTGGTTAAAAGAGAGGAATGGCACACTCCAGGGATTTCCTGGAAAGATTTTTCAACTGTATGACTGAATCTATCTGTTCTAGATAAATAGTTTATAACACACACTATTGAGTAAACAGGTTTATAGGTGTGTGTGTGTATGCTTAATAAGATTAATAAGGCTTGTGAATCCTGGGTGTGTGCATGTTAGAAAGAAAAGAATCGAGCACCAGGATAGAAAAATAAACAAACTTTAATATGCAAAACACTTAGCTTTCATCAGCCAAACTGCCCACGTCGTCAGAGCAAGAATAGGAGATCTGGGAGTTTGCCTATATAGCCGGCTGCTTTTGCACCCTGGTCTATTGACTTCAAACTGCGGTTCTAAATGTCCCGCATTTCTTCGAGTGCTTGCAGGATCAGAAGCTGTTTTTTTCATTCATGGTCGCTCCCCTGGTGAACGTATACACATCAGGGAACTGATTACTCAGCCGCAGTCGGGCATGTTGTGGATTCGATGAAAGCTAAGTGTTTTACATATTAAACAGTTTATTTATTTTTCTATCCTGGTGCTCGATTCTTTTTTTTTAACACACACGCGCGCGCGCGCGCACACACACACACACACACACACACACACATAATTAGGTCTAAGCAGTTTGTATCAATCTATTGGTAAGTTGAAATAATACCTGGAAGGAGATTTTATTGACTTTACAGAGTTCTAAATTTATAGTAACAACTAGAGAATCCATGACCTACTGGATCATCATTTCAGAGATATTTCCTTACCCCAGGGGTAGGCAACCTCGGCTCTTTCATGACTCATGGACTTCAACTCCCAGAATTCCTGAGTCAGCTATGCTGACTCAGGAATTCTGGGAGTTGAAGTCCATGAGTCATAAAAGAGCCGAGGTTGCCTACCTCTGCCTTACCCAGTCAGAGAAACAGAGTGGCTATGTGTGGGCAAAAAATCAGTAGAACCAGGGGCAACTTCTAACTTAATATAAGCTTCCCCATTAGGTTTCCTTGTGAGAAGCTAGCAATCATCAGAAATCCTTCCTTCCTTCCTTCCTTCCTCCCTCCCAAATTTTCCTTGAGACCTTGCAAACAATGCGGGAAGGCAAATGGCAACTGAACAGGCAAAGGGGCAGAGTATCAAGTAACTGGCATAAATATGGCTAATGAAGAGATCAAGTGAACAGAAGGGTTTTAACTCTTTGTTACAGTGGTTACAACATAGCTTCTGATATTGATCACCCCAAAATTTGAAATATATTAAATGTATGCTCTAGAACAGAGGTCCCCAACCTTTTTGGCACCAGGGACCGGTTTTGGTTTTGGACTGGAGGGTGCGTGGTTTTGTCCACTGCCTGCATCTTGCAGATGGGGCTTTGCTTGTTTGTGCAGCCTGGTTGCTGGCATGCCACAGCCTGGTACTGGTCCACAGACTGGGGTTTGGAGACCCCTGCTCTAGAATAAACTTTTGTTCAGAGGAACTTTGCAAAGAATGAGATGGTAATTTAAGAACTGAATTTCAATAAGTAATGGCTCAGACTAAGAAAGGGAATGAGATAAGGATGCTTAATGAATCCGTGTTTTTTTTACTTAGATAGTGAATATATAATTATTGGACTGGAAAAGAGGATAGCAATCTGAAATATGCAGATGATACTCCTGGATTAGATAAAACTAAAATAGCCTTAGAAGAGTTTGCTATAGAAGTAAAAACCAAATATTAGGAAAAGGTTTTTTTTAACAACAACAAAATAAAAACCCAAATATCAACCATTTCATTTATATAGCTTCACAATTGATGGCAAAGAAATTAAACTGGTAAAAAGCTTTGTTTCCATGGACTCAAGAAAAACATAAAATTAAATAAAATGCTGGGAAGTAAGGAAAAAAAGTGTATTTAGGGAATTTATGTTCCAATAATGGATCTGTGTGTGCATGTATGTGTGTGTACAAGTTGAATAGAAAGTATGTGCCATACATGGAAACAAATATGGAGTTTCAGTATTTAATTTCATGCCTATTTGACAAAACAAGAGTCTGGTACATACAGTATAAGGATTGGCTTTTGAGCAATCTGTTCATCTAGCCTACTTTTACATTTAATTAAGGCTTTTATGCTTATTTCAAGAAATGTCCACTTTTGTCATTTTCCACGAAAAGCATTTTCCTATTCTTACATCATGCAAAGATGAAAGAAGGGGGATCATTTTTTTTAAAGCAAGTCTAATTATTTGAATCAGTGAAAGGTCCATGAGATGTTTAATCAATTTCCATGTGTGTGTGTTTGTGTGTGTGTGTACAAAGAACCTTTTAAGCACCTGGCAAGCCAAAGTATTTAGTCAAGTAAGGTAGATGTGGCATTTTGCTTGCAAGTTACCTGAGGCTGATCTTGACCTAACAGACATCATCCATTAAAATAGGTTAGCTGCATCTGTTTTAAGATTTAACTCTTTCCTTCCTATTTACCCAGCTATTTTTATTCACTTTCAATAATGAATGGAGAAAATGTTCTTTTGTGACTCATACTTGATTACAATTCATGTCTCACTGACATTGTTCTTGTTCTAAGAGCCTTTAAAAATCATACTAGTGCATCGTTTATAAAATGTGTTGGATTTATATCAAAAAGGCTGAAATAATTGGACTACAGTTAAAACTGCTCCAAAGCAAGAGAAAAGCAAAGGTTACTGTTAGTCTTCTACACTGAAATATATATATAGAAGTAGAATGCGTAAACAGGGTTATTGTATCTTTTTAAATGAGTGTTGGGGAAAAATATAAAAGGGCTCAAGACTCTGTCTATCAGTAGGATAATTCTTGGAAACCTAAACAGACTGGAAACAAATTTGACATATAGGGAGCCATTCCTACGTTCTCCGTCTCCATCTCAGCCTCTCTTTCCCTCTCTCTCCCTCTCTCTCTCTCCCTCTTCTTCTCTCTCTATCTCTTAGAGACAACTCAAGGGGAGAGCAGGAACACATAAACAGAAATGTTACTTTGATCACAGAAGAAAATTTAGTGCCTCCTATAAATGTCAGAAATCATGGTGAGTGTGCTTTCCCTACTTTATTTTATAATAGAATTGATTAAGCAGAAATGCAACCTAATTTGTTTGTGGTTTTTGTTTTTGTTTTAAAGGAGTACTCCTCGAAAATAACCATTATAACATTTCTTCAAGTGACTACACAATAGTAAAAATAATTTAGGGCCTTTAAATGTTAAAAAAACACACATCCCTGACAAAAACAGTAAGAAAAATGAAACCATGTCAGTTCAGTGAGGCTAAAAAGAAAACCGTTATCTTCTGGCTATGTCTGTGGAAAGCAGGTCACATGGTTATTAGACATTTTTAAAAGTCAGGAAGCTGGCGTCTCTCTGAAGAACTCTTGTTTCATGCTTGTGATTTCAGCCCTATTTGGTGATAACCACACACAATTCAGAACAGGTAATCCATTTGTCTTGGAGCCTCTGAGCTGCATCTCCAGACCAGTTCCTCTCTAAAACTGGGGAAGGCAATTGAAATCATTCATTATGTTCTTCATGCTTATGATTTGAAATAACTTTGGAATAAGCAGCCATTTTCACAGGCGTGCAGGAGATTACTCTCTTTTATCAATGTCTAGTATGTAGACACACAATCTGTGACCCTTAATGTATTACTCAAACCCCAAGTTTGACCCTTGGCTTGAATGAAGGTTATGCAACCAGATCTGGTGGATGATTACCTTCTTAAGAATCCTAATTCATTTGCTGCATTATTTTCATGGATGTTGTCTGATATATATTACTGCAGTATTCATATTTCTTATCTTTGATATACTTGGCATTTAAAATTGCTCTCCTGGATTTCACTAATCTGCTTGCCTGGCTACAATTACTTTTTTTGACATGGAAAAAACATAGGACCTAAATAAGTAGGTACTCATAAGCTTGGTTTATTATATGTAACTTTGTCTTGAGAATTTCTGGAGTTTGTCTCTTTCAGTTGTTGATATGGGTATTATCACAACCTGTTGTCAGGCAGAGAGTTCTGTTTACTACAAAGAAACAAAGTTCACATTGCTTGGAATTCTACAATCCCTTTAGTTAGGATTCGGAGGAAGGAGGAAAATAAAGTTTGGAAGGTATTCGTGTCTATTGTGGATTCTGCCGCAGTGCTGGACCACACAGATCTCCATCGTATTGATTCTGTTTTTAAAAATTAAATTTATATAGTAAAATGGTTGAGTGGCTTTAATAAAAGAAATGAGAGTGTGGTGTAGAATATAACTATTGCAGTCTCCAGTAAAAAATAATATATACTCAAACTTTCCTTTGTCGTTTGCACCAAACCAGGCAAATATTTAAAGAAGAAAGTAAAATATGTATGTCAGTAAAATATTCATGTAAAAAGTAGCATGTTTGCAGTTCTCTAAGTTAGGAGGTGATCTGAGCCAAGGGTGCCTGTGGAGCATCTCAAAAAAGAGTCTGCTGGAGTGGTAGCTGTAGTACATTTAATAAAAATGAATAAAATAAAAAGTCAGTGGCTAGAATGGCACAATCAAAGCCCTGGTTGTGTGATGCAATGTAAAAAAAGTAGTAGGGCTAAAATTGTATGATTATGGTCACCATCTTGATTTTCTTTTTATCCCATGTTAGGCATATAAGCTGGTTGGGTGACTTTGGGCCAGTCACTCTCTCTTAGCCCACCCCACTTTCCCCTTATTGTGGGGAAAATAGGAAGACGAAGGAATATTAGGTACGGTCGCTACCTTGAGTTGTTTATAAAAATAATAAAGGCATGATAAAAATCTAATAAATCACATGGTCATAATCATCTTGAGGTTTTTTTTTTAAAAAAAACTATTCTCAGTAGACTTCTGCTGCTTCTATGTCTAATATGAAGGAAGAAGGAGAAGAAGGCCATATCATTGTGCAAAGAGAAATTCAAAAACAGCAGCAAAACATTCTTCAAAAAATATTTAAAAGCACTCTGAAAATTAGGCAATTCTAGTACAAGTATAAATGGAAGGCTGTTTAGTGGATGGGATGTGGAGTGGCCAAAACATGGCAGAGGACAAAGGAAGACATTTTTTCCAGGAACAGAAAAACATAGGGTGTTTTAACTGATTTTAATTTTTGTATGTTATGCTTTTAATTTTCCCTGTAAACTGCCCTGAGTCCTACGGGAATAGGGCGGTATATAAATTTAATAAATAAATAAATAAATAAATAAAAAAGAGCCAAAAAAGCAATGCAAATACTACTGTATAGGCAGTGGTGGGATTCAGCCAGTTCGCACCAGTTCGGCAGAACCAGTAGCTAATTTTTTGTTGCCCAGGCCCAGAATGGACTTTTGGAAGCGGCATCCACACACCGAAACAGTTGTTCACATATCTGAATCCCACCACTGTCTATAGGCCAAAAAATTAATCAGGGAAGGATGGCTACATGCATTTAAAATAATCGAAATGTATCATCTGCCTTGGTTGTGGTTTCAAAGTCCTCTCTGTTATTCCTCTCTCTGTGTCCCTGATTCTCACCATGTATGCCTTCTCTTCTTAAATCTACACTCTGATTAATACATCCAGAAGATTCATAGCTGCCCCGTAGCTCAGGCACTGTGAGGGTGTTAGTCTCTAGCCAAGGTTTTATCTTGCTACAGATATAAAGTTAAAAAAGAAAAAGCTAGACAGCATCCTACAAAGGCTAGCTTGCCAGACACTGAAGTCACAAAATTATGCTATTTTAATCTCAGCCAACTTAGCTTGTTAATGCCTTTACTGACAGGCATAGAAATGACTTATAAAGTTGTGGGAACCTCCCATCCCTGCTAATATAACCCCTCCTCCCCCCCAATCCTAGCTGGTGGAAATGGAGAGAAAAAAGGCTGATTTTGAAAGCTTGTGTGATGTAATAATTGGAGGGAGTTTATACTTGAAGCTAGTCTAACTAGGTGGCCTTGAGAAAGATTCTGGCAGGATAATCCTGAGCACATTTCCATGGACATAAATCATGCTTATTTTTTTTTAAAGGCCTATTTCATTCAGTGATTTCTGTTTGATACAGTTGTGTGTATTCCTTCTTCCAAGGAGATCAGAGATGCATTTCACAATTACATCAGTTTTAGTGGGTGCTTTAGGATAAGAACGAGGGTCTGAAATTTAAGATGCCATTGAAAAGATTAAACAGATGATCAAAAGATTACCAGGAAAAATAATAGAAAGGACTAGCCGTATCCAAAAAGGCCTCACAGGCCATCTTTGAAGGATTCTATGTCCTACAGTCCATTAAGTGCCCTTGTTTGACCAAAGCAGTGGGCCTGATGATAGATATTTACTAAGCTTTTCTACTTGCAATATTATTTGGAAACTTAAACCCTAGTGCTCTGCAGAAAAATAACACTAAAGCCAACATTAATACTGAGATTAAATAAACCCCTAAACTAATAGTTTTTACTAAATATCCGTTTCCCTGTTTTATATAAAGTTGTGGAAACAGATTTACAATCCATCTAATTTTGCCACACTTTGTCAATACTTTGTAGGAATTCTGAATGACACATCTATGTTCCCAACACCTAAAAATGCAGACCACATGTAGGAGAAGCACAATGTCTAGAGCAAGCATGTCAAATTGCCGGCCCACGGACTGGATGCGTCATGCTAAAACCGCACCCACCCCATTGCCGGCAATGGGGAAAAAGTCGAGATACGTCACACGACATCATGTGACATGCCTGGTCTAGAGGGATGTTAAATCTCTTCTCCTTTTGCTGTCTAAGGACATCTTAGAGCAGGGGTGTCAAACTCGCAATGTCATGGCACATGTTGTGACATATCACAACTTTTTCCCCATTGCTGGCAATGGGGTGGGCACAGTTTCGGCATGACGCATCCGGTCCACGGGCTGGCAGTTTGACACCCCATGTCTTAGAGGAACTCATCCAAACAAAAAGAACAGAGAAATGTTTTGGATCTTAATCTACAGGTAGTCCTTGATTTATGGCCCAGCTGGGATCAGAACTCCCATTGCTAAGCAATGCAGTTAAATGGCCTGTGCCTAATTTTATGATCTTTTTTTTTTGCTACAGTCATTAAGTGAATCACCATGATTGTTAAGTGACTCACACTGTTGTTAAGCAAATATAGCTCCTCCATTGATTTTGCTTGGAATTTTGCCCCCTGGGAAGGGTGGAAATGGCATTCAGGTAACCCCAGGATATGGCAATCCTCATAAATACATGCTGGTCACCAAACACGCAAAGTCTGATCATGTGACTATGGGAATGTTCTGACAATCGTAAGTGTGAGAACCACTTATAAGTAATTTTTTTCAATGTTGTCATAACTTTAAATAGTCATTTAGCGAATGGTTTTAAGGAGAACTACCAGTATGTTGTCCATAAGACTAAGGTGGAAAAGGCAGTCCTTCTTCTAACAGGTCCATGTGCTGCTTGGTGACCCTCCAAGAAGACAATCCAACCAAATCTGATATCTAATCCATTGTCACACTGCTACCATGGTACACAAGCTTTCTGAACAGCTATGCAGCCATCAGGCCTCTTGAACACTATTTGAGACTATCTAACCTTGAAGTGTCCCAAGGGCCATGAATTACAAAATGATTTCCATATGCCGTTGTAACTGCAGTGTATGCCACTCAGCATACACAATGAACAGCACAGCAGGAGGCTGGACAGCTCCGGGCTATAACCGTTTACGCGGGAAAAGCCTGAATGGCTCAAGCTGTTGACAGCCCCAGGCATGGTCAGCCCTGGCGGGAAGCCAGGGTTTAAATCTATTGGCCACCTGCACTGGCGGGAAGCCCAGGTTTGAATCGATTGGTTGTGATTCACCTGGGCAGGTATAAATAGACGCCAGGTATCCCCTTTGCCCCAGATTCATTCTGTTCCGAATAAACGCATCGCTACCCAGCTCTTGTGTCCATCTCTCTGTGAATCACGCGATCTTGCATTGGCAACGAAGGTGGGATCCTGCACCGGACAACGCTAGCCGCGGACAAATTCCAACCGGCAGCTCGGGACCCGATGCAGGACGACCAAGACCATGGTAATGGCACAGCTGGGTCAATACCCCATTTTCCACAGCAATTGCCCTGAGGAGTGGGAGGCGTTCGTTGGTCAGCTCGAGTGCTACCTGCGGGCGAACGGGGTCAAAGATGACCGACAGAGAGCGGTGGCGCTACTCTGCAGCTGCGGCATGGAGACGTACCAGCTGGCGGTTGGTCTTTGCGCGCCCGACGACATTCACGCCGTCGGGTACAACGAACTAATAGCTAAATTGCCTGAGCATTTTAAGCCCGAGACATCGGAAATAGCGTGGCGGTACCGGTTCGAGAAGCGGGACCAGCGACCGGGCGAGTCTGCCAAGCAGTACATGGCCGCCCTGCGACAAGCAGCTTGGCTCTGCAACTTCGAGAATTTAGAGGTCCGTTTGCGGGACCGGATAGTCTACGGGCTGAGGGATCGCAAACTGCGGCAGAAAATATTCACTAAACAGAAGCTGTCCCTACGGGACGTCCAGGAGGAGTTCCTAGCCTGGGATGCAGCAGAGGAATCCGAAGCGAGGGAGAGTGGAGCCGTCCACCAGCTGTCCGGCCACAGCGACACGGATGGGGGAGAGCTCGAGGTGGACGCCATTCACCGCCAGCAATGACCTAACGCCTTCTCCCGGGACCGCATGAGGGAACAAAGACCAGCGGCGGCCGATCAACGGTACCAGGAGTGCGGGTGCGGAACGAGCGGACCCCGGTCTACCCAACTCTCCGGCTGCAGTGCAAATCGTCCCCGGTCTACCCAGCATTGCGGCTGCAACCCCAGGTCTACCCAGCCCGGCGGTTGCGGTCAACCCCGATCTACCCAGTGCGCCGGATGCGGATCAGGAAACTCCCGGTCTACCCGTTGCGCCAGCTGCGGAGGACAGCATCCCCGGTCTACCTGCCATTTCAAATCGGCCAAGTGCAGAGCATGCGGGAAGACTGGCCACATTGCGGCGGTTTGTCGGAGCCAGCAGAGGGACAGTCTACACGAGGTGGAGGCGGAATTCCAGTTGGCCACAGGTACTGGGGAACGTTTGCCGAGGATAACGGTTAGCCACATGGTGGGACAGTCGGCTGTTTGTGCGATGGGGGGGCGCCCGCCCCTAACACCGAAAATCAAACTAAGGGTCAAACTCCAAGGGGTCCCCTGCGTAATGGAGCTTGACTGGGTCGGCCGTATCCATAATTTCCGCACGGACATTCAACGAAATCTGCAAGCGGAGCGGCCAACGGGTCCCCTTGAGGCCATCCAGACTGACCCTCTTGAATTTCCAGAACTCTCCAATTAACATCAGGGGGGAGGCGTCGGTGATGGTCCATTACAAGGGGTTCAAGGGAAACCTAAGCGTACTGGTCGTCGAGGGCCAGCGGACCAGCCTCGTGGGGCTCGGGTGGTTCAGGGCGCTGGGCATTGGGATCATGGGGATCCACCAGATGCAGAGCCATCTCTCGTTGGAGGGCATTTGCAGGGATTTCACGGATGTTTTTGACGAACGGCTGGGCAAGTACTCCTGGACCCCAATTTCGTTTAAGCTAAATCCCCAGGTCCAGCCGGTCAGGATGAAGGCGAGGAGAGTCCCGTTCGTGCTTAAGCATAAAATTGAGTGGGAACTAGACAAATTGGTGGAACAGGGGGTGCTGACGCCGGTGGATGGGGCGGAATGGGAAACTCCCATAGTCACACCGTTAAAAGCAAATGGCGACATTAGAATCTGTGCCGACTATAAGGGGACAATCAACCGGGCTTTAAGCGCACATTCCTACCCAGTCCCTGCCGTAAGCAGCATCCTGGCGTCCCTGCAAGGTGGGGCAGTGTTCGCTAAACTCGATCTTGCCCAGGCTTACCAGCAATTGCCGGTAGACCCAGAGGCAGCAAGGGCTCAAACAATCATCACTCATAAGGGGGCGTTCCGGGTGAACCGGCTGCAATTTGGAGTCAGCGTAGCCCCGGGGATTTTCTAAGAGGTCATGGAAAGGACGCTCAAGGGGATTCCCGGGGTTTGCCCATATTTCGACGACGTTCTCATAGCAGCCAGCTCAGAGGACGTCCTGGCATCCCGTCTAAAGGCAGTACTTGGACGGTTCACGGATGTTGGGTTAAAATTAAAAAAAGAGAAGTGCAAAATTGGGGTGACGGAAACAGAGTTCCTGGGGTTCAGAATCGATGCCCAAGGCATCCACCCATCCGCCTCTAAGGTCAGGGCAATCAAGGAAGCTCCGACCCCCAAAAACAAAGCGGAACTGCAGGCGTTTCTTGGTCTTTTAAATTTCTACCACACATTCTTACCACACAAGGCAACCATTGCAGAGCCCTTACACAGATTACTGGACAAACAAGCACCGTGGGACTGGACTGCAACACACACAAGAGCGTTCAGGACCCTAAAGAACATGCTAGCAGGGGATGCCACAGTCACACACTTCAGGGAGGACCAGCCTATCTGCCTGGCATGCGATGCATCCCCTTATGGGATCGGGGCAGTCCTCAGCCACCTAAGGGAGAATGGCACACAGGCTCCCATTGCATACTACTCCAGGACTCTGTCAGCTGCTGAAAGGAACTATGCTCAGATAGACAAGGAGGCACTGGCAGTGGTCGCTGGAGTAAAAAAGTTTCATGATTACCTCTATGGGAGGGAATTCCTTATTTACACAGACCACAAGCCCCTGTTAGGACTATTCACCACGGAGAAGCAAACACCACAAATCCTTTCACCCAGAATGCTTCGATGGTCCATATTCCTGTCAGCATACTCCTGCAAGCTGATCCATAGACCAGGGAAGGAAATGGGACATGCTGATGGCCTCAGCAGACTGCCATTAAAAGAGGCTGGGCCAGACCCCGCTCCTGCGAATCAAATACTAGCAATACAGGAGTTGGCTGAATGCCCGTTGGACGCTAGGGATATAGCATCTGAAACTCCCAAGGACAAGGTCCTCAGCAGGATACAGTCATGGGTAAGCAGCGGGTGGCAAGACAAATCACCTGGGCCAGAATTCACGCCATACTTCTCAAGAAGGCATGAACTATCCACTCATAAGGGGTGCCTGCTGTGGGGGAGTAGGGTCATCATCCCCACAAAACTTAGGGAGAAAGTCCTTCAGTCACTACACGAGGGCCACCCAGGAGTGGTAAGGATGAAGGCTCTGGCCAGGAGCTACCTGTGGTGGCCAGGGTTGGACAAAGATATAGAGGGGCTGGTAGCTGGGTGCTACACATGCCAAAGGTCACGACCAGAGCAGGCACACACACCAGTCCACAGGTGGGAACAAACACATACCCCATGGTCCAGGGTACACATAGATTATGTGGGGCCCTTCCAGGGACACACATTCCTGGTCATTGTGGACAGTCATTCTAAATGGTTAGAGGTGGTACCTGTGACTAACATGACATCAGCAGGAACCATCCAAGCCTTAAGAGGGGTGTTTGCCACTCATGGGCTGCCAGATGTATTAGTATCAGATAATGGAGCACAATTTACCTCCTCGGATTTCCAGGTGTTCCTGAGGACCTTGGGGATTAGGCACGCCACATCAGCACCTTTCCACCCTGCCAGTAATGGATTGGCAGAGCGATTCGTGAGGACCACCAAGGATGCACTCAAACGGATAGTACAGGGGGACTGGAAACAGAGGCTGGCCACATTCCTCCTCCATCAACATGCAACACCCTGCACAGCCACAGGCAAGAGTCCAGCGGAGCTCAGGTGGGGCAAATGCCTCATAACAACACTAGACAGACTCCACCCAGACAGGGTAGCAGCTGACACAGAAACCCCAACCCTCAAGACCACTTTCAGCGCAGGGGAGCAGATCTGGGCCAGGAATTATAGCACAGGCCATCCGTGGATACCAGGGGAGGTAGTAGAGCAGACAGGGCCCCTCTCCTACAAAGTAAGGGTGGAGGAAGGACTCCTGTGGAGGAGACATTTAGACCAATTAAGAAAGAGGGCCCCTGAAAGGACAGGAGAAGCATCAACAAGGGCAGTGGGGGAAGAGGCAGTGCAAACACAAGCACAAGCACAAACACAAACCCATTCACATTCACCCAGAAGAACAACAGGGAGGACCCAGGGGCAACCCCTCACCCGGCAAGAAGCTGGCAGGGAAACAAGGCAGGAGCCCGAGGCCAGCAGGTTACAGAGATCAGATACAGAATCACACACACCCACACGAAACAGACCACTTCAGCTAGACCAAGAACCAAGAAGCAGAACCGCACCACCTGGAGAACCGATCCTGAGAAGATCCAACAGACCAAACAGAGCCCCTAGTTACCTTAACGACTATGTTCGCTCTTAAACCTGAGGGAAAGGGAATCACAAGGGTTAAATGTAAATATTGTAAATTGACTGTATATAGTTTTAACGGAAGGACAGAGGATAATTCCTCACCATGGGGGAAGGGGTGCAGTGTATGCCACTCAGCATACACAATGAACAGCACAGCTGGAGGCTGGACAGCTCCGGGCTATAACCGTTTACGTGGGAAAAGCCTGAATGGCTCAAGCTGTTGACAGCCCCAGGCATGGTCAGCCCTGGCGGGAAGCCAGTTTTAAATCTATTGGCCACGTGCACTGGCGGGAAGCCCAGGTTTGAATCGATTGGTTGTGATTCACCTGGGCAGGTATAAATAGACGCCAGGTCTCCCCTTTGCCCCAGATTCATTCTGTTCCGAATAAACGCATCGCTACCCAGCTCTTGTGTCCGTCTCTCTGTGAATCACACGATCTTGCAGTAACAGAATAACAGAGTTGGAAGGGATCTTGGAGGCCTTCTAGTCCAACCCCCTGCTCAAGTAGGAAACCCTATACCATTTCAGACAAATGGTTGTCCAATCTCTTCTTTAAAACCTCCAGTATTGGAGCATCTACAAGTCATTCCACTGATTAACTGTTCCAACCATCAGGAAATTTCTTCTTAGTTCTAGGTTGCTTTTCTCCTTGATTAGTTTCTATCCATTGCTTTGTGATAGCCTCTTAGATATTGGAACGCTGCTATCATGTCACCCCTGGTCCTTCTTTTCATTAAACAAAACATACCCAATGTCTAGTCATAAGACATTGGGTAGGTCTAGTTCTCGTCACATAGACATAATGGCTTTGTGGATTCATTCATACTATGGAAATCACAGATAACATGACAATATCCAGGAGGTGGATCTTCTCAATAAGAACCAAAATATATTCCTCTTCTCCCAAGTGATTTGGTATTTGAAGAGCCAGATATATGCCAAGTATCATAATGTGAACCTTTCCATTTTTAGGACTCAGCTTTGTGATGGGTAAGTCACCCAAAGATTCCGTGTCATTCCATTACCATCATGTGTCCCAGTTATCAATGAAGGCATCATGGCAGGACTGTGGAGTGACAGCCTGGTGCCCATCCAGCACCATCAGCAGAACTGCTGTCCAAATATAGTGAGGCTAATTTACCACATTTAGAAATCAAGGAAGAGTTGCAGACTGTCCCCTGAGGAGGCTCCCCCTCACCACAGACATTGCAAGTAGGTCGATTAAATCCAGAATATATAATTACCTAACCACACTACTGCATGCAACCTAATCTTAGCCTCAGAGTTTCATCTGTAAACAGAAATAACTCATATCATTTATTTGCATGTTGGGACAATGAAGACTAGAAGGCAGTCTTTTCATCAAAGCTTTGACTGATAATAATTCACAGACAAATTCATTCCTGAGGAAATATTGGCCATGTCTCTTTGCTTTGTATTTCAGCTATCTCGCTGTAGTGTAAGGAATCACATTTCCTCTTAAATCTTTGATTCTGAAAATGTACAGCACAATGGAAATCCCCAATCCTTTGTGACAGCTCTGATCCAAGGGAAATCATTCTGTTCCTGACAAAGTTTGAGCTTTTCTTCTTCATGCAGATCTAAGACTTATTAACATAAATGAAATAGGCATGCTTGAACCTGCAGAATGAATCATCACATTTCAGCAGTCAGTCTAGTAAAATCACTTGGGCTGAAGTGAAAGTTCCTATTACATCAGAGTGATTTCCAGGAACCTTGGGAAATTTTTTTCATATAGGAAAAAGATATATACTGATTTTTAATATTCCCAACCCATCTACCCTTCCTTCCTTCCTTCCTTCCTTCCTTCCTTCCTTCCTTCCCTCCCTCCCTCCCTCCCTCCCTCCCTCCCTCTCTCCCTCCCTGTTTTCATCATTTTATTTCTGTTGTACTTAAGGGCAATGAATTAGGACATCACTGAAGAGGAGATGTTAGATCCTATTTACCTCTAAGATTATTCCCAACTAGTTTTAATTTGCAATATGCTTTAAGAAGTAGGACAATGCATAAAGCTTTAAAATAGTTTTGGGAGTGGAACAGATTATCACATTGGTTGGACTGCTTGACCTGAGGTCCTGGGCTTAATTTTGCAGGGGTCTTGGCTTGATTTCAAAACTTTCCTACAAGCAGCTAGTCAAGATCTTAGACAAGAATATTTTATTTATTTGATATATATCCTGCTCTTCTGCTCCAACAAGCATTCGAGACCAACGAAGTGTAAAATGCATGCATACACACAAATGCTCACACAATATAAAATGTTAAAAATAGGAATAAAATGGTACAATAAGTACTAGAATTGTCTGTGAATGAAAAGCTTGGGAAAAATGATGTGCCTTTTCCCCCACCAAGAGAGGGTAAGGTACAAGAACCACTGCTGTATTCCATAGCTGAAAATGAAGCGATGCAGGTAGTCCTCGAGTTATGATCGCAATTGAGTGCAAAATTTCTTTTGCTAAGTGAGACATCTGTTAAGTGAATGTTGCCCCATTTTGCGACCTTGCTTGTCACAATTGTTAAGTGAATCGCTGCACTTATTAAGTTAGTAAAGTGGTTGTTAAGTGAATCTGGCTTCCCATGGACTTTGCTTGTCAGAGAGTCGCAAAAGTTGATCACATGACCCCGGGGCACTGCAACCTTCCTAAATATGAACCAGTTGCCAAGTGTCTTAATTTTGATCACATGACCATGGGGTTGCCACAACAGTCGTAAGTATGAAAAATCCTCATAAGTCACTTTTCTCAGTGTCATTGTAACCTCAAACAGTAACTAAATGAACTGTTGTAAGTTGAGGACTACTTGTAGAAGTCCCTTCCCCACATGCATACAAGCCCCTGACAATAGAGGCATCATCCAGGAGGCCTCTCCAGCTTTTCAAACAAGTGGACAGGTTCATAATAGGAGGGATATCCTTTAGATCAGGGATGTCAAACTGCCGGCCCATGAGCCGGATGCATCACCAGGAAACCGCACCCACCCATTGCCCACAATGGGGAAAAAGCTTCGATACATCGCGCAACGTCACGTGACATCGCAAGCTTGACATGTCTGCTTTAGATAGTCAGGCCCTAAATTATTTATCCCTTGCAAAGTTAATACCCAGTCATTCAATGCCAGGTAAGCAATTAACAATGTCTGCAAATTGTTTAGTACAGGTATTATGTGATCTCTGTTAGCTACATCTACAATGTTTAGATATTTTTCAAAGAGTGGGCTATAGAATGCATTACGTATGTATCTATGCTATGATATAGCCAAGGTATGGGAAACCATCATCAAATCTGAGTAGATTTGGGAAGGGATGCAGTTGGTGCACTATTGCATAAAGGTACTTCTCACCACAGATAACACCTCTGACCCACAACTGAAAATTATGGAGCACTCCAAAATATCTTCTTTTGGGGGAGGGGGTTATGTAATCACTGCCAAGACCACAATCTCTAAATCCATAGTCCTATTATTAAGCTTATGCTGTGTTCAAGGCACAGATTGCTTCTTTGGAGTTGGCAGTAAAGAGCAATAGAGTTGGATGTCACCAATATACTGATAACACACTATTCCAAAACTGTGGGAAACCATTATCTCAAGTGATTTCATATAGCTCTTAAACAGTATGAAGAACAAAATGGAGCCCTGTGGGACTTCATAGGTCAACTGCTTAGGTGGCATGTTTCGATCAGTTTAGGATTTGTTCTCAGCTACATGCCACAAATTAAAAATATGTATAGAAAAAGCAATATAGAACAGAACTCGTTTGATCCTTTTTAAAAACATATTTGCAGAGGACAATTTTACTACATTCAACAAAACAAACCCTGACAGTGGTTGCATGAATTGGAAATTGTACTCCTTGCTCATAGTTCAACTGAATTCTACTAGATTTACTATATCATTACAAAAAAGATGTTGAGAATTTGGAAAACGTGCAAAGAAGAGCAACTGGTTCTTACCTATAAAGCCCTACATGGCTTAGGCCCGGGATATTTTCAGGACCGTCTGCTGCCAGGAACGTTTTCCCATCACCCTGTGCACTCACACAGAGGGCCTCCTCAGGGTGCCGTCGGCCAGACAATGTCGGCTGGCGACCCCCAGGGGGAGGGCCTTCTCTGTTGGGGCACCTGCTTGGTGGAATCAACTCCCCTGGGAGCTCCGGATGGCCCCAGACCTTCGGTCCTTTCACTGTGACCTTAAGACATATCTTTTCCAACAGGCCGACCTGGACTGATGATAATGGGGTTTTTAATTATGATTTTAAATGTTTTTATTGGTTTTAGTGGGACTTTGACACAGTTTAATTCTTTTTTAATATTTGTATTTATTTGTGTTTTATTGTTGTTAGCCGCCCTGAGTCCTTCGGGAGATAGGGCGGCATACAAGTCTCATTATAAATAAATATAAATAAATAAACTAAGATAATTAAGGGCCTGGAAACAAAAACAAATGAAGAATGGTTGCAGAAATTGGGTATGGCCAGTCTAGAGAAAAGAAGGACTAGGGGGTGACATGATAGTAGTATTCCAGTATTTGAGGAGCTGCCACAAAGAAGAGAGGATCAACTTATTTTCCAAAGCACCAGAAGGCAAGACAAGAAACAATGGATGGAAATTAATCAAAGGAGAGAAGCAGCCTGGAATTAAGGAGAAACTTCCTAACATTGAGGACAATTAACCAGTGGAGCAGCTTGCCTTCAGAAGTTGTGGGTGCTGCATCACTGGAGGTTTTTAAGTAAAGACTGTACAGCCATCTATGTGAAAGGGTATAGGACCTCCTGCATGAGCAGCTCCAAGGTCCCTTTGAGCTCTATTCTGATTGAGATTGCCACAAAATTATTCAAAAGAGACTTAGTTGTATGCTGGTTACCAAAGCGCTTCATACACATATGAGAGAGAGAGAGAGAGAGAGAATGAGATTATGCTAAAGGAATTTGAAATAACAGACAAGTAGCTGATCAGAATGACCAAAGACATAACAGAGATCAAATGTTATCAAAGAAGGGGAAAAAAGTAAACTGGGGATTTTTTTCCTTTGAGTCATGTCTGTGGCTCTCCTGCATACGATGATTTAATTAGAGAAATAGCTCTATTATTATTCAACCACATAATCACATTATAGGGTGATTACTTTGACTGTGATCTTGAACACACACACATATACACTCTCACACACAGGAGACTTATTCATCTCAGTGGCGTTCTTCTAAGACTTATAGTTACAGGATTTTGTCTTTTTCTCTTCTAATCACTACAGAGTTATTAAGGCAGTGAATCATGACATTTTAGTCTATTATATAACAATGTTTTGAACTAGCTAGATCCCTGTCAAGATCAAAGGCCAATGACTTTGTCTAAGAGTGTGTGAAAGAAAATGTTACCACTACATTTGGCTTGCAGTTTATTTCCAAAAAGCCATTAATATAAATTAGGACTTCGGAATAAAATTTGTATGCAAAACAAACCTTACTACCCATTATTACTGTATAAGATTGTTCAGGGCTTTTTTTCTCATAGAACGCTCAGAACGGAGTTCCGGCACCTTTTTTGGATGGAACCTTGTAGGGTAGGCAAGGCAGGTTGTATGACATGTGTGAGTTCCGGCACCTTTTTCTTTTACAAAAAAAGCACTGAGATTGTTCATACTAGTTGCATTTCAAAGCTCAGTCTATGTACTAATGTTCTTCTGGATGACTTCTCCCATTATAAGGACATGGTGATACACCTCTCCTAAACTTAACCTCATACTATTCTAGAAATAAAAGGGACGTGGTGGCTCAGTGGGTTAGGACTCTGAGCTTGTCGATCAGAAGGTCGGCAGTTTGGCGGGTCAAATCCTGAGTGCCGCGTAACAGAGTGAGTGCCTGTTACTCGTCCCAGCTTCTGCCAACCTAGCAGTTTGAAAGCATGTAAAAATGCAAGTAGAAAAATAGGGACCACTATGGTGGGAAGGTAACAGCGTTCCGTGTGCCTTTGGCATCTAGTCATGCCGGCCACATGACCACGGAGATGTCCTCAGACAAGCGCTGGCTCTTCGGCTTTGAAATGGAGATGAGCACCGGCCCCTAGAGTTGGAAACGACTAGCACGCATGTGCGGGGGAACCTTTACCTTTACCTTTTTATTCTAGAAATATTCCTGTGGGACAAATTATACCTGCAATCAATGATTGCTGTAGCCCAGAGGTCATTCTCAAATATCTAGAAAAAAATAGGAACATTTCCCAATAAAAGTAAATAGTGCTTAAATAATTCCCATTCATCCTTCCTTGGTTGGGAAGAGCCGTGGTGGTGCAGTGGTTAGAATGCAGTATTGCAGACTAACTCTGCCCACCACCTGAAGTTCAATCCTGACCAGCTCAAGGTTGACTCAGCCTTCCATCCTTCTGAGGTCGGTAAAATGAGGACCCGCATTGCTGGGTACAATATGCTGACTCTGTAAACCGTATATATTGCTTCATAATAAGCGCTATTGCTATTTTAATGCAAAGAAAATCTTTTTAAAAAAGGGAGAGGCTGGGACTGCTACCTCTGTTATACAGCAGTGGCTGCATAAAGCTGTTCTTTTGTTAAATTAAAAGCGTTTTTTAATTAAAAAATATGCACAATTTTAGTAATCAGAAGCCGAAACTGTAACAGTAACCATCAGATTGGCCTCAGCAGCTCTGTGTATTAGTTCCAGATTCTGAAAGGCAGTTGGGAATGAATAAATATACTTTTCTTGAATTCTTCAGGCCCAGAGATTGTTTGCCTGATGCATAGTGAGAACTTTGAAGGCGCCTGACCAAGCCGCTTTCCCTCCTGGTTAGGTGACTAAGGCAGCCTCTCTACAGTCAGTTGTCCCCGGACAAATCTATGAGAAAAAGGATTCATTCACTGTGGGAAACAGGAAATTGCTAAAGAACATTCCTTTAAATAGTTCCTAGGGAATTTCTGCTTTAAGATTACCATTATTTTTTCATGAACCGGACTGTAAATATGTAATGAAACATAAATATTTTGTATTTTGGCTAATAAAAAATTCAGGCATATAAAAGATGCATGCTGGCTAAAAATAAGTAGCTGTGGTCAGATTATGTTAAAAGCAAATTCACACCACTCCCCCAGCAAGTCAACAGCAAGTAGCAGCAGTATGAAAAAGGAAGAGTTTGCTAAAATTCATATGCCTGGCCCTTTGGGCAAGGCAAGCAAGTTGGTGTCCCCGATATAGTGGATTTGAGATTATAGTTGAACACCTGCAAGAAAACCTGGTTAGTGGGAGATTATTATAGCTTATCTCCTGTCCAGGGTGAATGAGAGCTCATGTCTGTCATATATGGAGTGTGGACTGAGGTGTTACATTCTTTAGGCTAAGATTTGGAAAAAAAACCTGGTTCCCAATTTTCTCCCCAGCCAAGGAAGCTCACTGTGCAACTTTGCTCCAGGCACTCTCTCTCTCAATCCAGTCTACTGGCAGGGTTGTGAGGGAGGTGGGAACTGATGAAGGCAATGTATAATCTAGGGCATTAATCCAATCAATCAATCAATCAATCAATCAATCATTTGAAAACAGCATGAAAATGTTGTAGATGCTATAATTTCATCTCCACTGTGTATTTTTTTTATAGTGGAGCAGCTTTATGTATATTGGTGGTGGTTTACAGATCCAATTTTGCTCTCCCCATGGACTCATTTTTTTTCCACCAGCATCTGAGTTCTAGGTCTGATATTATCATATTCTATCATAGACCACAGTTTCCACAATGTTCTCAACCAGATGACCGAGCCCCATTACAATACTTTGGTCAAAGGTATAATAGATGCTAGTCATCTGAAAAATGCATTCTTGAAAGTTGTCAGCCAAAAACTATTTAGGTTTTAGGTTGTTGGATTTCAGAACTGCTTAATACACAGGTTTCGCTGCTGACTCCTCTGAAAGAGACAGAACATTACCATGAACAGCAAAATGCTAGGCAGATAAATGTGCTAACAGGAAAGAACTATTCAATCAATTCAGCCCAAGCAAACAAGGTTGATATTGGAGTAAGCAAAATTATGGGCAAAATAATTGTTTTAATTATTCAACTAGCATGCTAGGCTAAGCAATTTTTTAAAAAAGTAAGAATAGCCTTTATTTGGATTGGGCAGATCCTGTGGCTGCATTTTGCAACAATCAGTCCATCTCCTAAATAGCAGAACTGTCATCTCATCTCACGCCATGAAGGGAGGGGGAGCTGGAAGGGAAAGGAAGGCTTGGGGAAAAGTGAAAGTTTGCTTCTCAGAGACGGCATCTCAAGATCGTTTCTGTGTGAGAAGAATGCAGCGGCAAGACAGCCTACACTCAAGAGTGACCATTTCAAAAACATCTTTTTTAAAATTGATTGGACAATGGGAGGACCAGCAATGGGAAGTACGTGGAGGGGGGGGGGAAGCTACACCTAGGGATTTGGCACACAAACTTTGCTTTACTGTAATCCATTTGACCGTTAGTAAACTATACTTTTCTCAACAAATGGAGTCAAGGAGCATTCTTGCTTAAAGGTTCAAGCTGGGGACAGGACTGACACTGTGAATTTATCCAGCTACTCTGATCATCAGAAAAGAGCCTGCTGAAGGTACCACACTACCTTCTCCCATGTGATCCTCAGGTGGTAACATGCTCCCCCCAGTGGCCCCCATTATCCAAATCTTTAGGAAATTGGGGTTGCTTCAGTCATCCTCTTAATTTTTAGAGAAAAGCAGAGTAAAACATCATGACAAATAAATATCTCTTTATCCCCATATGGATTTAAAAGCCTTTTTTTTGTTCCAAAATTATTTGGAAGAGAAATGGTGGGATTGATTTTTCCAGTCTGCTGCTGTATGTGCTGGCTGGCACTGTAGGCAGTGGTGGGATTCAGCCAGTTCGTACCACTTCAGCAGAACCGGTGGCTAATTTTTTGTTGCCCAGGCCCAGAATGGACTTTCGGAAGCAGCATCCACACCGGTTGTTCACATATTTGAATCCCACCACTGACTGTAGGGATATTGCAGAGTTAATTACAGTTTCTTAGAAATAAGTCAGTGATATACATCTGTATCACTAGCGAAGATGGCTGAACAACTTCAGACAGCCATGAGGAATGGAATATACCAAAAAGAAAGCAGAGCTTCAATTTTAAAACCATACTTGATTTACAACCTCTGATTCTGCTGCATCTAAATACACCCTGCCTGGAAATAACCTTTTATTTTTCATAGGAATGCTTGTTCCCTGTAAAGTGTTTGAGGTTATTTTTGGGTAGCATCAATATTTCTTTTTCATTTTTAGAAAATCAGGATACCTTTTCATAGATATGTTAGATCAAAGTTTGGAATTAATGATTTTCTTAAAAAAAATTTAAATGGTATTGAGCAATGATGAAGCTGTGATAAAAAGCTGAAGCTTGACCATTCTTTCCTATGATAACACAGTAATAAGGGATAGTGGTTAAGAATTGTGCCAACCAATTAGCAGGGGTCCTGACAAGGATTTTTAACATCTCCTTGCAAATGATATGTGTACCATCCTGCTTGAAAGCAGCTACCATTGTCCCAGTCTCCAAGAAAATTGCAGTTGAGTGCCTGAATGACTACAGACCTGTTGCATTAACGTCTGTAGTCAGGAAACGCTTCGAAAGACTGGTTCTCCAACATCTCAGGACATGCCTCCCACTGGATTTCGATAAACATCAATTTGCCTACAGGGGGAACAGGTCGATAGACGATGCCATAGCTACTGCTTTACACCCTCTAGCAAGTCATCTTGAGAAACCTGGAAGCTATGTCAGGATGCTTTTTGTTGATTATAGCTCGGCTTTCAACACCATTTTGCTGAGCACTCTCATTGAGAAGCTGACTGACTTGAAATTTTCCCCCTCCATCTGCGATTGAATTCAAGACTTTCTTAGGTACCAGTTACAAACAGTGAGTGTGGGGTCTGCTTTGTCCATCCCCCTGAAGCTTTGCACCGGCTCGGCACAGGGCTGCGTGCTTAGCCCCTACCTGTACTCTTTGTACACATATGACTGTGTATCATCTGACCCATCTACTGCGATAATTAAGTTTGCAGATGATACTACCATGGTGGGTCTTATTACAGGTGGGGATGAGACAGCATACAGGGTGGAGGTACAAAAACTATCCATATAGTGTTGTAACAACAACTTGCACCTGAACATCAGCAAGACAAAAGAGATGGTGCTAGACTTCCAGAGGAAAAAGGAGGAACCTGCCCCACTTTACATCAGGGAGGACTGTGTGGAGAGAATTTCCTCCTTTAAATTTCTGGGAGTCTACCTCTGTGAAGATCTTACCTGGAAAGTTAATACAACCGAGGTGGCCAGAAAGGCCCAACAGAGACTTCACTTTCTCAGGGTCTTGTGGAAGAACAGGGTAGAACAACGGCTTATGACCCTCTTTTACCGGTTTACTATAGAGACCGTCCTCTCGTATGGTATTGTGGTTTGGTATGCTGGTCTGACAGCCGCGGATAGGAAAGCATTACAGAGGGTGGTGAGCACAGCACAAGACATTGTGGGCTGTCTCCTGACACCACTGGATGACATCGCCAGGGCTCGCTGCCTTGGAAGAGTGAGGAAAATTCTCAGGGATGACTCACACCCTGGACGGTATCTCTTTACTCTCCTACCATTGGGTAGGAGATATAGGAGTATAGCCAGCCATACCAATAGGCTGAAGAACAGCTTTTGAACGGGAAATAATTTTATAAACTTATGCATGATTGACTTGCGAGGCCGGTGCGTTGTGCAATTAGCTCACATGGTGTAATAAGATGGAGGGTTTGTGTCACTGTAAGTTGGGGGTGGGGGCACGAAGGGAGGCTCAGCCAATCTCAGTATATGCATGGTTGTACTTTTACAATAAAGGTTCATTCATTCATTCATTCATTCATCTTATGAGGATAATGTCATTCTTGGGGGGGGCATTCTGATTTCAAAACAAAACAGCAATGGTTTCTTTTCTTTAGTAGTTCTCAGTCTAGAAGATTGTCTCATGTTTATTCTTAGAGAATTACAAATAAGAACCTAAGCTGTCCTTTTAACTTTTCATATATTTTGACAATAACTACTGTCTATATAAACAGCCAGTTCTGTGTAGCGGTGAAGGCACCAGGCTAGAAACCAGGGGACTGTGAATTCTAGTCCCACCTTAGTCACAAAACCAGCTAAGTGATTTTGGGCCAGCCATCCTTTCTCAGCCCTAGAAAGGAGGCAATGGTAAAGCATATCCAAAATCCTGCCAAGAAGACTGTAGCTAGGCAGGAGTCAACACTGATTCCAAGACTCACATATATTACCCGTGCCTTCATTTATGGTATAGGTGAATTAAAACCAAGTCGATACAGGATAGAACTCACTTGGCAGTGGTTGAGCCACATAATGAGCCAATCAAACCTGTGTATAAAGCACCCTTTTAGTTTTTAGACTATAGGTGTTTGTGTGGAAGACCACTATGGAGAAAAAACATTAAAAATAAAAGAATTAGAGTATGATCTAAAGAAGCCATGTACATGTGCATGACAGAGCAGCAGATGTATTTAAAAGTTTCACTGAAGTTTTGCCAAACAAATTTGCACTGATGGAACGAAGTGCTTTACTATTCAGCAGTGTGATTAGTGTAATGGAAATTTCAAGGCTACCTTATTTCTCTGCTGGATACGATCTTTGCATATTAATAGCTGGAACTGGAGGTCAGGGCTTGTGTTCATGGAATGGAACTGAAATGGTGTGCTCTGCTCTTTAAAATAATATTTAAATGGGATATTGGTCTAGTCTCCCCCAGCTCTTGTGGCTGCTGGCCCAGTGAAAAGATTGACTTCCTGCATTTCTAAGCTGTGCTGTCAACACAGTTATTTAATATGGTGCTGAAAAAGCATTTAATCAGTGACATGTAATGAAATGTGAAAAGCAGAATGCAAGAAGTGATTAGCACTTGTTGAATTCCTGGTAACTTAGGAAGAGCATGACACATGTTGGTATCTCATGATATTTACTGTATGTTCAGAAATGCTATTTGATCTGGATTTATTTATTTTTTTACAGAGAACACTAAGAATTTCAATGATATGCTGACCTCTAAACACATCATGACAGCTGATTAACAATTTACTAAGTGGTTGGTTCATGTTTTTATTCCTTAATGTGCTTTTTGAAGACGAGAGAAAGAAAGAAATTGAATGACCAGATATCCATGACAGAGAAATTCAATGTTTTTTTACAGCTGGGGTTCTGTGACTGAAAAATCTCTTTTCCTACCCCACCTTACTATTTCACAAATGTATTGTGAAACTGGGCTAAGGATGCTGGCCAGTTCTGAAAAACCATATGCTTGGACCACACATATTTTTCACATTGACTTCTCTCCTCTCCTCTCCCTTCCTTTCTTGCCCCTCCCCTGCCCTTCCTTCCCCCCCATTCTGCCCTTCCCACCCCTCCACTCCCCTTGCATTTTTGCAAATCATCCCAGAGAGATTACCTCAGATGAGATTTATTTTATAATTCTTTCAGTTGCCCAATTTCAGTCAAGGTCCTTTGCTTTCTCAAACTTGTGTGAATGAAGTTTCATTTGTTTTCATCAGGACATTAACTTCCCGACAGTCTCAGATGCAACCGGATAACTATTCCTGAGCATGTCATATAATGTGCATCAGCAAAACTAGATTGTCCTTCAGCTGACACCAGACATGGCTTCCCAAAGTACCTGTATAATAATGAATTAGTGGCATTTACATTTTATACTTAGTCAGATATTAAAACTGTAATATGAGAACCAATAAAATAATAATAGCCTTGTTCCTATTCCTGTCCATAGTCATAGTATACTCTATTACAGATAGTCCTCAATTTATGACTGGTTGCTCAGAGATCATTCAAAGTTACAATGGACCTCCTTGGGGGGTACTTACAACTTGGTTTTGAAGTTATGACAGCCGTCCTCCCCTTTGTCACATGATCTCATTTTGGGCATCAGCAACCAACCTGCGTTTGTGGCCATTTGCAGGGTTTTTCAACATTTTTGTCAAAAAAATGTCCTTTACTTCAGGTTTTGGTAAAACGGACCATTGGTTTGCTTAATGACCACAGCAGTCACTGAACCACTGCAGTATTTGCTTAATGACTGCAGCATTTGCTTAATTGTCATGAAAAAGTTTCTAAAATCCAGTAGGTCATGTGGATGACCTGTTTTACAACCATCAAAAACTTACAATTGCTCAGAGCAGGCTCTAGTATGGTCATTGGTTGAAGACCACCTATGGTAAAGAAAATAGAATTTTTATGTATTTATTTATTTGTTTGTTTGATTCTTTATCTTCTACTTTATTTGCCACCCATCTCATTGTTCAAGGTGACTCTTTTCACTTCATGTCCAATAACTATGTAAAAGTTTTAGTTTCAACAAATGATCAAATATTTAATTTATCATCAGGCAACTGGGGATGAAATATATTAAGAACAGGAAAGAAACCAGCTCTTTATAACTAAACATTAAGCTATTCAAGAAGCAGGAATTACTATTCTGCTGTGGGTGATCTGCACTAACATGGACACTAAAGCTGAACTCCACTAGGGGCACTATTCTGCTAAAATTGCTTTAAGAATGTCTAGTCTAGTCATAAAATGCCACCGACCATGCCAAAATTGTCTCCATATTTTCCTGAAACATTTCATATTCCTCCCTTTCAACTTATACAACCACCAATCTCCATTTCCTGCAGTAAAACTATCTTCCCTGCATTTTCTTCATGCACAAGGAATCTATCTACTCCTTTTTTTATTGCTGCATTCAGTGAGAAAGGATTGTGCAATTTCCTGAGTGTTTTTAATGGAGAAAAAGAGGTTTATAGTGACAAATACCCATTCTGGGCCCCAAACGTCACAGTAAAAGCATTCAACTTTGGGAGGTTGTGTGTGTGTGTGTTTCATTTAAGAAGTGCTGCCCATGCCTGCTTTAAGGAAGCATCCCAAGTCCACATGATTACCCTCAAAATATTGTGCACATCTTCACCAGCCACCTTCACCAGCTAAATGACTCAGTTTGCACCTGCCCAAGTTTTGCATCTGCCAGTCTTGTGTTCACCTCCCTCTTATCTATCCATTTCTCCCAGTAAAAGAATATCTTTACAAGGAGAAGTTTTCCTGCAGAAATCTCCTTCCTCATGGAACAGCAGACATATCTAAACCATACTGGGATTGTGACTTGTTCATGTAAGCCCCTGCTGATTTAGAAGCTTCCTTGATTGCCAGGTGGAAAGAAGACCAGAAAATTGGTTTTTCAATGACTGATGAAAATCTGGTAAAGCAAATTAGAGATCAAGGTCAAGCACATATTAAAAGGATATATCTTGCATTGATAGAAATTGATTCAGAGACAGAACTTGTTAAAGACTGTATGATAAAGTGGGCTCAGAATTTTCAAGAAGTCATTACAATGGATACTTGGGAAAAGATTTGGGTGAGAAATGTAAAATTTACGCAAGCTCAAAACTTAAGAGAGAACTTTTATAAGATGTTTTATAGGTGGCATTTAGATCCTAAAAAATTAGCAAGTATGTATCCGAACTGCCAGCCCAAATGTTGGAGGTGTGGTGGTGAAGATGCAACGTATTTTCATATATGGTGGACCTGTAAAAAGTTTAAAGCTTTTTGGATTAAAATTTGGTGGAACATGCAAAAGATATTTAAGAAAAGGATAAAGTTTTGTCCGCAATTGTTTTTACTGGGCATTATTACTGATACTACTGTTGTGGACACTAAGCTGATGTTGAATTTAATTACGGCAGCGAGACTTTTAGTAGGGCAATGTTGGAAGAAGGAAGAACTGCCGACTATAGAAGAATGGACTTTAAAAGTTTCCAACCTGGCGGAAATGGCAAAGATCTCAGCATACATGAAAGACCAGTCGCAACAGAGATATATTGTGGAGTGGAGAAGATGGATTGATTATATCCAGAATAAATATGGGACTAAAAAGTTTCATTTTGCATTTGAATAAGTATTGATGTGATATTTATATTGCTTGTAGTTATTTTATAAGAGTTAAAGTGCGATAGATTTAAGTTTATTGTTTTTTGCATAAGGTAGACTATGATTGTTTGTATTTTTATACCCTGTATTGAGCTCTGGAAAGTCGGGGAGGGGGGAGGGGGAAGGGAGGGAGGTGTTGGGGAGGGTTGGGGAGAGGGGAGGGGGTTGGGAGGGGTTTTGTTTTGTTAAAAAAATGTATTGTAAAACTTTTCAATAAAAAAGAAGCTTCCTTGATTTAGGATTTGGTTCTTTACAAGCCATCCACTGGACCTCCCAGGATCCTATCACTTACTTTAAATCAAATGGGGTTTCTAGATGCTCCCCCCTCTCCCCTCCCCCCCCATTTTAGGCCTTTGAATAAAGGGGAATAGACTTCTTTTGTCTGTTCCCTGGGAAACTCCATTTAATAACAGAAAACAGGTTGTGGTTTGAACAGAGAACAAGTTTAATTCTAATCTTCTTTTAACTCATTGACAGAAGTTAAACAATTAAAATAATCAAGTCTTACATCAAATCCCACTTTTTCTTTCCACTGAGCTGAGAATTACTGCCAGACAAAGTCCCTTTTGAACTTTTGAAATCTCCCCACTACCTTTGCATTCAACCCTCCATGATCCTTCCCTTCTGTCATACATTGGCTCTTGGTCTCTGCACTGGACTCCACATCCTTGCCATTGCCTCTTGCTGCTCTGTCCTATCTGCCTTGTCTCTTGTGAGAGTTCTTGTTGGGGAAGGATTTGATTTCTGTAAAAGAAGAACTGCAAGGAAGACAATGTGGTTCTATTCCATCTTGACTGGCAATTTGGGTGGACCCTCACCAAGGCCTTCCAACTCACCAACAGTTCTCTTCAACTCCTCCTTTGTCTTTTTTCCTGGCTCTTCTGTCCTGTTTCTTTGACTCACCATTTATTTCTCCTCAATCCCAATTGCCTCCCTCACCTCCATTTCTCCTTGCTACAGTATGTCAGGTCTTCTCCTGTCACTCTCACATTCCTTTGATCTGCCTGGTCATGCCTTCTTCCCTCCATCTCTCCTGTGGCTCTCATCTGCCTCTCACTGCCCTTCCCAATTCTCTTTCTGCCTTTTCATTCGTGCATGGCTCTGAGACTCATGTTTATCTCTTTCTGCTCAATCGATCATCATGCTTTTTCTCCTATTTTTGCATTCAACTCTCCATGATCCTTCCCTTCTGTCATACATTGGCTCCTGGTCTCTGCACTGTGGCTCTTTATGCACTGGACTCCACATCCTTGCCATCGCCTCTTGCTGCTCTGTCCTATCTGCCTTGTCTCTTCATTAAGTTTCCCTCTCATCCTTTGATCAGCCTCCTTGCTCATTTCCAGGTTCATCTCCTGACTTACAGGTAGACCTTGACTACAACTGTTCATTTAGTGACTGTTCAAAGTTACAATGGCACTGGAAAAAGGTGACTTATGACCGTTTTTCACACTTACAACCATTGCAGCATCCCCATGGTCATGTGTTCAAAATTCAGATGCTTGGAAACTGACTCATATTTATGTCCTGGGGTCATGGGATCACCTTTTGTGAACTTTGGATAAGCAAAGTCAATGGGGAAGCCAGATTCACTTAACAACTGTGTTACAAACTAAACAGCTTCAGTGATTGGCTTAACAACTGTGGCAAGAAAGGTTGTAAAATGAGGCAAAATTCTCTTAACAACTGTCCCACTTAGCAACAAAAACGTTGGGCTCGATTGTGGTCGTAAGTTGAGGGTTACTTGTATTTTCCAACTGGACTTTCCTCAACATCGTCTTTCCTCCACTCCTCCCCTTGGTCCTTCTCTCTTCTCTTTACTCTTTCTTTGTCATTTTGCTCACCTCTTGTGTTTCTATGTGTTTCTCCTTGCTTCTCATGAGCCTCTATCTCTTGACTGGTCAAAGGTGTAGGTCTCTCTTTTTCTACTTGATCTCTCTCCAGACCACATTGTTCACATCAACTGCATCTTGATTTTCTTGAATCTACCAAGCACTTCCCTCTCATCTCTCAGGCTTTGGGACTCTCACCTTGAGTTATCTCTTTCTCTCTTGCATCAGATCACCAATCTCTCCCCTGTTTTTCTTGGCATTACACCTTGACAGTTTTTTCTTGGAAGAAAAAAAGAGAACACTTCAGGCCCTCCCTTTCTAAAGCTATATCCTCACTCTATTACTCATTCTCTTGTTTTGTTTCTCCTGCAGAAAACCTCTCTTCCAAATCTATTCCTGCCAAATTGTCTGCAACACCATTATTATTATTATGGATGGTTGCACAGTCAGCCAGACTGGATTTGGCATTTTATCCACCTATCAAGTCCTTCCCAAGGACTTGGAATAGGATGATGATGATGATGATGATGATGATGATGATGATGATGATGATGATATTATTATTATTATTATTGTTGTTGTTGTTGTCGTCGTCGTCGTTGTTGTTGTTGTTATTATTATTATTATTATTATTATTATTATTATTATTATTATTATTATTATTATTATTATTATTATTATTATTATTATTATTATTATTTAAAAGTTACTTACACCCATAAATGCTGGGTGGCTTACACATACAAAACAATAAAAACATTCAAAAACATACAAACTACAGGCATCCCAGATTAAAGTAGTCAAACAATAACAAAACAAGCTAAATCTGGGCCTCCATAAACTCATGAAGTCTAGGCCTGGAACCAAAGCCAGATTTTAAGAGCTTTTCAGAATCCTAAGAGAGATAATGTGTCTGTATCTCATGGAGTGGGGGCAGGGGGTATTGTTGCAAAGAGGGGAGGCTATGGCAGAGAAGGCATACTTCCTTGCTACCACAAGGTTACTGAAGGACCTGGCATGTACCCACTCTGCTAAAATGAACCAAGAAGGCTTATTAAAGTTTCTAAGAGCTTTTTTTTAATCCTGTCTTATTATTTTTAAGTAATTCAAGGCAGTGAATATATCTAAAACTCTTTTCTCCTCTTATTTTCTCCACAATAACACAACACTCTGCAGCTTTTATGCCTAAGGCAGGACTAAAACTCAAATTCTTCTGATTGCTAGCCTGGTGCCTTGTCTACTAGATCAAATTGTTTCATTTGGAGGTGGTTATATAAATTTGATAAATAAATAAATACATACATACATACATACATGGAAAACCGGTTGGAGATAGGTGGTTTCTCAAGTATCCAGGCCCATAATCGGCTTTATATTAACGACCAGCCCCTTGAATTGCATTGTAAGTTGACTGTCAACTGATCTAACTGATGTAGCAGTGGTGTCACCTTGGCATACCAGGAGGTACCCATTACTATTGTGGATTTTGTACCAGCTGTAGCTTCTGGATGATTTTTAAAGATAGCCCGATGTAGAATGCATTGCAAAAATCCAGTTGTGATATGACCAGGGCATGAGTCTTTGGCCCTCTGATCAAGGAAATAATGCAACTGGCATGCAAGCTCAACCTGTACAAAGCTGCCACCTGCTCTTTGAGTAGCTGCAAGTCCAGAAGGATCCCAAAGTTGTACACCAGTCTAGAATGGGGAGGTGCTATCCCATCGAAACCAATAATGGAAGCATCCCTGATCTTGGGTTGTGTGTGTAAAACAGTCACAGCCATTTATTCTTGGCAAAATTAAGCCAAAATCAGTTTTTCCCCATTCAGACCCAAACCGCCTCCAGACATTTTGGCAGCTCTACTAGCACAGCCCAGGGATGTGACATAAAGATGGATATCATCAGTGTGCACTAATATTCAACCCAAATACTTTTAAAAGATTGGATTGTTCATTTGGACATGGAATATCAATCTCCTGGAGCACCTATATTCCATAACATTAATATCCCCATGTCTACAAGAAGCAAAAAAGGTTGTTCAAGAAAGAGAGGAAAATCAAGATCCTAACAGCCAAATGAGCCCAGCATCAATACCTGGAAAGTTGTTATTTTTTTATTTTATTATTTTAATCCCATTTATATCCCGCCCTTCTCCGAAGACTCAGGGCGGCTTACAATCTAAGCACAAATCAATGTGCTTAGCAATAGCCTTCATTCTATGTATATGCCTGCTTATTAGGGCTTTCGCCCCCCCCCCCAAGTGGCATTATTACAAAGTCAGCTTATTGCCCCCAACAATCTGGGTCCTCATTTTACCTACCTTGGAAGGATGGAAGGCTGAGTCAACCTTGAGCCTGGTGGGACTCGAACCTGCACTAATTGCAGGCAGCTGGTGTTACTTAAGGAGGCATTAGCCCACTGCTCCACCAAGGCCACTTTTAGAACATATAATAAGAATTTTCTATGGCTGCAGAAACTCGGATCAGAAATAATGTCCTAGTTTGTGTGGTCATAAGAAAATATCTGAGTTGCACAACTATACTTCTCAAATCTTTTCCTCTAGGAAGCCCTCTGCTTTATAAAATGTGGCCCACCTTTTTGCTTAGGTGTTGCCCTTGGTAATTATTGCTGCAATCACTTATCTTCCTGGAGATGCCTTTACATGTTGTTCTCCCTGGGGTGTCAGATAGATAGGATTTCACATCCTCTTTTACTTTTTTGGAAAATAGGGGAAATTATAAGCAAAGGGGGGGGGAATCTGTAGCACTACCTGCTGATCCAAGTCCCTTTCACATACATAATAAGCACTTCCCCTCCTTTTGGTAATTAACCCCAAATCATAAGTTACTGAAGCAACTTCTAATGGGAAGTGATGCCAGGTTGGAAGTCTTTTAGCCCTCTATTTCTTTTCTGCCATCACTCTCTCTTATGACCTTGCTACTTTTTCCACAAATTGTCTCTCTGACTTTCCAGCAACAACAACAAAATCTTTTCTCCCATCTAGGTCTTAAATACTCATCTTTCTTCAGGAAGGTTTCCTCTTGATGACCTTGATGCTGGCATCTGGGTTGACAGCCTGGGAAGAGGCAGACAATAACCTATTTTCCATGTCACAGACTCTAGGACCAGAAATAATGGCCTTGAAGTGCAGCAACTGAGATTTCATTTAAACATAAGGTAAAACTTCCTGATCTGGGCCACAGTGGAATAATTTACTATTGTGGAAACTCTGTCTCTGAAGGTTAAGAAAAAGGCTGAACAGCTCTCTCTTTCTCAATTTAAGGCTGATAATCCAAGATATTTTTCCTGCCCATTGTAGAGAGGTAGACTAGCAATCTTTGTCTTTCTTCCAATTTCTATGATGCATCTATGAATGTTCAATTTGTGAGAGGCATGAGATAGAGAAGATGACAAAGAAATAAAATAATCTCATCAACGGAATCATAAAAATTGGGAGGGGAAGGGAAGCAGGATTTTATTTATATAAAAGATTTGAGCTGGGACTGAGAATGCAGTTTTGTTCTGTCAGAAATATGTGTTGTGGTTGGGATGCTGCATTCTGATTCATGCCTAATTTCCATAACTTAAATCTTGCGAAATTGAGAAGTGAGAACCAGTAAACAACTCCAGTTTTATGCCTTAAAGCCACTATGAGCTTCCAGAGCCTGAATAAAACTCTTGTGTATGCAACTTGCTTGAAAGACAGAGGATGTGGGAAGCACCTGACCAACCATATTACATGGCTGCTAAACTGGTGCCTTATGTTGAATGACACCCTTTAATACTCCTGTACTCAGCCCAGCACAACCATCGCAGCATCACAGTAAACCTGTTTCAATGTTTACAGGTAGAAAGGCAAAAAGCTCAGATCTTTATTCTGATTGCTACCCATTTTATTTTTGAGCGTGCCTGCTGATATCTTCCTGAATGTCCACTGGGCTCTTTGTTTAATAATCTTTGCCATCAGAAAACAAAAGTGGAAAGGAAGAAAGTCCCAAAGTGCTTTTTCAGAAGGCAACTGAAGAGGGAAGGAACAAGCTTCTTGGATGAGAAGCGAAACATCTTCAAGGAAAAACCAAGAAGTCCAGTTGCCTCTTGAAAAAACACCTTTGGGACAACCATGACCTGGATGACTGAGAATCTCCACAGACAAATGGAAGAAAGAAACACAGCTTGTGAGCTGCACAGTGATCATTCCTAGGGCATGAACATTTGGCTAATTTGCATGTATGTGATTTTGCTTTGCTTACTTTTGACTCCTGTTGGAGTCACATGGCACTTTCGGGAACCACCAGCAGACAAAAAGAAGGTACACAAGCACTCATCTGCATGTAACCAAAGCATCCTGTGGCCTCTTCTTCCTTGGACCTTGGCGTTTCCTTCTTACTGTTTCAAGAGCATCAGCAGTGAAGACAACTGCATCCTTAAAGGACCTACCGTAGTTCTTCCCATCCACCTACTTTTCCTCCAATAAGACAATATTTATTTTTACTGTTTCCATTGCACTATTCAGTATAATTGCATTTAAAAGCCTGATTTTACTTTGGGGAATGAACCACCCAATTTCTGATTGTTTTGTTTTGGTGTTGGTTTTTTTCATCCAAATTCCATAAAGGAATTTGATTATATAAGAGCAGACTAATCTCTGGAAGAAGAAGAAGAAATCCAAATCACAATTTCTTTCCTTATACAGAGTTGTACCATATCCTTACGTGTGCAATGGTCTGACCAATAGGCGATATTTGATCTGGGTGCTCTTTATAGGCACATTTACAGTTTTGGCTTAAAGGATGAAAAGGAAGAGAATAGTCTAGTTGTAGCTATCAATGAAACAGAAGCTGTGGGTTAAGGTTTTTCACATTAATAATGGCATTTAAAGCACTGTAGGTATATTTTAAGAGACGCAGTGGCTCAGTGGGTTAGGACACTGAGCTTGTCAATCAGAAGGGCGGCAGTTTGGCGGGTCGAATCCCGAGTGCCGTGTAACAGAGTGAGCGCCTGTTACTCGTCCTACCTTCTGCCAACCTAGCAGTTCGAAAGCACGTAAAAATGCAAGTAGAAAAATAGGGAACACTACGGTGGGAAGGTAACAGCGTTCCGTGCGCCTTTGGCGTCTAGTCATGCCGGCCACATGACCACGGAGACATCCTCGGACAAACGCTGGCTCTTCGGCTTTGAAACGGAGATGAGCACCGGCCCCTAGAGTTGGAAACGACTAGCACGCATGTGCGGGGGAACCTTTACCTTTACCTTTTAGGTATATTTTGCAAACAGAAGAAATCTTGTTCTGTCCACTGATCAGGCTTAAAGCAGCATTTCCATAGACTGATAGTGATTAAGATATTTTACAAGGGATGATGCATTTTCAGAAATAAGTCTGGCTTCCCAGCTGGTTACCATCTGCTGTACAACTGAAGTGAAAGAATCCACAACATGAAATTTGCTCGTATGGGTTTTTATAGGGAGCTGACGTCATTGGAATTTCATATTAAACCTTTGAGAGGTGAGCAGAACCAAAAAATAAAAAAGTGAATATATACTTAGCATATCCTTGAGGATATTTATGCAAGCCTCTTTCTCTGCAGTCATATACATATTATCCAGCTTAAGTGAGATTTCAGAGGCAGTGTTAAGAGTACAAGCCACATTGGGCCCTTTGCGAGGACAAAATTTGATTAAAGTTTGTGTAGTTGAAATGACATGTCTGAAAAGTAAAAATGTGTTTCTCCGTATAACATATTTTCTCAAAATCAGGAGTAAAACAGAGTTCCTTATATCTATATGGGAAGATAAATTGGTAGAAATAAGGGAGAATGTTTGTAATTAATTCCAGGGACAGTGGAAACCAGAGCTGCTTGCTGGATTGACAGGCTTAAATTATATGTCTATGTTCTTCTTTTCTCAGGCATACACACACATACACACTACTGCCATATTTAGCTGTATTTAAAAAAAAAAGCCAGGCAGCCAGAACTATAAAGAGGATTAAACAAAAGAAGAAACAATAGAGCACAAATGAATCCTCCAGTCTTTTCTTTTTTTCAAAAGAAAGAGTGCTTTTTAGCAATCCAGCTCAGACAAATTAGGAAAACGGGTAATTTTAAAACATGATAACAATATAGAGATTGTGTCTGCAGGGGAAGTTATGATGAAGATAAGTTGCCAGAGGCATCCCACATATGGTTCTTTTTGCATCCAGAAGAGAGGGAAAGATCACCATTAGCCTAACCACATTTTATAAAGAGTTGGAATAATGCTACATGATTATTTTGTGATCCATTCCCTCCTTTCTCCTCTCCCCCTCCCCCCCAAAAGGCTTGTATTTAAACTTGTGGGTCTAACAACATTAAAAACTACTATTAATTCTTGGTTTTATAAAGAAAATGATTGAAAAAACACAGTGTAAGGTGAACTATTTGAAACTACATGCAGCATTGTGTAATTAAAATTACACTTTTTAAAAATACAAAAATTAAACTGTTATAGATACGTGTTGATTCCCAGTAACAGTCAATTGAAGATTCCCAACTTTGGACTGTGAATTTCATTTGGGATTGAGTAAAATATTGTGTCTTTCCAAGGTACATTGGGCTGTTTTCTGAATCGGTGTGCCAAAACATGAATCAATTCTATATTATATTTAATACAATAAGATAGTTGATATATGATAGACAGAGAGATAGAGTAGGTATCAGACATAAGGAAAGGCATTGGAAGGAAGATATAAAATCTTATGAGAGTCTTAAACAAACATACTTGACATTGATCTTTTTATTTATTTAATTTATTTACTGGTATGCCAACTCAGTCAAAAAATGACAATATATTTATAGTGATTCATTTCTTGTAACCCAAAGATGATGAGGGAAACAGCACTCAAGGGTTAAGCACAGGAAATCAGGAGTCAGGGCAGTTCAAATGAATCCAGGTTTATTGCATGCTAATTTAGATTCTCTACAACAAGGGTGTCAAACTGCTGGCCCGCGGGCCAGATGCCTCATCGGAAAAGCACACCCACCCCATTGCCAGCAATGGCGAAAAAGCTCCAATACGTTGTGCAATGGCATGTGACATTGCGAGTTTGACATGTCTGCTTTACAAGAATCTGAACAATTAATGATCAAATAGGTAAATGTTCTGAACCAGCCCTCTTCTGGCCTTGTAATAAGGCAAACCCCTATTCAGAAAGAAGAGACTGGAGAGCGTCCAAGGCTAAAAGGCATCTGCCAAGATTTATTACGCAGTTAACAAAAACACTAGAGCTTGTCTTCTCAAGCGGAAAAGTTGCTTTCAGCAACCAGCCCCTCCCCAAACACTCCTTTTATAGAGAGCTCAGGGCGTGGTCTCCCTGTGCCTCCTCCCGAGGAGTCCCGCAGTCTTTCTTTGTTTGTTCCTGCTCGACTGCCTCCTGCGTCGGGCGTCCTTGAACAGGGCCAGCTGTGGGTCATCTTCCTCCGCACTCTCGGGCTCACGCAGCTGAGAAGAGGTCCCCGGCTGAGGGCTCTGCAAAGCCTCCAAACCATCATCAGCCGGTTTGTTTCCCTCCTCCCCCTCATCTGAGTCATCCGATACATCGGAGCCGGCTGTCGGACCCACCGGCTGGCCCTGAGTCACAACAGTAAATAAGAATCAATGGAAATCAAAGTGGGCTGGACTTAGATCTCTTGTGGGTGTGAAGGGATTAGAAACTGATGACATGCTTGACCCCTCCTCAGCCTGTTCATCTCCCAGAGGTTGGTTAATAGGAAGAAATCATTCAGTCTGAGCAGCTATACACCAAGGCCAGCTAGTCTATGCCCATTCCTATTCATGTTACTGTATTTCCCCAAAAGTAAGGCCTACCCCGAAAATCAGCCCTAGCTTGATTTTGGGGCTGGGCCTAATATAAGCCCTACCCCAAAATAAGCCCTAGTTTTGGGGCAAGGCACATACCTAAATTTCAAGCTAGGGTGGGGGTTGGGGTGTGGAGCTGTCCCACGTGCCCTGCACCCACTCACCGGCCCACTTCTTCTGTGGCGTCTTCTGCAGCCAGGCCTGCATTTCTCAGTCATAGGCCATTCTGGAAGGCCTCTGCAGCCAAGAAATGGGCTATGAATTCAATCTATAGCTCGGTTCTGCAAGTCCTATGCAGCCATGGACTGAATTATGGATTGAATCCATAGCTCGGTACTTAGCTGCATAGGCCTTCTGGAAAGGCCTGACTGCAAAATGCAGGCCGGAATGCAGCTGAAGAATGAAGCTGCTCCTTCAGACGTAGAAGAAGTTGACCAGCTGGGTGGGGCTGTCAGTGCCGGAGGTGAGTATAAAAGACATCCCCCCAAAATAAGACCTGGTGCCTTTTTTGGAGGCACAAAAAAAAAGACCCGGTCTTATTTTCGGGGAAACGGGTATGTCTATTGAACTCATTCTGGAAAAATTCTCTAATATATAAAAGTGTACTGTGAAATATTTACATACAGACATTTCACAGACATTACTCAGTGGGCCATTTCATCACTTCTGTTATCACCTCTCTGCTGTGTTCACATTGGATATCACCATGGGCTGACTGTGCTTTGCAAAGCCCACACAACTGAAGAATGTGCGCACAAATCAATTGATTTTGTGAACAAAACACAAAAACTAGAAATAATAAGCAATTCAAACGCATACCATTACATAGACACAGACAAATTTGGAGATCGCTGGCATATTTATTTCTTTATGAAATAAAACAGTTCATCTGGGAACATACTTTCTAATGTACATTAGCAGCATTTAAGCCAAATATTTAATACATACAGAGCCTACTCATTTTACTCATACTTTCTTTACAAGATGCCTCTCATCTTGAATCTATTAGCAGCTGTTAGCAGTTTAATATCCAACTTCAGCAGCTACAGAGTTTGGGAGAGTTTTCAAGAAAAATACAGAAATCTGGAAAAAATATCCACCAATTTTATCTAAAGCTTAGCTAATTCATCAGGATTTAGAAGAAGAGAGGTCAGAGATTGCTAACAAAATGGTTGCATTTAGGATATTGCCAAGATTCTTTGGTTTTCATCAACAGTCTGCTTCCTGGCTTACTTTTCTGTAAAGCCCTGGTGGTAGTTCTTTTTTCATTTGACCAATGGCTGTGAGCAGTAGTAGGATTCAGATATGTGAACAACTGGTTATCTGTGTGGATACCACTTCCGGAAGTCCATTCTGGGCCTGGGCAACAAAAAAATAGCTACCAGTTCTGCCGAAGTGGTGCGAAACAGTCGAGTGGAGAACTGCCTTTCTAGGTTCTGTCTGCTCTTCCTTTGTTTGGCGTCTAGGGTGTTCATGTTTAGAATTCAACATTTTACCTAAAGTCTCCTAGGAATCTTTATTCTGTCAGAGTTTTATCTATCACATTGTTCTGTTGTTTAGGATAGATCACTCTTTCACTTTTCATGAAGAACAGCACTCATGTTAACATGAAGGCATAGGAATATTTCTTTCTTTCTTTCTTTCTTTGTATTAAATTTTTATACTGCCCATCTCACCTTATAAGGTGACTCTGAGTGGCTTTATAAACAAGTCAAGGTGGAAAAGACACACAGTACTCCTTCCTCCTCTTGTTTTCCCCACAACAACCCTGTGAGGTGAGTTGGGCTTTCATGCCTAAGGCAGGATTAGAATTCACAGTCTGCTGGCTTTTAGCCTAGGGCCTTAACCACTAGATAAAGTGGCTCTCTTGGTTGCTATATATTCAGCCTAATTCCCCCTGCTCCAGTTTGCTACTCTGAATTGCCTGCATTGGCTAGAAGCATGATGATAGCAGGCATGATAATTCCTGATTCCCACAAAGTTTGAGGGACAGGACATCAGAACGTATTTTAATGCAGAAGTTTTCTGCATGCCTCATCTCTGTTCTTCTACACTTGTGGGAATCCTCTTCAGCACGGTCTTATATCAACCATCAGTACATCTGCCTATGAGAGACTCAATCTTATTAAACAGGGGGAGTGTTAAAATTGAACTTTTATTGTCTCAGAGTTTATAGAGCTTCTTGCTTTTAGAGGGATACATTCATCTTCAGGGCAGTTTTATATGTATCTTAAAGGAATTATGAAGCCAAGAAGAAATGGGAAGATTGCAACTTGTCACATTACACCACATAGCTCATTTATTTCCCTTTGCTATCTGGTACTCAGTTTTTTAGAGCATAATACATTTTGTTCCTGTTTCCAGAACTCAGAGGGCAATTTCAGAACAAAACTATTTTCAGTTTTGCTCCCTTTTGGAGACAAGGCCTATCAATTACCGCGATCTGTGTTCATTAAAGAATGAGGCCTTGAACAGTATGCTATCAATTCTATAATGCCGATGACATCATTTCACAATCATATAAGTCAGTGGTTCTCAGCCTCTGATCTGTGGACCTCTGGGGTGGGGACACAATGTTGTCACACGAAAACGTAAAGAAATATTATGATTTAAATCTTGAGTTACATCTTGGGGGTCTGTGGCTATGGTCCGTGGACACAAAAGGTATTTAAAGGGTGTCCCTGGTGAAGAAAAGGTTGAGAACCACTGATATAAGTCATAATATGTCAATGCAGAGTTAAGATTACTATGGCTATCAGCAGTAATGGAAACTGTTCTTCATTGCTTAATAAGAACAAATATACTTGTTGGTTCCATCCCCTCCATTACAACCCAGATGGCCTGATCCGGCACACAGTTCTACATGGCACAGAGAGCCAATCTGAGTATCATAATTTCCAACAACACAACTTTAGCTCCAACAAAAAAAGATGTATATAACCAATTCTTTGAGATATCAATGGCCATGAAGCAGGGATAAGTAATTTGTGATGTCAAGATGCTCTTAAATCCAAGTCCAAGCATGCTTGTCATTGGCCATTATTGCTAAGAATGCTAGGAGTTCTAGTTCAATCATATCTGGAGTGCCTTGGATTGTCTACTGCAGTGTTTTTCAACCACTGTTCCGCGGCACACTAGTGTGCCGCGAGATGTTGCCTGGTGTGCCGTGGGAAAAATTGAAAAGTAATTATAAAATACTTTCTTTGTGTTTATTTGATTCCTATTCAAGAGAATTACTTTATATATAGTCAATATAGGCACAGAGTTAAATTTTTTAACATTTTCTAATGGTGGAGTGCCTCGTGATTTTTTTCTTTTTTTTTTTTATTGAAAAGTTTTAACATACAATTTTTCCCTTAAAAAATCCCCCCTCCCCCCCTTCTCCCTCCCCCCCTTCCTCTCCCCCCTCCCCCCCTCCCCCCCAACTTCCCAGAGCTAAATACAAGGTATATATAAAAAAAAACAATCATAAACAACCATATACTAACAACCATAAATTCTAAAATCTATCACTCTCTAGCTTATATAGGATAAAACAAACCTTAGTAATATTAAATATATTTAAATATATATAAAAAAAAACTAATATAGAAAAAAAAACAAAGAAAGAAGACTTATTCAAATATAAAACTTCTTAACCCTATACTTATTCTGAATAAACTCAAGCCATTTTCTCCCTTCCATAATATAGCGTTCCTGCGAGTAATCTTTCAAATAGGCCGAAATCTTCACCATTTCGACCAGGTCGGAAACCTTTAAAATCCACTCTTCTATGGTCGGCAGTTCCTCTTTCCGGTACTATCCTATCAAAAGTCTTGCTGCCGTAGTTAAATTCAACATCAACTTAGTATATTCCATCAGACTTTTATCCAAAAAGCCTTAACCTTTTTACAAGTCTACCATATATGAAAATATGAAAATATATTACGTCTTTATCACCGCACCTCCGACATTTAGGCTAATAATTCAGATACATGCTTAGCTTTTTAAAATCTAAATACCATCTATAAAACATTTTGTAAAAATTCTCTCTTAGATTTCAAACTTATATAAATTTTACATTCCTCACCCAAATCTTTTCCCACCTCCCACTACTTGGCTGTAAGTACGTTGTGAAAGTTCCATAGACTTCTGCTGATCTTGTTCTTTTATCTTTTTTGATCGTTTTAAAGCAGCACGCGTCACCCTCTGTTCTCTGGGATCATCCAAAAGTGTTATAACTTGATCTCCTCCAGCACCATTCTCCTCTGTCTGTCCATCTTCAGCCTCTTGATATTCTCCTTCTCCAGATCCCTTTGCAGCTTCCAGAAGTGTTAATGGGGTTGCTTTTAAAACATTATTGTAAAAATCACGCGCTTGCATCACAGTAACCAGACGGTACCTTTTACCTTCATGCATCACCATCAACCCAGCTGGAATCTCCCATCTGAACCTTATATCTCGTTGCTTGAGCTCTTGCACAAGAAATGTAAAATCCTTCCTTCTCCTTAAAATCTTTGGAGGAATTTCTTTTAGAACCAGAACTTCTTGATCAGCAATCACGACTTTAGTATCATAGGCAGCTTGTATAACTTCATCTCTAATTTCCCTTTTTGTAAAATAAACCACCACATCTCTAGGCAACTTTCTCTGTCTAGCAATCCATGAATTCACACGATACACTTTATCCATGCCTCCTTTTATTTCAGATGCTGGCTGATTCAATACCACTTCGAGAGCCTCAGAAACCAGCTGCTTTAGATCTTCCTTAATATTCTCCTTTAAACCTCTGATTCTAATGGCAAACTGCATCTGGAAATATTGAGCAAGACTCAATTCTTTATCCATTTTGTCTCTTAAATCTTCATTCTCCAATACTTTTGCTTCTAATATGGCATTCTTTTGAGTCGAATCTTTGACTTTTTCATCCAAATCTTCCACACATTCAGCCAGTTTATACACTGAAGACAAAATGTCTACCTTCATCACCCTGTACTTCTGTTCCATCCTCTCCTCCATTCTCTCCTCCAACTTCTTCAATTTCTCCTCCATCTGTGCAAATTTATCACCCATTGATTCCAAAATTGATTCCAAGATTACCTGGGTATGTTTTTCAAGAGCATCTTGTAAGTCCTTCGATGTCACTACATCAGGAGGATGCAATGCCTGCAATGATGATTGTTGCACCGGGGAAGTTCCAGCACTCCGAAGAGTTTTAGGGGGAGGTTTAGCCGCCATCTTTTACTTTCAATTGTGACGCACTTTCACTTAGAGTTTAAAAAGTCCATCAAGCTCGAGAGTAGAATAAAATAATCCTCTTCACCTTTTCCTCTTGTACCGCTCTGCCTGCTCTTTTTATTCCATAGTCCTTCCTTCAGGCAGGGGTGGTCGCAGACGCCTGGCTCTGCTCCATAAAGTCAGGAGCAGAGGCGCTGGCCAGCTGGGAGCGACCCAGGCTACGGGGGAGTTCGATCCTTCGGCCGCCCAAGCTGCAAGCTCAGGCGGCCCCGGAGAACTCAACCCCTACCTGGGGCCTCACCCCCTCCTCTTCTCCCGAGGAGGGGGCTTCAAATTCGCCCGAACAGCTGATCGGCGCTGTTTCGGGCGAAAATCACTCAGCTGAGCTGCGGGCAGCCCGGGAAGGCTGTCTCCGTCGCCGCGGAGCCACCGGAGGTTTTTCCCTCGTGATTTTTTTCATGAAACAAGTGTGCCTTTGCCCAAAAAAGGTTGAAAAACACTGGTCTACTGCAACATAGGCAATCTGTGTTCTAATTGCATATGGCCTTTTGCCTAATTTTTTCAAAGATCTCTGCCAGTACCCTCTGCAAATTGTGGGAATAACTTGATTTGCTTGTAATCTGCTCCTCAAAAGACAGAATAGAGGATTCCTGATGAAAGATTGCTCATCTTTCAATTCAAAAGATTTCAGATAAGAAGAATTACTGCTGAACACCGTGACTGTTGCTTTACCAAGCTGTTGCTATGGTAAGTTAGAGTTAAAAATGCTGAGCTAGATAGATGAAAGATTGATTCAGGCTTCTAAAAGCAGAGAATGTGTCTGCCCTTTTTGGTAGCCCAGACTTGAACAAAAAAGTTATGAATGCTAAAACTACTTACATTATGGGGTTGCAGTAACACAATCTTGCAAGCCTAATGGGTTTCCCCTCCTCCCTGCCTTTATCTCCAAAGAGAACAAGAGTAAAGAGAAGAGTCAAGTCTGATGTGCTTTCACAAATTACATTCCTGGTCTGGACTCAGATTTCTCTTATCTGACCATTGCTTTGGCTGCAGCTATTCCTCCTGTCCTTCAAGTTTATTCTCACTGCTGGTATGTAATGGGATGAGATGTGTTTGTTTATTGCATTTATTTATTATATAATTGATTTTTAATTTGCATATAAAATAAAACAAACATTCATTGTGCATCTGATTAAAAGCTTCTGAGATCAATACAAGATAAAGTAGCCAACAAAACATCAATGGCTACTTCAAACTTTATGAAAGAGTATAGTTTTTAGCAAAATGTGATCAGGGAAGGGGCTAGGTTTAACTGGAAAGCTGTTCCAAAGAGCCAAAATTAATACTGAACAGCAGTGCCTTCTAATTTTTGCACCCTTTACTTCCCAGAAACGGGGGCACTTTCTTCAAGAGATGACCTTGGGAAATTTCCAACTTCATCTTGAATCAGATTGGGCAGATTCCAGCTGACATAAGCAATCCTGGAGAACTCTTGTAGAAGATTTCATCTCAGTTACATTCATTCGAACTGTGTCCATTGCCCCATTCCATATGATCAAGGATCTGTGTGCATATGTGGCTCTGCATGAAGGCTTCTACTATTGGACTGGCGTTCTCTGCTTTTTTGTTGTTGATGAGGCCATATGCCAAGGGCCCTATACCATGTTTAATTCTTTAAATGAAAGTTCTGGTATAGAGGGCAGGCTGCAATCAGGGATGCAAACAATGGAGACAATGCCAAATTACTTTTTTCTACTGAAGGTAAAATACTTTCCACCATTATTATTATTATTATTATTATTTTGCTACCCAACAGGATGCCAAATTGGCAGCTGAGTTTCCCCCCACCTTAGAATTCTCTCTTCAGTGACTTCCAGTAATACTTGCCTTCAAAATGAATGGTTTTGAAAGCAACATTATGCAAGGATCATGTAGCAACGTTATAAGGCCAAGTTCAGTTTTAAAAAGCGTTCAAGGTTAGAGGAAAGGTTTGCAGAAGGATTACATCCAGAGAATATATGTTAATGACTACAACGACAACCATGAGCTGATGAAGCTAAGACAGACTACAGCAAATATTTCCTACCACCCAGTTCTAAATTTTTCCAGAAAAAAAATCCCAGTAGGGGTTTAAATTCAGCTTGACTTTCTAATTCATGGTGTAATAGAATGAGTGTCTATTACATTTTTCCCACCAATTCTTTTTTTTCTCTGAAAAAAGAGAAATTGCTTGTCAACAGGAAAATGAGGAAATAAATGTGATAGTCTTATACCTTTCAATTGCAAAGTGCCCAAAGGTAGAAATGCATAATGTTCATCTCCAATTATACAATTTACCCTCCAGAGGTCTGGAGCTTGGTTGGTTTCCAGTCCTTCACTTGCATCAGAAAGGAAGCCAGCTTCTCCTATGGGCCTTCAGAGTGGGAGATCTGGGCTGCCAGGAAGGGCCAAAGTAATGGGAAGCTTGCAATAGGAAGTAACACCACATTTTCCACCTCTGACAATCTAAATAATTCAAAAATATCACAAAATGAAAAGAAACTTCCAAGCGCTCGGAGAATCGGACAATGATTATCCTCTTTTGCATGGGAAAACATTTTAAGAGATTGCACAACAGATTTTGATTCCGAATTAATTGATACAATGGATTAGTTTAGCATCTGCACGGGGGCTAAGTGATTTGTATCAGTATAAACAAAATAGTCTAAGTATTTTTGGAGTCGAGCAAACCATTCTGGGAATGATGTTAAGCATTTTGATTTATTTCCCCATGAAAGAACATTCTGCATCTTTCAGATAATTTAAGTCCAACAGGGATATTACAAAATGGAGAGCTACAGATAAACCATTATACACATAAAAAATACATCCATATTATGCCCTTGTCTCCTACAGAGAGATTCTTTATTCATGTTAAAATATCCCATCTCTTTTCTATACAGCTTGGGGCAATATAGATCCTGTTATCGCATGTTATTCTCAGTCAATCCTGTTAGGTTGTGATTCGGTCAAGGATGTACTAATGCTTGTAAGCACAATCCAGTTCCAAAGCTCAGCATAATACATCACAGTGGCTCTCTAAGTAAGTGAAGCACACATTTGATGGAAATGGTGTAACATCAAAGCACCTCCTATTCTAAAAAGGACACAGAGCTGAACAAATGGATTAACATGCACAGGAGGGAGGAAGTTGTCATCTTGCCTAGAGAGGTGTTTATCCATGGCCACAAGAGACCAAAGACAAAGATAACACCAAGCAAATGTTCATTTGTTGTAAGCATTTCTTTAACATATATGGTGATAATTTAGAGGAAAATCTATCACCAAACATTCTACCAAGGGTGCATACTGTAGTACGCTAGGAAAATGTTTATGTATCTACGTTAATTATAACATAGCTCCAGGCAGTGTACCCTTAAATGAGGTGTCTCTATCAATCCTGTATTTTTCTTCTTAGCTGCAGCTAAGGCTGTTCTGCTCGAATAATTGCTGAAACCATTTGCAAGCAGCAAAGTAATGCATTTGATAACCAGGAATATCTTCCTGGGCTAAGTTTCTAAGAGCAGAAAATTCAGCTGAGAAATAAATGCAGTTTCATATGACATTAGCACATGCGATGAATTCAGCAAACACTCTGGAAATGTGGTTATATGCTTTTTTAAATAATGTGCACTTATTATAAATTTCCTTTCAGGCATGGTCAAGAAGATTTCTTAAGAGTGTTTTCTGATTGGAAATCTCTGTTGTAAGATTTAATATATCTAGATATCTTAGAACATTTAGACATCTCAGTATATCAAACTTCCAATCTAGTGCAGCAGTATTAAACTTACTATCTAAATAAGAAGTAGGAAAGCTAAAGAAGATACTGTAAAACGTTGGTGGCAATCTCCCTAAAACTTAGAATGGGATAAAAATCTTCAGAAAGCACTTCAAATGCTTTTAAATGTTCCATCTATTATGCAAACAAAACAGGACTTGCCTACAAGAATTTGGCAGCAGAATTTGGTAGAGCATTCAAAAAGGAAATCTTTAAGAAATCACTCCTTTATGTGTTTCTCAACCTTGGCAACTTTAAGATGAGTGGACTTCATTTCCCAGAATTCCTCAGCCAGTTGGCTGGGGAATTCTGGGAGTTGAAGCTCATCCATCTTAAAGTCGCCAAGGTTGAGAAAAATTGCTACACATAGTGCAAGAAAAAAAAATGAGTGGAGGGGACTTGTGATCTACATTGCTTCTTGTATGTTTGCATCCTTGTCTCAAAACATCAAAATATTAATGTGGAGCACTTGCAAATTTAGTGGAGACTGGGATAATGAATGGCTACGTATCAGTTTATTAATAACATTTAAAATTTTCATGGACTAAACCAATGAAATTCTATAGCAGGAACTGAAGCTAGAAGTGATATTCCAAACCAATGGAAATTAAACCAGCACGATCAGCTAGTGATACTAAATAAGGAAGAGAGAAAAATATATCCTGTACCATTAGAATTTTTTTTTAAAAAAATGGCCCTTGTAGAAACTTAAACTCTAAATTTAGCTAGCCAGCTAGTTGCATGCTGTCTCAATACAAAAGGAACTCATAATTTCATACTGAAGAGGTGATTCCCTAGAGAACTGAAAAGGAGAGGAGGTACAATTGCTACCTATACAGTATGAGGATAAAAAGGGAAATTGTCATAGTGGGTATCTTCTTAACATAAAGCACATAAACTATTATATGCCGGCCAGGTCCTCTGAGTCATGATGTTTTCTGTCTCCTAGGAGCATGAAACAGACACAAGATGGAGCCAAGATTCATCCACCCGATGCAAAACTGTGCATCTCTGTGGGGACAAATTATATTGCAAAGAACAACTGAATCTCCCCAGACTCCAGGAAGCTGAGAACATCAAAGCTCAGGTGATAACTTCTCAGAAGGAAAAGGTCAAGAATAGCTATATGTCCAGATTGCTTCGGATGTGTCACCTTTTCCCCCAGCCCTGTTCCAATGTGTGGGAAGAAAAATTGTCAAATCTCTAGAATTCATCCAATGGCAAACAACACAAATGGCACACAATGTTGACAAGGAACCAGGAACAACGCATCCCAGCTCTAATATCTGGGAAAGAGCACTGGCCTTGCTGCCTTCCGATTAGTGGAGGAAGAGAAGGGAAGTGGTGATGCTGCTGGCTACAAGGCGCCAGAAGGTTGGGACAGTGATCTGGTGTTAAAAGCGACATAACATTACTGTTAAGAGGAAGAGTTACACAACCAAAAGCACTGTTTTCATATGCACACTGGTCTAATGCTTGTCTTTTGACTTTTTTTATTACTTCATTAAAACCAATTTAAATGGCAGGGATTTGTAATTTTATACAACAAACACTTGTTTTGCTGACAGATCCTTTCAACTAGTATCAAAAATGACAGAGATATTTGATTTTGAATTACTGCTTCAGGCCCAATTAAAATGAACCGTTCTCACATCTGCTGGCCTATAAAACCAAAAATTATGCAAACAACTTTTGGACATCACACACTGAGCTTTGCTTGAAACAGCCAGATTATCTTTTTCAAAGTTGAAATGCAGTAATTCAAAAAATGCGAGCCAATATGGTGTAGTGGTTAAGGCACCAGCCTAGAAACCAGGAGATCTTAAGTTCTGGTCCCATTGGGTGACTTTGGGCCAATCATTCTCAGGCCTAGGAAGAAGGCAGTGGCAAATTGCTTCTAAAAATCTTACCAAGAAAACTGTGGGGATTTGTCCAAGCAGTTACCAGGAGTCAAGACTAACTCAAAGGCATTAAAAAAATCCAAGAAATAGGGAATAATTCATTGCCTTGTTTCTGAAAAGTTGCAATTCAGATCTTATTCTTTCTGCAAAAGGGTCCAGATTTAGTTCTTGGCACTGTAAGATAGAAGGAATTGTTTAACCTTTCTTGACAACATAGAGGGATGCTGTTCCTTAAATCAAAATGTAGTGAGCAAGAGAGACCAATGGCTTGACCAAAGTAGGTACAAAAAAGAGCTTCTTGGCTCCATTTGAAGACCAGAAGCTTTTTAGTTCTCTAAGGTTCTAGACCTTATTAACCAAAGGCACACAATTTTAAAATATGTTTGGCATATAAACCTCAGGTACAAAGAGGAACATACTAAACAGAGGAATTATTTGTGCATCTCCACTTGAATCCTATCTTACGTTTACAAAAAAACAGCCCTGTTTGTATCTTTAACATGTTGATGGTTTTATGCTGTTTATCAGCATAATTTACTATACTGGATTAAACAATGGAAGAAACTAAAAGCACTCCAGCATTGGATGCACACTATGAAAAATATTCTTATCTGCTGACAAAGGATAACTTCTATATTATGCAGGGAACCACACACTAACTATCCTGAACAGCACATATAAATGCAGTCTTGGTTCTCAAAATTCTCCCCCACAAAAACTTGATTATTTTCTCACTATACAGAAAATGAACTACTCCATTGTGAGGTGCTGCGTAATGGAGTGGTCAACAATTGTTACTTTGAACAGGTGACTCAGCCACAACTGGTGGGCTTAAAAGACTGGGGTGGCCCAGTAAGACTTACTTTTTTAAAAAATCATAGTCTTATAGTAACAGGTGCAGTAGCAGCAGAGAGCATGGTTGTGTTCAAGGTGTGTAAAACCTGGATAGCATCACATAACCGGTATTTTTTTTAAAAAAATGGAACAACATTGGGTTTTTTAGGTTTTGTTTTGAAATCTCTTTTACGATGTACAAAACACAGGTTGCTAGAACCAAATGGCATGAAATTAGTGCAACAATTCTGCATACAGTTTGGATTGGGGAAAAATGGTATTTTAGGATATTATTATTTTTAATTCTAGCCTTTTGTTTAACAGTCACATTATTTAGGTATTCTTGCCTTGTTCAAGATCCCCAGTGTATCAAAGAAGCAGTTCTCATACAGTCAAATAATTTACCTTATCCCATAGAAGATTTTTCTGCTTCTTCCTTTCTTTTCCCAGAATTTTGGAAAAAGAAGCAAGTTGGATTCCAAAGACAGAAACCCAAGCCAGCTGTTAACTCTATCCTTCCCTCTGCAATGGGTCCTTCACCTTCCTGTGCTTGACTCAAGAGAGTCTAAGTAAAAGAAAAGGGATTTTCCATCAAACAGAGGGAGACAATTTACAAAAACATGCATATGAAAATATCTGTGAGCAGGAACCTCAGTAGAGAAAGTTCCTCTACTGCCCAGTCTTTGACTTTTAGCATTCATTTTCTTCAGAGGGGAAAAGGTAATGCTCATCCAATCAGGATTTCTTTTCAGAAGTTAGAGGGCTGCTGAAGGTTGTCGGACATAGAAATCAAATAATTTTTTTCCAATTCAAATTTAAGTTATGAAAAGATAAGTGATTTGAGGAAGGCAATAGAGTCAGGAAAGAATTCCACACATCCTTAAAAATAAAAGTAAAATATTAATATTTAGCAAAAAAATAGGCATCATTCAGATTAATCTTTATATCAATAAAATCTAGTTTTCATTACAAAATTCTAATTTTAAAGAATCTTTTAATAATTAACTGCACAAAGTTTACTTCTTTTTGCTACCTATTCATCATTGGTGGTTTATAATTTTGGCATTTGAATATTACTTAGAATTTTGTTTCCCTTGGCTGAGAAAATATGCAACTAAACAGAAAACTTAATGATCCTTCTATGCAACTAACTTGCAATTTCAACATTTCAGAATATTTAAAAGATTATACTGATTTTATAAATATAATGTTTTATAAATATAAAGATTTTATAAATATATGTTTATAAATATTAATGAAAGTTCATAGTTTGATACACACACACACACACACATATACATATCAAAGTACATGGAAACAATTTTCTATGGAAAATTAAAAATACATTGCATTAGTTACGAGACTGTAGACAGAGATTAAAAAAATGAGAAAAATCTGTTCATTTATATATATATATATATATATATCAGTTCTGCATTTGGAGTATTACTTTGTCCGGACAGAACTAAATCTGCCTAGAAATAGATTATAAAATGTTGAGATGATTTTCCCCTTTGAAAGGTTAACATTTTAAAAGGAAGCCCAAAATCTTAAGAAATTTTTGCAGTTTTTGTATAATCAGTTCCACAGTATTTAATAGATGTGCAGTATTTCCCAAATTCTTGTCATACAGCATTCACTCCCCCCTCCATCCCCTTTTTTTCTATGTGAATTGAACAAAAATAATTAACTGTAAAACAATGACTGGTCTCTTGTACTTCTATAGTGTGGGGGAGGGGGGAGAGAATTGAATGGGTGTGGCTGTTCTCCCTCTTTTGCTGACAAAACCCTTGTGCTAACTTCCTAAAACTCTTCTTGCTAACTTTTTGTGCTGAAACTCTGGTCCCAATTGTGTCCATAAATCAAAGACTAAGGGTCTTATAACAGAAGTGACAGGAAAACATCTAGTGATGATTTGATGTGGCTCATAGCAAACACTATGTAGTTCAGCCTTTTAAAATACCTTTTTGAGAGCCAAAAGGAATTTGTGTTGGCTTTCCAGACTGTCTCTGGTGAGAATGGCTTGTTAACACTTCCTCTTTAACCCATTTTTCACAGTAAGCTTTAATCCATAAGGCCTTGTAGATGCACTAACTTGCTTAGTGCAGAACAACTGAGAATATCCATGAATCTTCAAGCTCTCTTATAATTTAGATCAGGGTGAGAGTGGGCTACATCTATTCTCCACTCTGTATCTCCACTCAATTCTGTCCCAGATTATCCTCCAATCCTTTAACATGATTTCAGATTGGCACGTCGGCAGTGCCAGAGGAGAAGCTGTCTCGGGAATTGTCAAGACACAGTTGGACAGAAATGAGCCTTTCAGCATACAAGCATTTTTATTTAAACAAAGGTTACCTATGTCATTTAATCCAGAGAATGAAAATAAAGGTGATTTTTTGGTATCTTGAGGTTTTTGAACTCAGTGAAAAATACAGGAATTTGCTGGGGAGTTTTAAGCAACAGGAAACAATGCTGTTCTAAAAGAGTTCATAAATCCATGGGTTACAAAAGATTAGGGCATCATCAAGGGAAAGTATTTGTGAGTCATTTCTTTCTGTGGATTGCCCAAATGTTTGATGGTGGAAGACTTCTTTCCCTGCCATCCCACATTCACGTACGGACAGTCTAAAAAAATAAATAAATACAGAAAGCTTATGAAAGAGCAGAAAGAAAAGAGGCTGATGCATTCTTTAAAATAAAATTGTAACGTATTTGGTTCTCTTCCTCAGCGGCCATAAGGTTTTTATAGAAGCATCCAATGTTTCAAATCCAGACAAATTTCTACAGAAGCATCAATGTTTCAGATTCACATAACTTCACACCAAGGCTGATCTAAAGAAGAACAAATATCCTTTGCACAGATTTGTCAGGTCAAAGAGCCGTTAGATCACCACACCTGGACTGTGAATTCTGCAGATCAAATCGAAAGCTTCCCCCAAAGTATTCAGTTTACAATGAAATAAGGACCTTATCATATAAAAAAACCAACCCAGTTAATTCTGAAAGGCTTTCAGTTGCCCATACTCCCATCAATCATACAAGGTTGCTTGCAATCCATTGCTGATCCACTGTAAATTTCTGAAGTGATGTCATTCTCAGAAAATTACATTTGCATTTTCTTGCCATTATAGGTCTCTAAATCTGAGATCTTGTAACCCCAACCTGCTCCTATGCCAATATCCTGAGAGAGAATACAATAAATAAGTATGCATTATTGGTGTATAAAACATTAGGCATAGTCCCACAGTGACTATAAAGCAGAAGTAAACAACTTTTTCGTGGCTGTGAGCCAAACTTTCAAATTCTGAATTGTTTGCTTTTTTTCAGTCACCAAGATACACAGACATAGAAGCAGTCTTAGGATGGAGCCGAACAGTTTCTGTCCATTATATGACCCAGAATAGCTGTGAAAACTGCACAAATTGACTAGAGTTTCCTGCAGTTTTACCATAATAAATAAATTATTATTTTGCTTGTGCAGGTTGCATAGTTTGGTACTTAGATGCTTTCATATTAATATTTAAATATTAACCAACTCAGTGAAGAAAATGGAAAAGGCAGCACATTCCTATTCTCTGCAAAGATCTTTAAGTTTTCAAGTCCCTGTTATGTATGCCTTTGAAAGTCAGAATCATTTAGGCCAGTTAACAAATTATAACAACTGCTGCTAGGAGGATAAAGAAACAATAATGCCCTGAAACTTTTCTTGGTGTGCTAAAATCAAGTGAGTGCTTTTTCACACAGTCATCTTCTGACCTAGGCTGGATCTGGCATGTCTGAAGATCCTCTTAAGTCTCCAGACTGAATCACTAAGACACTTCTGATGCTCTTCACCATATGGAAATGTTTCCTTACCACATGGAATCATCATTGAATGATGGCTTGGGTCCGGGATATTTGAGGGAACACCTGCTGCCAGCATCAAGTTCCCTTCGTCCAGTGCACTCGCACAGGGAGGGCCTTCTCAGGGTGCCGCCGGTAAAAGATTGCCGGCGGATAACACCCAGGGGGAGGGCCTTCTCTGTGGGTGCGCCTGCCTTCTGGAACCAGCTGCCCGTGGAGCTCAGGACTACCCCTGACCTGCGTTCATTCCGCCGGGACCTGAAGACTTGGCTCTTTGAGCTCTCTGGCCCAGGCTGAGAATTTTAACTGGGGTTTTATTTTCAGGGATAATTTAATCTTTTTAATTGTCTTTTAACTTTGGTATTTTGTATTGGTGTGATTTTAAAATGCCCTGTAAACCGCCCTGAGTCCTTCGGGAAAGGGCGGTATATAAATCTAATAAAATTAAATTAAATTAAATTAAATAGGTGGGCAGCCACATAACAGAAACAGAATCTCTCTGTAATATTGTAGTATTAATTAAAAAAGTCACTTCATAGCTGTAATAGTGTAGTATTAATTAAAAAGTCACTTCATAGCTTTTCAAGTTCTTATGTACCAAAATGACCTCCAAAATATTTTAGCTGGCTGAAAATCCTATTGATATAAAGAACAGCCCAGCTTTGCATTGGGTTGGAAGTCATTTTAAGCCTTATCTCTCAATATAATCAACATAAGTTAATTGTATCTCCTATAAATCATAGGAGTATAGAGTTGGATTTAAGCAGAGTAGCCCCTGAAAGTAAAAGTATCCTCAAGGTATCTTCTCCAAAGTCTCATCCCACAGATACATTGGACTTCAGTGCTCAATATCTAGTACAATTTTGGGTGACACGTGCCATAGTATAAGACATTTCAGATATTGGATTGTGGAGGGGTGACCTTAAGGGTAGACCATTCTTTACTTGAAGCTTTTCAAGCAAAAAGATTTCACACTTTGCTATTGAAGCTAGCTTTGGTATTTTTGAACTGCACCAGTAGAGGACAGGCAAAGCATAATTGAGTTAAAGTACTGCTAAGCTGGAAGACTTCATATTAACCAGGACTTCACTTGACTCCAGAAAAAGTCTAGTAAAGAACTGATTTCTATCAACCTCTTTGTAATTTGCTAGTTAGAGGGCTGCTTGGCTGTGTTCAGATTTTAAAGTTTTATTTCAAGTTTTTTAAAAAGTATATTCTTTCTTTGCCCAGTATTTTTTTCCATTAAGTGAAAGTTACCTACCGGTCTTTTCCATTTGCTTGGACAATATGGTAGCTTTGGTTTGAACGCAGCCCATTATATCTTTCAAATTATATAATGGCCATACTTCCCCCACAGAAGTATAAAGTAAACTCAGAGGCCTGATCATTATTTTTTAAATAGTTGTGACTAATTCACTGAACTTTGTCTGTAATATGCCATGAGAAAGGCTAGGGAGAAGAAATATCCTTGACTTGGGGTGAACTTCAAAGGTACATCCTTCTACCTTCAGGATTCTTTCCCTAATTTTTAAGTTACCAATAACTTTTAGTCTGTAGTTTGGGATCATTAATAAATAAACTGCCGACTAGTAACGGCTTTCTATAAATCTAGGGTGAGATTCCACTTGGAGTTCTCTGTAGTAGAAATGTACAAAATATATTGTTCTGGAAGCAGACTATGCTGTTTCTCTTCCAGAGACACCAGTAAAAATGTTCCTGAATATTGTAGTCTGGTAGCTTGTGGTGTTCTTTAGAAGGCCCAGCTCTGAAATGGCATTTCCAAAATCACTTCCTCTTCCAGAAAACTTATTTCCAAAAAAAAAAAAAGTATTGGATCACCTCTGCTACAGTCAGATTGGCATGATCTGGAGGGAAAAAATGAACTCTCCCCTAAGCCAAATGCAAAACACATAAATACACTGTGGAATATGCTGCCACAAGAACTGGAAAGGCTATTAGGTAAGAAAACTTTAAAAGAGAACTGAAGAAATTCAGGAGTCAATTACCATTAGGTAATTGTCAATTACTTGTCAATTACCACTATGTCTGATGGATGATTTTACTACAGCCTGGATCACAGGCAGAATACTTTAAATGTCAACTTTTGAGGATCCAGAATGCAAGAATGATGTCACTCTCTCATAAGCAGTCGCAAGTCTTCTGAACATTTTAGCTGGCTATTTGCATGACAGAAAATGCTAGGTAAGATGTGGTGAGAGCTTGATTCAGCAGAGATGTTTTTTATGTTAAAAAGAATACTAGGGGAAACTGTAAAAATGCCCACCTTGGACAGAATTATGTATAAGAGGAGAAACTGAAATCTTGAAATAGTAAGGTAAACATACAAAGCAAATTGCCTACAGATTATTTGCAAAATTTATTTATTTATTTATTTATTTATTTATTTATTTATTTATTTATTTATTTATTTATTTATTTATTTTATTTTATTTTATTTTATTTGTATACCGCCCTTCTCCCGAAGGACTCAGGGCGGTGAACAGGGACATAAATACCAAAATACCCAAAATACAGAAATTAAAAACAAATTAAACCCTAGTGCCCAAATGCAGAAAATAAATTACATTAAAATAATAATTAAAACAAAACCAATCAGACCAGGCCGGCTTGTTCAAACAAATAGGTTTTTAGGTCGCGTCGGAAGGAGCGAAGGTCGGGAGCCATCCGGAGCTCAACCGGTAAACGGTTCCACAGGTCAGGCGCACCCACAGAGAACGCTCTCCCCCTGGGGGTCACCAGACGGCATTCTCCGAACGGCGGCAGCCTGAGGAGGCCCGCTCTGTGGGAGCGCACTGGGCGGAGGGAAGTTGATGCTGGCAGCAGGTGCTCCCTAAGGTACTCCGGACCCATGCCATGTAGGGCTTAATTGATGCTCCTCTGCTAGTATCAACCATTCTCTTTCTGACACACAGAAACAAGTACTGATATATATTCCTTCCCCTTCTTCTAACAAAAAACAAACAAACAAAAAAGGCTGGAAATGGGGGTGAGAAGTAGCAGCAGCAATGCAAATTAAAGCCAAGAAAGAAGAAAACTGAATGGAGATAAGTGGGGTGAAGATAATTAGGCAGAGGAAACAATTAAAATGTCCTTTTACAAAAGGGTTAAATTCAGCACATATGTAGCTTGTTTTAAGCAAAGCCATCCATATTTTTCAGCAGGCTGTTGACACTCTGTTGTCATCTGTATTTCTTGTCCATGCTATGGCTTCTTCTTCTTTTCAAGGTCATCTTCTTTTCAGATATGTATGATGAGTTCATTTGCCCAAAGTGATGGTGGATATCAAAACTGAGAGTAACAATAAAATAATTAGGAATTTCCAGTTTGCATTAAAAAGAGAAATCAAATGAGAATGTGATCCTGCAGCAAATTTATTTTTATGAGCTTACCTTAATGTTATTTGTTTTCCAACGGTACAATGTATGTATGTATGTATGTATGTATGTATGTGTGTCATTTATTATCTATTTGTTAAATTTATTCATTAAATGTATATGCCTTATATATACCATGTATTAAAATATTTTTAAATGTATATACAACATTCTTGCTTGCATATTGCACCATAAAGCTATAGGTAGCAATGTCCACCAGCAAGAATGTTGTAAAGCACAACTCAGTCTCCTAATAACAGATGGCTTGTGGGAATATACCGTATATACTTGAGTATAAGCCGAATTTTTCAGCCCACTTTTTGGGCTGAAAAAATCCACTTCGGCTTATACTCCAGTCAACAAAAAAAAAAGAACTTACCGAGGACTTGCGCGCGGCCGAGCTACTTTGCCTGACGCTGCTGGGGTCGCCCGGGCGCCTCTGCTCGCCCTCAGCAGCACCTGGCCCAGAATCACATGCGAAACAAGCCCGGCAGAGGAGCCGGAGCGGCGAGCAGAGGCGCCCGGCCCAGATCCTGCAAGGCCCGGCCGAGACGCGCCCCCAGCAGCGGAGCTGCTCCGGCTCCTCTGCCGGGCTTGTTTTGCATGTGAGCTACTTTGCCTGATGCTGAGAAGACCCGCTTGGGCACTCGGGTTGGTGTCAGTCTCCGCAGGCCCTTCTCGTTTCCAGGAACGTCAAGCGCGCTTGGCTCCCCACCCCCACGGCAGGGCAGGGCAGGGCAGAGACTTGCTCGCCCTTCTGACGGCCCTGAAGAGAAACGAAGGGCTTGCAAACTCCCCGCGAGAAGCTGGGCGAAGCGCGCGGCTGGGCGAGTGTGTGCCTGCGCGCGTATTTACGAAAGAAACGCTCCGAGAGTTCTTCTTTCTCCGCCCCCTTGGGGGGAACTCTAGCGACTACTGTAGCCGCGCTTCTCTTCTCGGCTCCGAAAATAGGGATTTCTACTCTCTCTCTCTCTCTCCCCTCCCCACCCCGCATTCTCCTGCCTCTTCGATTGCGACAATAAAAGGGCGAAGGGTGCGCTGGTTTCTTCCTCCTTCCTCCCCCCCTCCCCTCCCCTCCCCGATTGTCAGGTGAGGCAGCTGGAGGTCTGGCCGGGAGATTGTAGCCGTTTTGAAACGCCGCGTCTTGAAACGCCCGATCAGCTGATTTTCGGGTGGAAGAGCCGCGGCTTGAATCTGTTTGCATCTGCCTGAATTAGACCGAAACGGCCTGAATTTGACCAGAGTTGCTTTGTAATGGCTGGAGGAACTGCAGAGGAGGTCTTGCCGGGAGATTGTGGCCGTTTTGAAACGCCGCGGCTTGAAACGCCCGATCAGCTGATTTTCGGGGCGGAAAGAGCCACGGCTTGAATCTGCTTGTATTTGTTTGAACTTAACCAGAAACGGCTCGTAATGGCTGGAGGAACTGCGGAGGGAGTGAATGCTCCAGCCTGGAATATTTGGAAAGGCTGGGGGAACCGGATGAACTGCAGCTTAAGCGACTGTTGCCGGAGGAGCCATGGCTTGAAACGCCCCAGTTTTGGGGCAGCGTTTGCTTGTTCCCTCCCTCCCTCCCCTTTCCCTCCTCTCTAAATCCTTCCTTCCTTCCTTCCTTCCTTCCTTCCTTCCTCCCTCCCTCCCTCCCCTTTCCCTCCTCTCTAAATCCTTCCTTCCTTCCTTCCTTCCTTCCTTCCTTCCTTCCTTCCTTCCTTCCTTCCTTCCTTCCTTCCTTCCTTCCTTCCTTCCTTCCTTCCTTCCCCAGCCCTAATCCGGAAAGTGGAAGGAAAGAAGAGTAAAGGCTGGGCGGAGGAGGAGGGGAAGTGCAACCCTGCACTATTCAGCTCAGTGAAGTCACGCTTGAAACGGCTTGAAACGCCCGATCAGCTGATTTTCGGGGCGGAAAGAGCCACGGCTTGAATCTGCTTGTATTTGTTTGAACTTAACCAGAAACGGCTCGTAATGGCTGGAGGAACTGCGGAGGGAGTGAATGCTCCAGCCTGGAATATTTGGAAAGGCTGGGGGAACCGGATGAACTGCAGCTTAAGCGACTGTTCCCGGAGGAGCCATGGCTTGAAACGCCCCAGTTTTGGGGCAGCGTTTGCTTGTTCCCTCCCTCCCTCCCTCCCTCCCTCCCTCCCTCCCCTTTCCCTCCTCTCTAAATCCTTCCTTCCTTCCTTCCTTCCTTCCTCCCTCCCTCCCTCCCCTTTCCCTCCTCTCAAAATCCTTCCTTCCTTCCTTCCTTCCTTCCTCCCTCCCTCCCCTTTCCCTCCTCTCTAAATCCTTCCTTCCTTCCTTCCTTCCTTCCTTCCTTCCTTCCTTCCTTCCTTCCTTCCAGCCCTAATCCGGAAAGTGGAAGGAAAGAAGAGTAAAGGCTGGGCGGAGGAGGAGGGGAAGTGCAACCCTGCACTATTCAGCTCAGTGAAGTCACGCTTGGTTAAAAAACAGATTTAATAATAATAATAAGAAGAAGAAGTTGGGCTGATCAAATGTTTCAATAATGACTGAAGGAGGGCTGCTTGTACCTTGGTCTTTGTGCTGGTGTCTTGACATGCCAATACACTAGTACGGAAAGCTGCCGTTCACTTTCGGGGGGAGGAAAAAAAACACAACAACACCGCATGCTTTCCGCCCCGAAAATCAGCTGATCGGGCGTTTCAAGCCGTTTCAAGCGTGACTTCACTGAGCTGAATAGTGCAGGGTTGCACTTCCCCTCCTCCTCCGCCCAGCCTTTACTCTTCTTTCCTTCCACTTTCCGGATTAGGGCTGGGGAAGGAAGGAAGGAAGGAAGGAAGGAAGGAAGGAAGGAAGGAAGGAAGGAAGGAAGGAAGGATTTAGAGAGGAGGGAAAGGGGAGGGAGGGAGGGAGGAAGGAAGGAAGGAAGGAAGGAAGGAAGGAAGGAAGGAAGGAAGGATTTAGAGAGGAGGGAAAGGGGAGGGAGGGAGGGAGGGAGGGAACAAGCAAACGCTGCCCCAAAACTGGGGCGTTTCAAGCCATGGCTCCTCCGGGAACAGTCGGCTTAAGCTGCAGTTCATCCGGTTCCCCCAGCCTTTCCAAATATTCCAGGCTGGAGCATTCACTCCCTCCGCAGTTCCTCCAGCCATTACGAGCCGTTTCTGGTTAAGTTCAAACAAATACAAGCAGATTCAAGCCGTGGCTCTTTCCGCCCCGAAAATCAGCTGATCGGGCGTTTCAAGCCGTTTCAAGCGTGACTTCACTGAGCTGAATAGTGCAGGGTTGCACTTCCCCTCCTCCTCCGCCCAGCCTTTACTCTTCTTTCCTTCCACTTTCCGGATTAGGGCTGGGGAAGGAAGGAAGGAAGGAAGGAAGGAAGGAAGGAAGGAAGGAAGGAAGGAAGGAAGGAAGGAAGGAAGGAAGGAAGGAAGGAAGGAAGGAAGGATTTAGAGAGGAGGGAAAGGGGAGGGAGGGAGGAAGGAAGGAAGGAAGGAAGGAAGGATTTAGAGAGGAGGGAAAGGGGAGGGAGGGAGGGAGGAAGGAAGGAAGGAAGGAAGGAAGGAAGGAAGGATTTAGAGAGGAGGGAAAGGGGAGGGAGGGAGGGAGGGAGGGAGGGAGGGAACAAGCAAACGCTGCCCCAAAACTGGGGCGTTTCAAGCCATGGCTCCTCCGGGAACAGTCGCTTAAGCTGCAGTTCATCCGGTTCCCCCAGCCTTTCCAAATATTCCAGGCTGGAGCATTCACTCCCTCCGCAGTTCCTCCAGCCATTACGAGCCGTTTCTGGTTAAGTTCAAACAAATACAAGCAGATTCAAGCCGTGGCTCTTTCCGCCCCGAAAATCAGCTGATCGGGCGTTTCAAGCCGTTTCAAGCGTGACTTCACTGAGCTGAATAGTGCAGGGTTGCACTTCCCCTCCTCCTCCGCCCAGCCTTTACTCTTCTTTCCTTCCACTTTCCGGATTAGGGCTGGAAGGAAGGAAGGAAGGAAGGAAGGAAGGAAGGAAGGAAGGAAGGAAGGAAGGAAGGAAGGAAGGAAGGATTTAGAGAGGAGGGAAAGGGGGAGGGAGGGAGGAAGGAAGGAAGGAAGGAAGGAAGGAAGGAAGGAAGGAAGGAAGGATTTAGAGAGGAGGGAAAGGGGAGGGAGGGAGGGAACAAGCAAACGCTGCCCCAAAACTGGGGCGTTTCAAGCCATGGCTCCTCCGGCAACAGTCGCTTAAGCTGCAGTTCATCCGGTTCCCCCAGCCTTTCCAAATATTCCAGGCTGGAGCATTCACTCCCTCCGCAGTTCCTCCAGCCATTACGAGCCGTTTCTGGTTAAGTTCAAACAAATACAAGCAGATTCAAGCCGTGGCTCTTTCCGCCCCGAAAATCAGCTGATCGGGCGTTTCAAGCCGCGGCGTTTCAAAACGGCCACAATCTCCCGGCAAGACCTCCTCTGCAGTTCCTCCAGCCATTACAAAGCAACTCTGGTCAAATTCAGGCCGTTTCGGTCTAATTCAGGCAGATGCAAACAGATTCAAGCCGCGGCTCTTCCACCCGAAAATCAGCTGATCGGGCGTTTCAAGACGCGGCGTTTCAAAACGGCTACAATCTCCCGGCCAGACCTCCAGCTGCCTCACCTGACAATCGGGGAGGGGAGGGGAGGGGGGGAGGAAGGAGGAAGAAACCAGCGCACCCTTCGCCCTTTTATTGTCGCAATCGAAGAGGCAGGAGAATGCGGGGTGGGGAGGGGAGAGAGAGAGAGAGAGTAGAAATCCCTATTTTCGGAGCCGAGAAGAGAAGCGCGGCTACAGTAGTCGCTAGAGTTCCCCCCAAGGGGGCGGAGAAAGAAGAACTCTCGGAGCGTTTCTTTCGTAAATACGCGCGCAGGCACACACTCGCCCAGCCGCGCGCTTCGCCCAGCTTCTCGCGGGGAGTTTGCAAGCCCTTCGTTTCTCTTCAGGGCCGTCAGAAGGGCGAGCAAGTCTCTGCCCTGCCCTGCCCTGCCGTGGGGGTGGGGAGCCAAGCGCGCTTGACGTTCCTGGAAACGAGAAGGGCCTGCGGAGACTGACACCAACCCGAGTGCCCAAGCGGGTCTTCTCAGCATCAGGCAAAGTAGCTCACATGCAAAACAAGCCCGGCAGAGGAGCCGGAGCAGCTCCGCTGCTGGGGGCGCGTCTCGGCCGGGCCTTGCAGGATCTGGGCCGGGCGCCTCTGCTCGCCGCTCCGGCTCCTCTGCCGGGCTTGTTTCGCGTGCGAGCTACTTTGCCGGCCGCTGCTGAGGGAAGATCTCTGGAGAGGAGCATAAGGTGAGCTGCTGCATTTCCCAGCCTCGGCTTATACTCGAGTCACCAACTTTTACCATTTTTGGGGGGTAAAATTAGGGGTCTCGGCTTATATTCGAGTCGGCTTATATTCAAGTATATACGGTAATTCTTCCCAGGCTCAGAGATGACGTATTTTTACAAAAAGAGTAAACCATGGTGCTCAAAATAAACCATACACTCAAATAAGCATTTGCTAGAGTATTATAATCCACACATATCAGAACTAGGGCAAATACACAGTTAAGAAAATAGCTTTGTTGTTTACCATTAGGACTGGGTGATCAAAGGTGTTTAAATGGCATGGCCCACCTGAAGCATTTAAATAGTAAAGGCACTCTGAAAAAGTGCAATTTATTGCTTTTCCCACTTGTGGAATTTTTGTTAGAATTTATATAGGGTTAGGGATTCTTTCTCATACCTTCCTAATAATATGAGAGCTGCTTTTCTGTGGAGTTATATTTCCACAGCCAGCACTGTGATCCAAAAAAATGATTGTTTCTACTCGACTTACTAACTGAATGTTAACTGACTGGGAAAGATGACAGTACAGGCAATCCTCAACTTACAGGCACAATTGGGAGCGGAATTTCTGTTGTTAAGCAAATCGTTGGGGTTGCACACAATTTTATGACCTTTTATCCCCACAATTAAATGAATCACTGCCACTGTTAAGTGAATCACACAGTCATCAAATGAACCCGGGGGGTTCCCCCATTGATCTTAGTTGTTGGAAGCTAGCTGGGAAGGTTGTAAATGGAGATCACAGGGCCCCAGGACCCTCCAACTGTCACAGGTACAGTTGCCAAGCACCTGAATTTTGAACACATGATTTACATGGGGATGCTGGGATGATCACAAGCGTGAGGACTGATTGTAAGCAGTGGTGGGATTCAGCCAGTTCGCACCATTTCAGCAGAACTGGTACCGTAGCTAATTTTTTGTTGCCCAGGCCCAGAATGGACTTCCAGAAGCAGCATCCACACAGAAAACTGGTTGTTCACATATTTGAATCCCACCACTGATCGTAAGTCACTTTTTCCATTGCGGTTGCAACTTCGAACAGTTGCTAAGCAAATGGTTGTAAGTCAAGGACTGTCTATAATAGAATGGAAAATAACCTTATTTAAAAAAATCACTCCTTTGTTTCAGAATATCAAACTGTGTGAGCAGTGGTGCAATGCCGATTTTGCCATTTTGGTGAAAGGAGCAAAATCCAGCCAGCTGTGAATATCAGAGCTGGTTTGAATTTAATTCAAATTTAAGTGTAATGTTTGCAACATATTTTGTTACTTGTCCTAAAGCTTTCCTATATTGTGGTCTGAGAACCAGAACATCTGCCTCCAACTGACATAACTCATTTCTGTAGTTTTATATGCGTTAGTTATAATTAAGACTTAAGGCTGAGTCATGCACTAATTTTTGACAAGATCCTGAAGAATCAGCAGACTTGTTGAGCATTATTGGCATACAATTGTGCAATTACACGGCAAACTTCTTGGATACTTTTGTTTGTATATACATACTCACAAATATACTGTATGCATCCCATTGTACATTATGGGTGTGCAAATAATCTCTCATCCTATTCAAAACATTGCTTCAAAATGAAACATTTATTTAGTTTGGGAAAAGGTATTTCTACATTTGCATAAGAGTTCAACCAATAAAATGAATCATTTTGATTCAGAGATTCAGTCAAATTAACTTCAACTCTGCAAACATTCCCCACCTGTGCAAACTGTACGTATGTGTCAATAAACAGAAAATCTGTTGCATACAAAAATCAGTTTTCCAGAATGAGGCAGATTGTAAATATAGGTAGTCCTTGACTTACAACCATTTGTTAAATGACCATTTGAAGTTAAAGCAGTACTGGAAAAAAAGTGACTTATGACTGTTTTTCACACATATGAATCTTGCAGCATCCCTGTGGTCATGTGATCAAAATTCAGATGCTTCATAACTGACATGTATTTATGACGTTTGCAATGTGCCAGGGTCATGTGATCATCTTTTGTGACCTTCTGACAAGCAAAGTTAGAAAGGGAAGCCAGATTCACTTAACAACCGTGTTATTAACTAACAGCTACAGTGGTTCACTTAACAACAGTATCAAGAAAGGTACTAAAATGGGGCAAAAGGTACTTAACTGTCTTGTTTAGCCATGGAAATTTTGGACTCACTTTTAGCCATAAGTTGAGGACTACCTGTCCCCAATCCTCATATTCGTCTATGTTAGATAATTCCTACTTTGCCACGACAATGATATTTATTTATTTATTTATTATTTATTTATTTTTGGGACTTATATGCCACCCTATCTCCCGAAGGACTCAGGACGGCTAACAACAATAAAAGCAACAATACAAAAGTTAAGAGAAATTAAATAAACAGCCCCAAAATAAATTAACTAAACAATTAAAAATTTAAACTTTTTAAAAACCCGTCATCAGTCCAGGTCAGCCTGATGAAAAAGGAAAGTTTTGAGGTCGCGGTGAAAGGATCCGAGATCCGGGGCCATCCGCAGCTCAAGGGGGAGTTGGTTCCACAGGGCTGGTGCTCCCACAGAGAAGGCCCTCCCCCTGGGGGTCGCCAGCCGACATTGTCTAGCCGACGGCACCCTGAGGAGGCCCTCCCTGTGTGAGTGCACTGGGCGATGGGAAGTCATCCCCGGCAGCAGACGGTCCTGCAAATATCCCGAGCCTAGGCCATGTAGGACTTTAAAGGTAAGTACCAGCACCTTAAACCTTAAATTTGAGCTTCTTCACTTTTTTTAATCATTATTTTGGGTTATTCTGTATTATTTTTAAGATATGGAAACCTGAATCTCCTTCGTGTGTCAAAATAGGTACATTCAGCCTATGTGGCGAAGAAGGTTTTTACAATCTGTCTCCTATTAAGAAATTGGCTCCTTCAGGCAAAAGGCTGTCTTCACTTCAGCATAAAATAGGCCTCAATGTTTAATGCAGTTCCCTGCAAATGAACAGTCATTAGTCAGCCGCATTTTTATATAATTATTGGCAGTAGAGAGGAAACATGAACACTCTGAACTATTTCCACCCAAACAAAACAGAAGCTACTCAGAGAGGCTCCAAAGAAGTAGGTGGACTAAAGAAGTGTTGGAAAACAGCGAGGGGCAAATAATCCCTCGTTCTCTTCAAATTGGGAATAGGAAGGAAATTCCAATACTCTTGCCCAAGCTGTTCTTCAAAAAGCAGAAAGGAGCCAGCATTTTTTTTTTAAAAAAAGCACTCTTGTACAGCACCCAGTGTCACTTTTTTTGCAAGATGGGCAGCTATATAAATTAGATAAACATTTATTGTAGGAATTTAATTGGAAAGTAGCTTAAACTCTGGTTGCATTTTAAAATTCCTCTCCAAGTTTGAACATTAATTTTTAAGCTGCTATTCTTAAGGAGAAATATTCGGCAACAATTGAGTCAAAAGCTCCTCCAGAGAAGAAAACAAATAGTTACAGGTAGTCGTTGACTTACGACCATAATGGAACCTGCCAATTGTGATCATATATTGTGACGATCATAAAGTTGATCTTATAAGTTCTTACATGAAGAGGTCAGAAAGCAAATTTGCAGTCATTAAGCAAACACCATGGTCATTGAGCAAACCGATTATTCGCTATGGGGTGTTTTAGCTGAAAAGATAATAAATGCTGTTTTTTAGCAAAATGTAAATCATGGTCACATTATCATAGGATGCTGCAAATGGCCATCAATAGGGACCATTTGCCAAGAACCCAAAATGCAGTCATGTGACCACCATACCCCAAGGGATGGAGTCCCAAATATCCACATCTTGAAGTAGTTTTTAATCTCATAAAACATTGCTTTATGTAGAAATATCCAGTACATCTATTGTATTATTAAGTGCAACTTAAGGACTGCATGGATTTTGAACTTTATAGTCAAGGTGTCCCACAGGTTTGGTTCCACCCCAAATACCTCAGTTGCAGTCCAGGATAGGTAAAGCCAAAAATTTTAGAGCCTATTTTTGCATTGTGGGGGGCTTATTAAAGGGTTAAATGAATGCTATGAACCTGTAGACTGAAAGCACTATAAATTTAAACTCTTTAACTTAAGTCCTTCTCCAAGGAAGAGCAGCTATTTCCCATTAGGCAGCATTAAACCGCAAAATGGATATCTTAAGCTTCTTTAAAGTCCTGGTTTTTCTCCGTATTCTCCCTAAGCCCCTTAACACTAAATATAGTCCAATAATATTGACTTCACTCTTGCTAGTGGTATCGCAGCAGGATTGGCCATAGCAATTGAGGTCCTTCAAAGCAGGGCAGAAAATTGCTTAATGAACCACAGGCTGAACACACTCAGCTTACAGGTAGATTAAGTTACACGGAACAGAGCCATCAATCCAGTTAACTCAGGGATTGATCCTGGCTTTCCAAGGTTTGGAACAAATTTCCCTTGTATTTTCAAGAATTTGCAGTGCATGGTTTAATATTGTTCTACTTGTCTAGTTATCTTTAGTTGAGTAATCAAGAACTAAATTGACATGATACAGAGGGCTACCAGTAATGGCATCTTCCAGTCATACTTTTATCTCCCATTGATTTACATGTGAGGCTATTTACTTAAGGTTGACACATTTATATAGAAGGAAAAATGATCTGAATTTAATGTAACATAACACAAATATAATGTATGAGACTGTCATCCACGGGTTTAGAACAACTCACCGCGGGACAATTTGCTGCAGAACAAGAGTTAAACTAATATCGAAGAAATGGTGGAATATAATAAAGAAAGGATGCCAAAGGAGGGACAAAATAAAATGTGAATGATAAAAATTATAATAATTTTTAAATTATTTCAAATAATAAAATTGTTGAATTGTTCCACGATGAGTTGTCCTGTGATGAATTGGCTGTGGTGAGTTGGTTGTGGCAAGTTAGCTGTGGCAAATTGGTCATCTGGGTCATCCACACCTATCTTAATGAAAGTACTGATTAGTTTCTTGGGTGATAGCTCTAGGCCAGTGATGGCCAACCTTTTAGAGACCGAGTGCCCAAACTGCTACCCAAAACCCACTTATGTATCGTCGGGTGCCGGGTGGGTGTGGCCTATTGGGTGGGCATGGCCCATTGGGTGGGTGTGGCTGCGGTGGTAACGGCAGACTAGGTGGGATTAAAAAGTTCAATCAATTCCAACTTTGCGAGATCTTTTTTTTCCCTGTGAGAAGTTGAAATTGATTGACTGATTGAACCTTTTTTATTTTTTGCACACCGCGGCGGAGGCCTAAAGCGAAAAGGTTTTATAAAACCCAGCTAAGGCCTAGGACTGGGGCGATGGCGTGCATGCCCACAGAGAGGGCTCTGCGTGCCACATGTGGCACACGTGCCATAGGTTCACTACCACGACTCTAGGCTGAAAGAATATTGCCTAGATAAGAAAGATATCAAATGGGACAGAATTTCAAACAAATATGGGTTAAGCATATGGGGCCCCAAGGGGGACATCTCATTCCAGAGATGGTTAGCAGATTAGAAGATGATTCTCTCCCCACTAGCCTATTTGGTCTTTTTAAAATCCATTGCTGTTAATCTTAATGTTTTAACTTTTAATGCTCCGTGTTTTTAATGCTTTTAACATTCTAATTGTTTTACATGTTATTTTATGATGTTCTGAGTCACTTAATAGTATAATGGGCTGCATATAAATTTAATAAATAAATATTTATCCTAAAAACAGACAACAAGCAATGTTTCCCCTGAAATTAAGACACGGCTAGTGTAGGATTGGAAGGGGTGGAAAAAAAGCCATCACAAGTTAAGTTTAGTTAAATATGCACAATTTTGTTTATTGAAGAGATTAGGACAAAAAACATTAAACCAAATACAAGACAAAGCACCAGAGGCAGTAAATTCCCACCATGCACATCACCAACCTTTCTTCCTACAAGTTTATAAAATAAATGCTTAAAAAAAACAACAGAAGAAGTCCCTCAACACAGCACCATCTTCAGAGTGTAAAAACGTTACTCTTTTATATTCTTAGATACCAAAATAGAAGCAAGGCAGGTCAGCTGCAGTTTTGTCTCTTGATAAGGAACTCTGAGCCATCATCTCGGCGAGTGGGATCAAAACCTTCCCGCAGGGCAGGCGAAGAGCATTCATACGTCAAATGCCAAGTAGCTGTACGCACATGCCACAGACTATAGTTAAGCACAAAATTCAAGTAACATTTACAAACTACAGAGTCCACATGTACCTATCCAAAAAACAGGACCACTTCACAAAAACGCATACAGGCAGTAACATCAGAACAGCTGAGGTACTGGAAACACAAATATCTATGCCCAAAAAAGATGTGTTGGTTTTCTGCTGTTTCCTCCAATGTCATATAGCAATATAAAAGCAGTAATAAAAATCATTTGCCAGTCTAAATCAACATGAAAGCTTTAACAAAGGGGTGGAACTGCAGGAGGAAAGGGGGACGGGGTGGTGGTGTTAAAATATGTCAGTCAGGGACAGGAATACCTGAAGAGAAATACAAGTTTGTTAACTACAGCATGTAACATGTCACCCCAAGTCAACCCGTAATTGAAGTACTGGCTTAAATTCATCACAACCGTGACAGACTCATCAATAAATAAAATCTTGACAATAAAAAAGGTGCATATTACAATGTACTTTTCAGGAGACAGGTCTGTGTCCCAGCAATGTTCAGCTTATTAACAGGTGAATAAACAGAAAAATAAGAGAGCATCCTTGTTGTAAGTCAAAAATGAAAGCAAGAGAACCTAAGCCACTGCCCTACCAAGATATTTGGGGCAGAGGTGGGTGGCACATACTCCTTACATCAGAAAGACCCACTTTCTGTTCCTATTTAGGACACGTAGAGGCTTAGCCAGTTCTAAGATCAAATTTGTTTCCTTCTTGAAATAATCCAAAGGAGAGCCTTCTCGCCCCACCTGGTCAACTTTATGTATAGTGGGTCAAAGTGAAAGCCAGTATTTCAACAGTCCTTGGTAAACCAAAGAAGACAGTTCTATAATCTTTTGACAGCATAGTGAAAAAGTCTTGACTTCTGGCTCCCTGCAATAAAAGCTCTAACCCAAAAACAAGCCCACCAAAACCAATGGCTTGTATTCAACTGAATCTACTCTGCTTACAGAAAGCTCTTTGATCCAGTGGAAACTGCTACCGACAGACGATGGGGAGGCTCATCGCTACAGATTTATTCCACTGTGTAGTTTCTTGTATAATTTCTCAGGAGTGTCTGTCTCCTCAAGTGGCAGTTTCCACCAGCAAACTCGTTTGTCATGCAGAGAAGCCCTCACTAGATCAAAGAATCTTCTGTAAGTTCTGATCAGGAGAATATCGGAATACAACCGATTAGGAGAGAATTTTTCCCTCCAAAGAAATAAAACATTCCAAACATCATTACTCCCGCCTTCCCCAAAAAAACGTTAGCATTATATCTGTCAATTTAAAACTAGGAATCCAGAGACATGTTCCAAAACCTTGTTTAGCACTCACTTCTCATATCGTCCTTTGTGCACTTCCCACCCGCCCTCGTGAAGATGAAGCCCCACCAGCAACATCAGATTCTGAAAACAGGAAACAAAGGAACAAAATAATAGCAAATTGTACCTTCCCTGAATAATGGCTGAAGTTAAATATCTAACAGTACGATGCCAAAATGCAAGAGTTCCTATCCACTGGGAATCGTAAAGTGTTTGAATGAAATGGAATCAGGAGTGGTGTAGTGGTGGCTGCATCAAAAACGTTGGGTGTGCGGTGTCCTTGGCTCCGTAAAGATGAGAAGCAAAGCTGCTCCATGCTGCTGCCTTCTCCTTTTTTCCCCCCGCTGTCAGTCTAACTTGATAGCAACAATTCTTCCTGTCTAACCGTCCACAGGCTACATTGGTTCTTGAACGTTCCCTCTCCAGCCTTCAAAACAAAACAAAACGAAACAAAAGCTTCCTCCAAGTGGGTCCTTTTTTGCTATCAAGCCAGGATGAGACAGAGATATAATTCTGCATTTTCAGAAAGGTCTCCCTTTGTGTTGTCCTTTCTGGACCATGCATTACCCATATCAGTCCTGACGCTTAGTTAAAGAATGGATCAGAATCCTCTTCCATGTTAACATCAGGCACCAGCTGATCTGTTACTTCCTTAGCACCATATCCTGAATTAGACACATTAAAATCTGTGGAAAACCAAGGGTGGTCCAGAATTTCCTGTGAAGTCAGCCTCTCTGAGGGCTCTCGGCGCAGGATGCTACGTATAAGGCATTTCGCCTTGGGGGACAAAGTCTCTGGAATGCTGAACTGCCCACGGCGGATTTTACTGAAGAGAGAACTCGGTTCAATGTCATGAAATGGATAGCGTCCAACTAGCATTGTGTACAGCATGACCCCTAGACTCCACACGTCCGCTGCTTTGCCGGAGTAGCTGCCATTTGTGTTCAGGATTTCTGGGCTCACGTAGGCTGGACATCCGTGCTTGTCAGAAAGGGAGTCATCATTTCCTCGCAATATGTAAGCATCTTCAAGGCTCTCCAGTTTTACTCTTGACCTGCAGAGCAAGAAATAACAAACCAAAGAATAGACTCAGTGACAATGACTCATATGCGAGGTATCAAAGAAAAGGCAAGAATATTCACTCAGGCTAGGATGCATATCGATACCCATCAGGTTCCCTATCCTCTTGTTTTACCCAGAACATAAAGGAGCAGTTGCTATAACTTTGAAGAACATCCCCATTCTGGAAAAAGCATAGTTATCGGGGGATGTTCTGGGTCAGATCCGGGTTAGAAGCAGAGGGCATATCAAGTAGCAATCTGACCAGGTTTATAAATCTTGTTCATGCTTATCATTTTGTGCATTTAGTACTCCATTAAGGTGTGTCATATGAAATGTGGTGTACGTTTGATTTCCCTTGTTGTTAGGCATTTACTTAGAAAAATTATATGGCTATCTTATTTATGAACTCTGGCCAGCTATTTCCAAATAATAGATGGAAAACCTGCAAATCTAAGCCATCTCTAGCATAGCCCGAAGTCCCACCCTGAATTATCCATTCAGATAAATGCACAAGGAAAGCTGACTGCCTACTATGAGCACACATGAACTGGGTCTTTTCCTGAAACAAATTTATTTGACCCACCACCGGCATATGGTTAAAAATGTGCCTTACATTTTAATTTTAAAGATAGAGATGTACCTCCCTCTCTCTCTCTCTCTCTCTCTCTCTCTCTCAGTCAAATCATATAGGCCAGGTTACTCTACCTACTTAATACTGTCAGTAGTAGGTGACAGTCAGTCATTCTGCTGGGTTGCACATAAGCTAACTCTGAGATGTCAAGCATAACATCTGGCAGTTTTTGCAAGCAAAGCATGTGCTTTATAACTGAGTTAGAGCTTTTCCCCTGCTTGAGAAATCAGTAAGCAGCTCTTGGTCCCTGAGAATGATGGTCTCATAAAATCCAAGTGCATGAGCTCAGTATCTGCAAAAACTGTACTACTACACTAAATCAAGCCAACTTTATTACAGCTGATTTCAATCTTGAACATCAGTTCTTTGGGAATATAACCATTACTACTAGCCCCGAGAAAATAAAATATCCCTAAAAGGTATAGAAGCTGGATAACCCTTAGCATATCCGTTGACTTAAATGAAGTCACACATCCCATTAAACATGTAGAGATGTATTATAAATCTATTTTCCCAATGGCAACTTCTGGATTGCTTATACACGTCCCTTTCATTAAATACCAATTAACCTTTAACACTGTCACCAACAATGAATTGCCTATTATTGCACGAAACAATACCGGAAACCACAGCACACTATTCCCTTCCCCTTCTCCTGAACGGATTGTTGGAAAGAAATCAGGTAAAGGGGCTTAGAATTCTGTCAGTCCATCAGAAACAATTGATTAGGAAAGGACCAAATTTTGCATGGTGGGAAAAATCAACAAAAAATAAAAGTGAGTTGGAAAACAGACCAGATCCATCTTGGGGCTACAGAGAAAAACTTTCCAGAAAAAAAAACATACAACAGTTCATTTAATGACTGTTCAAAGTTACAACTCCACTAAAAAAAAGTGACTTATGACTGTTTTTCTCACACTTACATCCCCATGGTCACATGATCAAAATTCAGATGCTTGGCATATTTATTTAATTTAATTTAATAATATTTCTATACCGCCCTTCTCCCGAAGGACTCAGGGCGGTGAACAGGGCAAGAATAAAAATACAGGATTACAAAAGTTAAAAAATAATTAAATACATGCCCATATACTAAAAACAATTAATACATCTTAAAACCCCAATAAAATAACAATAACAACCCCCCCAGTCCCCCATCAGGCCAGGCCAGCTTGTTCAAAAAAGTATGTTTTTAGCTCGTGGCGAAAGGAGCGAAGATCGGGCGCCGTCCGGAGCTCAACCGGTAGCTGATTCCATAGCTCCGGGGCGCCCACAGAGAAGGATCTCCCCCTGGGGGCCACCAATCGACATTATGACAGATAATAATAATAATAATAATAATAATAATAATAATAATAATAATAATAATAATTATTATTATTATTATTATTATTATTATTATTTTATTTGTATACTGCCCTTCTCCCGAAGGACTCAGGGCGGTGAACAGGGCAATAAATACCAATACAAGAATACAAAAATTAAGAAAAAATTAAACAAAGTGCCCAATACCTTAAAACAATAAGTTAAAATACATTAAAAACAGTAATAAAACCCAAAAGTTGCAGTGCCCAGAGGACATGTTTCCTACGCATGCCCAAGATGGCGGACGTGCTCGGCTGAGCTCCGCGAACTCCAGCTCCAGTTCCAGCTGATAGGCGTCCCTTGGGAGCCCCTCACAGCCTTATGGCTTGCTGAGATGGGATTGGGGCTTTTTGGTGAGTGGCAGAGCGGCAACACGAAGACTGACGAAGCAGAGTGGCAGAGCGGCAACGCGAAGACTGACGAAGCCGGCAGTGGTCTATTTGGACTTGTGTTTTTCGAACGACCGGCTGCTGGCTGCTGCCCCTGCTGCCCGCCGGCTGCCTCTTCCCGCTGTTTTTTACCTTTTACCTTCCCCGGAGCGTCTGGGCTGCTCGTGTCTGGCGTGACGCTCCCTGCTGCTTTCGGGCCGTCCGGGCCACTCTGGTGTTCTCGGGCCGGCTCGGGCTGACGAGGAGGACGCCCGTCGGTGAGGAGCAGGCCTGTGAGGCTGTCCAGGTGGCGGCGGTGATGATGGCGGCGACGGCGTGGGCGTTGGCCTCGGCGCGGGTTGCAGCCTGTGCGAGGAGTCTTTGGGCCGCGCTCGGCGGTTGATAGCGGCGGTGGCGGCGGCCCGAGTTTGGCGGCGACGGCGACGACGGCATGCTCCGGACGCTTGGGAACTTACCAGCTTGCCTCAGGGCCGTTGCTAGCTTTACCGGCGTTTCTGAGATTGTTGCCTCGTCTGCGGGGACCGGCTGCTGGCTTTGGTGCCTTTTTTGGGCTTTTGACCCTTTCGCCGGCGGCGGGACTCCCATGTGGCCCCAAGCCGCCTTGGCCCGCTTCGGTAGTGGTGTCGCCCTCGGGCCGCTCTGGCGGTGGAGAGGGCGGCTATTATTCATCTCGGCGGCGATGGCTGATTTTTACCCTTGCTTCAGGTCGCCTCTTATGGCGACGGCGTCTTCGGACCGCTTTGGTGGCGAAGAGGACGACCGGGGGTTATCTTACCGGAGCAAGGATGACATGGGGCTCCTGCATCTTGTATCATCTTCGAACTGTTTTTGCAGTGACGCCGGTGGTTCAGACTATCTTTTTACTTTGGCCTGCCTTCCCTCTTTGCCTTGGACACACTTTTTACCATCTGCCTGCCTACCCTCCCCCCTCTCCCTTTGGATTTTCGACACACCTGGGTTTCGGCCACGGTGGGAGAGTGGCTGGACTTTTCCATTTGCAACCTCATAGAGGTGGGAGCTCTATGGGGTTTGCCTACCCAGAGGATACCTGGTCCACCCCCAGGAACGGAGTCTCAACCCGTCGTGAGAGGGCGGAGAGCGGCCTGTCTCTGGGGGCACCCAACTGAGTGGCAGTGAAGTTGGGTGGGGATCCAGTCATCTGTCTTTATGTTCAATCCTCCCATGGACAATTAAGGGATGCCTATCCTGGACTGACTGGACTTTTTTAGACTCATGCGGCAGTATACGAGCACGGACTTGTACGCCCTCAGGGGTGCCCCCCTCTCCTGGGTGCGACCCGCCTCCTTAAACATTTCTAACCTCGATGACGGGCCCGAGTTTTGGGTCTCTGAGAGATGGCTGGGCAGGGGCAGGGGCTATCAATGTAAATCTAGAAAGCCTCTGATTATCTTTTTATCAAAATTTTTTATAGGGCTAGGGAGTGGGGTGGGAGATAGGGGTTGTCTGGCTAAGGGGGGTGGCCAATCAACCATGGTTCAGGCCAGACTTGGGTCTGACTGCACGGGGGGAGAACGGGGTGGCGTTGTCGCCGGGGCTCATGAGCGGGTCGTGGGATTATCTATTCCCACGACGGGGAATGGCAGCAGGCGGATAGACAGGGGGCCGTATCGCTACCGGGAGGGCCGTCTCCGCTACTTGCAAGCGGTGAGGCGCTCCGACCCTCTGCTTCTTCCCCGAGATCCCGGGAGCGAGGATGTTCAGCCCCCTGAGCTCCGGCTGGTGTACCTGAACGCCAGGTCCGTGGTTAACAAAGCTCCCCTCGTTAGGGATTTAGTTGAGGGTGAGCATGCGGACCTGGCTTGCATCACGGAGACCTGGTTGGGCCCAGAGGGTGGGGTCCCTTTGGTTGACCTCTGCCCACCAGGCTTCCGGGTGCTACACCGGCCACGAGCTCATGGTAGGGGTGGGGGAGTGGCGGTTACCATTAGGGAGACCTTATGTCCGCGGGAGTCCACCGTTTCTCAGATAGTCGGGTGTGAGTCTCTCTTTGTGAGATTTGGTTCTGGGGCGCAGTTGGGCTTGCTGCTGGTGTACATTTCGCCTAGTCGCACAGCGGCAGCCCTGCCCGAGCTGCTCGATATCCTCTCGGGTTTGGTGGTTGAGTTTCCCAAACTTATAGTTTTGGGAGACTTCAATCTACCATCCCTGGGAGGTTCATCGGAGCTAGCTCGGGAGTTCATGGCTTCCATGACGGCCATGGACCTGACGCAAGTAATTTCAGAACCAACTCATGAGGGAGGCCACACCCTTGACCTGATTTTTTTATCTAGACGGTGGTTGGATGATCTTGGTGGGGGCTCTCCATTTATTATGCCCCTGTCATGGACCGATCATCATCTCCTGCGGCTGGTCTTCCGCTTTGCCACCCCCCGCCGTGGGGACACGGAACCAATTAGATGGTACCGCCCCAGACGCTTAATGGATCCTGATAGATTCCAAGAGGCGCTGGGGTCCCCACCTGCCTCCATTGCTCACAGCTCGGCGGATGCCTTAGTGGAAGCCTGGGAAAGGGCAGCCACTGAGGCACTTGACCGGGTTGTACCCTTGCGGCCCCTGACCCGGCGCAGATCCCAGCGAGCTCCATGGTTCTCCGCGGAGCTCCGGGAGATGAAGCGTCGGAAACGGGGCCTAGAGAGCTGTTGGAGGTCTAGCCGATCCGAACCCGACCGGTTGCGGTTAAGAACCTATATTAGGTCTTATCTCGCAGCGATGAGGGTGGCGAGGTGTAATTACTTCTCCACCCTCATCGCGTCCGCAGATAATCGCCCGGCCGCCCTGTTCAGGGTGACTCGCTCACTTCTTAATCAGGAGGTGAGGGAGGACCCCTTGCAGGGTCGTGCCGAGGAATTTAGTCAACATCTGTCGGATAAAATCGCTCGGATTCGGACCAGTTTGGACTCCAACTGGGCGGAGTCAGGCGATCAGGACACGGGCGGTCTTGTCAACGTTACCTGGGAAGAGTTTGACTCTGTGACCCCTGATGAAGTGGACAGGATTATGGGGAGGCTGAGCTCCTCCACATGTTTGTTGGACCCGTGCCCTTCCTGGCTGGTTTATGCAGCTAGGGAGAGGACACGAGGCTGGCTCCAGGCGGTTATATCTGCTTCCTTGAGTGAGGGCTATTTCCCCACCGTCTTGAAGGAGGCGGTGGTGAGACCTCTCCTCAAGAAGCCTGCCTTGGACCCGGCTGTTTTGAACAACTTTCGTCCAGTCTCCAACCTTCGCTTTCTTGCGAAGGTTGTTGAGAGTGTGGTGGCGCATCAGCTCCCTCTGGTCCTGGATGAAGCGGATTATCTGGACCCCTACCAATCGGGTTTCAGGCCCGGGTACAGCACAGAGACGGCATTGGTCGCTCTGGTGAATGATCTCTGGAGGGCTCGGGACAGGGGATATTCCTCTGTCCTAGTCCTATTAGACCTTTCGGCGGCTTTCGATACCATCGACCATGGTATCTTGCTGCGGCGTCTTAGGGGATTGGGAGTGGGAGGCACAGTTCTTCAGTGGTTCTCCTCCTATCTCCTGGGACGCTCGCAGTCGGTGTTGGCAGGGGGGCAGAGATCGGCCCCTAGGTCTCTCGTTTGTGGAGTTCCTCAGGGGTCGGTTCTCTCGCCTCTCCTGTTCAACATCTATATGAAACCGCTGGGTGAGATCATTCGTGGTTTTGGAGTTGGGTATCATCAATATGCCGATGATACCCAACTTTTCTTTTCGACCCCAAACCACCCCAGTGATGCCCTCGCTGTGATGTCCCGTTGCCTGGAGGCGGTTCGGGTCTGGATGGGGAGGAACAGACTTCAACTCAACCCTGACAAGACTGAGTGGCTGTGCATTCCGGCATCCCGGGACATTCAAAATGTTCCATCTCTTTCTATGGGGGGTGAGCTCTTACCCCCCGTGGATAGGGCTCGCAACTTGGGAGTCCTCCTAGATTCACGGCTTACCCTGGAAGATCATATAGTGGCCGTGACTAGGGGGGCTTTCGCCCAGGTTCGCCTGGTGCGCCAGTTGCGGCCCTATCTGGACCAGGATGCCCTGTGCACGGTCACTCATGCGCTCGTGACCTCTCGCCTTGACTACTGTAATGCTCTCTACATGGGGCTTCCCTTGAAGACCACTCGGAGGCTCCAACTGGTACAGAATGCGGCCGCGAGAGTTGTCTTGGGAGTTTCCCGGTACTCCCATGTTACACCTTTGCTCCGCGAGCTGCATTGGTTACCAGTTGTCTTCCGGGTGAGGTTCAAGGTCTTGGTTATGATCTTTAAATCCTTACATGGCATGGGTCCGGGTTACCTCGGGGACCACCTGCTGCCGGCGTCAACTCCCCTCCGCCTTGTGCGTTCCCACAGAGAGGGCCTCCTCAGGGTGCCTCCAGTCAGGGAATGCCGACTGGCGGCCCCCAGGGGGAGAGCCTTCTCTGTGGGTGCCCCGGCTCTGTGGAACCAACTGCCGGTGGAGCTCCGGATGGCATCAGACCTCCGAACTTTCTGTCGTGGCCTGAAGACCCATTTATTTGAATTAGCTGGTCTGGCCTGACGGGGGATTTGGGTTTTAAATTGTTGTTTTAGAATTGTATTACTGTTTTTAACTGGGCATTGATTTAATCTTTTTTTTTTTAACTTTTGTATTGTATTGTATTGTTATTTATATATGCCCTGTGAACCGCCCTGAGTCCCTAGGGAGAAGGGCGGTATACAAATCAAATAAAACTGAAAACTGAAACTGAAAACATGTGATCACCTTTTGTGACCTTCTAACAAGCAAAGTCAATGGGGGTAACCAGTTTCACTTAACAACCGCTTAATTTACCAACTGCAGTGATTCACTTAACAACTGTTGCAAGAAAAGTCGTAAAATGGGGCAATACTCACTTAACTAATGTTTCACTTAGCCACAGAAATTCTGGGCTCAATTGTGGTCTTAAGTGGAAGACTGACTGCCTGTACACAGCTTGCTCTGCCCTTCACAATGTACGTGTACATACAAAGACACACAGAAACACACAGACACAGACACACACACACACACACACACACGGAACAGAGAAAGGGAGCAAAAAAACACAGCGAGTTAAAGGCAATGTGTTCAACTACCCAGAACAAAAGTCAGATATTTCCCAAGGTGCCCACTGGTAAAAGGCCTGGAAAGAATGGCAGAAACACACTGTGCAGTCACTCTCTCCCTTGTTGTTTTAGCCTTGGTTGCCTTTCAAAAGAACTTCCCCAGGCCTCTACAATCTTCTGATTTTATTCTCTGATATAAAATCCTGCTGGATGTCGCTCCCTCCCTCTTTTCTCAGCTCTTCCCTTTCCTCCTAGGTATCTGATGCCAAACATACTGTGGGGGTTGTTGAACGGAGAACATGCTCCTTTGTTACATTCCTGCCTCTTTCAACAATGCACACTGGAATAGCTACTTACTACCTTTGAACTGGATTTGGACCAGCAAAATAAAACAGAAAAAAACACAACACAATGCAATCATCTCCTGTATTTAAGAGTCAAGGACCTGCACTCGGAAGAGAGCAGATTGTTTAAAACTAGACCACTGAACAACAGCTGGCATTAATCCACTTGTCCTGCTGTAATCTCCAGCAGGATGAAGCAAAGGAGCAGTAGCCATGTTTTCATCCTGCTGAATGGATGAGACCAAAGCAAATACACCAAGAATAAACATCTGTGTTACACACGTACAGTCTCTCTCTCTCTCCCCCACCTCCCCCCCACACACACTCTCCATCCATTATTACAAATAATAACAAACACGTTTCCAGAAAAGATTGAGGCCTGCCTCAAGCAAGCCTTGCATTAATTGAAGGTAATTGTTGCTAAAAGGTACACCCACCATGCAGACAGAACTAATAGCCAGAATCCAGAGTGTTGGTTTGTTTGACCTTCTCATAATGGGTATGCAACAAGATAACATTTACTCAACTCTTGAGAGAAAAAGAAATGGGAAAGAATAAGATTCTTCTCCAAAAGCCAGTCAAATGGATTGGTCCTCGTCTCTCCCCATGTCCTCTACTTATGCAAAGGGGCACTGCTGACCTGAAAAGATGAAGACAGCCTCCTATCGAGCTGGATTCCTGGCAACTGCATCCGTGCCTTTTCCTTAGCGGAGTTTGGCCCTTGTCTTTTTTCAGGAGACGTTTTCAACTTCCCAAGTCTGGCCCAAGGCACCTGAATTCCCAGGAGATCTCCCATCCCTGCAGCCCTCCTCAAGAAGGGCTTGTCAAGAAATGCAAGCTCACTCCTTTCTCCAAATGATGTATGGTGTGCAAAGAACTGGGGAAGCTGTGCCAAACTTCCAGGTTAGACGAATGCCATCAAGAGTTACCGGTAATACAGTTAAAATGTATAGCAGCCACCGCCGCCGGTAATTGTCAAGCTTACGGCATAAGCTGGGCTGACACAACCCTTCAAGTAGCTAGTTATTGCCACCACAAATTGTCTAACTGGACTTCCAGGAACTGCTCGTGTCTTCCTGTTCCAACTCTAGCTATGGGAACGACAGCATTAAAATTTGATAAATATGGGCTTTCACAGCGAGAGAAGACCTGCCTTATAAAACTTACTATACAACACAAAGCTTCTTCCCAAGGCCAGCGTAACTGCAGTGTATCATTTCAATTCAGAAAGTGGAGACGTTTAGAAAGACAGCATTATGCATTTATCAGATCACTTGATAGAGCCCTGCATTAGTATAATGCTTAAGAAAACAATCAAGCCTTGAATCATTGCTATTTAAAAAGGGGAAGTGATTCTGTCTATGAATGCTTTCCCATTACTGGTGAATAAAACCACAAAAGTGCAATCAGAGGGCAGCAAATAGCACTCAAACGGGAAATGCGTCTTTGTCCCCATAGAAACCGGCAGGGAAGCCCATGAAAAACAATACTATTCTTATCAATGCCACATTCATTACTTGAGTGCATTCAGACATGGCTCTTCAGCAATAGAAGGAAACATGATCAGTTCAGCTACTTTCAATCTGAACTCCTGAGTTATTTCTGATGAACCATTAGCACACAGCTTAAGGTATTTCCCACAATGGGTTCTTTTAAAGTCTCTGCCCAGAAAAAAATCTGGGGATTTTAAAGAATTTCTGACTTGCAGGAAAATTCTGCAGGAAGGACTTCATGTCATTTACACAGAAGTACCTGCAAGGATGAAGACTGATGAGTGACAAAATATTTGACTTAGGCTCTGCTTTGTGAAAGGGGAACCACAAAAAAAAAAGCATCTCAGAAAAAGGATGTGATAGCACCATCAGTTAGAACGTTAGTGTGACTTTTGATTTATTACATCTCAGTAATATTTTAACATAATTGTTTCAACTTAGACATAGTGGAATTTCCTAGGCTCCCACTTCAATTAGTACAAGCACCGATTTGAGGAGAGAGATCATGGGAGAAGTGCAGGTAACCCTCGACTTACGACCACAGTTGAGCCCAAAATTTCTGTTGCTAAGTGAGACATGTGTTAAGTGAATTTTGCCCCACTTTACGACCTTTCTTGCCACAGTGGTTAAGTAAATCACTGCAGTTGTTAAGTGAGTTACACGGCTGTTAGGTGGATCCGGCTTCCCCATTGACTTTGCTTGTCAGAAGGTTATAAAAAGGCGATCACATGACCCCAGGGACCCTGCCGCCGTCATAAATATGAACCAGTTGCTAAGCATCTGAATTTTGATCATGTGACCATGGGGATGCTATAACGCAGACATGTCAAACACAAGGCCCGGGGGCCGGATCCGGCCCGCGAAGTGGTTTCATGTGGCCCACGAAGCCATCCTGGAAACAGTGTGGGAACGGCCCCCACTGCCTTGGCCCTGGCCCAGAGACCCTCCTTCTGCCAGAGACCCTCAGATCTGTCCCACTCCTGCCCAGGCCCCCATAGGCACCCTTGATGCGAACGATGTAGAGCTGGCCATGCCCACCCAGTAGGCCATACGCACTCTAGCCACGCCCACCCAGTAGGCCACGCCCACCCTGGCCATACCCACCTGGCCCCTTGAGGGCAACCACAATGTTGATGCGGCCCTCAATGAAATTGAGTTTGACACCCCTGCTATAACGTCATAAGAGTGAAAAACGATCATAAGTCACATTTTCGCTGCCATTGTTAACTCTGAAAGGTCACTAAAGGAACTGTTGTAAAAGGACTACATGTAATAGGAAGACCTTAACAAGGAATAGAAAGCTTCTATGAAAATGAATCACTGTGAAGATAGGTCACTGACTCGAAGTATGTTGATAACTTTCCAAGGGACTGGCCATAAATTAGAAGGCCCTGGGGGTCAATCAGCCTGTGAGGGTTAAGGTTGTGCGTGGTTCAGCACTTCTGAACCCCTGGATTGTAAACACAGGAGATAAAATTGCACAGTTAAAAGGGTGAGAAGAAAAGTAATTCCCCATATTCACTGCTGCCCCATTTTTTCCAGCGTAACTCTTTAAAGATTCAGGTTGCATTAATGATAAAATCCTTCATAGGTTCTTAAAAGAGCAGAAGTGAATTCTACCTTATTTACAGAACCAGCACCAAAGCCTCCAAAATTAGGCAGCGTGATTTCCAAGAACAAGAATGAGAGCTAGAAAGTCCCCATTCAAATCATAGCTCAACCATAAACCCAATCCTTGGTATTAGAAAAATGTTGTTTTCTGTAAGGTGGTTTGAGTTAACCTAAGTAGAGCATATGCATTCCTGGAATACCTTAGCAGTACTCTTTAGGGACCCAGTTACCATCCTCTTGGTAGAAGATTTAGTAAATTCCTTGATGGTGCTTCCATACAATAGGATAGTTCTCAAGGCCAGAAAAGTTCAACGTGCAGCCAGTCCTTGACTTATGACCATAATTGGGACTGGAATTTCAGTCATTAAGTAAGTCATCACAGGACCAGACCCAATTTTATGACCATTTTATTGCAGTCATTAAGCAAATTGCCAAGGCTGTTCAACAAATCACAGGGTCATTAAGTGAAACATGTGGTCATTAAGTGAATCTGGCTTCCCCACACTGACTATGCTTGTTCAAAGGTTGCAAATCACAATCACCTGACAAGAGGCTGCAACCATCATAAATGCAAGTCGGTGGCCAAATGTCTACAACAGCTGCAACTTTGAGGACCAGTCACTGTCCCTTTTTCCAAAGGCTCCGTTACTTTACAGAAAGGAGCTGAGGACTGACTACCTGTGTAACATAAGCAACTTTCACATTAGAAATGGATCCCAGAAGCCCTCACTCCTTACTAGGCTCTCTGAGGCTGCTCAAAAATAACTGCAAAGCCACTGGTCCTTCCTATCTTTTTTACACGGTTTGTTCTCGGGTGAGCCATTATCATCTTTGTTTCAAAATTTTCACCGCAAGCTGGCCCTAGACTGAGCATCTGGGGCTAAAATTTGGCTTTAAATAATTAGATGGTTTTTTGGAACTTCTGGGGTGAGCGCAATCAAGGAGCTCCTCTAGCATTCAAAACCACGATGAAGGAATGAATGAAGTATGACAATAAGGCCCTGTATATCCAGGGATTCTGAGGTGCTGTCAGAAAGTAATTGAAGCTACAGTTCCGTAAACTTCCTGCATAGCTGCACCAAATAAAAACTTTTGGGGGCGTAAAGTTCTACATCATTATTCATTATATACAGGAAATCCTTGACTTATGACTGCAATTGAGTCCAACATTTCCATTAACTGAGACATTTGTTAAGTGAGTTTTGCTCCATTTGACAGCCTTTCTTGCCACAGTTAAGTGAGTCACTGCAGTTATTAAGTTAGTAACAAGGTGTTCTGTACCAGCCTGCTACCGGCCCTGCAGAAAAGGCAGGGACAACTCCTTTTACAATAAGGCAAGAGGCTGGAATTACGCCTGCCAAATTTATTACTACAAAAACAAACAAGACACGAACCAAGAAACCGGAGCTTTAAGAAACACGAACTATCCAAGCGGTTGCCTTCAGCAAACCAGCCCTCCCCACACATTCCCCTTATATAGAGTTCAGGGCGTGGCTTCTCTCTGCCTCCTTCCGAGAAGCCCCATTGCCTTCCTCTGTCTACTCCTAATTGACTGCCTCCTGCGTCGGGCGTCCTTGAAAAGGGCCAGCTGTGGGTCATCTTCATCCACGCTGTCAGGCTCACACAGCTGGGTCTCCGTGGTGACCAAGTGGGAGGGGCCTGGCTGAGGGCTCTCATCAGCAAGATCTTCAACCCCCTCAGCAAGGTCTTCAACCCCCTCAGCAAGGTCTTCAACACCCCCCTCCTCCTCCTCTGAGTCATCTGACCCAACTGCCGAACCCACAGGCTGACCCTGAATCACAACACTAGGCTGTTAAAGTGAGTCTGGCTTCCCCACTGACTTTGCTTCGTCAGAAAATGATCCCATGATCCAGGGATCCTGGAACTGTCATAAATAGGAATCAGTTGCCAAGGATCTGAATTTTGATCACGTGACCATGGGGATGCTGCCATGACGGTAAGAGTGAAAACTGGGCATAAGTCCCTTTTTTCAGTGCCGTTGTAACTTTGAACGGTCACTAAACAAACTGTTTGAAGTCAACGACTACCTGTACTTGTCAACGCTGCTAACATTGGGTGTTTTTGAATTGACAACAGGTAGAAATGTAGCCATTTTTCCCCTTTTGCTTTTAGAGTTAGATGATGCTGGGAGTGGGGGTGTGAATGAGAGTCCAGCCAGACATAACAACACTAAACTTAAGGTGAGAATCAAGGTTATTGAGCCAGAGCTGATAAAGAATTGGTGAGCTGGAGAGAAAGCCTGGGCTTCAAGCTAACTGGGGAATGTGATTTATGACTGTTAATTGGAGGATGGAATTGTGCTTTGATACTATGTGCCCAGGGGAGGGGAATTCAGTTTTTGGCTTCGATTATTTATTTTATTGCATTTATATACCGCCCTTTCCCTGAGGACTCAGGGCGGTTTACAGGGAGTTAAAAATCGACCATACAAAAGTTAAAACCCAATTTAAAAAATATTAAATCAACCCTGTACTATTAAAAACCCCAATTAAAATGAATGTCTCCTCAGCCTGGGCCCGAGAGCTCAAAGAGCCAGGTCTTCAGGCCCCGGCGGAATGACCGGAGGTCGGGGGCAGTCCTCAGCTCCACCGGCAGCTGGTTCCAGAGGGCAGGCGCCCCCACTGAGAAGGCCCTATCCCTGGGTGTCACCCGCCGGCAATCTCTTACCGGCGGGACCCTGAGCAGACCCTCCCTGTGGGAGCGCACTGGGCGAAGGGCGTTTGATGCCGGCAGCAGGTGTTCCCTCAAATACCCCGGACCCAGGCCATGTAGGGCTTTATAGGTGATAACCAGCACCTTGAATTTCACCCGGAGGGCAACCGGAAGCCAATGCAGCTCGCGGAGTAGAGGTGTTACATGGGAGTATCGGGAGACCCCCATTACAACTCGCGCGGCCGCATTCTGCACCAGTTGAAGCCTCCGAGTGGTCTTCAAGGGCAGCCCCATGTAGAGAGCGTTACAGTAGTCCAAACGGGAGGTCACGAGCGCATGAGTAACTGTGCGTAGGGCATCTCGGTCCAGATAGGGACGCAACTGGCGCACCAGGCGAACCTGTGCAAAATGTAAGTGCCAATATTCTGCTACTCAAATAAAAGATCTTTTAAGGTAAACAATGCCTCAAAGTTCTTTTGAAGAGTTTCATCTGTCGGAACCATGACAGTACTCTTCTGTCGTTTTGGTACTAACCTAACAAAAAGATACAAACATATATATATATGTATTTGTATGTGTGTGTATATATGTACATATATATATATATATATATATATATATATATATATATATATATATATATATATATATATATATATATATATATATATATATATATATATATATATATATATATATATATATATATATATATATATATATATATATATATATATATATATATATATATATATATATATAAGGGACGCGGTGGCTCAGTGGGTTAGGACGCTGAGCTTGTCGATCAGAAGGTCGGCAGTTTGGCGGGTCGAATCCCGAGTGCCGTGTAACAGAGTGAGCGCCTGTTACTCGTCCCAGCTTCTGCCCACCTAGCAGTTCGAAAGCACGTAAAAATGCAAGTAGAAAAATAGGGACCACTCCGGTGGGAAGGTAACAGCGTTCCGTGCGCCTTTGGCGTCTAGTCATGCCGGCAACATGACCACGGAGACGTCCTCGGACAAACGCTGGCTCTTCGGCTATGAAACGGAGATGAGCACCGGCCCCTAGAGTCGGAAACGACTAGCACGCATGTGCGGGGGAACCTTTACCTTTATATATATATATATATATATATATATATATATATATATATATATATATATATATATATGTATATGTATATGTATATGTATATGTATATGTATATGTATATGTATATGTATATGTATATGTATATGTATATGTATATGTATATGTATATGTTTTCGCGGGTGTTTGTATGTGGATCTTTGGTCATTCGGGTTTTTTACCGCGTAGAACTAAAGGTGTAGGAGCAACGTTTCGACAGAATCCCATCCGTCATCATCAGGCTGGTGGCTTCAGCTTCCTTCTTCTGGGAGAAGCATGTGGCTGTTTGGTCCTCTTTTTTAAACTGCCAGAGGGGGTGTGTTCTGTGGGTGGAGGTGTGCTCTGATTGGGTGGGGGATTAAGTGTGTTCTGATTGGGTGGGGGTGTGTTTTGAGTGGATGGGCTGGTCTCAGCTGCCAGCCTTAGACCTGAGCTGGTGAGTTGTGCTGCTTTTGTTCGGCTTCGTGTTTGTGGTGGTGCCATGTTTTTATATGTATATGTATATGTATATGTATATGTATATGTATATGTATATGTATATGTATATGTATATGTATATGGATCTTTGGTCATTCGGTTTTTTTCCTGCGTAGAATTGAAGGTGTAGGAGCAACGTTTCGACGGAATCCCATCCGTCATCCTCAGGCTGGTGGCTTCAGCTTCCTTCTTCTGGGAGAAGCATGTGTGTGTGTGTATGTATGTATGTGTGTATATATATATATATATATATATATATATATATATATATGTGTGTGTGTGTGTGTGTGTGTGTATACAGACACACACACACACAACTTAATATCCAAATTGGAATAGATTAAGGTAGCCTTTCCCATTCTTGTACTCTCCCCTACCCCAGGATACGTTAGAATTACAATCCTTTCCCCATAAGGACATAAATTCTGAAACACAACTCATCTGTTTTAAAGAATGTGGCAAACCCACTCCACTGAAATGGACAACTTTCTTAATACCGTACAAAGAATTTTCAATTACCCGATTTAGAATTTCAGAATGCCATTTTTTAAAAAACAAAAACAAAACCTGAAACGTATGCAGACCGTACAAAACATAATAATCCCTAATAGAAAGAAAGTTGGAATCTAATAGCCAACTTGTTCAATAGAAAAAGCAGTATATATCTACTTTGAAGCCAAATGAAATTACGTAACTAATCCACTTTTTACCATTTGATAAATGAGATGTGCTGCCAAAGAGGACAAAAATCAGCCTTCCCACACGCTGGCAAATTCAAAATTCATTAGGAAAAGCATTAGTTTTCTGGGATGAAAAGTAACCTCTGCTTTCACCTTCCACGGCTAAGGAGCTATTCCATTTGACCTTGCAGCTTTTCATTCTGTTCGGAGTTAATAAAGTCGATTCATCTTCATATCCATAACTATGTCTTTGTGTGGGGTGGGGAGGAGGGGGAAGGCAAAAAGGTTCAAGGAAGGCTGGTGTATGGACCCAGCATGTATATTAGATCAAGCAAAAGAGAAAAAACAAACATCTACTGGTGGAGAAACAAAGGGACAAAACAGAAACGTTCCAGAAAAAAAGGATGATGAGAACTGAAATTAGGAATACTGCACAATTATTGCTGATCTGCCTCATTATAAAACCAATCTCATGTCCTAAAACGATGCACATTGATTAATATGAGTTTCAAATGCATTCCACTACCTTCTTAAATGTTATTAATGTTCAAAATGAACCAAGACGTTACAGTTACACTGCTTGGGCTCTGTGCCCCAACTAATTGATTTTTTAGAAAGTTTCTTCCTGTTGATTACAGTAGTTTTTCTTAACAAAAATAAATAAATAGGAAAGTGGCCCGCTACAAAGCTGCAAATCATTCTTATGCCATTTACACTAAACCAGTGTTTTTCAACCTTTTTTGGGCAAAGGCACACTTGTTTCATGAAAAAAATCACGAGGCACTCCACCGTTTTCCGCACCGTTGGACCTCCCCACGGTCGCTACACGAACGGTTGTAAGTCGAGGATGGCCTGTGTTCTCAAGGGGTTGGACTAGATGACCTCCAAGGTCCCTTCCAACTTATTATTATTATTATTATTATTATTATTATTATTATTATTATTATTATTATTATTATTATTATTAGCCTCTTTATTTTATTTTATTTTATTTTGGGGCTTTTGTTTGTTTTTGCTGTGAAGGAAAAGGAAAGCTTGCATTTCTTTTTAATTTATCTTTCTGTATTTTCTTTTTTCTCTTCTTTTCTTTCTTCCTTCCTTCCTTCCCTCTCTTCCCTCCCTCTCTTTTCTTTCTTTATCTTCCTTCCTTCCTTTCTCTCTCCCACTTTCTTTCCCTCCCTCTCTCAATTTCTTGCTTTCTACTTGTTGTGGAAATTGGAAGCTACTTGCATTTCTTTTTAATTTTTCTTTCTGCATTTTTCTCCTTCATTTATTTTTCTTTCTTCTTTCTCTTTCTTTCTTTCTTTCTTTCTTTCTCTTTCTTTCTTTCCTTCTTTCTTTTCTCTTTTTCTTTCTTTCTTTCTCTTTCTTTTTTTCTATCTTCCTTCCTTTCTTTCCTGCCTTTCTCTCTCCCACTTTCTTTCCCTCCCTCTCTCAATTTCTTGCTTTCTACTTGTTGTGGAAACTGGAAGCTACTTGCATTTCTTTTTAATTTTTCTTCCTGCTTTTTTTCCTTCCTTCCTTCCTCCCTTACTCTCTCTCTCTCTTTCTTTTCTATTCTCCTTTTCTTTCTCCCTCCCTTTTCCCCTTCCCCATTTCTCCTTTTTCCCTTCCTTTTTTCTTTCTTTCTCACCTTTACCATCAAAAGCACTTCACTCCAGGGGGGGGGGAACCCCAAAGGTTTTTAATTGCTTTGGTCCAAAGGACATTTTATTATGCAACGTATCAAAAGGACATGTAATTTTTCAGACGCAAGCGAAGCCAACAAGAGCGAAGCGGTCAGATCCCTCTATTTCGGGCTGGGGCGAGGGGTCGCGGCGAGCAAAGAAAGCGGAGCCAGGCAGCCGACCAGGCGGGAGTCTCGCATCCTCAGCCGCATGGGGAGTAAGGAGTAAGCGGCGCGTGCTGGGGAAGAAGAGCTTTTTCGAACGTTGCAGGCAACCAACCACACGACAGCTCAGGCGAGCCGGGCTGGCCGCCCGTCCGTCCTCTTCCGATAAGTGAGCCGGTCGCCTCTCCCCAGCTTCTCTCTCTTCAGCAAGAGACCCTCCGAAGCCAGAGAAGGGGGCGGAGCTACGCCGCCGTGGAGCCCTGGTGCCTAGAGAGGTCGAGCCCACTTCTTTTCCCGGGCTTTTGCTTCCAGCGAAGTAGGGCCGTCAGCTTAGCCAAGGCTCCGGTGCCCAGCGCTCCCCGCCAGAGAGTCTTGCAGCGCCGCTCCGCCCGCGGCTGTTCCTCCTCCTCCTCCTCTCACCGCTGTCTCCTAGGTCAGTGTTTTTTCAATTTTTCCCACGGCACACCAGGCAACATCTCGCGGCACACTAGTGTGCCGCGGAACAGTGGTTGAAAAACACTGCACTAAACAACTGCATGCAAGTGTGGATTCCGTTTGCTTCACGGAAGCATCCTTGGAAAATGACAAAAACGTTGATTGTCTACGGAGATTCTCAGTCAGCAAGGTCACGGTTGTCCCAAATGTGCTTTTTCAAAAGGCAATTGGACATTTCCAAGAAGCTTCTTCAGCTCTGAAGTATTATGATATAATGATACAGAACTGAAGAAGCATCTTGGAAACGTCTTCAAGGAAAAAACGAAGTCCAGCTGCCTTTTGAAAAAGCCCCTTTGGGATGACAAAAACGTTGAGCGGCTGTTTTGTTTGTGGAAGTGCCAACTTGCCTACGGGAAAAAGTCAAAGGTAAACCTGTGGAGTTGGGAGAAAGGAGGTTCATTTCACCTGTTTGGCTTCTAGAGTCAATTATATGTTCCTTGGCATGGCCACACCCACCACAGTTGGCCAGCCCAGCCTTTAATGAACAAGCAAGCCCCATCACAGCAGTCATACCGGGAGCATACCTGTTCACATTCCAAGTGTGCTGCCAGCGTAAAGTTACCATCCTACCCATGCCTGAGAGTGCAATTCACAACAAGGGCTTCCCTGGTGTCTGTTTTAGTGAGTCAGCCAAACCCACAAACCACATGAGGACTCTGTTGATCCCTGCTAGGCTAAACAGAAGATCTGAGAGAAGCAAATAGAAGAGCTTATGGGGCAACTGCTGCACCAAGCACACCACTTGCTGGCTCTCTTTTTTTCCTCTTCATCCACAATTCCAGTTTAGCTAGCCACAGGCAATTGCTGCCAGAAGAATGATGCAAACCACAACATTAAACTAGTTGACTTAGACGTTTAGTGCCATTAAGAGACAAGACGTACAATGAGAGGTGCATAAAGCAGGCCCTGCTGGGTTTGGTGGTGGGAATAGCAAAAAGAAAAATATTTAATATTTTAAAATATCAAAATATATAAAGAAATAAAATATAAATATTTTTTTTAAAAAAAAATCAGTCTGTCGGGTGGGAATGGCTCCAGCCCAGCCTCCTCTCTTCATTGAACATATTTTTAAAGCAATCGCTGGTGGGCTGAGCATCTGAAAATCTGAATCGCCATCTAATAATTGGGAAGGTTATCTTCAGTAAATGGTGAGCCCTATCAATGAGCTGTGGTGGCACTGTGGTTAGAAAGCAGTATTGCAGGCTAATTCTGCTGACTGCCTACAGTTCGATTCTGACCGGCTCAAGGTCAACTCAGCCTTCCATCCTTCTGAGGTCAGTAAAATGAAGACCCAGATTGTTGGGGGCAGTAGGCTGACTTTGTAAGCTGCTTAGAGAGGGCTGTAAAGCACTGTGAAGTAACATATAAGTCTAAATGCTATTGCCAGATGAGGGTACCTAGGATTACTTCTGCTTGTAGTAGAAACATCTGGGATATTTGCTCTCAGAGGCTGCTTCGCCAATTTCCTGTGTGGCCTTCAGCAAAGAACTGTCAGATTCAGTTCCTCAGTTGCAAAAATGGAAAATAAAACCAGTATTGTTCATCAGGTTGCACAGAGAATGATTAATATAAGACCACACCGTGTTCCATGATTGAAGATTATTGCAAAGATTAATTCTTTGTTCTACTGACTTTTTTCACGCAAGTCAGCTGAGAAACTCAGTGTTAAGATCTATCTTAAAATAGCCTTATTGTATCACTCATACTTCCTAGAAAACTGGGCTCCTTTGGTTTGTTTTCGAGGAAGATAGCATATGGATTTGTTCTTCCTGAAAGCACTGTTGATCAGCGGACTGTCACAGCATATATTGCATATATTACAGATGAAGAACAAAGATCCAATGCTTAAGACAAATCTATTACTTGGCAAAAAGTAGGGAATGCTAGGGCTTGCATCACTGATCATATTTTGGAGATAATTGCCTTTCCCTGAACTTGTAAAACCAAAGCCTAGAATGAACTAATGCTATCTTCAGAAGAGGTAAGGTTATGCTTTATTTCAGCCCCTCCATTGAAATCTTGAATCCAGTTCATTGAAGTGACTTTCTTACGTTTATTTAATTAGATTTTTATCCCACCTTTATTACTTTATACATAACTCAAGGTGTCAAACTTATATACCGGTAGTCCTCCTTCCTCCTCCTATTTTCCCCACAATAACAATCCTATGAGATCGGCTAAGTTGGGCTGAGAGAGTCATCTAGCTGGCTTTCATTGCCTAAGGTGGCACTAGAACTTACGGTATCCCAGTTTTACCCTGGTGTCTTAACCAGACAGTCATGAGAAATCCATCTGATCTGGGGATCTATTCTATCTGCATATGGAATATTATCTATCTATCTATCTATCTATCTATCTATCTATCTATCTATCTATCTATCTATCTATCTATCTATCATGCATCCATCTTGATAAACTGTATGTATGTATGTGTGTGTGTGTATGTATGTGTGTGTGTGTGTGTGTATATTTATTTATTGTATTTTTTATTTATTATATATATATGCATTAAAATTCTTGTATTGTTCCTAACACTTAACATAATGAGAAAATATTACTGTCTTCCCAATCCAGATATTTTTCTCACTGTTAAAAAATGGTCACTAGAATGCAAAAAGCTTCTAAAGTAACAATAGAATCTTTTTAAAAAAGTTACTAGCAAAACTGATTAACAAGTATGAACTCTAAGCATTAAATATTATGACAGCCAACATTTGAATTTAATTGAAGACTTAAAAGTATTCTCTGAATATAATTTACTGGCAGGACAAAATGATTGCAACAGGAAAAAAGTGATAACACAAAAGCTGAACATATTATTTTAAATTCAAAACATCATCTTAGTTAATTCAGGCAATGCTAGCTTGACTATGTAACATTGATCAAAATAATCAATCAATTAAATGAAAGTGAGAAGGGATCAATCTTTTGTATTTGGGCACTAGCATAAATGGTAACACACTCAACAATTCAGTAAAAAAAAAGATATCAACTGCCAGCAAATCTCCTAAATCCATTAATGGAAAGAATATAAAATATACATATAAAAATATGGGTAGATCACATTGTGCCACATAAAAAGTAATAGTTCAAGTCAGCATCTTTTAAACACTAATTCAGATATAATAGTTGATCTTGTTCATCAGGATCCAAGGCCTTACTCCCCTCTTATGCACATATGTCAAGGTCGTAAAATACCAAGCATAGAGCAACATAATTCATGTAGTAACCACTGCCTATTAATCTCCTGCAAGATGAGGTTGAGCACCAGAACATTATATCACAACCAAAAATACATTAAAGCAAGATGCCAGTTCAAAACAAAGTATATACTTAGGAATACATAGCTACATGGAACTTCTGAACAAAGACTACATCTCAAAATATATAGTACTTTACTCCTAAAAAGGAAATAAGCAGGACTCATGTGGACAAGGCACCATCATCAGGAAGAAGAAAGGAACATACAAGAATGCTAGGAAATGGAAGTGCAATTTATGGAACAAGAATGGGGTTTCATGCAAGCAATTACCACCTTATTTTATACAAACATACAAAATAAAGAAATCTGAAAGTTCGGGTTTCAAAGAGCACAGAAACCTCCTGGATGCAAAAGGTCCCTGATTGTAAGTTTATGTTCCTCATGGAGAGAACACATGGAGCACAATAGAAAAGAGGAGAGATTGAACTGGTGTGTTTATTATTTACCCTCTGCATTCACAATACATCATAGAAGGAGACCTCAGTATGAATTAGAAGTTCTTTCTCAGCAGGCAAAAAAATGCATTCCATATTCTATACATTTTAATCAAACAACCATTGTATACTGATTTTAAACATGTATGACTTTCCAGAATGAATGAATGAATGAATGCAACGCTGAAGTCTGGAACTCTTAAAAGCAACCATTCGCCCACAACTTTTAGTAATTACTAAGAACGTACATTCTACATGAAGCTGAAAGGGAGAACTATTGCCACTACAGTATTGCTGAATAGCTAATACTAACAGGGTATTTAGGCTTGCACAAATCAGCCCTGCCCAGATAATTTCTATAGGCTTATGAAACATTACCAGATTTTTAAAGAAGTACTGTGATCGAAATGAATTGATATAAGTGCCATGTAAATGGGTCAACCCTAACAGATTTCTGCACCAAATAAATACATTTTTGCTTTACCTATACAACTTGGCTTTGTTTCACAACAACAACAAAAAAACATTTGACCATTTCTCCTCCTATATTCTAATTCTGTACAATGCTTCAAATTTGGTTCTGAAGAAATGTTTTGAAATGTGTGGAACTACAAAGGCCATCACTCACATTAGGCTCATTAAAGCAACAGTGTCGTTTCAAGATCATGCCGCTCTGTAGGATTGTGCTACGGTAACCCAATCCTAAGAATAGATGAAGCTTCTTTGGTGAGTCAGCACCAGGTACTGCGTTCATATTCCTGTGCATTGTAAAATGTATCTTCTGAATCAGAGTTGGAACCTTGCAAAGTTCAACTTCCTTCCCTACTAGTTCTAAATCCATCTAAATCATGTTGAAGGATTGTGTGTACAAAATAAAAGACATATTCTCACAGGAGATGGGAGCAGAGTCAAGCCAAGCAAAATCACATACATTTCTGTCCTCCCCATACACCAGACTCACACAGATAGTCCTCCGTCTATGATCAACAATTGGACCCAGAATTTGAGTCGTTGAGCAAAGCGGTCATTAAGTGAGATACCACATGACTGCTTTGCTGAAGGTTTGCAATTCTAACTTTCCCAATTTTAGTCTTTAAGTGACAATGCTGGTCATTGACCACTGGGGAGTAGAATCACGAGAACATTGGCATTTGCTAGCATTTTCACTAGACTTGAAGTCTGTTTCTCCAGGGTGAGAATCCAAATCCTATACTATGTAACCAAAGTTTGATTAATAAGACCTAAACAGCCTGATTCATGAGTTATAAACCACCAGCTACAAAATATTCACTATAACATCCTAAGCTGAAAATAAACAAGCCATTTTGTAGCATCATGTGTCATCTGTGATCCCACTTAAGTGAGAGTTTTAAACTATGACAGATGCTCTTTTTCAAAAAGCATCGCCTCCAATAAACAATGAAGGGCAGCCTAATGCTTAGGGATGTGCAAAACCCACCAATCGCAGAGAACCTTAGGACATTCCACTCCCTCTCCAGACCATGCTAAACCTCCTGCCCTCACAGTCGTGCCATTCTGAGAGTAGTTCTGAAGGAACTGGAAGCAAATCCTCTAAAATGGAGGGCAGAACAGAGAATTTACTTCTGGAAGCCCCAAATTCCTCCAGAATAGCATGGGCCAAAAAGTCAACTGAAATTAAAGCACGGTCCAGAGGGAGACTGGAATGTGCTGCTTCCAATCTGGCAAGCTCTACATATCCCTGCTGGTGACCAACCAATGCCAGGGCTCTTGCAACCAATGCAGAGTGGAACAGGAGATGAACTTCCTAGATATGGATCTTTGAGGATCATGAGGCAAGAAACCACACCAAAACTGAAATACAAGTCAAATATTGTTGTAAAAATATCTCATCTATTTTATTATTTTTTATTTCTTTTAGAAAAGCACTTAAAGCAACATGCTGGCATTCTGATTAGGCAACATTTAAAAAAAAAACCTTGAGAAACAATAACAGTGGTTTGGCACTTTCACAATTTTCCCAATTGGTATTTTGTGAATCTATTCTAATGAATCAAACTGTAGCCTCTGAAAAGTTTGGACATGATTCAACTGTTAAGTCTTTTAAAATAACCCACACTCTGTTTTCAGTGCAAGAGACATTGCCACCACTTTGGAAATGATGAAAATTTACAGATAAGAGCTAAAAATTGTAGCTATAACTCTAGAGTTTAGGACTAGGCGCATAAAATAGTTTTTCAGGGTGGAAATAAAAGAAATTTGTGCTTCTAGAATTTGGCTGTCACAAGAGGATGGGCTCAAAAATACAACTTGCATGAAATGCTCTTCCCAGTGAACCACTGAAAGAGGAAAGGTCAAGAACGCAGCTAAAACAACTCATTGCGTAACAGTAGTATTAATAGTTCTATGTAAAAAAACAATTTGTTATGAAACTACTATCCAAAAGTTCATCTCATGGGAAAATTTCATATGTATTTTTTGTAGAAGAGTCCACGTGGGATATGGATAGGTTATATATGGATGGGGCACCTATGGTTCTCCAAAGATTCCTGAACTACATAACCCAACAACCCTAATCATCCTGTTGGGAGTTGTAGTTCAGGTACGGGTCTGATAGTGGAGAGACCTAAGTTGAACATCACCCCACCCCAGCCATGGAAACTCATGGAGTGACCTTGGGATAATCATTTCCTCTCAGCCCATGTAAGCTGTCTTTAGCAACTGGAAGGGCATCAATCTTATAGCTAAATAAACTCCTGGGAGGCCACAAGCTAAGCGGTGACTTCTCCTCAACCGGTACTTCTTTAGAAAGCAGAAGATGAGCCACCGGCTTCTCTCAACCTGCACTAAAATCTTCTTTTTCTACCAAAGTCCAAGTTTAACTGAGGCTGTTATCAGGAACAGTAGCCAGAGAAGAAGCCACTTGAAACGACAGACCACAGCAGTGCCTTCTCTGAGGGGAGAGGAAGCAGCACGGGGAAGAGAGATGCATTTCCTCACCTTTCTTCATCCTTGAAAATGAATTTCCGCAGCTTGAGATCCCTCAGGACCAGCCCACCATCGTGACAGTGCGCTACGGCGGAGGCTATCTGATAGAATAGCTTGGCTGCCTCTTCCTCCTTCAGCTTCTTGCAGGTACGAACAAAGGAATGCATGTCCCCATAGCTCCGCTCAAAGAACACGTACGCTTTCGTCTCTCCGAGAATGACTTCGGTAATTTGGTTGATGTTGTCGTGAGGAGGCATGCAAAAACATGGCGCCAGCAGTTCTTGGTAGCAGCCGACGTCGAACACCTAAAATTGTGAGTTTGCAGTAAAAGAAAGGGTTACCCAAAAGGAAGACCAACTGCTCCGCCCACTCAACATTAGCACTGGTCAACCCAAGACTAAGAAAGCCATTGCCCAGTGGGTTTGAGACAATAAATCCTGAAATATCCCAGACAGCAGAGATTTGGGGGATTCTGGAAGCGGTAATCCCGATACATCTGCAGGGTGACAAGGCTGACAAAGAAGGAGTTAACTGTATGAGACATTTTTTTTCTTAAATCCTTAATGCCCTAGGCAAGCATTTTCAGTAATGAAACTCTGGTCTTCTCCTCCCCCTCCAGCTCCCAAAGCTAGCTGGCTAAAATATAAAAGGTATCAGCTGGGGGAGGGAAAGATGTATTTTCTCCCGATGAAAACAAAAAGGGGGCAGTTTTTTTTTTTAAAAAGCTCTCTAGGTGAGGGAACAGGAGAATTAAAAATCCCTGGTGGCCCAGCATCTGATTTAATTTTCTTTTTGAAATACAATGGCTGGTGCCCTACATTGAAAGGAAGTTTACTAGGCTTTAGGTCTTATGCTTTGCTCCCATAATTTGAATGGAATTCTAGAACAACTTTTGCAAACTAAGCCATGCATCCTATTTTTACTGGAAAGACCTGTGTCACCAGCTACACAAGGCCTGCCAGCACCGCTCTGCCAATACTCAGTGGACTCCTGCATGAAAGAGTCCATTTTTCTTCCCTGATGGTGGAAAGAAACACCGGGGGGGGGGGATAATTTTTCCTTTCAGACTGTGGGCAAAACCATTCAGAGCTACCGATAGGTAATAAGTACATTGGCTCCACTTACTGACAGATACACAAGGCTAAAGGATTTCTGCATCCATATTGTCCCAATGAGCTGTGCTTTCCAAGATACAGGGGGAAAAGATATTTCTCTTCCCTTTCCCAATGTGGTAATAGGGACATAAGCAGTGCCTTCCTGATTTGGACTCCTGGCCCATCTCACCAGCAGTCTGTTCTCACAGTGGCCAACCAACTGTAAAAGGAAGCCCATTAGTCTCCCAGCAGATGGTCTTCAGTCATACTGACATCAAGGTTGATCCACAATTTCCTTGAGTTTTATGGTGTTCTATACAAATGCCCAAAGTAAGCTGTAATTTGGATGATTTGGGGTTAGTATATTTGTGAACTCAAACTGATTTATAACTATGATTTAATCAAGATTATACTCTCTACATACACCTCAGCACTTAACCATACATGTTCCTTGGCTGAAATCATGTGAGAAACTCATGACAAGCACATTTTAATCTAGCACCTTATGTAAACCCCAAGGTGTAAGGGCCCAGTTTCTGGTTCACTATTTTGTGTGTGAACTTTTAACAAGTGGGTTAATTCAGTAAAACGTGGTTGCATTAACTATGGGCAAAAGTTTTATATGTACTGACTCACTGGGTTCAAAAGGATGATGGGAGAGGAACTTTCTAATAGTGTTTCCTTTGCTTTTAAGAGATGGAAGGAGATATGGAGTTGCTCAGGTCTCAAGGTATGTATTTGAAAAACAAAAGAATAGGAAAGGTTGCAGTAAGTTTCAAAATCTCTTTGCTTATGATGGCTTGAATGGGAGATACAAGTATTTATTCAGCTTTCAGAGCACTTCAATTAAAAGAAAACAAATAGAAGTGCCTAGAAAGTCTTCTTGAGAAAATGTTGGGGATACATAGACTACGTTTAAGTTGGACTGGGCTCCACTGCATTTAGAATGGAGAGTTCAGACTTCTGACACTTCTAGGCAAGTGTCTCTTTAAGAGCAAACATATCCCTTATGAGCTTATGAATGAAAGTGTTCCAAGTCTCCCAATACTAAAAAGTTACATAAATCCACCAATCATGAATGAATCAGTGCTTGAGACATGTATAAGATTCAGAAAAGGAGTGCAATCATTTCATTGACAATAATGAAGTATTGCAAGTAGGTATTACGGGTAAATTCCCTGCACTTGTTTCCCTTCGGAATAAAGGTCACAAAGCCAGGTTAATATTATTACTAAGAACACCACCAGACACCAATATAATAAGGTTAAACAGAATTTGCTTTGTTATTGCAGAAGTTACAATAAAAATGTAGGCTTCTGTTATAAGTTAAGGACTAAGGAGGTGAGCTTGTTTTTATCATATGTCAAAACCTATTTTTGTCATCTTCTGACATGGTACAACACTTGCTGCATGTATGTAGAAATAAGACTCTACCTAATTCAGAGGGTCGTGCTCCGAGGTTAGCATGCATGCGATTAAAGCCTCTCTATCCTTACCAGCTTGATCACACGCTAGCAAAAAAAATGTTTCCTGAGAACTGAATGCAAAGTTTGGCATGCTGTGAACTGTTTCACCACATCTGCACTGACCCTCTAAATCTCTGAAAAGTGGATGACAAAATGAAAATCTTTTACTTGGACAGATTAATCCCTGTCCTAGTGCGCTATCTGAGAAAGAGGAAGTGAAGCGTGAGTCGATTTTGATAATACTGTATGAAGTCTACTCAGAATGAAATATCAACTATTTACAGTGTGAGGTTGGGGCAGTAGACTTCAACCACCCTTATTCAGACAGGCTTCCTCAGCCTCCAGTGAGGGGAAGGCTGAATGACTACATTCACAAGTGTGTGTCCAAGAAAAATCAGATCAATTTTCAAGTACAGGGAAAGGTGCAGGTTTTAAACAGCATTTTCCTTTAACAGCCATGCAAAACTGTCTCTTCAGACTAACTTTTCAAAGGCTTTTTTCTTAGTTGAATTGTGTTCATTTATATCAGAATGCCTGATTCTTAACTACCTTGAGTTCTGAGAAGGAAAGCAGAGTTCATCTGGATTACAGGAGGAGTGTAACAGTCACAAAGAAGTAGGTGCCCAATGAAATTAAGGAGCCACATATGCCATAGGAAGGGTATTTAGAAGGTTCAAGGATGGGCTAACTACTTGAATCCAGTTATTACTGGAAATTTACAAGTGCTGCAGTTCAACTATCTCCTACATTGGCATTTAGCTTTTAATTATGAAGCATGTTTAATGGATCCTCCAAGGTTACTTACTATGACCAAGCAACTTAAGATATTTATCATGACCATGGTTGAAAGTAGTCATTCTTGTGGGAATCTACATGTTTCTTACAAGGCAGATTTCCTCCTGGTTGCAAAAGGCATCAAAGGAAGAGGTTTTTCCCCCCCAAAAATCATTTCTTAAACATTCCAAGTGGAGGTATGTAAGGGCTTTGCATGGTCACATGTAAACATTTCATTTGGGGATATCAGTTGCTCTCTCTGAAGGATGCTAATGTTTTAATCTCCCATTTTTTCTTAATAAGCCAATGAATACATTTTAAATAATAGGTACAATTAGCCCATTTTCCAGCACCTTGCAACAGACAACATGCAAGATCAAATCCTCAGTGTGATATAAACAGTATAAAATACTGAAAACTAATTTTTCATTAACGTCAAGGAGCCATGATTCACAAGCGACCAATATATTTATACTGCCCTGCAAAGCAAATCTTTACAAGCAACCAGAGAGTGCAATTTAATTTTCCCACCACATACCAATCTAAATAAAAATCATCCACCAGTCAGCAGGACTGTGCAAAGCTACTTTTAATTATTTTAGGATGTTAATAGGCTTCTTGTTTGCTTCCAGCCATTCGATGAAATCCAGGATTACAAGACCCTTTTTACTTATTATTTCCAAAGACCTTCACTGTGCCATTTTGAAAAAGAAAATCTAAAATTGAAAAAGGTACAAAAATGACCCTTTTCTCTACGTTGCCATCTGTTAAAACTGACGAATGCCACAGAAAACTGTAAGCAGCCACTTAGAGTATACTGTAGGCAGCACTTTAGGAACAAAGGAAACGGAATGGCCTCGGTGAATGGGTGCTAGTTTCCCCACAGACAAGCATGAGGGGGTTTCCTCTCTCCCCCCCACCCCAGTTCATAATGAAATTAAAGAGGCCAGTGGATGGGGAGCCAGTAACCCTGCAAGGGTAAGCAACGTTTCTCTAAAAAATGCAATTCTGCAAGGCTTTTTGAACGGTTGCTCCAAGGTGGGGGATGGTGTTTGCAAACAACCCATCAGCGTAAAGGGGAAAAAAAGAGGCCAACAAATTAAAAATCAGCTCTGCAGCTCAAACCTTCTGATTATTATTATTTTTTGGGGGGAAAGGAATCCGCTGCTCTTCCAAGCTTTTTCCCAAATAAGTACGTACAATCCTGAGGCTTGCCGCCTTAGGCTACCAGCATGCAATTGTTAAGTTGGCTAAAGATAATAGTTTATTCTCCCCCCCCCTCTCTATATATATCCCCTTCCACTCCCCCGGAGTAGTATCTTGAGACTAGGAAGAATTGGCATCGTGCAAGCCAAAAAATAAATCGTAAAAGGAAAGCGCTATATCCAGGGATTCCGATTTTAAACCCAACTCCCCCTCTTTTCAGTCCTTCCTCCCCCGCGGCTTTGGCTCTAGGCCACCGTTATAACGTGGCCATTGTCTGCAAAGTTGCTTGAGAGCCGTTTAATTATGCAAGGCTTTGTATGTTTCATTAAATTTCACCCAGCGCCTAATTCGGAGGTTCCCTCCCCGGCAAGCACACACTCCCTTTTTTGAGGACCCTCTAAAAATAAACTTGCTAGACAAGGAAAGGCCACGCTGCGTGTGCGAGGGAGGCGAGAGGAGGAAGGAAAGTTACCTTGCAAACCAGCTCCTCCTCGCTGTGCAGATGCACGGCCCGGAAAATGTGGTCTCCTTCCAGAGGCTCCAGCAATAAGTATTTCCCAATGCAAGAAACGCAATGCGACAAGTTGGGAGTCTCTGGCGGGCTCGGCGAGCCAAGGTTGGGGCTAAAACTCTGGCTGGATTCAGTTTGTCTTATAGACGAGAGTTCCTCTAAATCTTGGGTTTTATTCCGAGGTCTTCCATAGCGCGCTATCGTGATTGGGGTTGACCTTTGTATGTTCATGGGGATGGAGAAGAAACCCTCCAAGAAATCCCCTCCCCCCACCCCAATTTCTTTCTCTCTCTCTCTCTCTCCCCCTCACACTCGCAACCCACTCAACACGCGCACAATTCCTTTGGCGTTTTCAGCCGCTCGCTTCAGGCCGGCCGCAAGAATGCCTTTGTGCTGTCGTAGAGAGAAAAAAAAGTGTGCTCGGGTGGCAGGTTTCTGTAGGATCTAGAGTCCGCTTTCCAGCGCCAAGAAGCAGGAGATCGATCGATCGATCGTGGCTGGGCAGGGGGCGTTGGGGGTGGGCGATCAATCGGACGATTCTCCCCCCCCCTCGAACCTCTGTACTCAAAAGCGGCGAAGTCCCGCAAAAGTAGGACAAACTTGAGCCAAGCGGAGCCTCCCCAGGAAACGCCGCGGGGTTTCAAAAATCAAAACATCTGGAAACGCGTTTCGAGGGGCAGGGTCGTTATCAGTCCCCGATTCCCAATGGCTCGCTTGGAAATCTTCACCCGGGATTTATTTGAACGTGCTACACCAGCAGACGACGGGCTTTTTTCCCCCTTCTTTCTTGCTTTTTCAGGACGGTTTTTAATAACCTACTTTAAACTCTAGAGGGCGTCTGATGCTTTTTTCCCCTCGTGGAAAGGACTATATTCAGAAGAAGCAACCAAAGACAAATTAATAATAATAACAATAATAATAATAAAAAAAGCAGCGGAGTATTTTTAACTTCAGCGGATTGCCGAGGAGCTCCGCTAACGGCGCGGGAGTAGGCTATTTGATCAGATCCGGATTTCTTTTAATTGAACCTCCTTTGCGGGGCAAGAAAAACTAAAAGCGCCGCTCCTACCAGGATTACGAAGTGCGCAAAGCTCCAGGAGCTGCAGCGCTGAATTGGGGTTTGCGTGCGTTAGGCTTCCTTTGATCAGACGGCAAAGTGCAATCAAGGACGAGAATGAATCGATGCTCTTTAGCTTTCCACCGGCCTGGGAGACGTCCGGTCTTTCTTCCGTTGTTCCTCGGATGGTTTGAGTGCAGTGCACATTCAAGCAAAAAAAAAAAAAAAAAAAAAAGAAAAAGACCACAAAGGACGAGGTGAAAAAAAAAAGAGAAGAGAGAGAAAGCGCTGCAGGAAAAAAAAATAAATCACCCTCCCGACGATCTTCTTAGCCCCCTCCCCAGAGTCCTGAGATGCAGAAAGGGAGGGAGGCGATGCAGCCACTTCAATAGGAATAAATGTATATTGCAGGCGCCGTTCTTTATTCCTAGAGGTAGAAGGAGTGGGGAGGAAAGGGATGGCCGAGCCAATCCCTTTCAGCAAGCCATCGTCTCTTCACCATGTATTAATAGCTACTTACGCGGCTAACAGTCTTTCTTCTCCTAGCCGTGCCTTCCTACTCAGGGTCAGAAGCGGCGGCGGCGGCGGCGGCTGCAAGAGCAGCAGCGATACCGACGCTACATTAACACCGCGCAGAAGCTGACTGCCCGCTCCTGGCCGCGGCGCAGCGCTCTGCCTGCCAGCAGAAACGCCCGCCCCGACCCGAGCGGCCTTCCCATTGAGCCAAGGAAGCATCAATCACGCGATCTGCCTGCCAACCCTCCTCGACGTCTCCTCCTCCTCCTCGCCGCCTTTCTCCTTTCCACTCATTCAATGAGCCGGTTTCAGGGTAAACAAGGTGAAATATCCTTCCGCTGAGCAGGCTGTGAAATACGAGCTTTGTGAGCAGTTTCTAGCGGCTACTGTTGCTACTACTGCTACAACTACGGCGTTTCATTGACCTCTGCGCGTTTCCGTTTGGGTCGAGTTCTCTCGTGTTTGTGTGTCTGTGTCTGTGTGTGTGCTTGTGCTTTCTCCGGAGAGATGGGAGGAGTTTTCTGTCCATTTATATCCAAGTGCATTTGGGCCATTTTATGAATTAAATGACTCGCTTTAACTGATCGTGTAAACACAACAGCCTGGCAACGAAAAGCATTTTCCTTATATTTACCTTTTGTACAAATGGATCATTCGCTCATCCGGAATATAAAAAGATCATCTTTTTTTTAAAAAAAAAAACATCAAGGCACAATGTTTAGATATATTGTATAAGGCTAAAATAAAGCTTTAAAAACAACACAGAGGCTTCCTATGTTTTGTTGACTGATGGGAGAAAGTGCAGTTAGGTCATGTTTTACCACTCTGGTTAGCAAATGGAAACCCAGGAGCCCAGCCTACTCCCACTCAAATGGCTAATATCTTAAAATAAATACCGTGGTGGCAAGAAGAGGCTGCATTTTCCCAGATAGCTTATATTTGGATGGTACATTCTGTTAATGGTCACAATTTGATTAAGCATAGTTGGACTTAAACCACAGGTGGTTTAAGAACATACTGCACTAAGTCAGCCATGGTTTAGAAACCCCAAGCAAACTTAGATTAATGGTTGTAAAGGGGTAAACTCATCTTTTGGCTTAGTCTGGGGTAGCTGATGATACTTATCTGATGGAGCAGCCCCTTTCTGTTTGCTCAAATGAGATACGCCCCACTTATCCGATCTTTCTTTGACCTGATTGCCCCCCACCTCTGTAAAATTAGTCCACCTGCCAGACGATTTCATTTCCTCTTTTGGTCCCATTTGCATTTGACAGTCTTTAGCGTAGCCACATTTTGCTGGTAAAAAATGTGAGGAATAAGGTCAAGATAAGAAATATTACGTCATCACATTATTCTGGAGGAATCCGAAAAGCTAAATTCCCACACTGCACTATAATAGATCTTTGAGTTAGACATGTGAATCCACATATCATATATGGCTTAATCAACAAACTATGGTGAACACATGAGAATCCAGCCAATATTATTTTTTTGCAGAATAAGAGAGGCTAGGGGCTGTATTTCAGAAGATGGAAAACATTTAATATTTTTTGTAAAGTAAATTACATTTCATTGTAATTAAATAAAAAGGAAATGAAATTAGTTTTATTTATTTATTTTATTTCATTAGACTTATATACCGCCCTTCTCCCGTAGGACTCAGGGCGGTTTTAGAGTCTTTAGTTTTAGAGTCTTTTCTAACCTCATCTATTACCTACAGTACTTAATTACTGTACCAGCGGACACAACCCTCTAAAATCAAATGTGGCCCTTGAACCTGAACCAAGTTGAAAAACTGGCCTTCTTCTGTGAATTTGGATTGTCAGTTGATTTTGACCCTCATCAAAACAAAAAAAACCCCAAGGTGTTCTTGATTTAATAATGCATAAATACATTTTTGTTGCCACTTAGCCAACCATGGTTGATTTCAAGAAGCTTAGTAGGGCTGAATCTTTTAGTACTTGGCTGGGAGATCACTAGAAAATCCTGGGAATTTTGGGGAAAAAAGTATCCTGGAAGAAGACAATAGAAAATCAAGAGCAGGGGTGGCCTCGGAGGGGGCTACAGCAGTTATGCTGGAAGCTCAAGGATTCTTTACTTGATTTGTATCGTGGTTGTTTTCTCGGCTTGTCGGTTAAAGAATTTGACACACAGTGGTACTGCAGAAAAAAGCATTTTTATCTGACACATTCTAACGGAGTCACTTCTCTACGCAGGTCCCTTAATTTTGATAGCGCTTTATTTTAATAATGTGACTGATGGAAAATGAATGTGGTGATCATTATTTTCCTGCTCTTTTTATCCTGCTATTTCTTTCTTTTGTATCAGGCTAGCAAGGCACGTAAGCAGTGGTGAGCCCAAGAGTATTCTAAAGGGAAAATAATGAATATCGAAGAAAAAGAAAAAAAAACTTCATAAAAGAATGTATCATTCGAAGAAAAAAAAATCTATTATCTGCTGATGAGAAAATGTACCCAGGATACCAATATAAATCAAAACTAGATGGGTGGCAAAATGAATTTTTGATTAGCTTTAGCAAAGTGTGAAAGCAATTTTCTTCAAGTAGAAAGCATAGCTTGGAATCCCTTTGAAAACTTGGAAAAGCTACACAGTAGATTGAGACGGTTTCATGGTGGTAAGGTTCAAAGAGCTTTTAACAAATGCTGAAGAGTGTGTAACTTCAGCAATCCTCATCTAGGTTCTCGGAAAACAGATGTTCATGCAAAAAAAATTTATTTTGTGCCTTTTAAAAATTCATCAGCAGGCAAGAGACACACTAAAGACATGAACACTAGCTTCAAATATTGTGAAAGAGGAGAGGAGGAGCAAATCATCTAAAAAGCCCAACCACTGCAAAGTTAGAGCCTCACTGAGCTAGGTAACTTGTGGAGGGAGGGAGGGGGGAGGGAGGGAGGGGGAAGAATGGAAAAGCGAATCCACAGGAGATTCAAAAAAGTCAAGATAGGAGCTGCAGCCTCCTGACCAAAGCCTCGCCTCCTTCTGACATGTGTCTGGCCATCTGCCAGAGAACTAAGGTTGCACATGCAGTAGCGGTTTTAGGTAGTCATCAGCGTCTGTGATTTAGGGACAAGACTTGGGGAAAAGAAATTCACCCAGCCGCTCTGCATGGTTGGTTGTTTTACAAATGGGGAAAGGCTTACCTTTCTCCTTTGTTTCCATTGATGTGCTTCCTACACCAGGAAAAGTGACAAGAGAAGAAATGTGCAGGAAGACTGGTTTCCTTAAAAGAAGAAAAAAAATCAATATAAATGTGAGCTAATCAAGATACAAACAAGATAGGGCAAGTAGGATAAAAGAACTCTATAGTGCATTCCAAAGGCCTGAAAGCATTCAGAGAATACCCATTTGTACCTCCAGGGATTTTTTATTATTATTATTATTAGCTCTGTTAATGTGAGGTACTAAGCCAGAAGGAAGTTGCTTTTTTTCAGAGTCTGAGTTAAGAATTGTTGACTTTGACTGCTACCTTGGTGACTGCTGATACCAATGAGAAGCTGTAGTCAAACTTTCCCACTTCTTGTTGGTTGGAAGGGGTGTCGAGGGTAACTTTTAAATAAAAAAGGTATCCAGTAAAAGCTTTTTGTTCCCATTTCAAATTTTACATCTTGCAAAAAAAAAAAGCTAAAATGTTATTTGCTTCTGGATGTTTCAGCTTGGGAGTTGTGCCATAAACCCGATCTTAGCCATACATCATGGCTTACAAACCACAATTCTTGGGTTTACCTAACTTGCTAAGCCAGAACCAAGCCAGTACATAATCACTCAGTGCAATGAGCTTGCTCATTGTTTGATTTTTGTACACATGGAAAGGGAAGGAAAGATAAGATTGGTACCAAATGAGAGGTGGAAAGAGAGCACAGAAGCAACAGGATCTCTTTTATATTTAAAGCAAAAGCAAAACTTGCTTGCTTTCCTGCTTAGTTTGTGGGAAGCAAATCAGGGAAAAGCCACAGACTCTTCCCCAAGACAAACATTTCTAGCATCATATTTCTAAGAAGAAAAACAACATTGCTATTTCCATAAAAATGCAAAGCAGCAGCAGAGTTACTTACCAGCCAGCATTTTGGAAACTGGCACCTTTCAGGTATATCACAGGAATCAGTTAGGAAAAGAAAGGCATTGTTCTATCAGTGATCAATGAAACTATCTCTGGCAAACTTGGTTTAACTTGGAATGGTTAATTTCTTACTATCAAGTTAAATCTACTCCTGTAGCACCATATGTCAGACATGTCAAACACAAGGCCCGGGGGCCGGATCCGGCCCGCAAAGTGGTTTCATGTGGCCCACAAAGCCATCCTGGAAACAGTGAGGGAACGGCCCCCACTGCCTTGGCCCAGAGACCCTCCTTCTGCCAGAGACCCCCAGATCTGTCCCACTCCTGCCCAGGCCCCCATAGGCACCCTTGATGCAAACGATGTAGAGCTGGCCATGCTCACCCAGTAGGCCATACGCACTCTAGCCACGCCCACCCAGTAGGCCACGCCCACCCTGGCCATACCCACCCGGCCCCCTGAGGGCAACCGCAATGCTGATGTGGCCCTTAATGAAATTGAGTTTGACACCCCTGTGATACAGTATTGGGTGTCCCTTTTTTCTACAGGGAATCTTTCCCAAGAAGAGTTGGACCTTGGGCTTTGTCTGTGGAGATTCTCAATCATCCGGGTCACAGTTGTCCCTAAGATGTTTTTCCAAAAGGCAACTAGACTTACTTTCTTTTCTTTTTCTTTGAAAACTTTATGCTTCTCATCCAAGAAGCTTCTTCAGTTCCTGAAGAAGTAAAGAAGTTTCATGGGTGAGAAGTGAAATGTTTTTAAACAAAATTAAAGATTTCCATCTAAGTTGTAGTGAGGCCATAATGTCTAACATGTGACACAGTAGCTGGAGTACAGGACTAGTAGGCCTGGGGAGATTCATGTTTTTTGCCCATGATGCATGTGTGCGGCAACCTTTAGACACCATCCCTTAGGGAATAGACTTATTGGGTTTGGGCTGATGTTACCTGTGACCAGCTGCTACTGGTGACTAAAATATCCACCTCTTCTATCTTGACTAAAATAAGACTAAGCCATGAATACAGCTTGTCCCATGAAGCTCTTGCTATTCATAATAATGTTAGCAATTTGCATTTAGATATTAGATATTGTTCCACATATCAAACAATGTACATTAACTATTCAGTGTGAACTTGGAAAAATATTTACATTTCAATAAAATAGTTGGGCACACAGATTCCCTTTAGTTGAGTTTGATTCTTGGAGAGTTCACAGATATGTCCAGGTTGTTTTCTTACCAGAGCAAAAAACTGACCTCAGGAGTCCTTTGTGGCTCAGAAGATGGACAGTTTTGGATACAATCCTACCCTGGCTGAGAACTTTAAATTATTATCACCAGACATAGCATGTGGGCTAGGAGTATGGCGAGTGACTATGCTCTTTCAAGTTCATCAAGAGTTGCCTAGTCATAATTTGTCATTATGATTGCTTACATACCTTCTGTGATGATAGATACATCATGGAGGGAGATGCACATTAAAGCATCGGAATATCTTTCATAAGTGCAAAGTTTTTAATTCTGTTTTCAGAAGAGAGAAAGTGGTTTTGTAATTAAGGTGCTGCTGCCAGAATGATGCATCTGCTATTTAAAACAAAAACAAAAACAAAAAAAACCGAGCAACACCCAGTATGAATAGCAAACTCCGCACTCTACAGTTTGCCAAACTATGACACTGGCTGATGTCCAAATGCTTCAGAACTGTAAAGGCTCCAAGTATGATTTGCTGCCAGCCCAAAGATTTTAACTTTAGGAGCTGAGAGCAACAGTGACCCAGCAAAATATTATGTGGATTAAAATAGCCACAGGACTACGGGGTGCGCTAATGGAACAGCAGAAATGAAATGGATGCAAGCTGTGCAACAATGTAAATGAACTGCATTGGAGAAGTGACATCTGTTTAGTATGGCTCCATACAATTCAAATGATTCATCTGTTCTGAAGAATTAATTAATTAATTAATTAATTAATTAATTAATTAATTAATTCAGTTAATGGGTCTCCAGAACAGTGTAAATCAACTGTGCCTAACTTGAGCTGGGGTTGCGCTGGGTCTGAAAATTCCTAGAGTATCCAGGCCAGCATAAATGTTTGATGGTGCTATTTAGGAATTCTGGAACCTGCAACTCTAATACATTCCAAGGATCCTTGAATTGGAGGAAAGTCCTAAACCAGCATTTCTCAACCTGAGCAGCTTTGAGAACTGCAGACTTTGATTCCTAAAATTCTTAACAATGGCTACACCTGGCTGGGGAATTCTGGAAATAAAGTTCACACTTCTTGAAGTTGCCTAGATTATGAAACACTATCATAAATAAATTCTAGTGCAATTTACAAGCCCATCATCAAAACTACATTTTTTTTAAAAAAAAAGTTTGAATGGTGATATGATTGAGGGGGTGGGGTGTTTTCCCACAGTTCTTTTCAATTACTGTATTACTCCCTGAATCCCTGACAATTAATCATGCTGACTGCAGCTTATAGAGGTTCCTGCTGACCCATTAGGATGCCTTCTAGCCCTGAGATTCTTGAGCTTTCAGATTAATTTGCTATGAAGCAAAGTTGTTTAATATCTGACAATAGACCAATAGGACTTCATTAAAGGTAAAAGGTAAAGGTTCCCCCGCACATGCGTGCTAGTCGTTTCCGACTCTAGGGGCTGGTGCTCATCTCTGTTTCAAAGCCGAAGAGCCAGCGCTTGTCCGAGGACGTCTCCATGGTCATGTGGCCAGCATGACTAGATGCCAAAGGCACACGGAACACTGTTACCTTCCCACCGTAGTGGTCCCTATTTTTCTACTTGCATTTTTACGTGCTTTCGAACTGCTAGGTTGGCAGAAGCTGGGACAAGTAACAGGTGTTCACTCTGTTACACGGCACTCGGGATTCAACCCGCCAAACTGCCGACCTTCTGATTGACAAGCTCAGCATCCTAACCCACTGAGCCACCGCGTCTTCATTACAGTATCACAATTGTCACTGACCAGCCCCTGACAGGCAAGGGGAAAAAGGAGGAAGTCTAGCCTGTTTTCAAGGAAGGTGCAAAAAGACAAGATATAATGGGACCCCAAACTTTGAGAATCCTGGGCACTGAAAACTCTCTGAGAAGTGCAATGGGAGACAGAATTTGTTGGCGTAGAAGGGCATACAGTAACCACCATGGAAGAGGAAATAAAAAATAAAGAGCAGCAGAATCCACAAAACAAGAGAGCCTAAGTGGCTTTCAAAGATGCCCACTGAAAGAACCATTTGAAAGATCTGTTAGAGGGAAAGCAAAAAGAAAACCAAATCAAGTGTTCTGAAGAGGGCATTCCATCATTATAATCACCGTAATTAAAAAGCTTATTTGTTCCCATCAAATAATATCAAATTTCTGCCAGTCTGTCTGAAGCACTTCACTGACAAAGCCGAGTTCTTAGGATGAAGTGTTTTCTAAAATGTCTTAAACAGTATAGAGCTGGAGTTTTAAACGCAGTGTCTCGAAGGAAAATAGAAGTGAAATTGTCACAGACTGGCACAGACTGGCATCGCACAATCTGTCTTTCCAGCTTTGACTATCCGTGTTACCACCACCACACCCTAGGCTCAAATTCCAGGTTTGCTATGATGTAACACGCGGGGAAGGAAGTTTCTTTGAGGACTCACTGCCCCATCATAGAAAAGCACCTTGGTTCCTAGGTTATGCCACAAAATTATCTCAAGCCTTAGTACTTGACTTGACTGGCTTCATGCATCATGGCAAGATATGATTTGCTTATTCTCATTAGATTAAATAAGCAGAAGCACCTAGACTTAGTACTAAGTCATAGTGTGGTGGCTTAGGTTTGGCTGTGAAATGTAGTCCAGGTTTACAAGAGGGAGGGAGGGCCTTCCAGAGGTGCAAATGACAGTGAAGTTTGTGTGAGAGAAAAAGTGACACACACCCCCAGGAGTTCTTAAGAGTATGTGCTTAATGACGCAAGTAGTTAGCTTTAGTTTGGCAAGATTTCTGTCTACAGGTAAGGAACAATAAAGGAAACTGCTTAGAAGAAGCTCAGCATGTCTGTCTTGTTTTCTTGGAATCTGGCAGCTGAGCAAGTAATCCATAATTCAATGAACAATTGCTTAGTGGGATGTAGAAATTCAGTTTTTTTTTTAAAGTTTATTTTATTTCAAAAAAGAAACCCCCCACCATAGGTTAAAAAAAACAGGCAAGAAGAAAAAGAATTGAAAATGTTAGATTAAAAAACAAGATAAACGTGCAAAAAGAAAAAGAAAAGAAAAAGTAAAGGAAGAAAAAGAATGACTTCCAAATTTCTTATATATATGGATGGTAAAAAAACACATTAAAGTCTTCCTCTGAAATTAAAATACTCCTTATTATTTCCATAATCCCATATGTTTCTAATCATCAATTCCCAATATCAAAATTTCATTTCAGTTTGTCACTAAAAGTTCAAAATTGGCTTCCAAGTAGAGATAAAATAAATAGTCAAAATCTTTTCTTTAATCAAAGCTCTCTTCGCCAACTCCATCAACCTAACCATCAATTCTTCCAGTGTAGGGATTTGTAAGACCTTTCACTTTGTGCACATAGAAGTCTCACTGCTTCTTTTTATACATATAAAGTCTCACTGCTTCTATATATAAAAACAAAATTCCATAGGATCTTTCTGTTTGGTTATCTATTAACCCCAGAAGAAAAACCTCTGGTTTCAATTGTATTTTTACCTTCAAAATCTTCTGAATCAAGATACAAATTTGATCCCAATATTTTCTAGCTTTCTTACATATCTACCAAGGGTGAAAAAATATATGCTCAGGGAATCCAGTCTTGTATGTAAAATAATCATAAAGGACCAATGACACTTCCTCTACTGCAGCAGTGTAACAATGTGGTGATAGGTTAGAATCTAGATACATCTCTATAAAATTGCCTTTGCCAGAAAACCTCCTTTGCCAACAACAGTAAAGTATGATTGCAGCTTGTCTTAGGGTCTTCAACTAGCAGAAAGATAGTCTACTACAGCTGAAGCATTAGTGAGAATTACGACATCTTAAAGGCCAATGTATTGATTATGCATATTTTTGGTGGAGTGTAGCCATTACATCAGCTGCACTGATGACTAGTCCACTAAAATTGACAGCATAATACATTTGTTTCTTTTTAAGATTTTGCAGAAGACTTTGGTAATTTGGGAGGCTTGGTTCTTAATATCACTTAATGATGAATGATATGTCCCTCGCAATATTATTTACAGGATTCTACCTCTACAAAGTTGGAATTATATGTACATACTTATGGCTTTATTTACCACATTTTTTTCTGGTGCAAAATAAGAATGTGAATTCTTATAGATTTCACTGTTATTGGTTACCGGTTGTCTTCCGGGTGAGATTTAAGGTGCTGGTACTTACCTTTAAAGTCCTACACGGCCTAGGCCCGGGATATTTGCAGGACCGTCTGCTGCCGGGGACGACTTCCCATCGCCCAGTGCGCTCACACAGAGAGGGCCTCCTCAGGGTGCCGTCGGCTAGACAATGTCGGCTGGCGACCCCCAGGGGGAGGGCCTTCTCTGTGGGAGCGCCAGCCCTGTGGAACCAACTCCCCCTTGAGCTCCGGATGGCCCCGGATCTCCGGTCCTTTCGCCGTGGACTCAAAACTTTCCTTTTTCATCAGGCTGACCTGGACTGACGACGGGTTTTAAAAATGTTTTCATTTTTAATTGTTTAGTTAATTTATTTTGGGGCTGTTTATTTAATTTCTCTTAACTTTTGTATTGTTGTTTTTATTGTTGTTAGCCGCCCTGAGTCCTTGGGGAGATAGGGCGGCATATAAGTCCCATAAATAAATAAATAAATAAATAAATAAATAAATAAATAAATAAATAAATAAATAAATAAATAAATCTTTGTGATATATCCATAGAAAAACCTTGTATCACACCATATGCTAAAGCCATACTGTGATATAGTTTAGCATAGTGCATGAATAGAGTGTTTCAATAATAGAATTAGAGATGTCCAATAGCTATATTGTAGATTGCCATGTTTTAGCCAAACCTTGCCAATCTGGAGCCCTCTAGATATCTTCATAATCTCTAACACATCTCTAGAGGGCAGAATTAGAGATTCCTGTTTTGCTTAGAAAAAGGGAAGCATTTTTAAGACACCAAAGGCATCAATGAATCTTAGATTGCATTTATTCAACAAAAATAATATTTTAGATTCACTGAACTGCATTGTGCTTAGATAGAAAAGGTTTAGCTAAATCATCATGCGGTTGCTATGAGATTGATTGAATTAATTAAAACATACATTTGTAAAGTGTCCTATAATTATTTCTTGTTGGGAGGAAGTTATTACATGTATTAACACAACTTTGAGACAAGATTTAATATTCTTAGATGCTAGATGCTTATACACTTTGAACTACTTTCCTATTTCATAGCAATTGACATCTGGACAAAGATGGAAGATCCTTCATTGCCTACCGAGAGCTAAAGACTTACTGTTCAGCACTGGGAAAAGAAAAAACATAATGGCCCCAACTTACTCAATATAACTTCTATGGAATGAGGTTCCCCCTGAGATTCATATGGTCCCTGATTTAATGGGCTGTGAGAATAATCTAAGGGAAAGCCACAGGCTAAACAATGGTCAGAGAAAAGACATCTCCTCCTGCAGAAGGAATGAGAGTGGAGAAAATGTCTCAGAAAGTGAAGACAATGGAGGGGAGATGTGCTTTCAGAGTTGCAAGTTACTGTATATTTACAATAAAGGTATGTTAGTGGACTTCATTCTGGTACAATGTTGCTTGATGCATCCCATTGCAGCTCGGTGAAGAGTTTTAAAGATAATGACCATCACTTTGAATTCAGCCGGGAAGCTTTCTAGTAATGAGTGTAGCAATTTGAAAATTGGTATTAGTCTACTGTAGGTGGGACTGCTCCAACAGTTGGCTTATTTTACACTAGCTGCAGTTTCTGGGCCACTCCAAAAGCAGTCCCATGCAGAGCATGCTACAATAGTCCAACTGAATGGTGATGTCATTGCAGAGATTTGCTGGAAGACAACATGGATCCTAATCTCTCATTTTTTCTTTCTGGTATTACCTTATAGCTTCCACAGCTGATGGATTGCTGAAAAGGAAGCAAAAAAATCAGGAACTGGGTATGTATTTGTGTGTGTGACAGAATGTTTAAAAATTGACATTTTAGAAATCAACCATGGACGTCATTAATAATAGCTTTTATGCAATCAATTAGATATAAATATAAAGAAACAACGCTAGTGGAAAGAGGCTATTTTGCTTGAAGTTTTGCCACCACCTACTTCCCAGCTGCTATTTTATGTAATGAAAGGGTTTCCAATGCAAACCATAGAAAGAAAGAGAAAGAAAGAAAGAAAGAAAGAAAGAAAGAAAGAAAGAAAGAAAGAAAGAAAGAAAGAAAGAAAGAGATTTCATCCTTTTTTACTATAAAGGATGTTCATTGAGAGACCTGTAAGAAGCTGCCAATGTTTCTAACAGGGGTATTTCCAAGAAATAACAGAGGATATGTAGACTGACCATATGTAAGAAAGAGCAGGCTGGTTAGTTTTTCCTAAGTTTCTACAAGGCATTGTCATCTAGAGTTTTAAAATTCCCCATTCTACCAGGTCTTCAAAAACAGAGAACTTCCTTCCATTTTGGTATTTTTGTGCCTGGACTGAACGTGAGACTCCTCACTTGTCGAAAGAAATCAAGTCTACTGTAAAAGGAGCCTTGGTGGAGCAGTGGGCTAATGCCTCCTTAAGTAACACCAGCTGCCTGCAATTAGTGCAGGTTCGAGTCCCACCAGGCTCAAGGTTGACTCAGCCTTCCATCCTTCTGAGGTAGGTAAAATGAGGACCCAGATTGTTGGGGGCAATTAAGCTGACTTTGTAATAATGCCGCTTGGGGGGGGGCAAAAGCCCTAATAAGCAGGCATATACATAGAATGAAGGCTATTGCTAAGCACATTTGATTTGTGCTTTAGATTTGTAAGCCGCCCTGAGTCTTCGGAGAAGGGTGGGATATAAATGGGATTAAATAATAATAATAATAATAATAATAATAATAATAATAAAAAATAAGTATGGCTCTCAGTGCTTTTTTTGTAAAAGAAAAAGGTGCTGGAACCGCACATGTCATACAACCCGCCTTGCCTACCCTACAAGGTTCCATCCAAAAAAGGTGCCGGAACTCCATTCTCAGCGTTCTATGAGAAAAAAAGCCCTGATGGCTCTCATCCACATTTGTGGCCTATGTCTCATGTTAGGTTGCATGCGTTGTTTAACCAGGCCTGACTCAAAGGGCAAAAGAAAATGGGAAGATCAAAATGAACTACTGTATAGATAAGCTACAAATGAATGACTCACAAGTCATTCCACATATACTAAGTTACTGCTAGTCAACGTGGCAACTGTGAACACTTCTCTTGATGCCCACAAGGCTCATTGAACTCTTACCCCTCCCAATTGTTTGTGTGTATTATAGATACAATATGCGTAATATACAACCTTTTTAAAAGTGAGAGTGACGCACTGCAGAGCCCTCTGCCAGCTTCCAACATCAACTTTATTAGTCCTCTGGGATCCATAGAAGTCTTTATTTTTATTCTAGGAAAATAAAAATAATGGGCAGCGACAGCCTGGTGCTTACTTTGCTTTGGATCTGTCCCCACCAGCTAAGAAAAAAAAGACCAATTTAAGCTAAGATGGAAAAGAACATCTGGAGAACTAAAAAAAGGGAGATCGTAGCAACTTTGCCACTTTCTTTATCAGTTTGTCTCCCATAAAAGACACGATCAGTTCCATGCAGCAGCCATTTATCAAAGTGATCATAACATGCCTTTGAAATTCAAAATGCTGTTTATTCGTGCCTTCAAAATCCCTTCAGAAAGTTCAGCCTGTCATAAATGGAATTACATATAAGTTGACAGCCATAATAATTAATTTTTAAAAACCCTTAAATCCAACCATGTACATTCTGCTTAGTGAAGATCAAACTCTTTTATTTCCTAAACACAAAAGAGGGCCGCTAAATATAAAATAAGCCTATTTGTGTTCTACTAGAGGCAAAGGATTAGCTCCCAGAAACTCTGCGTGCTAGAACGAGAAGCTGACATAATTTGATACAACTCCCGGCAAACCCATCGCACAGAAGACATCTGCTAAGATTATGGCATCTTCTGGAATTTCTAAGGATGAGAGCATATGGAGAAACAAAATAATTATTGTTTTGACTTTCATCTTCATCTTTTGTTTACAAAAGGAAATCCAGATGCCTTTAGGCGGTAGCTGCATCCTGTGATAAAAGAATGACCATCAGTTCATTGCTCATCATTCCATTATCCATGAGAGAAAAAAATAAAAAGGACATTCAGAAAGTAACAAACATGATAACTATGAAACAGGAAACATTCTCATACTGTTTCCCATGAGAAATTCTGCTCCCAAGTTGCGTTGTCATTCTTTGATATGCAAAGGGATTTCTCAATATACTTCCTGCATATTCTCTACTGTATCTGACACACACAGCCAAATTGTAATGGCTGAAGAAAAATCAATGTGCTATCCTGTCTCCTATGCTCATGATGATATGACCTTTAAAGACACCAGAAATAGTCACCTCATTAGAAGATCAGGAATGTTTGCTGAGTCAACGGTAGTTTTACCAGAGCTGTATCAATTATGAGATGAGAATTGATAGCACTGGAGAAGGGAGTTTGCCCTGTGTGGAGATTCTTACACCCAAGGAAGCTGCAATAACCTACACGTAGAGCTAGATATTGCTTCTCTGTTATATTATTTCTCCAGTACAGGTGGGGCCATAGGAATAAAGAAAACAGATCTCATTTCATTGAAACAATGAAATTGATTTGGAAAACAACTGCATTGGTTTGAGACAACCAATCAGACCAAATCTTCCAAATGGATTTAATCCAATTCAGACTCATTGGAACATGAAATGTTTTTCATTTGCGCATGCCCAAGATGGCGGACGTGCTTGGCTGAGCTCCGCGAGGAGCTCTGGCAATTTTAGCGACCCTGGGAGCCCCACAGGAATGTCATTCTCTCTGTGTCGGGGGTCTGGATTAGGGTCGAGGAAAGCTTCTGGTAGTCACTTCTGGAGCTGCTGTGCTGCTTGTCTGGCTCTGTAAGCCCGGATCTTCGGAGGGCCCTGGCTGTTTGGAGGAGTTTGGGAGAGCCGTGCAGGCCCGGAAGAATTGGCTGAGCCCGTGCTGTGCTCTGCGGCGCCGACCAGCTGACTGTGCTCTGCGGCGCCGACCAGCTGATTGTCGGGGCCGCGGGAGCTCAACGAAGCCAGAGGGAGCGGCTGTGCTGTTTGTTGTCGGCTCTCTAAGTCCGGAGTTTCGGAGGAGTTCGGGAGAGCTGTGCAGGCCCGGAAGAACTAGCTGAGCCCCGTGCTGTGCTCTGCGGCACCAACCAGCTGATTGTCGGGCCGCGGGAGCTCAGCTGATTGTCAGGCCGCGGGAGCTCAGCGAAGCCTAATGGAGTCCTCCGGAGGCTCTGGAAGAACTCGGAAGAACTCGGCAGAGCCCTGTTTTGTACAGCACCGACCGGCTGGTTGTCGGAGCTGCGGGAATCCAGTGAAGCCTGGAGAAGTTTGGTGGAGGTCTTGGAAGATCTTGGGAGACCCGCACCCCGCGCCCCGCCAACCTGCTGACTGTGGCTGCTGCTATACTGTTACGGGAGTCTGGTGGAGTCTTGCGGAGCCAGGAATAACTCGACGGAGCTTGGCGACTCTGGGGAGAACTTTCCAGTTACTTGAGGAGCCGGATGCTGGTCGATTTACGACTATTATTATGAACTACGGCTTGGAGCAGCATCAGCGTTTTAAGTGTTGGAGTGGTGGAGATGGTCCTGGTTGGCGTCTGGGACGGTTGGCGGTGAGGGAGTTGGAGTGCCGCGACCGCTTTGGTATGGTGACCATGGCCGGGTGGTGGAGTGTGGACTTCTATGCCTGGACATTTGGAGGCATGGACTATTGTAGCTGACTGGACCATGTCTTTTGGGCCCCACTGAAGTACTATGGGGCCCTGGCTCCCTCCCTATCGGTCGATTGTCACCTGGTCCCCTCCATGACGCGAAAAGGAACCTGAAACCGGAGCTTCTCTTACCACTCTGTGACTTTATGGGTTTTTACCCCTAATCCACCTCGCTGACTGGTTTGCCCTATTGTCCTCCCTTTTTTCCTTTCCCCTTGGGTTTTGGAAGGTTCCGGGTGTATAACCACTGTGGGAGAGTGGTTAAGAGTTAAAAGTTTCCACCTGTTACCGTCTTAGAGGTGAGAGCTCTAGGCAGTATCTCTTTCCCCAGCTGTATATCCCAGGCTGCTCCCCGGTCCTGACCGTTGTGAGAGGACGGGGATTGTTCCGGGGTTACCCAGCTCTAGTGGTAGCGGAGCTGGGTTTGCAGTCTGGATATTCTCCTTCCACTTTAAGATCCTCCCATCTTATTTATTTGATCTGGGTCTGTTTTGCTGTATTACCCAATTATTATCATGGTCCTGAGTTACCCCAGCACGGTTTTGTTCGCCCTCAGGGGTGCCCCCCCATCCTGGGTGCGACCCGCCTTACCTTCTACTCTGCCTCTTGATGACGGGCCCGATTGTTGGGACCCTGAGAGATGGTCGGGCAGGAACAGGGGCCTAAGATATAAATTTAATAAGAGGCCCCTGATTACTTTTTTAGCCAAATTTTTTGTAGGGTTAGGGAGGGGGGAGGGTTGTGGTTGGTTGGAGACGGGGGGTAAGCCACCAACTGTTGTTCAGGCCAGGCCCAGGATAGATCGCGTAGGGAGGGAGCCGGGGTCGGCCATCTCCGGAGCTCCGGAGCGGGTCGTGGGATTGCCTATTCCCACGACGATAGGGAATGGCAGCAGGTGTAAGATCAGAGGGCCGTACCGACCTCCGGGAGGGCTTCTCCGCTATTTACAAGCGGTGAGGCACTCCGACCCTCTGTCTTCAACCCGAGGTTCTGGGAGCGGGGATGTGCAGCCACCTGAGCTCCGGCTGGTGTACCTGAATGCCAGGTCCGTTGCTAACAAGGCTCCTCTCGTCCGGGATCTGGTCGAGGGTGAGCATGCGGACCTGGCCTGCATCACGGAGACCTGGTTGGGCCCAGAGGGCGGTATCCCCCTGGTTGATCTTTGCCCACCAGGCTTTCGGGTGCTACACCGGCCTCAGACTCAGGGTAGGGGTGGGGGAGTGGCTGTGGTTATGAGGGAGACCTTATGTCCGCAGGAGGCCACCGTTCCTCAGATAGTCGGGTGTGAATCTCTCTTATTGAGGTTTGGTCCTAGGGCGCAGTTGGGCTTGCTGCTGGTGTACCTTTCGCCTAGTTGCGCAGCAGCAGCCCTGCCTGAGCTTCTCGATATCCTCTCAGGGCTGGTGATTGAGTTTCCCAAACTTATGGTTTTGGGAGACTTCAATCTACCATCCCTGGGAGGAGCATCTGAGTTAGCTTGGGAGTTCATGGCTTCCATGACGGCCATGGACCTGGCGCAAGTAATTCATGGACCGACTCATGAGGGAGGCCACACCCTTGACTTGGTTTTCTTATCTGGTCGGTGGTTAGATGATCTTGGTGGGGGCTCCCCAATTGTTATGCCCCTGTCATGGACCGATCATCATCTCCTGCGGCTGGTCTTCCGTTTTGCCACTCCCCACCATGGGGTTGTTGAGCCAAGCAGATGGTTCCGCCCCAGCCGCTTAATGGACCCTGAGAGGTTCCAGGCAGCACTGGGGTCCCCACCTGCCTCCTCAGCTCACAGCTCGGCAGATGCCTTAGTGGAAGCCTGGGAAAGGACGGCCACGGAGGCACTTGACCGAGTTGTACCCTTGCGGCCCCTGACCCGGCGCAGATCCCAATGGGCTCCATGGTTCTCCGCGGAGCTCCGGGAGATGAAGCGTCGGAGATGGGGCCTAGAGAGCGTTTGGAGGTCCAGCCGATCTGAATCCGACCGATTGCGACTAAGAACCCATATTAGGTCTTATCTCGCAGCGATGAGGGTGGCGAGGTCTAACTACTTCGCTGCCCTCATCGCGTCCGCAGATAATCGCCCGGCCGCCCTGTTTAGGGTGACCCGCTCCCTCCTTAATCAGGAGGTGAGTGAGGAACCCTTGCAGGGGCGTGCCGAGGAGTTTAGTCAACATCTGTCGGACAAAATCGCTCGGATTCGGACCAGTCTGGACTCCGACTGGGCAGTATCGGACGATCAGGACACGAGCGGTCTTGTCAATGTTACCTGGGAGGAGTTCGATTCTGTAACTCCGGAGGAAGTGGACAGGATTATGGGGAGGCTGAGCTCCACCACATGTTTATTGGACCCGTGCCCTTCCTGGCTGGTTTATGCAGCCCGGGAGGGGACACGAGGCTGGTTCCAGGCGGTTATATCTGCCTCTTTGAGTGAGGGTAGTTTTCCCGCCGCCTTGAAAGAGGCGGTGGTAAGACCTCTCCTCAAGAAGCCTGCCTTGGACCCGGCTGTGTTGAATAACTTTCGTCCGGTCTCCAACCTTCGCTTTCTTGCGAAGGTTGTTGAGAGTGTGGTGGCGCATCAGCTCCCTCTGGTCCTGGATGAAGCGGATTATCTAGACCCGTACCAATCGGGCTTCAGGCCCGGGTACAGCACGGAGACGGCATTGGTCGCGCTGGTGAATGATCTCTGGAGGGCTCGGGACAGGGGATATTCCTCTGTCCTAGTCCTATTAGACCTCTCAGCGGCTTTCGATACCATCGACCATGGTATCCTGCTGCGACGTCTCAGGGGATTGGGAATGGGAGGCACGGTTCTTCAGTGGTTCTCCTCCTATCTCCTGGGACGCTCGCAGTCGGTGTTGGCAGGGGGGCAGAGGTCGACCGCGAGGCCTCTCGTTTGTGGAGTCCCTCAGGGGTCGGTCCTCTCGCCTCTCCTGTTCAACATCTACATGAAACCGCTGGGTGAGATCATTCGTGGTTTTGGAGTTGGGTATCATCAGTATGCTGATGATACCCAACTTTTCATTTCGACCCCAAACCACCCCAGTGATGCCCTCGACGTGATGTCCCGTTGCCTGGAGGCGGTCCGGGTCTGGATGGGGAGGAACAGGCTTCGACTCAACCCTGACAAGACTGAGTGGCTGTGCGTACCAGCATCTCGGGATATTCAGGATGTCCCACCCCTCACTATGGGGGGTGAGTTATTACCTCCTGTAGATAGGGCTCGCAACTTGGGAGTCCTCCTAGATTCACAGCTCTCCCTAGAAGACCATATAGTAGCTGTGACTAGGGGGGCCTTCGCCCAGGTTCGCCTGGTGCGCCAGTTGCGGCCCTATCTAGACCGAGATGCCTTACGTACGGTCACTCATGCGCTCGTGACCTCTCGTCTTGACTACTGCAATGCTGTCTACATGGGGCTACCCTTGAAGACCACTCGGAGGCTCCAACTGGTACAGAATGCAGCCGCGAGAGTTGTATTGGGAGTTTCCCGATACTCCCATGTCACACCTTTGCTCCGCGAGCTGCATTGGCTTCCAGTTGTCTTCCGAGTGAGGTTCAAGGTGTTAGTAATGACCTACAAAGCCCTACATGGCATGGGTCTGGAATACCTTGGGGAGCACCTGCAGCCGGCGTCAACTTCCCTCCGCCCAGTACGCTCCCACAGAGAGGGCCTCCTCAGGGTGCCACTGGTCAAAGAATGCCGACTGGTGGCCCACAGGGGGAGGGCGTTCTCTGTGGGTGCACCGGATTTATGGAACCATCTTCCGGTCGTGCTCCGGATGGCGCCCGATCTCTGCTCCTTCCGGCGCGATCTTAAAACCCATCTCTTTAAACAAGCTGGCCTGGCCTGATGGGACGGGGTGGGATTTTTATAAATGGACTTCAATTTTTAATCTGTATTAATTTATTATGGGCATTGTTTAATTACGTTTTAATAATTTTTAATTTTTATATTTAGTTTTTATGTATTGCCCTGTTCACCGCCCTGAGTCCTTCGGGAGAAGGGCGGTATATAAATTAAATTAAATTAAAATTAAATTAAATTAAATTAAAATCGCATAAGTATCTCACAAAGGATACCTGAATTATTCCAATTTGACCTGGAAATGCTTGCTTCGATGAATCAAACCAATCCAGCCATTTAATTTGTCAAATTGATTCAATATTTTGTGAGTCCATGCAGAGTAGAGCTAACAGATCTGAGCTGAACAAATCTAGACAAACACTGGATGGGCATCAAAGAGTTAGACTTTTCTGCATCTCTTTGAGCAGAGAGTTATTGAGCCCTGGAATTTCTTCATTAAAAAAACCCACTGAGAATCCTGACCTAGTGATAGAAAAACAACTGCATTTGAATGGGGCTTTCCTCAATTTCTTACAGAATCCCATGAAGTTCTTGCAAAGCTCCATTGTTTCCCCTGAAAATTGCAATGTAGTGGTTGTCTGGATTTTTAAATTCTAGGGTTTGTAGTCCTAATACTAAGTATTTCCATTGGCTGGCTGGCAAGCCTTTCAAAATAACTGAATCTCCAAATGTGGCCATCCAGATATCTCCAGAAACCAATAAACAGGGTCTAAAGGCCATAGGGTTTCCATGATGATTTGCACTGAATCAAGACAAAGCTCCTAAATAGTTTGCAACAGGCCATAGCTAATGACAGACCAAATTTGCTGGTGACAATTTGTCTCTATCTATTACAACCAGACATCCTGGAAGATATTATATTAATTTTACAATCAATATCAATCTTTTCCCTGGCAGGTACAACATGGTAGGCCAGTACATTTGGATCTATTTGGCTAGCATAGGGCATATGCCTGAAAATCATCTTCAATACAATTTTAGATTAGAGCTTATCCCAGGTTAAACTGGTCTTTACTGGTCCTTAGAATATGGCTGTACATACTGACATCTAACACTGGCTTTAGATCTCACGAAGCCTTGGACACAAGGGGATCAATCAGAGGACAGACATACCAAAGACTTTCCCCTGCATCCCCAATTGCCTTAATAAAGAAAAGAAATAATCTATTTTATTCACAATTTGGAATTCTGGGAATGCTGGACCTCAATCATCTGCAAGCCATCGCAGTGGGAGAGCTGCTGTTCCAACTTAAATGAATCCCATTCGTCATGATGAATAAGAAACACATAAGAATTTCATTTGATATTAGCTTCATAAAAGTTGCATTAACAGAACAAACCTAGATCTTTTTTTTAACAAAAATGAGTAAAATGGTAGGAATGAATAGATCAGGGATGTCAAACTCAATTTCATGGAGGGCCGCATCAGCATTGCGGTTGCCCTCAAGGGGCCGAGTGGGTATGGCCTGGGTGGGCGTGGCCTACTGGGTGGGCGTGGCTAGAGTGCGTACGGCCTACTGGGTGGGCATGGCCAGCTCTACATCATTTGCATCAAGGGTGCCTGTGGTGGCCTGGGCAGGAGTGGGACAGATCTGAGGGTCTCTGGCAGGAGGAGGGTCTCTGGGCTAGGGCCAAGGCAGTGGGGGCTGTTCCCTCACTGTTTCCAGGATGGCTTCGCGGGCCGCATGAAATCACTTTGTGGGCCGCATCCGGCCCCCGGGCCTTGTGTTTGACATGTCTGGAATAGATAAATCCACACTTAAATGTCTGCATTTAAATCCCTGTGTGTTCAACTATGGTTCTAGTGATGAACTCCAAAATTTCCACTTCCTTTCTTTTTGAATCCTGATTGTCTTCAGAGGCTCCTTGGCAGGTACCAGAAGGTAAAACTGGGACATTTGACTTTATTTAGTCAGATAGAATCTATGCCCCAAAATAATCTTCAGTGCATTTTGGGATCAGAGCTTACCAAAAACCATATAAACCTCCTTAATTGGGCAGGAACCATTTGAAATGTAAAACATAATGAATACACATGAAAATAAAATATAGGAATCTATCCAAATGGATGTTATTGATTTCAGTGGAGCAAGCATGATGGAGGAGAAAGGAGAAGGAGGACTTTTTAGGAGCATAGTCCACATGTGGAAATGTCTGATTAAAAAAAGTGTCATGTTTTTCTTTCTTTAATCATTGAAAGTTTTTAGGCTCTATTTTTAGACTTGAGTCAGCAACTTTCTGAAAGCCATAAGCAGACTTAGCGCAAGAGAGGAGAGCAAAATTGCAGTGGGTGGAGCAAGAGGAAAGTGGGTGGAATACATCACACCTGGCTGAGGTCAGGATTTCCTGTTTCTGCTGTGATGGAGTTGGGGGGGGAATCCCTCTTTGTTACCAACAAGAGGCACACTTTTCATGTGTTTCCTGCCCCAAATGGCAGGAAACCACACCAACAGTTTTCAGCAATCAGTGTTGGAGGGACTGAAAAGTAATCAAGAGACATATGCTCCCCATGCTCGATATGGATACATGATAGGAATGGCCTGCTGGTTGGGCTTGTGTAGGACTGCTCTGTTAATCACTCAAGATATATTTGGTTACCAAATTGGTATCCTCTGGCAACAAGGCCTTGCCTGTTGAGGCCTTTCCCCAAGTCCAGGGGTAGGCAACCTCGGCTCTTTTATGACTCATGGACTTCAACTCCCAGAATTCCTGAGTCAGCTATGCTGACTCAGGAATTCTGGGAGTTGAAGTCCATGAGTCATAAAAGAGCCGAGGTTGCCTGCCCCTGCCCAAGTCCATCTGTGGCCACAACGTGCTCTTTGGACCATAACAAAAGTACCTTTCTGTTTTTTTCTTAATTTTCTGCTCATGCAAGGCTATAAATAACAACATGAAGAGCCTAGCCTTCTGTGGAATAGGAAAGTCAAAACAAAAGCCCTTCCTTTTTGGCTTGCAATTTTAGCACCTGTTCTTTCTCCACAGCTGAATATACTTTGAAAGCTCTCTCTTACTCCACCTATTACTTCCCACATGAAACCATCACTCTTAGAGCTTCTCACCAGCAAGGCTGGTGAACAAATGGGAGATGTAGTCTCAGATTAACAGGGATAGGTTGCTTTTAAAGAATCTACAACTCTTAAGTTCTTCTTGTGTTGTGGTAACAATCATCACCTCTCAGTTCAGTTCATCCACCTAGTAGATCTTGAAGATCACATTCCAAGTTGGATTCTGAGGCAAGAGAATCTGAAAATTATCTTCCCTTTATGCAAACAAGAATAGGATTGTTGGCTTTGGTGCATGGAATCCACTATACCAGGGGTCCTATCTGGTATAGTGCCTGGCTGAGGAATTCTGGGAGTTGAAGTCCACAAGTCATAAAAGGGCCAAGTTTGAAGACCCATGGACTATACCATCAGTGGGAGGTAACCTCTTAATGGCAGACCCAGCTGAACTAATCTGGAACGGCATATGAATTGCATGGCTTATTACCCCAGGCAGATATTGTTGTTTTTTAAAACTACATTGGAGAAGCTCTCCTAGGCTTCTCCCATAGGAGCCCTAGTGGTCAAAAAACCAAACTTAGCAATCCATCTTGTAAATTATGACTATATATAAATAAATGCTATATACAAAGGCAGGAGTACTTTCCTTGTGATATGCATTTCTTTTTCAGTCTGCTGTCACCTTAATTATGCATGTTTGATTTTTGATATCTTTCTGTCATCTTTCCTTTCTTTTACTCTCACCCCCTCAATTAATCTTAAATGACCAGACCTGTAATGGAAGTCATTTGGTTTACAAAGAAAAGGGCTGTCCAAAAATATGGCCTCAGAAATATTGGAGTGGAAGTAGTACAAGAATCCTACAAGTTAGACTCCAGCAGTATGTGGATCAAGAACTACCAGAAGTACAGGCAGGATTTCGAAGAGGCAGAGGAACTAGAGATCAAATTGCCAACATACGCTGGATCATAAAGAAAGCTAGGGAGTTCCAGAAAAACATCTACTTCTGCTTCATTGACTGTGCTAAAGCCTTTGATTGTGTGTATCACAACAAACTGTGGCAAGTTCTTAAAGAGATGGGCGTACCAGACCATCTTATTTGTCTCTTGAGAAAACTATATGCGGGTCAAGAAGCAACAATGAGAACTGGACATGGAACCACTGATTGGTTCAAAATTGGGAAAGGAGTCCGGCAAGGCTGTATACTGTTACCTTGCCTATTTAACATATGCAGAGCACATCTTGAGAAAAGCAGGGCTAGATGAATCTAAAGTTGGAAATAAGATTGCCGGGAGAAATATCAACAACCTAAGATATGCAGATGATACCACTCTAATGGCAGAAATTGAAGAGGAACTAAAGAGCCTCTTGTTGCGAGTGAAGAAGGAGAGTGCAAAAGTTGGCTTGAAACTTAACATTAAGAAAACTAAGATCATGGCATCCGGCCCTCTCAATTGCTGGCAAATAGATGGGGAAGAAATGGAGGTAGTGACAGATTTTAATTTCCTGAGCTCCAAGATCACTGCAGATGGGGACTGTAGCCAAGAAATTAAAAGACGTTTGCTCCTCGGGAGGAAAGCCATGGCAAATCTAGACAGCACACTAAAAAGCAGAGACATCACCCTGCCAACAAAAGTGCGTATAGTCAAGGCTATGGTCTTCCCAGTTGCAATGTATGGCTGTGAAAGTTGGACCATAAGAAAGACTGAGCACCAAAGAATTGAGGCCTTTGAACTATGGTGCTGGAGAAGACTCCTGCGAGTCCCTTGGACTGCAAGGCGATCAAATCGGTCATTCCTAGAGGAGATCAACCCTGACTGCTCTTTAGAAGGCCAGATCCTGAAGTTGAAACTCAAATCCTTTGGCCACCTAATGAGAAGGAAGGACTCACTGGAGAAGAGCCTAATGCTGGGAAAGATCGAGGGCAAGAGAAGAAGGGGATGACAGAGAATGAGGTGGCTGGATGGAGTCACTGAAGCAGTAGGCGTGAGCTTAAATGGACTCCAGAAGATGGTAGAGGACAGGAAGGCCTGGAGGAACATTGTCCACTGGGTCACGATGGGTCAGACATGATTTTTCAGCTGACCACAACAAAATACAGGTAGTCCTTGACTTAAAACAGTTCATTTAGTGACCATTCAAAGTTACAATGGCACTGAAAAAGTGACTTATGACTTTTTTTCACGCTTGCCACTGTTGCAGCATCCCCATGGTCATGTGATCAAAATTCAGATGCTTGGTAATTGACTCATATGTATGACAGTTGCATGTACCTGGCTTATGTGATCACCTTTTCCGACTTTCTGACTAGCAAAGTCAATGGGGAAGCCACATTCACTTAACAACCGTGTTACCAACTTAACGGCAGTGATTCACTTAATAATTATGGCAAGAAGAATCAGAAAATGGGGCAAAACTCACTTAACAAATGTTTCATTTAGCAACACAAATTTTGGGGTCAGTTGTCATAAGTCAAGGACTAACTGTACTCCTATTCTTAGACCAAGGGCCAAGACAAGAGTGTTGTGATTCAGGGTCAGCCTGTGGGTTCGGCAGTTGGGTTGGACGACTCAGAGGAGGAGGGGGGTGTTGAAGACCTTGCTGAGGGGGTTGAAGATCTTGCTGATGAGAGCCCTCAGCCAGGCCCCTCCCATTTGGTCACCACGGAGACCCAGCTGTGTGAGCCTGACAGTGTGGATGAAGATGACCCACAGCTGGCCCTGTTCAAGGACGCCCGACGCAGGAGGCAGTCAATTAGGAGTAAACAGAGGAAGGCAATGGGGCTTCTCGGAAGGAGGCAGAGAGAAGCCACGCCCTGAACTCTATATAAGGGGAATGTCTGGGAGGGCTGGTTTGCTGAAGGCAACCGCTGGGATGGTTCATGTTTCTTAAAGCTCCTGTTTCTTGGTTCGTGTCTTGTTTGTTTTTGTAGCTATAAATTTGGCAGGCGTAATTCCAGCCTCTTGCCGGTTGTAAAGGGGTTGTCCCTGCCTTTTCTGCAGGGCCGGTAGTAGGCTGGTACAGAACAAAGAGAAGTGTTGAGGGGGAAAAAAAACATAAGGAAAAAAAACCCACTATATCTCAGATGTAGCATTCAAAATCTGTTGATAACTTTACTGAAACTTTTGATTTCCTTCTGAAAGTGAGGAAGGCAGGCAAGCAAACTGAACCTAGAAGTGAGGTGAAAAATGAGCAAGCATTTTTCTATGTGAATAAAAAAAACCTGCTGTCCTTTTCCCTTTTCTGTCAGCGCGATGAACAAGTAAATTCCTCTCTGGTCAAAAGCCAATACTAGCACAAATTATTTTCTATAGAAAGGAGAAAGAAGAAACACACCACCTTGGCCATTGCAGATATTTATTTAAAGGAGAATATTTGTAGCTCAGGGTTGAAAAGAGAGGGTCCTTGGTGCTCTCCGAGCTTGGTTGTTTTCTTGTAGATGTTTCATTGCCCAAACTGGGTAACTAGTTACCTGATCATCAGCTAGCACTGATGATATTACCTACTTTGGGGTAGTGGAACGTAATGAAAGCAACCAAGCTCAGAGAGCACCAAGGACCCCTCAGACACTTATTTCAAAGAATCCGCTTCCTGATGGATATGGATGAGGATATCAGGTTCTAGTAAGAGATCCTTCCAACTTCCACCAGGTAGAGTCATTAACTCAGATTAAAGGTCTTAGTGATGGTTTTTAAGTCCTTACATGGCATGGGTCCGGAATACCTCGGGGACCACCTGCTGCCGGCGTCGACTCCCCTCCGCCCTGTGCGTTCCCACAGAGAGGGCCTCCTCAGGGTGCCTCCGGTCAGAGAATGCCGGCTGGTGGCCCCCAGGGGGAGGGCCTTCTCTGTGGGCGCCCCGGCTCTGTGGAATCAACTGCCGGTTGAGCTCCGGATGGCACCGGATCTCCGCTCCTTCCGGCGTGGGTTAAAGACCCATTTATTCGAACAAGCTGGCCTGGCCTGATGGGGAGTTACTTAGGGTTTTAATATTTGTATATTTTTATTGTTTTTATTTTGGGCAATAATTTAATTCTTTTTTAACTTTTGTACTTTTGTAGTTTTATTATATGCCCTGTTCACCGCCCTGAGTCCTTCGGGAGAAGGGCGGTATAAAAATTTAATAAAATAAATAAATAAATATACATAAAAATAAAGAGGACAAAAGTGAGAAGGGTTCCATTATAGTTGCACCTTACCCACTATCACAGCTGTGACCTCCTGAGGAACCAGGAGTGCACGTTTCAAAGACAGCTTCTTGCCTAATTCATAGAGTTTGCCCATAAACTAGCTTTCAGCTAAATTTCTGAGCACTAGGTTGCATCACTGAAAGCATCTCATGTGGGAGGAACTCAGATGGCAAAACTCAGCCCACGGGAAAGGGGTGGCAAAATCCCCAGGTTGAACCACCCTGGTAATATAATATCAAGAAAGAATGTCTTCCCTAGGGCAAAAGGTTAGACAGCTCTGTGCAAACACAGTGTAATGCGAGTTAAATGTGGGTATCTACAAGAGCAGTGGCAATGAAATCTACATAAAACGTTCAGATTTATTTTTATTTAGACAAAACATCATTGTAACAAGCAAAGCTAATCCCGGAACTATGGCTGGAAGAAGCCCTCAATATTATTTTTTTGGGGGGTGTATTACTGCTTAATATAATATTCCCCAAGATTTTGTAAAGTAAGACCTAGCTACATAGGATATGATAGGACAAAACTTTTCCTTCTTTAGCTCTGTTACTAAACAGATTTAACCAACAAATTTGGCATCCATAGGAATGATTAAAAAAAAAGTCAAGTTGGCAGCTGTGACCATGGGATCAAATCCTGTGCCCTATGTGCATTTCAACACATTAAAAAGGGAATGGGGCTTGTGACTGCTGTCTTGATTTTTTGATGGCACTCATAACTACCACCCCCACACCCCCATATCTCTCCCTTCAATAAGAACAGACACTGTCAATGCCCTTGTAAGCCATTATATCAATAGGTATTAATCTGAACAAAGTCTCAGGATTCATGGATGTTGCAAGGTGAATTAGAGGTCCTTTGATTCAAGGAGAGACTCAAAAGCCTTTAAAATATTATAGCTTTGCTTGGGACTTACATTTCTGCATCTTTTATGTGACAATTTCTCACTTGCAGTACCATTCTATCCATCTACCATGAAGTAAGTTCCATTCAATTTAGTAGAATGTCCTAACAAATGAACTAGGTATAAAATTGAGTGTAGTGTAAAATTTTGAATTTCTATATATTTTGATGTTAAAATTAATTTGATGTTAAATTATAAGAAATCAAAAGACATATATATACCCAACAGAAGGGCTTATACAAACCTCTTAAAACATTTGTTATAATCCTATAACAATCCCAAAGACATTCCAAATGTGTAACTAAATCTCACCAATATAATGGGTTTTTAACTACAGACCAGAGTTCCCCAACCCCCAGTCCGTTGACTGGTACAAGTCCACAATCTGTTGGGAACCGGGCTGCACAAGTGGCAGGTGAGCGAGTGAAGCTTCATCTCCACATGCACCCGACCTAGGTTGTATGTGCAAAACCATTTCCCCCCAACACACACACACACACCATCCATGGTCTCTGTAAGACAGTTCTTCTCCTGGAACTGGTCCCTGGAGCAGTTGCTACAGACCACTGCTACAGACAGTAAACAAATTATAGAAGAAACAAAACACAATAATATAACACACACACACACATTCTTAAACAGATCCATTTTATTTCTTCCTATGTTGGAATATAAAAATGACAGCAATTCACAAACTAAATCTTTCAACAACAACAACAACAACAACAACAACAAAAATAGAATAGATGTATAAATCAAAGGTTTGGTTTATGAATATTAGATAGTAGAATTGAATAGGTCAGCTTCCTCCAAACTACTGCCCTCAAAGTATGTAAGATTACACCTTCCATAATGGAGCCAGCAGGCAGGAGAAGACTGGCCTAGCTTACTGGTATAGCTACACCAAAGCTAGCACAGTCCTCTCTGACCCCCAGTGTTTCCTTCTTCATCTGTCTTAGACTTGGACAAATGGACCTAAGTCTGGACATGTCTGTCAAGAAGTTATTTTACAAAAGAACGCTCTCTTGAATATCGATCTGAAATTTTTTCTATTAGCCATTTCCAGGGCTTAAAGGGAAAAAAACCCCCAATAATGTCTTTCCTTTCACTCTTTTCCTTGACTTATCTTTAATAAGATAAGGTTTAGCCCTTTTACCTGGTCTGCCACCCTCAAAAACACAAAATGCAGGTTTAATAAGTGCTTACAGCTGACAGGCATTGCATTGCACAGGCCCTCGCCCTGTCCATTGTTAGAGGACTATTGAACCTGGGTTCAGGGTTCTTTCAGAAGAATGTTAAACCCAGATTTAAATGGAACATGCCTAATCACTGACAGCCACGTAGGAGGAAGGCTGTATATCACAGTGGGAGAGAAATGCCCCTGCATTGCAAGATAGGGAGTGGAGCATAGGGGAGGGATGTCTGTCTTCCACTGTATTACACAACCCCCTCCATACTGCTCAGCTGATTGGACACAAGGGGCTTAAACTGCAAGAAGTGGCCATTCTAAGGCAGTGATGGCGAACCTTTTAGAGACCGAGTGCCCAAACTGCAACCCAAAACCCACTTATGTATCGTCGGGTGCTGGGTGGGTGTGGCCCATTGGGTGGGTGTGGCCCATTGGGTGGGTGTGGCCAATTGGGTAGGCGTGGCTGCAGTGGTAACGGCAGACTGGTTGGGACTAAAAAGTTCAATCAATCAATTCAAACTTTGCAAGATCTTTTTATTCCGGCGAGAAGTTGAAATTGATTGATTGATTGAACCTTTTTTTTTGCACATGGTGGCAGAGGCCTAAAGTAAAAAGGTTTTATAAAACCCAGCTGACTGGGGCAACGGCACCTGTGCCCACAGAGAGGGCTCTGCATGCCACCTGTGCCATGCATGCCATAAGTTTGCCACCACGGTTCTAAGGTCTGGAAGACTGCATACAATATGTCATAGTGTTTCGTAAGTAAGGTGCAAAAAGAAAGATAAATACTACATAAGGAAAGCTATCTCTAATCTACTGGGTTCTTTTTGACCCATGCATATAGCCCAGTTTATCTTATTAAAATGATTTGCTGATTTTCAAAACTAGATTTTTGCTATCTTAACCATGTCTATTAAGATGCAGGCAGTCATACTGAGTTCAGTGGGATTTCATTGCGAAGAAATGGAGTATTGCAGTCATGCTTTGATCTTTGCAGCAGATGCATTAGAGAGGTGATTCAGATATTTTGAGTGACTGCATAGAATATTTTGGCAGATGGTATTTGCTATGCATGAAAACAGCTGTTTGGACCTGTCTTCCCTTATTTTCAAAGTCTTAAAAATAAAGAAGCGCATTTCTTTTTGGTATCAGTTAAATCACAGCAATAGAACTGGACTACATAATGCATCTAAAATCTCCTTCAAAGTGCAGGCTAAATCTCTATTTTCTATTCACTTGAGTTTTATTTGGGAGTAAGTTCCACTGGTGTATGTAGGGCATAGCAGCCTTATTATTCTAGAAAGTGTGTTAAATATCTAGAGTCCCACTTCCTTTTCTTCAGGCAGAACCACCCCAAGGATGATATGAAATTAGCATGACTCAGTCCTCTGCTCTCATATTCCATCTACTGGGAAAAAAATATTTGATCTGGCAGGTTTTTTTTATTTTTTTAAAGTAATCGTGCAGGCATGTCAGTACTTGTCAAAGCATTTCCCTTTCCTTCTAATTACAAATAATCCTGTTTGATATCTTAGATGATGATTCTGCGCAATGACACCGTGATATGCCTCTCACTAGAACTGCAGGAGGCTTATGTAATCCATTTGTGCTACAAATTGGTTTAGGGAGAAAATCTAAAAAAAATCACAAAGTAGAGATGTAGAGTCTCATCATCATTATTTTGTATAACTGAGTTATGCTTTCTTAATTGTAACCTTTAGATTGTAGACATGTTAGCTTAGTCAGCATTTGAAATGCCACATTTCAAATGAATGTATTTCCAAGGAAATATTCTATGAAATTTCTGTAACCATCTTAGACTGGGGTTGCCAATTTTATTATTTTCCCCTGTTCTAGGGGAATGCCTCAGATAGAAAGGCCATACAGAGAATGGTAAGGACAGCTGAGAAGATCATAGGAAGCTCACTCCCTGTTATTCAGGATGCTGCTTATAAGTGCTATGTGCTTAATGCTCAAAGCATTGTTAGAGACCCCGCACACCCACTTCCCGGTCTGTTTCTATTGCTCCCCTCTGGGAGGAGGTTTCAAAGTATTTCTAGCAGGACTACCAGATTCTGTAATAGCTTTGTTCCCTATGCAACCCGTCTGGTAAACTGGTAAGATTTGTTTTTCTTGCCATGCACATGTATACATAATCCAAACTAGACTGTGATATTTCTCTGTGTCATATAATATATGTGGTACATAATTCTATATTTATTTATTTATGTCATATTTATGTAGTGTATATTGGAGGTGGTGACCCACCGAGAGCTATATGCAATGAAATTTCATTTTAATGTATGACAATTAGTGTACAATCAAAGTTACAATAAAGTTATTATTCTATTCTATTCTATTCTATTCTATTCTATTCTATTCTATTCTATTCTATTCTATTCTATTCTATTCTATTCTATTCTATTCTATTCTATTATCACCTTTGTTCACTTTAAAGATGTGCATTATATAAGGCCATAGTTTACATTCTTTTCATGTAGTTGCTAGGAGTCAAAGACAACTTGATGGCATATAATCAAATAATCACAGTTTATTCAGATTGAAACTTAGCGTTTGCACGGATAAAATGAGCTGTGGGGTGTTTGTCAATTTTAAGGTATTCAAGGCAAAATGGAGGTACATGTCCTCATTACTCAGGGTTGGCTCTGATTGGACCACTCTATTAGCCCTTTAGCCAACCAACAAATAGCATCATTTTGATAAGGAAAGGAGGAATCAAAGATGGATAAGTCTGAATCCAAGAAGGGGCAAAGCTATCCTCCAGTTAAGTGATATTGGTTACCCAGACTTTTTAGAATCATGAGTAGCCAGTTTGGTCTACTCGTTAAGGCACCAGACTAGAAAGTAAAGGACCATGAGTTCATGTCCCACTTTAGCCATGACAGCCAGTTTGGTGATCTTGGGCAGTCAGTGTCTCTCAGTCCAGCTCCCTTCACAGGGTTGTTGTTGTGAGGAAAATAGGAGGAAGAAGGTGTACTGGATATGTTTGCATAGATATTCTATGGAATAGAGAAATAATTGCATCTGTTTATGATTCTGCCACTACCATAACTCCTCACTATTGCCTGGACGTCTTTCTTAATAAGTTAGTATGTCAGTGTGCTAACAGATTTCTGTGTGTGATTACTTTCTCCCTGCAAATAACCAAAGTTTATCTTCTGTTCATCATCGTGATTCACATTCTCACTTAATCCATTATTGTGTGATCCTTCGTTAGTTAATTTATCCAAAGTTTCTTCCATTTCCTCCTCCTCCTCCTCCTTTTCTTCTTCTTCTTCTTCTTCTTCTTCTTCTTCTTCTTCTTCTTCTTCTTCTTCTTCTTCTTCTTCTTCTTCTTCTTCTTCTTCTTCTTCTTCTTCTTCTTCTTCTTTTACAACACATCAGTGTTGGTTCAGCTGGTTCACACCGCTTCGGCAGAACCGATAGCTAATTTTTTGTTGCCCAGGCCCAGAATGGACTTCTGGAAGCAGCATCCACACAGTTGTTCACATATTTGAATCCCACCACTGCAACACATGCATCAGAATTTTGTTTGAAAATTGTATTTCAATTGTAGTAATCATTATTCTGTCATCCTTTATTAAACAGAGTCCAACCTGACTAATATTTGGATAGAAAACCATAAAAAAAACTAATGGCTTTGGGCGAGGTTAGGAAGTTAAAAATAATAACAACAAAAATAACCTTCTTTTAGAAAAAGGTAATGACGACTATTCCTGTATGGTTACCAAGAAAATTCTGTGGTTTGTCCAGAAATGTAGATCAATTCAAAGGTGTCACTGTCTTTATTAACTTTTTCCTCTACTTCTTCCTTCTGTAAAATATGCCTCAGTCAGCTTTCATTATTTTTGCAATACAAAATTGTATGTAATATAGTTCTGCATATCTGTTCCTTTATAAGCAATATCCCCACTCCTGGCTAGATATTTATCAGCAGAATGTTACTCTGTTAAGTAGTATTATTGAAGAAACCAAGAATAAGTGGAGAAACTATGAGGCAAATTGTGCTGTCAAAGGATTATTAGAAGTGCTGTGGAAGTCTAAGCAAGCAATTTTTTTGGTTCAAAGATCATATAAGATGAAACTCCCTGCAGCATGCTTCTTCATCACATCCTGGTCTATTTTTTCCTCAAATTTCATCCTGTTCTGATTATTATTGCATTATATAACCTAAGCTGCCCAGAGATAGATAGAAGATGGCCATAGAAATCTTTTAAAGAAAGACATGAAATCTTTATGAAAGCTGCCTCAAGTTCTTGTCAGGTAGAAAACAAATACAAAAATAAACCACTTAATCATTTATATTTTCCCTATTCTAAATTATGACAGATTTGAATTCCATTTTTTCCTGATTCATTCTCTGGAATCAGGTATGAATGGGACAAGCTGTCTTCTGGATTCAGACAGTCTGGAAACAGCTGCAAAATTATTCAGATGGTTCTTGTCCAGCCCCGCTTGCAGGTGAGAGAGATTATTTTTGCCTAGTCCAAAATCTCTGTCCAGTTACCTATTCACTATGACTTGCACAGAAGTATAGAATAATGACTTTAATCTAAGATATAAACTTGCAATACGCAACATGGAAAACTCTCCTCATTTCACTTCAAACAAACCTTCCACTCGACTGTATCAAATGCTTTAACTTCAGCAGAGAGCAGTTTTCTTAAACTGAAAAGTGTAGTAGTATTTCTCCCTTTTGTAGGTTCTGCCTGGTGAAGATGGGTATATTTCTGTATAACCTTTAGCACCACAATTTGTGAATGAACATCAGGCAAATATAAATTTCGAAAGGTTTTTTTAATCTCTTCCCTTCAGAGGGGGAGGAACTGGTTTGATCTCAGGTGGGGAATATTTATGGTGTACATTGGAGCTACACATCCCACTGGAATCAATAGGGAGGAAACTGTTGAAGATAAAGAACCCAAAGAGGAACATGAACTGATCCTGGTTTTCGGATTGTATTGTTGCTGTCACGGGGAGTGGGGGTAGCGGGTTTTTTTAGCGGTTTTAATATTTGAAAGTTTTTTTTTAAAAAAAATAAATGCTGTGAGCTGCCCAGAGTGACCTATGAGTGAGTTTGGGTAGCTATATTAATTTGTTTAATAAATAATTAAAATAAATAATAATTAAATTAAAATAATATAAAATATAAAATATAAAATAAATAAATAAATAATCTGAATAAATAACTAAATAATTAATAATTAAAACAAAATAAAAAAATAATCTAAATAAATAATTAAATAATATCAATCAATCAATCAATAAAATGAATAATATCAATAAATAATAAATAAAATAACATAATTATCCAAATATGCTAATGGTACAATCTTATACATATCAACTCAAAACTGAGGATTTAATTGGAGCTTAACTGGTTCTAGGATTGCAGTTGAAAATTTTTCCTCTTATTAAGTATCTTCTAAATTAAAACTTTTCCTAGCTGATAACAGTGCTCATATGTCATACAAAAAAAGATATAAAAAGAAGTTATAGTTAGCTCTGAGCATAGCTTAGCACCATCTTGGTTTGCAGATGCCATCAACAGTTTTTTGCTGGTGAGAAAATCTTCATTTGCTGATTTTTGCCAATCAAGTTTCTTTTTAAGACACAAATGGGGATAGATCCTAATCCTGGTGGATATGCAACTTTGTGTTGGATGCTTAACAAGAGTTACTAACAAGCAAATATGAGTGCTTGGCCATATTGATAGATTGTTTCCTATCTAAGAATATTAAGTCTGCAACAATGGAAGTGGAAATGTTAAACATTTCTTTGAAGATATTTGAAAATATTTTTAGAAGTAATTTCAAAGTCTAAATAAGAATATACAGGGCTTTTTTTCTCATAGAACGCTCAGAACGGAGTTCCGGCACCTTTTTTGGATGGAACCTTGTAGGATAGACAAGGCGGGTTGTATGACATCTGTGAGTTCCGGCACCTTTTTCTTATACAAAAAAAGCACTGAGAATATATTTTATGTTTGTAAATAATATTGTAATCTAAATAATATTATAATTTATTATATTATTTAAAATGTGAAATAGGTTCCCATTCTGTGATCTCTTTTCTAGTCATTCACCGCTTACCGGTTGAGCTCTGGACGGCCCCCGACCTTCGCTCCTTCCGGCGCGATCTTAAAACATTCTTTTTTGAACAAGCTGGCCTGGTCTGAAGGGATGGGGTTGGGTTTTTAAAACTAGTTTTAACTTTAATATGTATTGATTTTATGGGCATGATGTTTAATGGTTTTTTAATTTTTGTATTCGATTTTTATTGTGTATTGCCCTGTTCACCGCCCTGAGTCCTTCGGGAGAAGGGCGGTATAGAAATCAAATTATTAAATTAAATTAAATTAAATTCATCCGTTTGGGATAGGTAAAAGGCATATTTACCTCTGGTAAGAGAAATCGACTCCTCCCTTCCTAACCTTAGAGTTCATTATTATAAAACATTATGTATGTTTTATGTATTAATATTTTATTTGTACACTGTCCGGAGTCCATCTGTGAGGGAGATGAGCAGTTTAAAAATGTGAGAAATATTTTTTTTAAAAAAAACTATCTAGGCGCAAGCCAGAACAATAGCCTGAAGGTGCTTCTGTCCTGTATTGCTCCTGGCTAGTCTGTAAACTGGTTAAAGAAAATGTTATCTAGCTTACAACACTTGGGCAATGAAGCTAGCTAGGTGCTGAACCTCAAACTGAGTGTTATCATAGGCACCAGGTGAACAGTCCCACTGCTGAATTTTCTCCAAGTGCACACATGTAGGAAAACACAATTCCAAGTTGTTGGATGTTTCTGGAGCATGTTACTCAAAACAACATTGCCCAATTCCCAGAGTTGCATATGCTGCATTCTCTACTTAATGTTGAATAAGTAGCAGTAATAAAATGTATTGATATTGATAAAAGAAATGGTACCACTAAACTGAAGAACTTCAAGGTAGTATTGCAGAACAGAGGGGAGCAAGCATACTCATTATCACAGAACCTGTTAACACAAAACATTGATGCATTGAAATCTCCCTCATAGTATGTCTGGTGAAAATGGCAAAATTTGCAGAGATGGCAAAATTGACTTCTTGCCCAATCAAACAAGTACATTTATTAGTGAATTAGGAAATTCTTTATGGACTTTTTTGCTAAAAATGAAAAAAAAATGGGCTGGTGATGTATGGACTGGAAAATCAGAAAGGGTCAATATGGGAAGAAGAGAATTATGATGTAACCTTAAGAGGAAGGATTGATGATAAATTTATAGCTCTATAGAGAAGATCAGAAACTGCTCTTTTTTCTTTCTCTTTCCTTTATCTATTTACTATTTATTTTTTTAAAAAGTACTGTTTTTACTATTGTATAAAATTCCTAAATAAAAATAATTTTAAACACTTCATCAAAGCCAGAAAGACTGAAAAGTATTCTTGTAAAGCCCATTCCCCCCATAGACCAAGGGACTTGGAACACAAAAGTTGGTCATACTGTGCATGCACCAATGAGAGAAGGACATTGGCGTTGCTGTCACAGACCCAGCAGCCTATTGGAGGGACAGGGGCTGTTTACAAATGAAGGACATTATACATACTAGATTGCATAGCTCAAGATGACACAAGATAATACCTCAAATTTTTTTTTATTTAAAAAGTTTTACAATACATTTTAACTTTAATCCCCCCTCCCCCACCCCCACCCAACCCTCCCTATCCCTTCCCCCCATTCCCTCCTCCCCCCCCCCGACTTCCCAGAGCTAAATACAGGGTATAAAATCAAAAAACAAACATAAGCACCCCTATGTTATCAGCAATAAACTATTAGTTCTATCTCCCTCTAGCTCATGTAAAATGAATACAAACAATATTAATATTACAAATAAAGTAAAAAAGAAAAAGAGAAAAACAGAAAAGAGCTTTACTCAGAATAGATTTTCTTAATCCCAGTCCTTATTCATATTAATTTCAAAGAAAAAAAAATAAACAAATTCTCAGTTACGCGCCAAAAGCGCCTATCTATTAACCTTAATAATCTCCAACCAAACTAAACCATAATCAAAAATAATTCTTGCATGTATCACACCAAATGTCTCGCAGTTCCAAGTCATCCTTGAGTTCAAATAAAAAGAGTAAAAAAAAAAGGGTTAAGCAGTCGGTAAAACAACTTGTTGTTAATTAGGAGCTTGCATACCCATTCTTAGTTCAACACACACTTTTAGTCCATAACCCTAATATACTTTTCTAACAAGCAAATAACATCCATCTTAAATTGTGTTAAATATTAAAAAAAAAACTTTCTTTCTCCTCTATGATAAATTTAATCCATTAAGATACTAATTTAAAAATTTAATCAGCAATCTTAACGCCTCAAAACTTTTGGAGCACGTCTGTCATGACCCCCAAAACTTCTTTGGACCGCGCCCCTCCCACATCTTCACTGTAAATACACTTTGGAGATTCCATAACTATCTGCTGGTCTTGCTCTTGCTCTCGTCTCGCTCTTCTTAGGGCGGCACGCGTCTTCCTCTGGCCTCCTGCAACATCCAATGAACAACATCCACTGTATCTTGATCCCCTCCAACACCATTGTCCTCTATCTGTCTGTCTGCAACATCTTGAAGCTTTCCCTCGCCGTATCCCTTAACAGCTTCCAAAAATGATAGGGGGGTTGCTTTTAACACATTGCTATAAAAATCACGTGCCTGGGCCACAGTAACCAGACGATGTCTTTTACCTTCATGCGTCACCACCAGTCCAACTGGAATCTCCCATCTAAACTTAATATCACATTTCTTAAGTTCCTGTACTAAAAATGCAAAATCTTTCCTTCTCCTTAAAATCTTCGGAGGAATCTCTTTTAAAACCAAGACTTCTTGCTCAGCCACTACCAGTTTAGTATCATAGGCAGCTTGAATAACTTCATCTCTAATTACTCTCTTTGTAAAATAGACCACCACATCTCTGGGTAACTTCCTTTGTCTTGCAATCCATGAATTTACACGAAAAATTTTGTCCATATTTCCCTCAATTTCAGATGCTGGCTGGCCCAATACCCCTTCCAGAGCCTCAGAAATCAGCTGCTTTAAATCTTCTTTACAGTTCTCCTTTAAACCCCTGATTCTAATAGCATACTGCATCTGATGATACTGAGCAAGGCTCAATTCTCCGTCCATTTTATCCCTTATATTTTCATTTTCTGATACCTTTGCTTCTAATATAGAGTTCTTTTGACTGAGATCCTTCACTTTTTCATCCAGCTGTTGCACACATTCAGCTACAGATTCAATCATAGACAACATGTCCACCCTCATTGCTCTAAACTTCTCTTCCATCTTCTTCTCCAGTTTCTCCTCCAACTTTTTCAGCTTTTCATCCATCATGTCAGACATCAATTGTGAATGCTTTCCAAGAGCATCTTGTAAATCCTTCAGCGTCAATGCCGGGGGAGGTGCAGGAGGAAGCAAAGCTTGCAATGAGGTCTGTTGCACCAGGGAAGACCCCGCACTCCGAAGAGCTTTAGAAGTTTTAGCCTCCATCTTCCCCACTTTCACTTATTGCGCACTTTCACTTTAAAGCTATAAAATCCATTGAGCTAGAGAGTAAAGATAAGAGTCCACATCACCTTGACCTCCTGTACCGCTCTGCCTGCATCTTGATAATCAAAAGTATTTCCTTTTGGCAGGGGGGGTTGCTAACGCCTGGCTCTGCTCCATAAATCCCGGAGCAGGGGTGCTGCGCAGCTCGGAGCAACCCAGGCTTCGGGGGGGCTCAATCCTTCAGCCGCCCAAACTTTCAGCTCAGGTGGCCCCGGAGAGCTCAACCCCTACCTGGGGCCTCACCCCCTCCTCTTCTCCCGAGGAGGGGGCTTCAAATCCATCTAAACAGCTGATCGGCGCTGTTTACGATGGAAAAACACAGCTGCGGAGCAGGCAGCCCGAAAACGGCTGTCTTCGGCATCGCGTCGCCACCGGAACACCGGAATAATACCTCAATTTTTGTCTTGGAGATAGTTAATAAATAATGTCACAAAATGGAGGAAAACCCTGCTGATTCTACTTCATCATCATCATCATCATCACCCATCCTGCTATATCTGAGCAATAAAATTGATACAAAAGTTGAGTTCTTGATTATTCAAGTCAACTCTCCTTTAAGCTGAGTGGCTCAGTAGGTTAGGATGCTAAGCTTGTCGATCAGAAGGTCGGCAGTTTGGCGGGTCGAATCCCGAGTGCCGCATAACAGAGTGAGCGCCTGTTACTCATCCCAGCTTCTGCCAACCTAGCAGTTCGAAAGCACGTAAAAATGCAAGTAGAAAAATAGGGACCACTACGGTGGGAAGGTAACAGCGTTCCGTGCGCCTTTGGCGTCTAGTCATGCCGGCCACATGACGTCCTCGGACAAGTGCTGGCTCTTCGGCTTTGAAACGGAGATGAGCCCCTAGAGTTGGAAACGACTAGCACGTGTGTGCGGGGGAACCTTTACCTTTACCTTTACTAACCTGTGATGACCAGACGAACTGGCCCATGTTGTTCTCTTTATAATAATGTAAAAGTATGTTGCCATTGGAAAGAGTTTTCAACTTTTCACTTTAACCCACAGCTCTGGGTTTTTCTATAGGTTTTCCATCTAATTACCAGCAGGGTCTGACCTTCTTCCAAGGGCAGCCAGGGTCAGTAAGGCACTGACATTTGGTTGGGCATTTAATTATTTGTTTCTCTACAGCCTGGATGCACCTTTCACTAGAATATGTTCAGTAGCACAATATGTTCAGCTTAAGCCTATTATTTTCTGAGAGCGTGAGCATGCTTAATGCTGCTGGCTTTTATCCAACATGTTTGGAAAGAGATGCATAGCCACATCTATGCTCTGTGCAAGGGAGTTGCTTTGTTTTGCACCCACAGACTCTGTCTGTGACCAGTTTTGGATTTCAGAGGAATTTGCAGTAACACATACATAAAAAAAAGCTTGCATTATAATTTGAGAAAGCACACCTCATAACAGTGTTTCAGTATATTGTACATAAAATAAATATGTGTAAAATAAATAGATGGGTGGGTCTGTATTTGTGTCTATATAATGCCCGTATCACACTATAATAAAGGATTACGTTAACCTGCAGCAGTCTGTACACTCTTTGTATGGAAAGTCAAATCTTGAAAAGCTTATTAGCAGAAATCTCCATGAATAATGGGAATCTGACATTTCAAGAAGTATGAGAGCCACAGCTCTTTCTTATCTTTATACAATGCAGTCTTGGAGGGATAGAATCAATACAACTGAAAGTTTATCCTTGGTGAAGTCTGCCCTTAGTAGAGACATGATAAGGTACAGGGCTAAATACAAAGAAATAAAAAACTCAACAAGTCTGCATCTAATTCATCCTCCAACCCATTGAGAATTTCATGCGTAATCATCAACTTCCCATTTGCAAAATCTGCTTCTAGACCTTCAACTTTTGCATTGATGCTATAGAATCATCAGGGATTTCAATACTTGTATCTATTCCTGTCATAGATGTTTGTTTGTTATTCTCCCCCATTGAACTGATCCAAGACTGTTCAGGCATCCTCCCTATTGCTTTCTGTCAGCCTGAACTGAATAAAACTTGGCAATCACTCAAAAGGCAATAGCTGTAGATCTGAAACCCTGTTGTAAGGGGATTTTTTGATCTCTCCCTGAATGGCTAATCTATATTTCATAACTCAGAAAGTCAGCATTTCCTTTATGTAATTGCACCAAGAGGAAGTACACAAGGCCTTTGTGGAACCTGAAAAGTCTACCGCCTTGGGCCATTTTTTAATGTGCCATAAATTATTCAGTAAATAGGCGCTCACCATTCTATTTACAGTAAGTTGGAGCTCAGTGGCATGCAGGATACATAACTAACATGAAACAGCACTTGCTGGAGCTGCCAGGGGCTGAAGTGATTGCAGGAGCCATTAGTCTTCTATTATCCTCCATGGGGCAGACCCTCCAGTTGTCTAAATCAGCAGAACCCCCTTGACCTCAGTGCAGCTATGTTGATTTACACCTCCTGGGGATCAGAGGGGTCAGTTGAAAGGGCAGAGTAACTTTGGTTGTATGTAATTAAGCACATCTTAAATTTCTTGTGTCTTGGAGAATTTAGTGTCTAGTCCATTTTTTTCTCCCAGGAGCTGAAACTATATGCAAGAATACAATAAGCTTTTCCAAGTGGTTTAACCTTCAGAGCTGAATGTGTTGATTGCTCAGGCTGTAGTAATAGTACAAGTAGTAATATGGCTTTTTCCCTGGTTTTTTTTAATAAGTAGAGATGTTTTAATTTTAGGAAATCAAATTACTTTTTCCACTGAAGTTTTTCCAATAGTTGTTGGGCTTTAAAAGTTTATGTTTGAACCAACCTGAGTGGGGGCATAAAAAGTATGGTTTAGCTACTTGTCATTACTGGTAGATCAACCCTTTCAGAATCTTTTTTCATCTTATCCTGGCAAGGCCCACATTTCAGAACTGGATCTTTCCAATTTCTCTGTCTAAGCCAATGCATTAAGAACAATAAAACTTAGACTAGTTTACACATAAACAGAAACGTTCCATACTTTCTCAAAGATGAGTAAAAAATGAGTTTATAAGGAATAATTATTATTCTTCAAGACGGTGTGTTTTGTTCTCCATTATCTGCACGGGACCTCTTTCTAGTATATGTTGTTTAACAACAACTCCCAACTGCCCGTCCTGTCCTTGGCAAAAAATGTTGGAAGTTGTACTTCAACTGCAGAGTCAAGGGATCCCTTCCCTGTGTTGGCTTGATATGCAAAGTTGGGTTTTTAATATGTCTTCTACAAGCAAGTCAGGAAGCAAAACTCCCTTCAGCCTTCAAACTGTGGCTTAAGAAGAATAAGCCAGGTTTCCTCGTTTGCATGATAAACAGGGCATGAACCAAGGCAGAGTTCCTCAACCTTTTCAGCTTTGCAGACCGGTGGGGGGAGGACAGGGGATGGTCCAACTCTGATAGTGGGCAAGTGCATGCCCGTAGCACCCTTTGCATGAGCAGCAGGCACATGTGTTGGCTGCTCACGCAAATGGAGCACACGTGCATGGAGTTGTCCACTACTTGTTTGATGAGTACATACACATGCTTGCCCACCATTTCCATGGCCCGGTTCCAAAAGGCTCAAGACCTGGTAGTGGGCCACAGGCTGGTGGTTGGGAACCCTGAACTAAGGCTTTGTGATCTGATTAGTAGAATGATCCAGGCGAGAATGATTGAGCTGAATAGTCTAGCATACTTCCTGTTGAGTGATAGACATTCTAAAGGCCTACAGTATGTTTCCTAGCTACAGTATATATTTCGTAGCAAAGTTTCTCAAACTGTGGATAGGCACCCATAAGCAGCACAAGTGAACTTTTGGCTCTTGTTCCTTATCTCCAGTCATATTCCTTTTCCAGAAACTTTATTTATGCCAGTGCACCCCAAAATGCCAAAAGCATCTTGGAGCTCATGGTATATTTTAATCCAATAAGCTTTGGGTTCATGCACAGCTTCATTTTCCTAACTTTCACAATGTGTTCCTTCCTTTGGGTGCTTCCAGCAGCCCAAGAATGAAACTCCCCTGCCAAACACAAGCCTTCCTCTGAGGCTGCTATTGATGCTGCAGCTGCTGTGTAAGGTGGCCTTTCATCTACCTCCAAAACATCAGGACTATAAAGCAAATCAGGCAACAACTATTTACTCCAGTACATTTCAGACTTGGCAACTTTAAGATTTGTGGACTTCAACTTCCAGAATTTCCCAGTAAGGAATTTCAACAACAGTGTTATAGAATGAGGAAACACCCCAGAATGCCAAGCCTCACTCCTCTGACCTTGTAGTACTCGGAGGATTCCATTCATTAAAACTTTCCAACTACACTACTTCTCAAATAATAAAACTGTGAGAAAGGAGGGGCAAATAACAACTCACTTACCTTGGAGGTCATAAGAATGAGGAAGCAAGTCTGACAGATATATAGGACATGTAAATATATGTATATGTGTTTGTATTTACAAATACTTTTGATGCACAGGGGCAGGAGAGGCAGCTGGAATTGTTATATTTACTATGGAGATTTGGATCAAAAGCTGAGCTGTAAAGCCTGTCTAATTCTTTACTCTCTTGCCAAATGCAATTCAATCAGCAATAGTGTTGAAAGAGGCATCTGTATACTTGCGATTTCTTCCAGATTGATAAATCCTAGTATATGTTCTCCAGATGTATTGTTTTTCCAATCCCTCTGCTGGGCTTTTTAGGTAGGATTCCAGGAAACTCACAGAAAATGTAAAACCGGTTATTATATTCCCACTATTTCTGGCTGACAATAAAGACCCAGACTTTCTTTCCATTAAACTCCCACTAAAAAACAAAATGTGAAATATAATAATAACCACCATCCATTTGATTTAACATCCGTTTCCATTCACATGTTTAACATTAGCAATAAATGCAGCCAGTCAAGATGATCTATAATTTTGGATTATACATTTTATAACATATTAACACTTCAATAATTTTCTGGATTGCTGGTTCTCCAACCATGAGGTGGTCTCTCCGAATTGGCAAGAACATTCTAGACCTATTTTTATGGTCGCTGACACACCTAAACCCAAATGCTGTAGTTAATGACTCGCTCATTGGTGTCTGAACATATCTACTGTAGCACATCCCTATCAGGCATCTCATTATTTTTCAGAGTTTAATTTCATTAAAGGTAAGGTAAAGGTTCCCCCGCACATGCGTGCTAGTCGTTTCCGACTCTAGGGGCCGGTGCTCATCTCCGTTTCAAAGCCGAAGAGCCAGCGTTTGTCCGAGGACGTCTCCGTGGTCATGTGGCCGGCATGACTGGACGCCAAAGGCGCACGGAGCGCTGTTACCTTCCCACCGTAGTGGTCCCTATTTTTCTACTTGCATTTTTACGTGCTTTCGAACTGCTAGGTTGGCAGAAGCTGGGACAAGTAACAGGCGCTCACTCTGTTACACGGCACTTGGGATTCGACCCGCCAAACTGCCGACCTTCTGATCGACAAGCTCAGCGTCCTAACCCACTGAGCCACCGCGTCCCTTTTTTAATTTCATTAAAGCACAGCAATTCTACATGGCATCAAGTCTGTATTTTCTAATGAATTAGGAGATGACTTCCCTGCAAGAAAAGGCCTGGAGGAAAAGGGACTGATTCATGGCTCCATTATCTATAAAATAGAAACTAAAAGTGGCAGCGGGAAAGTGCTGCCAGGCTAGTTTAATGGGCCAGAATAGACTGTGTGTTGCACAAAACCCTGCTCTTTGGGAGTGACAGAGAGAGAGAAAGAACATAAACCGGACCAGCACATTGCCTGAGGATTGTGGTTCTAACCATCTTGAGTGGTTAGGTTGGGGAAAAAAAAACCTGCACTAACTTGTAGTAGCGCAAAGCTTAACTGTCATTCTCTCATTTGAATGAAATAAGTACAAGTAGTCCTCAACTTATGACCACAATTGAGCCCCAAATTTCTGCTATTAACCGAGACAGTGAGTTAAGGTGAGTTTTGCCCTATTTTACGACCTCTCTTACCACAGAATCACTGCAGTTAAGTTAGTAACGTGGTTGTGAAATGAATCTGGCTTCCGCATTGACTTTGCTTGTCAGAAGGTCACAAAGATGATCACATGACCTTGGGAAACCGCAACTGTCATAAATATACAGTAAACCAGAATATAACAACTTGCTCCCACAGGAACCTAAAGAAAATTTAGGGAATTATGAAGTCTTAAAAGTATAAAAGAATAATTCAGGTAGAAGAGGAAAAGGGTGGAATTGAAGGAAACAATACAGGTTATTCTTTTATAAATTGTATAAAATGTAACACCAATATGTGAGGTTATCTGTCTCCTGCCCAGGCAGTGACTCATAAATGATAATTAGCAAGGACTTGCGAAGGGCTTCTGAGAGACAGGAACATCGGCCCAAGGTGAAAATTACAAGTAAAGGTAGTGATGGAAATGGTCAGAATGATCTTCTAAGGATATGAAAAAAACTTCAAAGAAGATCTTCTAGGGAGGTGAAACAACTTCAAGAATGACTTAAGCTTCTTAGGGGTGGTGTATATCGTGAAAATGTATGGCTGAAAATTGCTCTTTGCACTCTTGGAACCCAATCCAATTTGGGAAGGGTCTAAGAGGCCGTGTTTGCAAACGCTTTTCTTTTTTTTTAATTTTCAATTTTATTTTCAATAAATCTTTGTTTTTTGTTAACCAGACTTGTCTTTGTGTTGTGAGTATCAAATTTGGGGTTTTTAAATCTCACAGCAGGGTAAGAGAGAAATGAGATCTTTCCCTAGCCTGGCCATGAAGCCGTTTGATTATTGTTCTTGGCTGATCTGAGGTTGAATGTTGATGGACTCTGCTTGCTGACTTTTTAAAATGTTAGGCAAGTTCAGAATTAAATAAAGAACAGAGGAGAGGACATTCACCTGTTAACATTTTCCACTGCTCCACATTTCAGTCAATCAGAGAGGATCACAAGAGAAAATAATAACTTCTGGTAACAAGCATGAGTTTATTTTGTTATCTTTTTTTTCCAATTGGGGCGGGGCGGAGGGGAGACTTTAAAGCAAAGACTTCCAGAGTGGAAGCAATTTACTTGGCTGAACTGAGGTTGAATGTTGATGGACTCTGCTTGCTGACTTTTTAAAATGTTAGGCAAGTTCAGAATTAAATAAAGAACAGAGGAGAGGACATTCACCTGTTAACATTTTCCACTGCTCCACATTTCAGTCAATCAGAGAGGATCACAAGAGAAAATAATAACTTCTGGTAACAAGCATGAGTTTATTTTGTTATCTTTTTTTTCCAATTGGGGCGGGGCGGAGGGGAGACTTTAAAGCAAAGACTTCCAGAGTGGAAGCAATTTACTAGAATGTTGAGAAATCTTGACATTTTCAACATTTGCCCAAACAGCAGGGTGACTTGTCTCTTCCTTCAAAACAGTAAACATTAAACACAATATTGCTTGCTCTTTCATCAAAAGGTATTTAACAGTGTGGCTTCCAGGGCAAGTTGATGTGGATAAGGAGTTGATGTCAATCATCGCAGTTACAGGACTAAAATGAAAGTGCATTGCTCGGGTACCTAAGCAGTTGCTTTTGAAGAAAAAAACACACACCTCAAGCAGAGAAATCCCCCTCCTGAATAACTTCAAAACCCTAGAAATCTCCCTAATGGATGTAAATTTTCTGCCCTGGAGATAAAAGGATCAGGAGAGTATCAGGAAAGACAATTGCATGAAGATGTTACCTCCTTCAAAAGCCATATCAACAGAACTGGGTTTTTTGTTGTTGTTTTTTGCCCCAACTATATCTCCCAAACCCTTGTTCTCCCCTCCTCTTAGTCTGACATTTTCAGCCCCTGAGGTAGTAAAATCTGCTTGTCGTTGTTTTTCATATTGTATTGATTTTATCTGTAGTTTCTAATTGATTTTATCGTAAGTACTCCACACCCAGAGTCATTGAGTGTTGGGCAGCATACAAGTTTAATAAATTATTATGGCTGGTCACATAGTCAGCCAGATGTTTAGACGGGATTTGGTATTTATTTCCACCAATTGAGTCCATTCCAAGGACCTGGGATAGGCAGATGTGGATGTATGATGGTGTTATTGTCACAGGATTTAAGCTGTTCCAAGTAAAGCAGACTTTTGCAATTGACTGTGATTTTATCATTGCCAATGGTGTTCAAGAGGTGATTGAATGTTTTGGGATTGTTCTCAAGACTATTGGTGTTGTCTTTGCTTTCTTTTGCAACAGTCGTTCTACTTCTCTTTCTACATCTTTGTATTTTGTGATATTTTTTTTCTGCAGGTTTTGCTCTTCTGTTCCACTGTATCCAGGAACTTCAATTTGCATGATCCAGTGTTTTTTGTCTTTCTTATCAACAATTGTTAAGTCCGGGGTGTTATGTGGCAAGTGCTTGTCCGTTTGATGTTTAGAATCCCAAAGCATTTTAGCTTCTTCATTTTATTTCTCTATTTTCTCTATATTGTGGTCCCAACAGCTCTTGCTTGAAGGTAAATGGTATTTCCTGCATATATTCTAATTTAGCATTGTTACTATTTTATCACGCCCTTGTTTGCATTCAGTCTGTGTAAACCTTGTTTGAAATGCAGATAGTTCTAATTATTCACTGGGAGGTCCATTCCAGAATAAAAAAAATACAGATAAGCAAACCACAATGAATGACATGAAATTTGGGGTATGGGGGCACTCCTCCACACAAGCCCATTTTTCCTCTTTCTACATGCCATTCAGGGGTGTCCACATATGGGACAAGGGGAATCACACTGACCAAACAGTATTGCAATGTATGATACAAACCTCACCTATTTTCTGCTTATACATTTAATTATACACAGGACCCAAACAAGCACTCATAATACTGCAACACTGCTTTTGTCACCACAGTGAGCTCTTGTGGATACCACTGATGCAATGTACCAAACTTTCCTCTCCTTTCTCAGTCATGGAGATCTCATGTGGTCATCAAAGTTTCAAGTTTCCACTTCACAGTTCTATCACCACAGAGTAATGAGAATGAGCAAATGCAATTACACTTTACAGACCACTTAACTCTAATCCTTAAAAGGGTACATTATGCATATATCACAGTCCACCTCCCATTTTATACACTCTCAATGTAACCAAAAGCAAGACTAAAACTGCAGATACACAAAACCCTTTAAGCATCTATCAAGGTCTGGTCTCTGATGATCAGTTGTGAATATAGAAAACCACTGCAAAATAACAAGTCTATAGATAATAAGGACCACCTGCTTTCCATTGTACCATCTCCAAGCCCCTGGGAAACCAACACATATATAAAAAATTCACATGCAAAAATGATCTTGGCAGTGCAGGAAAATATGTGTATATCCATGGATGACACACAATGGAAGAAAGAGATGGCTTTATAGATTAAACAATAACACTCCATTTTGGAGGGGAAAGGAAAAAATGCCACCCAACCATTTACTATTCACTTCACACAATTGTGAATGCATGCCAGCTTGCTTGCTTGCCTGCCTGCCCACTTTCTAATTATGGTTTTAGAGACAGTCTACTGAATCACCCATTTTTACATGTTGCAGTATGCTTATTAATCCATCAGTCTCTAGAATTTACTTTCATTGACAAATAAAAATAATAATAAAGGGGGAGCCTGCGATCAGTGACTGTTTCACTGACAACTATGCATTTTCTCAGAGGAAGAACTGAAATAAAAATCCACAATTTTACATGAATGTCATTAAGAAATATGCCTCTTAGTGTCAGTCTTTTAAAAACCCTAGACTGCAAAGATATGACACTTTTACCAATAGGAACAATGTTAAAATATGTACAATTTAGACCTTTCTGTTTATGATATGCTAAAATGGTGAAAGGTTGAAAATCCTGAGAACCACAGGCCTGGTTCACCTGGAGGGCTTTACATGAAATAACTTCTGCTAGGAATTGTGCATCCATCACTGATACCGCTTTTCCAGCTGCAGCGACTGTGCCTGAACACTGACACCCAAAGGTGGAAAATCTAGCTTTGCAAATCTCCAGGTTTCCTGCTCTAGACATCATCTCAAGCATGTAGATTTTAGAAGAGGTTTCTATTATTAGGGGCACTCATTCCTCTGAGGGAATTGTGTGTGAGAGAGAAAGCGAATGAGAGCGAGAGAAGAGATTAAACTTGACCTTGTATAACAATCTGCATCTGGTCGACAATTTTCTCCTTTCATTTTAACTCAGAGAAAAAAAATAATAATTTATGACACTCAAGCAAAAACAATGAAAGACAAAATAACTCCCAGTATCTTTATAATGATACAGCCACCTCTCCTGTTAACATCCATAAAGGCCCTTATGAATAAGATATAGCTAGTATTGTGAGAGCCTGAACTGTAAGAAGACTAAGAATTACCAAACCTTTGGGCTAAAGGAAAAGCAGGAAGGAGGGAGGGAGGGAGTGGAGGACAGGAGAACAATGCATGGATTATTAACTGGCTTTGTTGTTCTAACGTATTTTCACATGATGTAATGCTTCATTTGAAATTATGCTATATTGACCTTTATGTTTACATGCCAAAGGGAACAGTTACACAATGGAACACAATTTTAAAATATGAAAGAATGAATCCCACACCCCAAAGAGGAGCAACATTGACAAAACAACAGCTACCTAACAGGCCATAGCAAAAAGCATAAAAACTACATGGCAAATCTGTCTCTAAAACATTTGCAGTATTACCTTCCATCTATCTATCTCTATTCAGGCTTTCAACATCTTCCTGTTCTTGGGGCGTGGGGAGGTGGAGAAGGGGGGGGAAATGAGCATTTGTGCAAATTCTGTCTCAATCTGGACAGATTGGAGACTCAAGTGAATTTTGCCATTAGGACCTTTATAACACAAGGTTGCAAATTAACACAGGGCCTTCCATAGTTCTTAATTTGATTCTGAACAGAAACTGTCCTCACCCTCAACATAGGAAGGGGATAGGCATGGACTATTTGAGATTTCCTGCTTTTACCTTAGACATGATCAGGCTTAAACTCTGCACAACACTTCTGCCTGACGTGAACTTGCAGGGCCTCCAATCCACAAGGATTTAATCCTGATCTTTGCTCTGTCCATCCTAAAGAGCTTGTGAATTCCAAGTGAATTAACAAAGAATCAGAGGGTTTCATTCTTGCAACACTTGTAGGATTGCATTTTGAGATTTTTTTTTTTTTAAAAAAATCTTTCTTGTTTACATATAGAAGTAAACTTTCATAATTTCAGATATCAAATCTGTGATTCATTTTAGATTGAAAATATCTTGTTTTGATGCCAAGCTTATTTGAATTTAGTGGGGCCCCAAGAGTTCTGATGTTTCCTGAAGCTTTATGAGAAACATTTGTCTACAGCAATCCAATCAGACTCCTTCCAATGTTTTGGACTACAGTTCCCAAAGGCTGCTCTATTCTGGTTTTGCTGCATGAAGATTTTTGGAGTTATGATTCAACATATCAAACTGAGGAAGGCTGATCTACAGAAATGCCTGTCTTTGTGGCTAAACCTCCTATTCCAGAGATCCCCAACCTTTGGGGCACCAGGGACCGGTTCCATGAAGAGAGGTTTTTCCACGGACTGGAGAGTGCATGGTTTTGTATGCTGCCTGCATCCCATGGGTGGGTCTTTGCTTGTTTGTGTAGATGGGTTGCTGGCATGCCGCAACCTGGTACTGGTCCACAGACCAGGGGTTGGGGACCCCTGTCCTATGCATTAACAATGAAAGAATACCAAAAGGTGTCCTCAAAAAATGAATCCACTAAGGATGGGCAAATCAGTTTATGGTCTCTCCTGTCCCCTTGATCATATGTCTTCATCATGTTAACCTCATCTTATTCCAAGGCCATACCAAAGATATAACTGATCATTCTAGCAGTTGTAACTCTAAAGTTGTCTTTTCCTTCTTCTTCTTCTGACATAATTTTTGACATTAGCACACTTCTTTGTCAAAGGGTTAAAGACACAGACAGCAATTGAGATCTGCTCAACTTCTACTGAACATTTTAGGTTGCTTCAGGCAAATCTATTCCTGTCCTTAGACACTGGTCTCTATGGCCTATGCAAAAAAGTCGAGATGGTACCTGCAATTGTGCATTCAAAGCCAGCGCCCAATTTTTATGTATGCCACACTTGCAATTTGGGTAAAAAAAAAAATGAGATAATTAAATTGCATGGTCATGGCCATCGTGAACTTTTGGATCCATGACCATTTAGGCCCAGGCTACAAGAGAAATTGGTTTCCACAAAATATCTGCCTACATGATACCTAACCAGCATTTTCTAAAGTGCTTGTCAAGTCTTATATGGGTTCCTGGGTTACATGGGTTTAGTGCCTTTTCCAAAAAAAAAGTGTCAGAACTGTTTATTAAATGGGTTAGTACTTTTTGCTGTACAGGAGATCAACTGTACTCAGGAAAGACAGCTGAGTTTTGCCAGCCATGTAATGAGAACATTTTCTTCTGACAAGGGGTAACACGTATTTGTATTATTTTTGTTAGGTTGAAGGGACACCGTGTTCATACTCTTTGCCATCTTGCCTATTCTGTGGGTTATTTCTTTTTTAATTTAATTTCTGTATCAATTATTTCTTGAAGTTGGTGGCCATGGCTATTCACTTCAGCACCATCATTCTTTTGCAGCACTAGTTTAAGATGATGTTGGCTGTTAATAGTCCTCTCTCTCTCTCTCTCTCTCTCTCTCTCTCTCTCTCTCTCTCTCTCTCTCTCTCTCTCTCTCTCTCTCTCTCTCTCTCTCTCTCTCTCTCTCTCCTCTCTCCCTCTCCCTCTCCCTCTCCCTCTCCCTCTCTCTCTCTCTCTCTCTCTCTCTCTCTCTCTCTCTCTCTCTCTCTCTCTCTCTCTCTCTCCCTCTCCCTCTCCCTCTCCCTCTCCCTCTCTCTCTCTCTCTCCCTCTCTCTCTCTCTCTCCTCTCTCTCTCTCTCTCTCTCTCTCTCTCTCTCTCTCTCTCCCTCTCCCTCTCCCTCTCCCTCTCCCTCTCCCTCTCTCTCTCCCTCTCCCTCTCTCTCCCCCCCCCTCTCTCTCTCTCTCTCCTCTCCCTCTCCCTCCCTCCCTCCCTCCCTCCCTCCCTCCCTCTCTCTCTCTCTCTCTCTCTCTCTCTCTCTCCCTCTCCCTCCCTCCCTCCCTCCCTCCCTCCCTCCTCTCTCTCTCTCTCTCTCTCTCTCTCTCTCTCTCTCTCTCTCTCTCTCTCTCTCTCTCTCTCTCTCCCCTTATGTGCCTTCTCTGCATCTGTTAGTGGGGAAACTTGATAAGTGGCTAAGCCACCCATTCTACACAGCTGCTAGCTATGCTCATCTCAGGATGTATGAGGGTGACCAATTGATGGCTGCTTTTCCATTGGCAGATGACACATAGTGGAAGAGAATCTACAAGTATCTATCATGAACTTGATCCACATTAAAACAGCAAGGACAGCACAATTTCCAGGCTTTGTTAGAGTGGCCAAATAGGGAGAGGCAATGAGAGCAGAACAAAGTATGCCACTAGACATCTGGAAGAGTCATAACTTCTGGTCCATGTCATTTTCAAATGCATTCAGCTGTTTTGCCTTTGGTCCAATCTGCAATTTAATATTTAAATTAAAGCACAATTCAAATGTCTTGCCTAAAGCATTTTGAGATTTCCTCTTCCCGCCCCCCAAAGTGTTTTAGAAAATGCAAGACAACTTTTGGAGAAGAGCATTGACTCTGTTGCTTCACACAGGCCTCTGAATGTGGAATTCTTAGCCTGTTTAGTGGGCAGACAGTCATCATGCCTTTCTTCAAGGCCACTAGGTGAAATGGGGACAGACAAAATTATTTCCAGGGAGTATCTGGATCACAGATACTCATTCGGCCTTTCCTATTGTTGGAAAACGTGTTTTTCCTAGGTATTTCAGCTGATTTATCCTGCATCACATTGCTGTTTTCTTTAGCACTTGATTTTCTATTTCCTACCCTCCTTTAATGATTTGGCATGGAGGGGATGTTGTCTCATAATTATCATAATTTCTGGTAAACAAAGAATGTGTGTGTCTGCTTTCTCCAGCTACTCATTGACAGGCCAGTAAATATCAAACTGGGCTGAGCCAAATGCAGCCGGTTTATTTTGCTAAGCTTTCATCGAGTCTGACTTCAAAAGTTTTTCTTAAATAAGTGAGATAAAAATAGTCAAAGACAGAACTCTTGTTATAATTGTAGTTATTAGAAGTAGCTATTTAATCTGCTTCCCAGTTTGATTGACTGTAGACTGGTGTGACATTTATCGTGTCTCAGATGTGTCCCTTGATAGTTTAAAAACAGGCTTAAATGATAAAGAATCCTTAAAATTGCCTGTATAAGGACTAGCAGAGGGGGGAAAAACAATAGTTATGAAGGACTCTCTAAAAAAAATGGAAGCACTTGGTAATTAAGTCAACACTTTCGAAAACCTGCTTTGAGACTGAAAATCTAAATGTGGAAGGTTTGGGGTAGCCTGATTTCAAATGTCAAGAGATTATTGCTGAAATTAAGAAAAGGCAATCACCTGAGGTAAAAATAGAACTGAAATGAAACAGCTACCTCAGTTTGCTGCCCCCATTCAATAGTGGGGAGTGAGAATGGCCATTTTAATTTATTTTGGAAAAATCAGTTCCTCCAATTGGAGAGAGACTTGCCATGAATCAGCAAAAGCAGCAACAGGGTGAATCTGGGCCTGAAGCATTTAAATGTAACTACCTGTGACAATGGCAGGAATTCAGTTCAGTTCTTTTATTATACTCATTATACTTATTATACAAAACATTTACTTACTTATTTACTCCCCTCAGCAACAACTCCAAGCAGCAAATGCTCCCCAACCCAGTAAACTAAATTGAAAGCAGAGCAAATCCCATCATAATGGTTGCTGCAAAACTCTTCAAATCCCCAAACAATAATCATTGAACTATTCACGTCATGCCCAAAAGCCCTTTGGCAAAGCTGATCTTAATGGGCCTCAGAACAATAACATGGAAGAGGAGCACCTTTCTTCCAAGGATGGGGCAGGGGGCGGCTGTTGATTTTCTGGTATTGACATTCCTTTGGGTTAAAATTCAGAGCAAGCCTTCCCCATTATATACTTGCATAGATTATTTTTAGCCAAAGCCCAAATGTTTAAGACTAAACTCTATTTTCTAAAGGAAAATCAGTTTCAAAGCACAAGAACATGCAATGGCATACAATAATATATAGAAAAAAAATCAGAAAAATTTGAAAGCACACAGTCTAGTTGGAACATCATAAGTCCTTGACTTATGATCAGTTGCTTAATGACCAAAGTTATGACAGACTTGAAAAAAGTTACTTACATCCTATGCTTGAAGTTACAACTGCCACATTACACCCATAGAATATAATTGCATTTCGGGAACTTGGCAACCATTTCACATTTACAACTGGTTGCAGAATCCTGTAGTCACGTGATTTTGTGACTTTTTTGCTATTTTTCGGCAAAAGTTTAATGTAGTAGTTAACGTGCTAGTCTAGAAATCATAAGTTCTAGTCCCACCTTAAATAGGAAAAATCAGCTAATGAATTTGGGCCAATCATTCTCACTCAGCCCAACATACATCGCAAGGTGGTTGCTCTTGTAGTAAAAATAGGAACAGGAAGGATTATTAGGTATGTTCACTTCCCTGAGTTACTTATAAAGTAATAAAGGCAAGATAAAAACCTAATAAATAAATTGACAAAAATGCCCATTGGATAAGCTGGATACAAACTTATGACATGATTTGCTTAATAACTATCATAAAAATGGTTGTAAAATCCCAGTCCAGTCACATGCTTACTTGACTTAGGACCACAATGACTCACGACCAAAATTCAGCCCTCAATTGTAGTTGTAAGTCAAGGACTACCTATAGCAACAGAGAAAGAGCTGTCTTCCACTACTCCTTCATCTCCCCTACAATGCTTTCTGTAAGCTTTGCAAAGCTGAATTGTTGGGGTATTAATTTATTAAATTTATAGATCACTGAATTTATAGATTATAGAATCACAGAGTAGTAAGAGACCTTGGATATTGTCTAAACCAACCCTATGCTCAAGGCAAAAATCCTCACACCATCCCAAACAAATAGCTACCCAATATTTGTCTGCACAGATGGAACACCCAAAACTCCAGGAGGCAGGTTGTTATGCTTGCCTTTTATGTCCCGCCAATCATATTTGAGTGAAATATGTCTCCAAAAATGTAATAAGATTAAAACCTAAAATGCAATAATGTAAGAGTAAGATTTTCCAGCACTGAAAATCAACCACCAGGAGAGATTAGTTATTGGCCCTAGAAGAAATGCTGCCAAGACAATTTTGCAGCATTTCCTAGTGGAAAATCATCCACTAGGCATGGTCTAGGGATGGACAAAATGTCCTGTGCACAAACTATTCCATGCACAGAGAAGCAGCAAGTCTGGATAGTCCTTGGCCATACCCAAAGACTCATGTTCCATCAGATCCATCCATTCCAGACCGTAGACATTTGATCAAAGCATAAGCTCGGAACATACATGTTCTGTGCACAGGAATTTCAGGGTGGGAGGTAGGAGAGGAACCACCTCCCCCTCAAAAAAAAGGAGATGGAAAATGTGGGAATCACTAGGAAAGAGATTGGTGGAGCATTGGTGTTTCACTGTAGTTGAATGCAAAGATAATAACATCAGCAGTGAAGACATAGAGAAGGGGGATGCTGGCCCAGGGACAATTAGGGCAAGGGGAAAGTGGGTACAGAGGAAGAAAAAGATGAGAGAGATGAACCAGTCTAGCCTTAATGGCCCTGCAAGTTCATATAGAATTTGTCTTGTTTACAATTACTCTCAATAAAATGAAGATTTGGGTTTCTTTTTCTAAACAGGCTTTCCCTGAATAACTGGATTATTAGGAGTCAAAGAATCAAGCACATTTGGATATTTAGATATTATTTTCTTGGCTGCTTGTACAATTTCTGTCATTTAGTCTGCATTAAATGATGCTAAATCCGTAAGATATTTTCTATGAGAGAAGGTGAATATATGCCTACTGCATTCCAGATGTTCAATGTGAAAACTCTGGTCCTTTCCACACAACTGCCTACCCCCACCCCCACTTCCACCCAGGAAGCAATATTCTCACAAAATAGGTTTTGTGCCTAACAGAGAACCAGAACAAACTCTGAGCACTCTAGAGATTGTGTATACTCATAAAAATATCTTAACTGAGGAATTTTTTTTCATTCTAGAAAGTTATGATAGTTTTTTCAGCATAGCAACTCATCAGGTTCACAAAATCTCATAGTTAAAGACAGAAAATAATGCAGCCTCTGGAGTATGAAGATGGAGACACTACTAGAAAACCTGGAAAGTTTTGGTCATGCAATATCCAGAAGAAGCCTAAGATTATGTTATGTTATGTAATGTGGCTGTAAAATTGTGCTTAACAATGGTCTTTTCACTGTTACAAGGCACCACCAAGTGATGTTGAATAGAAATAAGAAAAAGAAAAATTTGCCGCAGCTTATGCATCCTAAAGCAAACAGAGTAGCAGGATCCACACATAATAATAATCTTACATTAAAGACAAAACTAAAGAAGCAATGGTTGGAAACTGACCAAAGAGAGAAGCAACCTAGAATTAAGGAGAAACTTCCTAACAGTGAGGACAATTAACTAATGGAACAGCTTGTCTTCAGAAATGGTGGGTACTCCATCACTGAGGTTTTTAAGAAGAGACTAGACAGTCACTTGTCTGAAATGGTATAGGTTCTCCTGCTTGAGCAGGGGGCTGGACTAGAAGACCTCCAAGGTCCCTTCCAGCTCTATTCTAATGAAAAAAATTAAAATTGAATAAAACTCCAGAAGTTGATGGTGTTTCTGGAATATACAGTACTACAAGATATTCCAATAAATCTGAAACATTTGACTAAAGTAATGAGTGAGATTCAGAAACAGAAAGAACTTCCTTTGTTATGGAAAGAAGCTTCTTTGATTTACATAGAACAGATATGTCAAACTCATAACGTCATGTGAGGTCGCGTGACATATCAGAACTTTTTCCCCATTGCCAGCATTGGGCTGGCGTAGTTTCCTTATGACACGTCCGGCCTGCGGGCTGGCAGTTTGACACCCCTGACATAGAAGGAAAAGACTGAACTCACTCAGAATCATACAGACCTATTTTTTTTTTACTGAATGTAGTTTGCAAGCTTTTTATGGGAATTCTGGAAAAGGATACACACACACCATTTTCATAAATCTAGATTTGCTCCAACAAAATAAGTGAGAAATAACATTAGGCATATTCTGATTATTATTAATAAATTAAATGAAGCAAAAATAAAAAGCTCTGTCTTCCTTTTAAATACAGAAAAAGCTTTTGACAGCTTGGAATGGTCTTTCCTGTTGAGTTACAGTAAGATAAACATAAGTGGTAATATATCGTAACACTGCCAAGATTACCAATACAAGCCAAGATTGTCCCCTTATTTTTATTGGCATCAAAACTATTGTCAATGGAAATATATGGAAAGAATAGGAGTTAAATTAGCAACGTCAGAATATAAATTGAAGCTACTGTGTAGGCTGATGATATATTCACAATTACGCAGTCTAAACACTCCTTAGTATTGCTAATGGAATATATATGGCTTTGTGTTATACTAATGGATTAAAAAAATACCTCTAATAAGCTTAACAGTGATATGAAAACAAAAGGAAAAAGGAACAGTTTTCTCAGGGTTGCATTCAAACAAGTCAGTCAGCCAATGAAACTTTTTTTAGACATTTGTGGTCCCATGCCAATCAAAGTAAAAGACAGGAAAAACTACTTTGTAATGTTTACAGCCTGTCACTCAGAGGGTACCTGCATCTAACTCTTAACCAATAAAATGAAGTATTTGAGAAGTTCAAGCTGTCCTGTACTTATATAAAAAGTACATTCAACTGAAAAATAAAGAGATTAGGATCTGATAATGGGGGAGGGGGAATGATATCTCAGTTTGGAATTTGAAAAATACTTGAATCATGACAACATAAAATATAAAACATAAAGAACATTAAGTTATAGCCCTGAACAAAAGTGTTGCAGAATGAAAGAATCAAAGCTTGCAAAGCATGGTTGATACAAGGTTACTAATCTATTTTTGTGTGTGTGATAAGGACTTAATAGAACTTTTTATTTGCAAACTGTTTATCAACAAAAACTGCAGATAAAATTCCATATAAGAATAGAATGGGATCAAACCCATCTATTTCATCTAAAAGTATTTGACTAGGAGTGTGCTAACTAAACTGTAAATTACCGTATATACTTGAGTATAAGCCGAATTTTTCAGCCCACTTTTTGGGCTGAAAAAAATCCACTTTGGTTTATACTCCAGTGAACAAAAAAAAAGAACTTACCGAGGACTTGCGTGCGGCCGAGCTACTTTGCCTGACGCTGCTGGGGTCGCGTCTCGGCCGGGGCCTTGCAGGATCCGGCCTGGGCGCCTCTGCTCGCCCTCAGCAGCACCTGGCCCGGAATCACATGCGAAACAAGCCCGGCAGAGGAGCCGGAGCGGCGAGCAGAGGCGCCCGGCCCAGATCCTGCAAGGCCCGGCCGAGACGCGCCCCCAGCAGCGGAGCTGCTCCGGCTCCTCTGCCGGGCTTGTTTTGCATGTGAGCTACTTTGCCTGACGCTGCTGGGGTCGCGTCTCGGCCGGGGCCTTGCAGGATCCGGCCCGGGCGCCTCTGCTCGCCCTCAGCAGCACCTGGCCCGGAATCACATGCGAAACAAGCCCGGCAGAGGAGCCGGAGCGGCGAGCAAAGACGCCCGCCTGGATACTGCAAGGCCCCAGCCGAGACGCACCCCCAGCAACGGAGCCGCTCCGGCTCCTCTGCCGGGCTTGTTTTGCATGTGAGCTACTTTGCCTGACGCTGAGAAGACCCGCTTGGGCACTCGGGTTGGTGTCAGTCTCCGCAGGCCCTTCTCGTTTCCAGGAACGTCAAGTGCGCTTGGCTCCCCACCCCCACGGCAGGGCAGGGCAGGGCAGAGACTTGCTCGCCCTTCTGACGGCCCTGAAGAGAAACGAAGGGCTTGCAAACTCCCCGCGAGAAGCTGGGCGAAGTGCGCGGCTGGGCGAGTGTGTGCCTGCGCGCGTATTTACGAAAGAAACGCTCCGAGAGTTCTTCTTTCTCCGCCCCCTTGGGGGGAACTCTAGCTCGGGCTCGCTCGCGCGCAATTCTCTCTCTCTCTCTCCGCCGTGGCGATGGTGGGGCGCCAAGGTAACCTGAGAACGCGGCAGGGAAGAGCCATATTTAACTACCCTGTTCCCTGCTTTCCGTGTGGCAGACCCGTATGTGCCAGCTCTCGGGTCCAGTGTGGTTGGAGATTGATAAGGAAAGAGGAGATAGACGCTCATGGCGCATAAATGAGAATTTGTTTAGAAATCAGAGAAATGTGGAAGAATGCAAACAGCGGATGAAGGATTTTTTTGAGATGAATATGAATAAGGGTACCTCTATGGATATGGTTTGGGATGCTAGCAAGGCCTATATGAGAGGGGTGTTGATATATATGAATAATAGACATAGACGTGCAGTGGAAACTAGAAGGAAAGAACTGGAGAATGAAATAAAGGAAAAAGAAAAGGCTTTGATTTTGAACCCAGAGGAGCTGAAGATCAAGGAGGCTATTAGTCTGTTACGAGGACAATTTGATAAATTAATGGCTGATCAAGTGGCGACCAATCTGCGGTTTGCTAGGCATAATACTTTTTGCAATGCTAATAAGCCAGGCAGATGGTTGGCTTATAGACTGAGGAAAAAACAAAGGGCATCTAATATAGATAAGATTGAGCATAAAGGAAGGGTTGTGTATCAACAGAATCTTATTAAGGATGCCTTTGTGGATTTTTATTCGAAATTATATACTAAAGAGGACATTAATGCAAAAGATATTGATACGTATTTGGAGAAGGCTAGCATCCCGGTTCTTACGCAAGTACAAAAAGAGGGGATTAACCAACTGATTACAGAAGAAGAAATTTTTACAGCTATTAAGGAACTGAAGGTGGATAAAGCACCAGGCACTGATGGCTTGACTGCGGCCTATTATAAAAACTTACAATTAGAGATGATAAAACCGTTAAAGGAACTGTTCCAGACAATCCAGAGGGGGGGAAAGGTGCCCCCGTCTTGGAGAACAGCTTTTATCTCTTTGATTCCGAAGGAAGACCAGGATGCTACTTTAGTTAAAAATTACAGACCGATATCGCTTTTAAATACAGATTATAAGATATTTGCTAAGGTTTTGGCTAATAGACTGATGAGGGTTCTGCAACAGGTGATTCATGGGGACCAAACGGGGTTTATTAGTGGAAGACAAATGAAAACTAATGTGAGACATATAGTTGATGTGTTAGAGTTTTTGGAAAGGCACAACCAGATCTCTGCTGCGCTAATCTTTTTAGATGCTGAAAAGGCTTTTGATCAATTGAACTGGCAATTTTTGTTGAAAGTTTTAGACAAAATGGATTTTGGGGAAAAATTTTTACAACCGATTAGGGCATTATACCAAAAACAAACTGCCCGAATTATAGTTAACAATAGTTTGACAACAGTATGTAATATTGAGAAGGGCACAATGCAAGGGTGTCCGCTATCGCCCTTGTTATTTATATTAACATTAGAGATATTATTGGTTAAGATTCGGAATTCGGAAAAAATTAAGGGGATACAAGTTGGAGATCAGGATTACAGATTGAGAGCATTTGCAGATGATCTGGTTGTTACAGTGACCCAGCCAGAGAACTCTGTTGTGGACCTGATGGAGATAATAACACAATATGGGAAGGTTTCTGGATTTAAAGTAAATATACAGAAAACTAAAATTTTGGCTAGAAATATGACAGTTTCGCAGAAGGCTCTCCTAGAAGGATTAACTGGATTTGAGATTGTTAAAAGGGTTAAATATTTGGGGGTGATTTTGTCGCCCTCTAATACAAAGCTATATAAAAATAATTATGAAAAGTTATGGGGGAAAATTCAAAAAGAACTGGAGAGTTGGGAAAAATTGCAATTGTCTTTGTTGGGACGGATTGCAGCAGTGAAAATGAATGTCCTGCCCAAATTTTTATTCTTATTTCAAATGATACCGATTCTTAAGAAAGACTCTAATTTGGAGGAATGGCAGCGTGGTATCAATAAATTTGTGTGGGCAGGGAAAAAGCCACGAGTTAAACTTAAGATTATGCAGGATACTCGTGAGAGAGGTGGCCTTAAAATGCCTAATTTTAAATTATATTATGAAGCTGCTGCACTAGTAGGAATAAGTGATTGGATTAATTTGACACAATCGAGGTTATTAAATCTTGAGGGCCATGATCTGTTGTTTGGCTGGCATGCATATTTGTTGTATGATAAGAAGGTAGATACTGTGTTTAGGATGCATATTTTAAGACAGGCATTGCTGAGAGTTTGGAAGAAGTATAGACATAAGTTAAGCAGCAAGATACCATTGTGGGCAATCCCAAAACACGCAATAGAAAATATACATGCTGGTTTCAAACATGATGAGACTACTTACAAGGAAATTTTAAGTTTGGAAAGGAATATTTGGTGCTTGAAATCATATAGTTTCTTGCGAGAAGAGAAGGTTGTTCAGACTTGGTTTCAATATATTCAGTTACAGGCCAGGTGGAAAGAAGACCAAAAAAATGGATTTGCAACGACTGATGAAAATTTGATAAAGCAAATTAGAAATCAAGGACCAGCACATATTAAACGGATATATCTTGCATTGATAGAGATCGATTCAGAAACAGAGCTTGTTAAGGATTGTATGATAAAATGGGCCCAAAACATTCAGGAAGTCATTACAATGGACACGTGGGAAAAGATCTGGGTGAGGAATGTAAAATTCACTCAAGCTCAAAGTTTAAGAGAGAACTTTTACAAAATGTTTTATAGATGGCATCTAGATCCTAAAAAGCTTGCAAGTATGTATCCGAATTATCAGCCTAAATGTTGGAGGTGTGGTGATGAAGAGGCAACATATTTTCACATATGGTGGACATGTAAAAAGGTCAAGGCTTTTTGGATAAAAGTCTGGTGGAATATGCAGAAGATTTTTAAACGGAGGATAAAGTTTTGTCCGCAATTTTTTTTGTTGGGAATAATTGTTGACGCTACAGTTGTGGACTCTAAGTTGATGTTGAATTTAGTTACGGCAGCAAGACTTTTGATAGGTCAATATTGGAAGAAAGAGGAACTGCCGACTATACAAGAGTGGATTTTAAAGGTTTCCGACTTGGCAGAGATGGCGAAGATTTCGGCCTATTTGAAAGATTACTCGCAAGAACATTATATTATGGAATGGAGAAAATGGATTGAGTTTATCCAGAATAAGTATAGGGTCAAGAAGTTTTATCTAGCATTTGAATAAGTCTTCTTTCGTTTTCTTTTTTCTTTTTTTATTTTGTCTTCTATATATATTTAATAATGCTAAGTTTTGTTTGATCCTATATAAGTTAGAGAGTGATGGATTTTAGAATTTATAGTTGTTAGTATATGGTTGTTTATGATTGCTTTTTTATATATATATACCTTGTATTTAGCTCTGGGAAGTCCGGGGGGGGAGGGGGGTTGGGGGGAGGTGGGGGGGAGGAGGGAGGGGGGGAGGGGGGGGAAGGGGGGAGGTAGGGAGGGGAGGAGGGAGGGGGAAGGGGGTTTCTTAAAGGAAAACTGTATTTTTAAAACTTTTCAATAAAAAAAAAAAATAAAAATAAAAGGGCGAAGGGTGCGCTGGTTTCTTCCTCCTTCCTCCCCCCCTCCCCTCCCCTCCCCGATTGTCAGGTGTGGCTTCAACTTTAGTTTTTGCCTACGGTGCTAGGGAGTTGCCAGTGGTGGGATCATTTTCGGAGTTGCGTGCTTGGCCCAGAGGTGCAAACAAAATGTTTGGAAAAAGGGGGGTGAGGTGGGGTGGGGTGGGGTGGAGGAAGCAGTTTGCGAAGCAGCCGAAATGGGGGTATATAGAGGATGGGAGGTTCCCACCGAGAGAGCCAGCAGAGTTGTTGTCGAAGCGCGTCACACGCCTTTCCAACCACCAGAGAAGGGAGGAATAAGAAAGAAACACACACACACACACACACACACACAAGGAAATCGAGAGCGCCGCCTTAAGTTAAAGGTGGCGGACGGGCCCGAGAAAAAAGGCTGCAAAACTCCAATCTTTTAAAGCGTGCGGTGTTGTTGTGTTTTTTTCCCTCCCCCCGAAAGTGAACGGCAGCTTTCCGTACTAGTGTATTTGTACTGCCGCGAGTGACAAATGACAAAGCTTGCCGGTGTGATCTTGATTTTGGAACTGATGAAGTCTGTTAACTAATTGATTGGCACTCCGGTCGCTCATCGCCGTGAAACTAGACCTTGTTTTTGTTTTGTTTTTTGTACTTTGGGCTGATCAAATGGAATAAATGGAATAAATGGTATAAATAAAAACACTGGCATGTCAAGACACCAGCACAAAGACCAAGGTACAAGCAGCTCTCCTTCAGTCATTATTGAAACATTTGATCAGCCCAACTTCTTATTATTATTATTAAATCTGTTTTTTAACCAAGCGTGACTTCACTGAGCTGAATAGTGCAGGGTTGCCTGCGTGTTTGCTTGTTCCGGGTAGAAAAAACGCTGTCGACCCCGGCATCTTTTGCGGGGATTTCCCATTTCCCATTGCGAAATCAGCCGAGCCCAAGTCCACCCTTTCTTTTTTTTCCACGGCACGCTCGGTGCCTTTCCCACGATCGTGTCTCCTTCAGATCTTACGCAAGCTTCCTCGATTTCCTGGTGTGTATGTGTGTGTGTGTGTGTGTGTTTCTTTCTTATTCCTCCCTTCTCTGGTGGTTGGAAAGGCGTGTGACGTGCTTCGACAACAACTCTGCTGGCTCTCTCGGTGGGAACCTCCCATCCTCTATATACCCCCATTTCGGCTGCTTCGCAAACTGCTTCCTCCACCCCACCCCACCCCACCTCACCCCCCTTTTTCCAAACATTTTGTTTGCACCTCTGGGCCAAGCACGCAACTCCGAAAACGATCCCACCACTGGCAACTCCCTAGCACCGTAGGCAAAAACTAAAGTTGAAGCCACACCTGACAATTGGGGAGGGGAGGGGAGGGGGGGAGGAAGGAGGAAGAAACCAGCGCACCCTTCGCCCTTTTATTGTCGCAATCGAAGAGGCAGGAGAATGCGGGGTGGGGAGGGGAGAGAGAGAGAGAGAGAGAGTAGAAATCCCTATTTTCGGAGCCGAGAAGAGAAGCGCGGCTACAGCAGTCGCTGAAAAATCCAGCAGCAGAGTTCCGCAGAGGAATAAAAAGCACGAAGAAAAGCAAAGGAAACGGTGAGGAGGAGGAAGAGAGACGCCTTGGCTTCATGCAACTCTCTCTGGAGTAACCGTCACAGCGGCTCCATCGTGTCTCCAAGGTGCAAAGCTCCTCCTCCCCAATGCCTTCCTCGGGAGCCCTCGGGGCTTTTGAGAAACTCTTTCCCGCTGCCTTGGCATCAGATTCCGCCACCGCCACCGCCGCCTCAGCTGCGGACGGCCGAAGGCCCAGCCTAATCAGCCGCCAGTCCCCAGAGACCCGAGAGCTGGCACATACGGGTCTGCCACACGGAAAGCAGGGAACAGGGTAGTTAAATATGGCTCTTCCCTGCCGCGTTCTCAGGTTACCTTGGCGCCCCACCATCGCCACGGCGGAGAGAGAGAGAGAGAATTGCGCGCGAGCGAGCCCGAGCTAGAGTTCCCCCCAAGGGGGCAGAGAAAGAAGAACTCTCGGAGCGTTTCTTTCGTAAATACGCGCGCAGGCACACACTCGCCCAGCCGCGCACTTCGCCCAGCTTCTCGCGGGGAGTTTGCAAGCCCTTCGTTTCTCTTCAGGGCCGTCAGAAGGGCGAGCAAGTCTCTGCCCTGCCCTGCCCTGCCGTGGGGGTGGGGAGCCAAGCGCGCTTGACGTTCCTGGAAACGAGAAGGGCCTGCGGAGACTGACACCAACCCGAGTGCCCAAGCGGGTCTTCTCAGCGTCAGGCAAAGTAGCTCACATGCAAAACAAGCCCAGCAGAGGAGCCGGAGCGGCTCCGTTGCTGGGGGTGCGTCTCGGCCGGGGCCTTGCAGTATCCGGGCGGGCGTCTTTGCTCGCCGCTCCGGCTCCTCTGCCGGGCTTGTTTCGCATGTGATTCCGGGCCAGGTGCTGCTGAGGGCGAGCAGAGGCGCCCAGGCCGGATCCTGCAAGGCCCCGGCCGAGACGCGACCCCAGCAGCGTCAGGCAAAGTAGCTCACATGCAAAACAAGCCCGGCAGAGGAGCCGGAGCAGCTCCGCTGCTGGGGGCGCGTCTCGGCCGGGCCTTGCAGGATCTGGGCCGGGCGCCTCTGCTCGCCGCTCCGGCTCCTCTGCCGGGCTTGTTTCGCGTGCGAGCTACTTTGCCGGCCGCTGCTGAGGGAAGATCTCTGGAGAGGAGCATAAGGTGAGCTGCTGCATTTCCCAGCCTCGGCTTATACTCGAGTCACTAACTTTTTCCATTTTTGGGGGGTAAAATTAGGGGTCTCGGCTTATATTCGAGTCGGCTTATACTCAAGTATATACGGTACTGGCAATAATTTTCCAACTATAAATATAAACCCCATCTGATCTGGATAATCTGATTAAAATTTTGTCAATTTCAGCCAAAGGGAGGCTTGTCCATGATCTCTCTTTAGGATTGCACAACAACAACAACAACCCAGATTTTAAATCAATAAAGGTGATATAACCACAGTTACCAAAAGACTCTATATTTTTTCAGCTGAATGGTTAGAATTAGCCAACAGTCAACCTCTTCTTAATTCCTATTGGTTTATCACTCCAGACTTTCAATCTAAGAATTAAAATTTTGGCATAAAGTTTACTAGTGACATCTAACATAATGATAGGTCTGTCATTGGAGGACTCATTCCTTTCATCCTTTTAAAAAACATTGATGTTACAACAGCTTAAAACCAAGTTATCCAGTCTATCTCAGCAAACAGAGCTGTCTACCAAGAAAATTAACATTCAGAAAGTGGGTTTCTTCTCCTTTCTTTTTTTTCCTCTTTATTTGATCAGAGTAGTAGAATCCAAAGCAGGTCTGGTTTTAGTTTCCAAGCCCAGATTCAGTTTTAGGCACTGTTGATTTTACCCATATTAATTATGGTGATGCTCAGTGGAAGCATAATTAAGTTGATGAAACTAACCTGGAGCTTTGTTCATTATTAGAATGAGCTTTCTCTACTCTCAGTCCATATCACCCTTCCAGGAACATCACAAGCAGTGGCCCCAGAGTTGTTATAATTAAAATAAGAGTGCCAGTAGGTTAATACTTGCAGAGCCAACCTGGAGCCTTGCTTGCTGTTATTCCTGGACCTGCTAATCCTCACTGCTGATTATCTTGAACCTCAATTTTAGTAGTCTATTCTTATTAGGAATCTGATATTTGTCTCAGCCTATTGTGTGTCTGTGAAATGCTATCATCTTTCCCTCCTGCCCTTATAATTAAAAATACTGAGACATGCTGGAGATTGGAACATGGCAGCAGCACATCAATGTAATTCTGCTGCGGTTTTAATTATAAAAAAAGAAACTGGCTGGTGGACAGTCTTCACAATGCAGACTGAAGAGACGAGGGGAGAGAAGAGAATGAAGGTCATCTTTAAAAAATAGTAGATAATTAAAAGAAGTTGGTCCAGCTTCAACATTGGTAGTATATCTCAGCTGACCATTAATTTCTTTCTTCATGGTCTTCCTAAGTGGCAGGAGTGTCCTTGCTTTGAGGGTAGTGTGGGAGGTCTTGAAATCAGACCAAAATTCAGGGATGAATTTTGAAATGTAATGAAAGAGTCACAAACCCTGATTGGGAGGTGGAATGGGGGGAACTCTGAATGGAAGATAAGTAAAGCAATTATAAAGCTTAGCAGCAGACTCACTTGCTAAAAATCTACTTTGAATGTTGTCCAAAGAAACATTCCCTCACTATTCCTCTTGGATAAAACTTAGAAGCAATTCTTAGGAAATCAAAAAGAAGCCCAGCAGCTCTTCCAAATGGGTGACTGCATTTGAGTGTATTTGTGTTTGACTAAGTCCATGGACTAAGTGAAGTGGCCTACTTACTATAGATTAAATCTCTAGAAAATTTTGAAGGAAGCAATGTTTCTTCTAGGGCAATTGAGACATCCTAACCAATATTTTGCATGAAAAGACTGTATTTATTTATTTATTTAGTTTATAGTGATGGAACATTGATCAGGAGACTACAATATTAATACAGAGTAGTACTTTGGCTGCCTAAGACTGCTAGTCAGTTTGCTTCATACTCGCCTGCTATCAGAAATGCTCCGCAGGAGATGAACTAGTTCAACACTCAGAAATGGCTAATGGTGTTTTGCAGCATCATCTGGGGCTTTTCTCTCCACCGAAGTTGCATCATGTTCAGGCATCACATTCAGGCAGGTCTGACACCAGTTGAGCTCGTACTTCTGCACAAAGCACCATTAATTTCCCCACCAAAGTGGTACCTAATTATCTACTTGCATGTACCATGCTTCTGAACTGCTGGTGCACAGACTTTCTCCAGCATCTTTTAAACAGCCGTGCCTCTTAAAAGGCTGGAATGGTATGTGGAAATAAGCTTGGGAGACAGGACAAAGAGCTGCAACATAAACAATGATCTGGTAAATGAAATCTGAGTGCAAAGTAGGCATGGGAATGGAGAAAGTACTGTACCTCAGAAGGGACTTGAACCTAGGTTTTCAGGAGAAGGAAAGTCCTTTCAGACTTGCAAGATTCTGTTACTATAGCCTTACAATAAAGGTAGTGTTAGTAATAGTTGGTGTTCCTTGTTTTGCCTAGTGCAAAGAGCTGATGAAGGCTAATATTGAAACCATTTCTGATTAAATTATCTTAGGTAATCATTTATTTATTTTTTTATTAAAAAGTTTTATCATACATTTTATCTTTAACAAACCCCCCTACCCCTCCCCTATCCCTCCCTCCTTACCCCTCCCCCCTCCCCCCCCCGACTTCCCAGAGCTAAGTACAAGGTATAAAAAACAGAAAAAAAAGAATCATAAACAACCACATGCTAACAACCGTAAACTCTAAAATCTATCACTCTCTAGCTCATATAGAATAACTACAAACACTATTAATATAAAATCTTCATTTCAAAAAAAAAAAAAAAAAAGATTTAGGCAATCTAGCATGACTTGGGACGCGCTTAAAAGCTCCAGCCTTGTCCATCTGTACATCCAAAACACCATTCCAATCCCCCATAAAAATAACAGATTTATAATCCAACTGGGTAAGCTTTGTATAAAGTAAACTAAAAAAGTCAGCTTGTTGTTGATTAGGAGCATATTATCCAACTAAAAGCGTCTTTTTGCCTTCTAGCAGCAGCTCTATCATAACGTATCTTCCATGCTTATCTGCTTCAATTAAGTCTGCTGTTAAAGCACTTTTAACATAAACAACCACTCCATTTTTCTTATTCATTGCAGAAGCAACAAATCGCGTACCCAACCTTGAGTTCAGTAAATACCTTTGATCCACAACCCTAATATACGTTTCTTGCAAACATATAACATCTATCTTGAATTGTTTTAAATATTGAAAAACTTTCTTCCTCTTCTGTGGTGAATTTAGTCCATTAACGTTCCAAGTTAAAAATTTAGTTGTCATGCATATCATCCCAAAGCTCTTAAAGCGCTGCTCTGATAGGACTATCTTTTTTAGGCCGTGCTCCTCCCACTGCTTGGCTATAAGTACGTTGTGAAAGTTCCATAGGCATCTGCTGATCTTGTTCTTTTATTTTTTATTTTTTAATCGTTTTAAAGCAGCACGCGTCACCCTCTGCTCTCTAAGTTCATCCAAAGAAGTTGTAGCTTGATCTCCTCCAGCACCGTTCTCCTCTGTCTGTCCATCTTCAACCTCTTGATGTTCTCCTTCTCCAGATCTCTTTGCAGCTTCCAAAAGTAATAATGGGGTTGCTTTTAAAACGTTATTATAAAAATCACGCGCCTGCATCACAGTAACCAAACGGTACCTTTTACCTTCATGCATCACCATCAACCCAACTGGGATCTCCCATCTGAACCTTATATCTCGTTGTTTGAGCTCTTGCACAAGAAATGTAAAATCCTTCCTTCTCCTTAAAATCTTTGGAGGAATTTCTTTTAGAACCAAAACTTCTTGATCAGCAATCACAACTTTAGAATCATAGGCAGCTTGTATAACTTCATCTCTAATTTCCCTCTTTACAAAATAAACCACCACATCTCTAGGCAGCTTTCTCTGTCTAGCAATCCATGAATTCACACGAAACACTTTATCCATGCCTCCCTTTATTTCAGATGCTGGCTGATTCAATACCACTTCCAGAGCCTCAGAAATCAGCTGCTTTAGATCTTCCTTAATATTCTCTTTTAAGCCTCTGATTCTAACAGCAAACTGCATCTGGTAATATTGAGCAAGACTCAATTCTCTGTCCATTTTGTCTCTTAAATCTTCATTCTCCAATACTTTTGCTTCTAATATGGCATTCTTTTGAGTCAAATCTTCCACTTTTTCATCCAGGTCTTCCACACATTCAGCCACTTTATACACTGAAGACAAAATGTCTGCCTTCATCACACTGAACTTCTGTTCCATCCTCTCTTCCATTCTCTCCTCCAATTTCTCCAATTTCTCCTCCATCCGTGCAAATTTATCACCCATTGATTCCAGAATTACCTGAGCATGTTTTTCAAGAGCATCTTGTAGATCCTTCGGTGTCAATACATCAGGAGGATGCAACGCCTGCAATGATGATTGTTGCGTCGGAGAAGTTCCAGCACTCCGAAGAGTTTTTGAGGGAGGTTTAGCCGCCATCTTTTACTTCCACTTGTGACGCACTTTCACTTTAAGTTTAAAAAAGTCCATCAAGCTCGAGAGTAAAATATAATAATCCTCTTCATCCTTTCCTCTTGTACCGCTCTGCCTGCTCCTTTTATTCCATAGTCCTTCCTTCAGGCAGGGGTGGTCGCAAACGCCTGTCTCTGCTCCAAAAAATCCGGAGCAGAGACGCTGGCCAGCTGGGAGCGACCCAGGCTACGGGGGAGTTCGATCCTTCAGCCGCCCAAGCAACAAGCTCAGGTGGCCCCGGAGAACTCAACCCCTACCTGGGGCCTCACCCCCTCCTCTTCTCCCGAGGAGGGGGCTTCAAATTCACCCGAACAGCTGATTGGCGCTGTTTCGGGTGAAAATTACTCAGCTGAGCCGCGGGCAGCCCGGGAAGGCTGTCTCCGGCGCCGCGCAGCCACCGGAAGTCATCTTAGGTAATCATTTAGAACAACCTGTAGGGCCTCATATAATCTCTGGTCTCTGAAAATTGGCAGCACAGTTTCCTGATATTTGTAAGCACAGTATCTATCAACACTGTAATATAAGCCCTAAAATGTACTTATTGTGGTAAAAAACAAAAATGTTTTCCTCAAAATCCAACTCTGGGAGGAATATACCCGTAGTGTGTGTGATCTAGTTCTACCCACTGAGGCCTGTAAAATTCAGCCTCTGGCTACTGAACAAATCGGTGCACTCCTGATTTAGAAAAATTATCTCAGGAAAAAAATGCTGCACTTATCATGAGTGGCCTAGAGAAGCCAATAAACTTACTTTAATACTATTGACCCACTTTTGTAGCTGGTTATTATTCATTTCATTGAATACAAAGGGCGTCTTTCTGCTTTTACATTCTGATGTTTGAATTCTTTCTTGATTCATTGGACACTGGTTTTTCCTTTCCAAAAGATCAAATTCTATGTAAGTGCCAAAGGGTGCTATGTGGAGATGGCCACCCACCCCTTCTTAAGCATATTCAGTTTTATTTAGCTCAGCTTTTCGATCTGATTTGACTCTTCCATATCACAAATGCTGGTAAAAGCATAAATGACAAGAGGAGATTAGAAGTTATATCTAATCTTACTCATTGCATCTGTATGCATACCAGAGTAAAAATATATGGGACATGTGCTGGGATAATTAATCAAATTCTTTATTAAGCTTTAGAAACAGTGTGAAGCCATGCATAATGCATTTTTTTGTCCTTTGACTGCTGTTCAACTTATTTAAAACCACAACTCTCTGATTAAACAACTCTATTTCTACTCACATTTTGTGCTGAATTTGGTGGGAGGGGATGAAGATGAAGCTTAGCAGAAGTATTTGGAAACAATTTCTGCCTCCCATTAGATTGCTATATTTTGGGGAAGGAACTATAAGCGCATCCATCCTATCTGACTTAGTAAGATGGGTAGATGTCCTTAGGGAAGGATGGTCTCACAATATGAAGCAGGCTACTGAATCTATCACTACATAAATAGATGATGCACAACTGCAGGATACATGGAAAGCACCAACTCAGACTGAACTTTTATAATTTGCTTTTGCAACAACCTCCCTTGTAAAAAAACACGGTGGAAGTGATAGAAAAGTGTAATCTGCTAAAACTTCAGTCAATCTTCCTTTGTGGTTCTCACTTTATGACAGGCCCATGAAGCTAGCATATTTTGCGTCATGATTCTTATTTTTTTATGGCACAATTCTACTTTAGAAGTTAATAAGATCCTGGGAGGTGGGGGCTACTTGGATAGGTGATCAAATTATATGCAACCCACATGGCATGTGGGGCTGTCCCTGTTATCTCCTAATTCTACTCGTATAATTTGCTTGCTGTGGATAACCTGAAAAGGACCAGTTTATTTATTTATTTAATTTATTTATTTTATTTAAAGCATTTATATAGCCGCCCATCTTTCAGTCAACTCTGGCTGGTTCACAATCAAATATAAAAAGACATATAAAATCATTTTAAAAACTATAAAACACAACCCTTAGACACAACATAAAACATTAAAAACAACAAAAACCTGGAGCCAGTCTGTGCTTACATGCCATCCTCTAACCTTCTCCCAATGCTTGGAGGAAAAGCCAGGTCTTTAATACCTTAGGGAAGGCTAAAAGGGTAGAGGCCTGCCAAACGTCAAGGGACAAGATGTTCCATTGGGCGGAGGCTGCCACAGAAAATATACACTTTCTGGCTCCCATTAGATGACTATATTTTGGGGAAGGAACTATAAGCGCATCCATCCTATCTGACTTAGTAAGATGGGTAGATGTCCTTAGGGAAAGATGGTCTCACAGATAGCCTAGCCCTCTTCCATTAGTCAAATCCAGAAAAACCTCAAAATCTGTACTAATAAAGGAACATACACCTGGCAATCTTTTCAGTACTGGGGACTACTCAGTAGCCATGCTACTTGCATTGTAATGGACACACACTCATTTACAAGTTTATATAAGAACCATTTGCTTACCTCAGTTGCACATACATACAACACTTATTTATTTACTCATATATCCATTCCCATAAAAATGTGGAATATATACAGCAATCTCTCGCAGTTAGTACTTGGCAACAAAAGCTGTTTCTTGAGCACAAGACATCATTGGTGTTAACACAGACCTAAAATGTAATTGCATTCAATCCCCAATTCATACCTCAGGTTCATTAAAAGTAAAGAGAGCCTCATGTTGAGCTGAGCTCCTGGTGAACAGATGGACATGTCTACATTGTGTTCTTGGCAACAATGTGGAAGTGGTTTGTCATTGTCTTCTTTCAGGATGCTTTCTCAACTTCCCACTCTAGCCTACAGCTCTGAGAATTCTTAGTGATCTGTCATCCAGATGTGATTAGGCTTGTTTGGGTTTTTTTACTCATCTACCAGGGTTAACTGGTTTGGCTAGAAGTTGGCACATCCGGATGAACAGTTGTTGTTTGTTGTTATTATTTATTTAATATGTATCCCACTTTTTTATTCTAATGAGTATTCACCTACAACCCTCACAAAAAAAGCTAAAAGTTAGAATGTAAAGTTGGTATAATTATGGTAAAGAATCCATGCTCCAGTCTTGCCTTAGGCATGAAAGCCAACTGGCTGACTTTGGGCCAGTCATTCTCAGTCTAAGAAGAGGCTATCTTAGATAACTGCATGGGCTTGTCTAAGTAGTCATTGGGAGTCAAGTCTGCCTGGAAGGGGGGGGGATCAATATTGATGGTTGCTCAGTAGTGTTAGAAGCTGAGTGATTGGCTACTGGTTCCAAAATATAAACAATGTCAGAGGCTAAGCAAACCCAGAGGAGGAAGTTAAGTATGTACACACTGACTGCTGGGATGGGAGGAAGGGACCTGGGAATTGCAGTAATATCAGGGAGGCTCCGGATCCTAATGCTGCAGTCAGCACAGGCATCAGCTTTGGTGAGCAGTGTTGGGGCATCATTATGTACTATTTATTAAATTTATATGCCACACATCTCACTGTCAAGTAATTCTGGGGCTCATGCAATGTCTGTCTTTTGAAATGGATGTGGACATACTCTTCCCCCAGAAGCATGGATTTTGTTTCTGCTTCAAACATCCATGCAGAAATTTCAGTCTGAGCATTTGTGAATGAATTCCATAGGCCTCTGTCCAATTATTCAAATAGTTTGTTTACAATTTATTCAAAATAAATAAATATTGAGTGAAATCTAACATCAAAAAAAATATTCCTGCTATCGAATAATTGGTCCGGATGAAGGCTTTCTGCAGTCAGAGATGATTAATAATTTCCCTCAGGCATTCTTCAGAGTTAACGCACAATCTGGAAACATATCCAAGGTTTGTGTTGGTATCAAACAAAATTTACATTGTTTATCTATTTTGTAGGAATATTATAATCTAACTTTCAATAGAATACTCCCAAGGCAACCTGATTAGTATTATTAAAAAGAAAAACACACACACACACCACTTTCCTCTATCACCAAAAGAAATCCAAAGACATATATCAATATTGAAGTGCAATGGCAAATGGTAACTGGCCCTCAAAGCATCATATTCACCCTCCAAAAACGGTTTGAAAGCATATGGAAATCAACTCAGCTCTGGTGGATCAGTCATGGGAAGTTTTTTGGCATGAAATGATTGCAGATTTGTTTTTCAGATGGTTCCATTACCCATACAGTAAATGAATGGAGGGGAAAAGGGGACTGCAATCTCTGATCCTACCCTCAGACAACCAAACTCGCATGCATAGATCTTTATGCATTTGCTGGTAAGTAGGAATCAGGTGCTTATAGTATGTGGGTTGGCATGTCATGTACTGTAGTCTGGACCAGGGGTGAACAACTATGGCCACTTTTATGACCTGTGCACTTCAACTCCCAGAATTCCTGAGCCAGCCATGCTTGATATGAGATTCTGGGAGTTGAAGTCCATAGGTCATAAAGGGGCCATAGTTGCCCATCCCTGGTCTGGACTCTTAGAGACCTGGAGATGGGGCAAAGGATATGTCATAACCTTAGGAACAAGGACAATGGTTATAGCTCCACTGTGGATGTTTATCATGTGCCTCAAGGCAATTTCTAGACTGGGATAAGTCTATCATACGCACATAAGATACTTTTAAGATATTCTCTCATCCTTATTTTTCTGCTTCTCAGCAGGAGATTGTGTTTCTGGCACAGTCTGAATAAGTAATTTTGGAAGGGAACAGTACTGTATGTTTTTCTGTGTAGGCAGGATTCCATAATTGGAATGAATCACTATGTGGAAATGAGATTTCGGGGGGGGGGGAATCAAGTTGTATTTGCAGAGAGTCCCAGATCAATGCACAGCCTGTTTGCCAATCATGGCCTCTCTGCATCAAAACCTTCTTACAGATGATAGGATTGCTTGTGGAATAGATAGATAGATAGATAGATAGATAGATAGATAGATAGATAGATAGATAGATAGATAGATAGATAGATAGATAAAAGGTAAAGGTAAAGGTTCCCCCGCACATGCGTGCTAGTCGTTTCCGACTCTAGGGGCCGGTGCTCATCTCCGTTTCAAAGCCGAAGAGCCAGCACTTGTCCGAGGACGTCTCCGTGGTCATGTGGCCGGCATGACTAGACGCCAAAGGCGCATGGAACGCTGTTACCTTCCCACCGTAGTAGTCCCTATTTTTCTACTTGCATTTTTACATGCTTTCGAACTGCTAGGTTGGCAGAAGCTGGGACGAGTAACAGGCGCTCACTCTGTTACGTGGCACTCGGGATTCGACCCGCCAAACTGCCGACCTTCTGATCGACAAGCTCAGCGTCCTAACCCGAGATAGATAGATAGATAGATAGATAGATAGATA